>NC_054847.1:2831832-3580999 GCF_018345385.1 Vulpes lagopus | reverse complement strand
TATTTTCTGCCTTTGTTTTTTTCTGACAATATTTAGGGGTGGAGGGTTTGACTTTTGCAAACCTACCGAGCACATTATTACCTGATTGTCAGCCATCTAGGATCATCAACTATGAGCACAAAGGACCTCTCAGTAAGCCTTCTGATGTTTCCTTTCTGCTTTCAGATGGGCTAGCTCAACCAAAGTGTAGGAGGAGGAAGGGGAGACCTCACTGAAAGCAGCAAGTAGTAGTCAACAGACCCCAACATTCTGATATTATTATTTTTTAATATTTTATTTTATTTATTTAAGACAGAGAGAGGGGGAGGGGGACAAGATAGAGACAGAGATAGTGAGAGAGAGCACTGAAGGAGGTAGAGGGAGAAGGAGGCTGTCTGCCCTGAGCCAAAAGCAGATATTTAACTGACTGAGTCACCCAGGTGCCCCACATTCTGATATTATTGAGCCAGGTCCCCCAAAACTCCATCTGTGGTAGACCAGTGATCTAAGTCCCACAGTTTAACTACTGCTTTGTGACTAATGAGAAGAACTGCCTAGCTTCCTATATGGGTAAGGAAGAATTCCTATTCCTGGGTGTAGACTCATACAGTTCCACATTTTTAGGGCCTGTCACTTGTAGCACCTCACTTTTAGGAACCAGTTAACATGTTAGAATCTGTCTAATTTTAAGTGACAGAAATACAATACAAAGTAGCTTAAGTAAAGAGGGCAGTTTATTGTTCATGTCCAGAGGTAGCATTTGTTTTGAGCATAGCTGTGTGTACAGGCTCTCGTCGTGTCGTCTTGAATATTATGCTCCAGATAAAATGACTGCTTATTCAGCTAAATGCAATGACGTCTCACTGCACTTTTTTTTTTATTGAGATGAAATTTATATCCTGTGAACTGCAAAGATCATAATTGTATAACCCACTGAGTTGTGACAAACGCATACACTTTATGATATAGAAAATTCCATCATCCCAGAAAGTTCTCTCATGCCCCCTTCAGGTCAATCTTCACCTGCCATGGACAACTACTCCTCTGACCTCTACCACCACACATTAGTGTTGCTTGTTCTTGAACTTCATATAAATGGAAGTTTATATTCTTTTGTGTCTTGATTCTTTCATTAAATAAAATGTTTTGAGATGTATGCATATTGTTATGTATGTGAGGATACCACTCTTAAGTCTTTTTCATGGTTGGCAGACATATGAGTTATTTCCAGTTTTTGAATACTACATTAAAATTTCCACCAACAATCTTTTACAGGCCTTTTTGCAGATATATATTTTTCTCTCTGGTAAATACCTAGGAGAAGAATGGTGGCATTGTAGAGTAAGTATAGGTGTAGAGAAACTTCCCCACTGATTTACAAAGTGATCGTATCATTGTATATTCCCACCTGCAATGTGTGAAACTTCTGGTTGTCCACTTCCTCTCTGACCTATAAAGTTGTCAGTCTTTTTGATTTTAGCCATTCTAACGGGTGTGAGGTGGTATCTTATGGTGGTTTCAATTTTCATTTCCTAGAATCATAATGATCTTGAGCACTTCTAATGTGTTTATTGGCCATTTCTATATCTTCTGTGTACTATCCAAGTCTTTTGCCTTTTTTTTTTTTTTTTTTTTTTTTTTTTGGTTAGGTTGTTTAGCTTTTTATTACTGATTTGGAGAGATTTAAAAATGTATTCTGGAAACAATCTCTTCATAAGTTATATTTCTTTTGAATATTTTTCCCGGTCTATGGCTTGTTTTTTCATTTTTTGAAAAGTCTCATTGGATGAATGAAATTTTAGAAATTTGATGAGGTTCCAATTTAACAGTTTTCTTTATTGGTTAGTGATTTTTATCTTTCCTAAGAAATTTTTGTCTTTTCCAAAACTGGGATGATATTTTCCTCCTTTTTCCCTAAAATTGTTATAGTTAAACTATTTGTTTAGATCTGTGGTCCATCTTGAATTAATTCATGTCTGAGTTGGCGTGTTTGTGTATGTATGTGGTGTGAAGTTAAGGTAGAGGTTACATTTTTCCCATACATTTATCCATTTCCAGCACTAATTTTTGAAAAGACTTTTTCATTAAACTCTTTTGGCATCTTTGCCAAAATTCAATTGAATTGACCATATATATGTAATTCTATATCTACTCTCTCTATGCTTTCTTAATTACTGTGGCTTTATAGTAAGTCTTGGTATCAGGTGGTCTGAGTCACCCAGCTTGTTCTTTTGTTTCCAGACCAATTTGATTACTCTAGATCTTTATATTTCCAAATAAATTTTAAAATACAGATGTCAGTTTATACCAAAAAGCCTGTTGAAATTTTCATTTGAATCACATTGAATCTGTTGACCAATTTAGAGGAATTAACATCTTACTTAATAATATTGACTTCTCCAAATCATGAACAATATATTCTGCCATTTATTTAGGTCTTTAGTTTCTCCCAGCAGTGTTTTTTTTTTTTTAATTTTATTTATTTATTTGACAGAGAGAGAGAGAGAGAGAGAGAGAGAGAGCACAAGCAGGGAGAGTGGCAGGCAGAGGGAGAGATAGAAGCAGGCTCCCCACTGAGCAGGAAGCCTGCTGCTGTGGGGCTTGATCCCTGGGTCTCAGGATCATGACCTGAGCCAATGCAGATGCTAAACTGACTGATCCACCCAATGCCCCTCCTAACAATGTTTTAGGTTTTATATTTAAAATAGAAGTTTTGCATGCCCTTTGTAATATTTATTCCTCAGTGTTTTGGTTTTTATTTTCTTATAAATGATATGTTTTCCAGCTGTTTGCTGCCAATATATAGAAATGCCATTGATTTTGAATATTGACATTGTATTTTTTACCTTGATTAATTATAACTCAGTATTTTTTACATTCCTCAGGATGTCCTTCTAACAATTAAGTCATATGAAAACACAGTTTTGCTTCTTTTTCAATCTTTATGCCTTTTAATTTCTTTTTCTTGCCTATTGCAATGGCTAGAACCTCTAGAATAATGTGAAAAGATTAAAAGAGATAGGAGCAGATATACTTATGGAGAAAACATTCAATATTTAACCATTGTCTGATTTTAGCTATAGAATTTTAGTTGTTGTCTTTATAAGTTTGAGAGGGTTTCCTTCAACCCCAAATTTGCTGAGAGTTTTTTCTTGAATAAGTCTTGAATTGTTTCAAATGCTTCTTCTGTAACTATGGTGATGATCCATCTAGAGTTTCTTATTTATTCTATTAATGTACTAAATTATATTAAATGATTTTTGAAGGCTGAACAAACCTGACATTCCTAGTATAAATGACACTGGTGAGTTAATTTTATGTATTGCTAATATTCTGTTAAAGATTTTGTGTATATGTTCATGAAGGAGATAAGTCTTTAACTTTCTTTTCTTGTTATATATTTATTAGGTTTTGGTGTCAGTCTTAAGTATGGCATGATAAAATGAATTGACAAGTATTCTTACCAGCTATTTTTGTTAATATTTGGAAAAATCATTGATAAAATTATGTGAATATGAAGCTATCTTTTTGCAATTTTTTTTATGAATTGTATTTCTTTAGTAGTTACAGATATGGTAGCCAGCCTCCAAGATGGCCACCAAAGGTTCTCACTTTTGATATTTATACCTTTATGTAGTCTCCTCCAACACTATAACAGAGTTTGTCTGTGTGACCAATAACACACTACAGATTTGATGGAATGTCACTTATGAAAAGATTGTAAAGGATTACAGCCCATGTCTGCCTCTTAGATCATTCACTATGGGGAAAGCTAAGAGCTGTATTGTGAGGACAGTTGTGGAAAGGCCCATGTGGCAAGTAATAGAGGACTCTGCCAACAGTCATTTAGAAACTGAGGCCTGCCAACAACCATGGAGGTAAGCATAAAAATGAATTCTTCAGCTTAGTTAAGTCTTTGGATGACTGAAGCCTGGCTGACAACTTGACTGCAATCTTATGAGAGATACTGAGAGAGAATCACTCCTTAAGCTATTCCTAGTTTTTTTTTTTTTTCACTTTCTAAAAAGATTAATTTATGTTCTTATTTTTTTAAGTTTTTATTTAAATTCCAGTTAGTAAACATGTGTAATATTAGTTTCAGGTGTACAATAAAGCAAGTCAGCACTTCCACACATTGTTGCTCATTGTAAGTGTACTCTTTAATCCCCATCACCTATTTCACCTCCCCACCCCTCCTCTGTGGTAACCATCAGTTTGTTCTCTATAATTTATTCTAAATGTAGCTTTAATCTCATTTTCCTTCGGCTTTATTGCAACATGGTTGACATATAATACTCCTGGACCTTCAGCCTCAGAAATTTGTGACATAAATGTTTATTGTTTTAAGCATCTAAATTTTGGGATAACTTTTATTATGCAGAAAAAGTGATACAATTGATATATTCAGATTTTTAATTTTCTTTTGTGACTTTTGGTAATTTGTGTTTTTCAAGGACTTTGTGTATCTTATCAGATTTGTCAAATTTATTGGCACAAAATTTTTCATAATATTTTGTGCTTTTCCTGTTAATATCTGTTGCATTTGTACTGATACTTTCATTTTTGACATTTTAAAGTTTGTATTCCCTTTTTTGATCAGTGTTGTAGATTTCTACCCATTTTAGTCATCTTTTTAAAGAATTAGCTTTTAGTTTTACTGTTACTTTCTATTTTTGTTAGTTTCTTCCTTATCTTTATAATTTCCTTTTTTCTACTTACTTTTTTTTAAGATTTTATTTATTTATTCATGAGAGACACAGAGAGAGTCAGAGACATAGGCAGAGGGAGAAGTAGGCTCCCTGTGGGAAGCCTGATGAGAGACTCCATCCTAGGACTCTGGGATTGTGACATGAGTCAAAGGCAGATGCTCAACCATGGAGCCACCCAGATGCCCTCTTACTTTGATTCTAATTTGCTTCTTTTTCTTGAGTTTCTTATGTTGGAAACTTAGATCACTGAAATTACACGTTTCTTCTTTTCTAATAAAAAAACATTTAAAATCATAAATTGCTCTCTCTCTTGTTCTCTCTCTTTTTATATATGAGCTACTTAGAAGTGTGATATTTATTTTCCAATTCCTTAGAATTTATAGATATTTTATTGCTATTGATTTTAGATTGATTATGTCATGGACATAAGACATGTTCTATAAGATTTGGCTATTTTGAAATTTATTGAGATTTATTTTACAGTCTTAGATATGGTCCATCTTGGTGAATGTCCCTTTTTCCCTGAGAAATAGCATGGATTGTGTGGTTATTGAGTGTAGTCTTTTCTAAATGTCAATAAGGTCAAGCTGGTTGACAGTGTTGTTTGAATTTTTGTATCCTTGTCATTTTTTCTGTTTTTGAAAATCAGTTACTGAAAAGCAATATAACCTACAGCTGAAGTTATAGATTTATTTATTTCTCCTCTAGCTCTGTTATATTTTGTATCATGTATTTTAAAGCTCCATTATTAGTAACTTACTCATTTAAAATTTTTATGTCTCCCTGATGAGTTATCTCATTTATTACTATGAAGTGTTAGCATTTATCTTTGGCCATACTCCTTGTTCTGAGATCTATTTTGTTTGATGTTAATATAGTCTCACCAGTTTTCTTATATTTATTTTTTGAATAGTCTATTTTCCCATCATTTTACTTTAACCTGCTTTATAATGTTGAAGTACACCTTCTGTACACGGGATGCAGTTGAATATTCCTGTTATTGATCCAGTCTGATAATCTCTGCTGTTTAATTAGAGTGTTAAGCTATTTAAATCTAATGCAATCATTGGTGTGGTTGCAGGTTAGCATGACATTTATTAATTTTTTATTCTTATTCATCCCTACTTTATAGTGAAAAACCTTATTTAATTATTTATGGTACATTATGCAACTAATTTATTCCTTGAAATTCATTAAGAAGTGATGCTACTCAGGGCATCTGGGGGGCTCAATCCATTAAACATCTGACTCTTGATCTCAGCTCAGGTCTTGATCTCAGGGTTGTGAGTTCAAGCCCCACAGTGGGCCCCACACTGGACATGGAGCCTACTTAAAAAAAAAAAAAAAGTAGTGTTACTTGGAATCATACATCTTATAAGCTTATTTGAAATGTCGCCAAGGCTTGAATGGATAATTGTAAGCTTTTACTTCGAAGAGGTTTGAGGTCAATATCTTTAGGAATTTACTCTTCAACAATGTTTTTCAAATGGTGATTCATAAAGAGTAGGCAGTGAAATCAATTAGTGGACTGTAACCAGCACATAAAAAGGTAGTATAAAAGAGAATGAAAGAAAATACAATAAAAAATACTAGTTGCATTGCATGCTATAAGGGTGAATATTGTTTGTGATATTTTGTTTGGGTGTGTGTGTGTGTGTAAATGTTTTGAACTCTGATTTAAAATGTTTTTCTTAGATTGATTTATAAAAGTCTGAAAAACACTACATTGTGTTGTAGAACTATGGAGAGTTCCATGTCATGCAATGATCAGGAGCAAACCAAGATAATAGGGGACTAAACTCTATATTGTTCTCCAGAAGCTATCTCCAGAAGAGATGAAAGGAGTGTGGAGAGAAGGAAGGGTGTGAATAACCTATTTATGCATTCCCTCATTCATCCATCTATTGATCCATATGATAAGTATTTAATTGAACTCTACCATTGATCAAGCAGAGTGTTAAACTTTAAAGATACACACACAAAAAAATGGATCATTCCCTCAGGAAACTCACAATTCAGGTGGCAGAGCCAAGCAGACAGTTATTTACCTGACAGTGTGATGAATCCCGTGGTAACCAATCCTGGATGGGAGTCGGAAACTTCCAGGAAGAGGTGATGATTACACTAAGCCTTGAAGACTGAACATGTGTGTCTTACTCAGTTTGGGGTACTATAACAAGATCTCATAGACTGGGTGGCTTAAAGAACAGAAATTAATTTCTCAAAGTTCTAGAGGCCAGGATGTCTAAGATCAGGGCACCAGCACACTTGGTGTCTGGTGAAAACTCTCTTCTTAGTTTTCAGATGTCAGAGATAGGGAGCTCTAAGCTCTCCTTTTCTTAAAGGGCACTAATCCCATCACAGGGACTTCTACTCTCCTGACCTCATCTAAACCTAATTACTCCTCGAATATCCCACTTCTAACACCATCACACTGGAGGGTTAGTCTTTCGCCCTATGAATTTTGAGGGAGCACAAACATTCAGTCTTATACAGGTTATTATTATGCATAGAAGATGAGGAAAGTATGTGTTACAAAAAGGAAGTGGTACATGAATTGCAGAGGCAAGAGGAGTGAGACTGTATGGACATTTAAGACTGATAAGATGGGTTAAGAAACATGGCCTTTATAAACAGATTATGATTTTTAAAATAATCACTGTAGACCCAATAGAAAAAATTAGTGGGGATCAATTAGTAGAAGCAGGAAGATCAGTGAAGAGGATGGAGGGATTCTGGTCCTAAGGTAGAGAGAAGGAATATATTTGAGGGAATCTGAGCAAGTATAATTTAAGGATCGAATGGTTGATAGGATGAGGACAAGTCTTCATGAGAACAAGATGTCTTGGATGATTCCTGGGCCTCTGAGTGGGGCCTCAATGGATGTTAGTATCACCTACTAAGAATGTAGATCTAGTATGGGAAATGAATTTTGGGGGAAAGAAAGGATACTTCCATTGTCATCATGTTGAACTGGATGCTGGAGCCCAATCACTTTAAGCCTAGACTGCAGAGAGGCTCACAAGGCTGGAATTCAGAAACATGAAGTTTGGAGTTCACATCATATAATTAGAGTTTGGAAGGAAACATGGCTAGCTCCATCCAGAGTTGTGGATTCAGTCAGCTGAAGAAAATGGGGAATTTCATAAATCATCATGTAGATAAAAGTGATTTTTCAGGCCCTTATTTACAGTGGCTTTAGTGTGCTACATTTCCAGGGAAATATATGTTCTTGTCACCCAACTTCGAGAGAAGTAAATGAGCTTGAATCACATGAGTAGGTTTAATGCCATCCTGAAATTTAGTAAGCTACTTTGCAGCTTCTTTGTCCCCGTCTTCTTCTTTTTCTTCATTAAAAGTATATTATTTTCTCTCCGTCTTTGGGTACAAATTAAATAAGGCTGGTTGTGAGTTAAAATAAAAAAAGACATGGTCAAGGCAAAAAGCTCATTCTTGAGGTCAAATAGCTCCTTTAGTGAGCATTGGTAAACAACATCTTCTGTTGGAGACCTGGAAAAAGTTAGTGATGGTGAACTTAGATCTCTACCCATTCCCACGTGAGCCCCTGACCTAAGGATTGTCAGGATCTTAGGGACTATATCATTGCATGACACACTGGCTATAAACCACTTTGGGGCAGAGTCTTTGTCTTTATTGTTTACCACTGTGTTCCCAGACTGAGTGCCATACCTGGCATATAGTAGGCTCTTGGAGAGGTATGGGATCAATAAACAATGGAAGAACATAAAGCGGGGCAAAAACACATAACTAGACAATCAGATAGGAATTAGGAATCTGGTTTGAGTCCTGACCTTAGTTTCCTTATCTATGAATCAAGGGTAGTAATAATAGTTAACTTCTAAAACTGCTTTGAAGGTTAAATGAGATAATATATAACGTGCTTCGGGCACTCCTTGGCATGTGGTAAGGGTTCAAATATTCAAATGGCTGCTATTATTGTTGTTGTTACTATTTTTACTGCTATCACCACAATATGTTAGCCAATCCATTGAATGAACTCTCCATACTTTAGCTTCTTCATTCATAAGATGGGGATTATATTTGCTGGCTTGCTTTTCTCCCAGGTGTCATAAGGATTATAAAATAATACATCGAGGAATGCTGAGGTTGGATTTCACTTTCTTAGTCTTGAGAGAACTGTAACTCAAAGAGGGCAAGTAAACTCAGAGTGAGTGGCACAATCAAGGAGATTATGAATATGAGAATATTCTGAAAAGTTAAAATTAATAAGCAAAATATAAAACCAACCATAACAATACTAATGCAGCTTTGTGGACCCAAAAGGGCACGGACTCTGGAATCATACGAGCTTCATTTTCAATTCAGATTCTCGTGCATTCAATGCATGAGCCTAAGCTTTTCACTTCTGTCTCCTGGACCTCTTTTGAGAACAGGAATGTGAGGCTGAATCACAAGGTTTCTGTAAAGATAAAAGAGAGAATGAATGTGTTTACATCCCTCAGTATAGTCCCTCACACTGTAGGTGTTCAGTTAGTGACAGTTGTTTTATGACACAGCTAACAAAAGGTCAAACCAGAATAAGAACATAGGTCTGCTGGCAGCAATTTTATGTCCCTCTTATATTTCAGAAGGAATGTGTGTCACCTGGAGAACTCCGGGTGCCCTTTAGCACATAGAAGGTCACAGTCAGGGCTATGGGCTGAAGAAGCAGGGATGCTGTAATACACCGATGGCTACCTTGCCTCCAGCAGACGGGTGTCTACATAAGTCTTTGAGCTAACAGGGGCTGAGCCATAGCCACCAGGCAGGTAGGGCCCTTAAAGACATTCATCTTGGGTATCCCCATACCCTCTGCTTCTAGCCCATCCCAACTCTGCTCCCCACTAGGTTTACAATGTCTAAGGGCAGACAGTTGTTAGCCAAAACATTGGAACGGTAAAGGTTAGAATTGAAGAGGACTCTGAGCCATTCCCCCTGGATTCAAATCCCAGCTCCACCACTTCATACTATGTGCTACTGGGTGAAGTTACTTAATATCTCTGTGGCTCAACTTCCCAATCTGTAATGTGGGCTCAATAATAGAACCTATCTCATGGGTTAAAGCATATAAAACACATGTGACACAAGAAGTGATATAGAAGTGCTCAGTACTCTTATTATTGTTATGGTGTGAGGTTGTTAGAAGAACCTCATTTCTGGCCCAGAGATTTCTATGGAGTCTTTCAGCCTTGCTATTCTGTGATAGGGCCTGGCACCTTTTCCTTGACCTGTAGTTTATTGCCGAATACCAGAGGTCACAGAGGTCCTTGGTGCCTAAAATGACAGACTGATAAATAATAAGCCAGGGCTGTCCCAAAGGTCTGCAGCTACTCTCTTTCCTCAAGGCTAGCCTAGGCCTTACCAACATGCACCAAGTTCTAGATGGTCCTACTGTCCAGCAGGTGGCAAGACCTCTTGCTCTGGTGGCAAGAGGTCTTTGTAGCTCTATGCTACCCATCAACCCCAGGATCCTTTGGGTTTTTCATGCCCATCTGCCCTACCACCCCAGAAAATCTTCTCTACAAGATTTATATCTCATGATACCTGCTTTTTAGAAACTCAGCTGACTCTTGACATATCCTTATATCGTCCAGAGCCAGAAGGATGGCTGTCATCCCAGCTTGTTGTCACTGTGGACAGAGTCTGGTGTGAGCAGTGCCCCATCTGGTCCTCATCCTGGAGATCTCAAATCTCTATTTAGTGAGAACAGCCAAGGTTTCCATCCTCAGGGATCCTGGGCCCCTCTGGCCAAACTTCCCAGTTTGTGGACATGAATGCAGTTGCCAACTCTCCCACTGCAGAACAGAGTCCTCACACCAGCACTGTAAGCAGGAGGTGGGCTGGAAGGTTTGGGTGGATCGGAGTGAATACCTCCTGGGCAGGGGAGGGTTTGGATCCAGCTGGGACCCAGAACACTGGGGTTCAATAAACATTTGCTGCATGTGAAAATGAACTGGTGGTGTGGTCCTCCTAGCAGTGCATCTGGCCATGGAAGGCCATGATCTTGCTCCCCCCAGGATGGACCTGGAAAGCCAACGGGAAGACATGTACTATGTACCAGGCACCCCATGCTTCTCTCCCAGAGGGAAAGCAAGACATCTCCTTCTTGCACTCCCTAGTCCATAGACTCCATCAGTGTCTTGGTGCCTCTGCTAACACCTTCTTCTGACTGCCTCCTTAACCTCACCCTCGGGGTTGGTGGTTTTGGGGGATAGGATTTGCTTTTCGAGTTTTTGTCCTGCTTGCTGAGTGGGGGGCACCTGTATCACCCATTGTGGTGAGGATGTGAGGATCCATGAGAGGACCCCAGAATTAGCATCAATCTGCTGACAGGGTCTCCCTTGTTGGACAGGAGTTGCTGGGCTGCAGCCAGGAATGTGGAGACATTGACATCAGGAGGCATTTAATAAGCGGTGTGACAAGGGATAAAAGAACTATTAATAAGGTACTTTGCCGACTTGATTCTAGCCCCATTAAACTTTTCTTTGCCTTATTTCACACTCCATTTCTAAAGCACCCTTTCTTCTCCCCCTTCCTTTAATGGTTCTAGCAAACCTGGGTCCTAATGAAGTCTGGCAGCATAAATTTAAGACCATGTGTAACTGAAGTGAACAGAAGCTTCCATCTACAGGAGAATCCTCTTGGTGGCTGGAGACATAAATCTGGCCTCCAGACTGTCCAATTGATTCCTCAGGCAGACCAGGAGGAGCCAAGAGTGCCACAGGACTGTGAGCCATGACTGATGGCACTTTGGCAGTTTCCAGGGCTAAATGCCCAAGGTAGCAGGCCACTTGAGAGAGGTGACAGGCTGTCCTCAGTGCAGAGTTATTCATGTATTCACTCATTTATTCTACATTCACTGTTGCTGTCAAGTGAGTTTTAGACATCAGTGGCTACCCAGTCCTGTGCGGTAGGTGTTCTCTCCATTTTATGGATGAAGAAGTTGAATTGGGTCTCAGTAGCTTGTCAGAGCTCACATGGAGTCAGTGAAGAAAAAAGAAACTCCTTTTCTCTGTGAGGCCATCTTGTGTTTTCTTGGTCAAACACCATCTTTAGTTCAAGAAACTGCCTTTAGCTGGTAATTGCCTTTAGCTCATTTTCCCCTGGAACTCACTTTCTGGTCTGTCCTCAGACATTTCCTGTCTCAGTGTGGGGCTGCACTTCACTCATCTCACTTGTGATCATCATGCAGTACAGTGTTGAATCCAGGCTGGGCCGCCCGTTTCATGACAGATCCACATAGCTCGGACCTGGGTCTTCAGAGTCCCCATCTAGGGGGTCATTGTGTGAGACAAAGACAGGTCTTGGTCCCAACCAACTTGGCTTCAAATCAGCTCTGCTGAGCTGGGCCTGGGGTAGGTGTGTGCAAGCCTAGGAGGGCAGATGGGGAAGGGAGCCAGGAGAGCAAAATGTGGGCCATGTTGGTAGAAATGGACTGAGAATAGAATAGGCTCAAGATTTCCCACACATAATTCCAGGGCCACTGGGGGCATTTCTAGTCAAAGGGAATTGTATTCCCCAGCTTGATCTCTTCCTGGGCTTGCACTAACTTTGGGTGCTCCTGACATTGAGATGTCAGTTTGAGGCTGGCATTGAATCATCATGGTTTTTTTTGTCTTGCTTACCCATTCTTCTCTCACTTTTCAATTTTCTCTTAGGCATCCTTTACTCTTTCCTTCAAGATGGTATGGCAAATCTTGGTCTTTCTGTTGTTAATACGGCATTGATGCTGGTGTTTGTGTGATTGTTGGTAGTGGTGGCTGGGGGGTAGCAATGTTTCTGATATTGGTGTGGGTGCAGATGGAGGTGGTACTAGTGTTGGTAGTATGCCTATTGCTTTGGTATTGCTGGTGATGGTGCAGCTAATAGTGATGAGGGTATCATTAGTGGTGATCATGATAGTATTGGTAGCATTGATGTAATGGAGGTGGTGATGTTGCTATTGGTTGTAGTGATCGTGGTAATGGAGGTGGTGATATTGCTGGTGGTGGTGGTGGTGGTAGTGGAGTAGTGATGGGGGCTGGGCATCTGGAACAAAAGAATATAGTAAAAAGAATACAAGCCCTGAAGCTAGATAGACCTGTTGTCCAATACTGGCCCCAGTGAATTCTTATTATCTTTGAACCTGTTTGCCTCCACCTGTAAAAAGAGGATAATTATACCTCACACAATGTGATGAGGATAAGGGAAAGTGGAGAGTGCGTATCCCACTGAATTTGCCCAAAGTCTCAGAGCTCCTTCTCCTTCTGGCTGTGGGAGTCTTGCCAGTGCCAGTGTCCTCCAGGTGAGAGGTGACACCATCACACAGCCCTTTGGTCAGGGGTTTGGCAGTCATAGTGTGTGTGGCCTTGGCTACTCTCATTGCCACCAGAGACCATCTCAGGATATAAGTTCATGCCTGTATCTACCTATGTCCCCTACAGAGAATGGTGTGATGTTATGTCCAGCCCAGATATCAGCTGAGGTCTCTCCATCTTGAGGTCAAATTGGATTGCTTTAGTCTTCAACCCCAAAACCTGGTGTGATCCCCCAGGACTTCTGTGATTTTCTTAGATCTTAATCTCTCCTGGTTTCCTCTGACATGGGTCCCTAGTCCCTCTGCATGGCAGTGTCATGGCCAGATAAGAAAAGTTGCCTTCTCTGAGTTCCACAGAGGATTCACTGCACAGTAGCATTTGGAAGCAAAGAATACCTCATGGAAGGTCAATACAGAGGATGCAGGAGGGAACTTTCATCATTGTGCCCTCAGTGAATTATGTAAACATCCTTCTAGGTCATTCTGTTCCTCAGCACCCTTTGTCTATCTCAGTCTATCTCTAATCACAAAGACTCCTGCAGGTTCCTGCAGAACCTGGCCTTTCTCTCCTCAGCCTCACCCAGCTTGCAGAATCACCAGCTCCTTAGCTTCCTCTGTCCTCCACTCATTAGGGCTCACCACGGAGTGGACCTGCTCTGTAGAATGCAGCCAGGTTATAAATAAGATATCTCTCCCTATTGATTATACCTAGGCTGACAGTTGGCTGGTACCTCCATCATAGAGGACAAGAATTCTGTAAAGCTCTATCTTCTTTGTTTCCTCTCTTCCTGCCACCATCCCTGGCCTCAATGAACCAGTTGGTTCTGAGGCCCACCTCCACTAGCCCCTTTCCATTCCAGAAGAGTTTGGTCCTTAGGGAGAGAGTCAGAAGCTGGCCAGGTATGCCCTGGGGCAAAAGCCATTAGTAACAGGGGCCTGGGGGATAGATGGGTCCAGCACCCCTCCATCAGATACCCCTTGGTTGCTGAGTCAAGTACTGTAGCCCTTTCCCAACTCATTCAGTAGACGCATGTGGAGGGCTTGTATGTCTCTTCCCAAGAGCCTGTGTGCCAGAGAGGGTATCTCAGTGAACACGGAAATACCCTATCCCCTCAGTAAGGTATTTACTGGTATTTCAGTTACTCCTTGCTGAATCAACCAAGAGGCAAAAGGAGGCTGCCAGCTCTCACTTATTTTGCCTTTGTGGAGACTCCAGGTGTTTGTCTCTTCCTCATCTCTCTAAGCCTGCTGGATCCTCTTTGGAGATGTGATGATGATAGTGATAATGATGATGCTAACTATTTAATTATCACCTACTTTGTTCTGGTATTTTATTTCACTGAATCCTTACAGCAACTTTACAAGAGATGCTCTAGTAGCAGTACTTTACAGGTGGGAAAACTGAGGCCCAGAGGGATTCAGGGGGTTGCCTTAGTCTCAGAGTTGATAAATGTTAGAGTAAACATTCAAATCAACTCTCTGAGTCTGAAACCCCGCTTCACTCCCACAGACCACAGCAGCCTGAACTCCACACATATGGTCTACCAAGTTCATGGATACCCAGCGGATCAGGGTCACTGGAAGAAATCTAAGTTTTGCTGACCACCTTAGGATTCTCTGGATTAAAAATAAAATTAGAAGAACATATAGAAGATTTTGTTTCTTTTTAAAGTATAAAACCCAACCTGGGGGATCCCTGGGTGGCCCAGCGATTTAGCGCCTGCCTTTGGCCCAGGGCATGATTCTGGAGTCCCAGAATCGAGTCTCATGTTGGGCTCCCTGCAGGGAGCCTTCTTCTCCCTTTGCCTGTGTCTCTGCCTCTCTCTCCCTCTCTCTCTCTCTCTCTCTCTCTGTCTCTGTCTCTCATGAATATATAAATAAATCCTTAAAAAAAAAAAAAGCCTAACCTGGAAGTGTTAGGGGGTTTTGTCTGAGAGTTTAGGGAAGGAGGGCAAAATTTATCAAGAGTCTGTATTGTGCCTGGCACTTTTCATACAACATGACATATCATCCTTGCATTAGGCCTAAAGGGTTAGTCTTTTTGTCCCTGTCTTACTAGTCAGCAAATTGAGAGGTACAGTAAGTGGTAGAATCAGTGTCAAATCAGTGTCTATGATTCCAGTGCCTCTGTGTTTCATCCTTTTGCTGTGCTGTTCCAGAGGGGGAAGCCCATAACCCCTTCAGCCTTGTAAAGTGGAAGTAAGAACTCCCATATCTCAGGGCCTGGCAGGCCTGTTGCCATTGGGAAGGAGAGTACCTGCTCAGAGAATCAGGCATTTGCACAAGGCCACCCAGCAGGACTCAGTCTTTAAGCTCAGTGTCCTTTCCTTTGTTTTCCTTTCTTTGAGATTTTCCTTTGTCTCTGTGTCCCGGCAAACAGGAAAATGGCACACCCTGCCTGATATCTGTGGCTTCTCATATCAGGGCTCAGGACTGTGGGTCAGTAGCCAGGTGGGCTTGTTGCTCTTGCCTTAGTCCCTGTCTCTGATTCCCCATCCTCTGGTCACAAGATTGAGTCAGATGAAAAACAAATCTGGCTCTAGGTGCACAGTTCCACTGCCCATGGATGGTAGTGAGGAGCTACTATGTGTATATCACATACTGAGAGAACATCACTTGTTGCAATAGTAACTGCCCTAGTTTAGTAGGTTAAAGTATCACTCATTTTGTTATGCTCATGATCTGAGGGTCAGGGATTGGGACAGAGGTCAGCAGGGCTATTCTTCTGTTCCACATGGCATGACTGGTGGCATTCAGCTGGCAGCTCAAGGTTGCAAGGAAGTATCACTTCCATGCCTGGTGCCCTGAGAGGAGGTGTAAGGTAGAGGGTGGGGGGCTAATTGGGCTTGGCTGGGTCCCTCCTCTCTGTCCAGGTGGTCCCTCTAGCCAGGAAGCAGGACTTCTTATATGGCAACCCAGGATTCCAAAAGTGAGCATTCCAAAAGATGAGATATCAAAGTTGCCAGTCTTGAATCCAGAGCCAGAAATTGGCACCAGATCACTTTTGACATCTTCTGTTGATGAAAATAGACACAGAACCCATCCAATTCAAAGGGAGCAAATACCACCTGTCCTAATGGTAGTATCGGAGGATTTGTGGCCATCTTAGATCTACCACAACACTGGAAAAATACGCTAAATACTTACATCCCTCCCAGAATCTCGCTTCTCCTGCTCCACCCTGCCTCATGGCAGAAGCCACTCTTCCCCTGGTACCTGGTGAGAGGGAAGTTGCTTTATTAAGATCTGAGAAATAAGAGAATCAATGTGAACCCACATCTTAGTGGGGGCTGGAGGGCTGGGGAGCACAGACAAGTATATTTCTCATTATAGTTCTTAGCAAGTTATACTTGATACTTTGGATTCAAATGCAAAAAAAATAAGGATGATTAATTGATATCAAATCATTACAATAGGTGTTTAGTGTTTTGGGTCCTCTGATATTTCTAGTCACTTCTTAATAACCTTGTTTGAGTTACTTGCTTCTGTATGTGTTGTTTTCTGAGACTTCTATTACTTTACTGCCATTCCATCTTTTTTTGCTACTTTCATAAGCAAAACCTAAATTATCAATTCATTCCATCCTACCCCATCCCATCCAAATCATACTATTCCATGTATGTTTTCCAGCCAACCCAGGTCTGCACATCCCATGCCAACCATTCCATACCATCTGCCTCAGACTTTTAATCTTTCCTATCCTCTTCCACATTAGCCCGTTCTTGGATTCATTACAAACTACCCAATCCCCCATGCTGTTCACTGTGTCCAGTTTATCACCTCCAGTGCCCCTCCTGAGTGTCTGCAAGGTAGTGATCATCACAGGAAATTCAAGAGAAGCCCACCATGTCCTGTCAAGTGACAGCATCCACCCTAGGGATAAGCAGCCTATCTGACCTCAGAGCATGGTAGATGTTGGAGCTAAGGTGGGGGGAAAGGGCTCAGTTGTGTGTGTGTGTGCTCCTAGGAGAGATGAGAGCCACTGGGGTGTCCTCAGATGCACAGGAAATAATTTGCATTAAAAATTCCTTTGCTCACTATTTCTTCATTTAACCATGGCTTAATCTCTTATTGTGGAAAATTTTAAACATACCAAGAATACAGAGAATAGTAATCCTCACGTATTCATGGCATGTGACAAATCTCATTCACCATTCTCTCCTTGAGTATTTTCATGCAAATTCTAGATGTCCTATTATTTCACCAATAATTGCTTCCATATGTATATCTCTAGCTGATATTTTAAGCATAGCCACACTACCAAAAGGAACCTATCAAAATAAGTATTTATTCTTTAACATCAGAATATGTTCACATTTCCCCTAATTGACTAAAAAATGTCTTTTTATCTCTGACTTATTTGAATCAGAATCCAAACAAGGTCTGTCTGTTGCATTAGGTTGCCTTATGTTTTATGTCTTCTTTTAATCTCCCCTGCTTTTTACAAGACCTCTCCTGTTTTTTGTTTAAGAAACCCAGTCATTTGTCCTGTAGATATGGCTCATTGCTGCATCCTGGTGTTCTCTGGGATGTTGCTCCATCTTCCATATTTCTTGTAAACTGGCAGTCAGATTTAGGTCTTGATTCAGCTCAGGTTCGCTCTTTTTGCAAGGCGGTGCTGGGGTGCTAGGGACTCATGTTGTACTACATCAGGTGGCACAAGATATCCTTTTGTTTTTACCTTTCCTGGATGGTGGATATGTGTTCTCAGCCTGATACATCTTTTATAATCTCCTTGTCAGCTCTCTACCTAATGATTTCAGCAGCAATCCACTGTCGTTACTGAGATCCACTATTTTATTAGGAGTTGCAAAATGGTGCTTTTAAAATCCTCTCTATCATTTTGCATTTACTACCTGTAGTTCTTTAATAAAGAGAGATTTTCCTTATGAAATATTAGTTACTCTAAAATATAGTTTGTGCTGGAAGGGCAGAAAAATCCTTGATTTTTGCCCTTTACCAACTTTTTAACTTTTTAAAAAAGATTTTATTTATTTATTTTGCAGAGAGAGAGAGAAAGAGCACAAGTAGGGGGACTGGCAGGCAGAGGGAAAGGGAACAGGGAGCCTGATATGGAGGACCATGGGATCATGACCTGAGGCAAAGGCAGAAGCGCTTAAAGACTGAGTCACCCACATGCCTTGCCCTTTATCAATTTTTTTAAAAATGAGTTGATTCTCTAGCAACCCCCAGAAGGACCAATAACGAGTTTTTTTGTTATTTGCTTTTTTTTGGGGGGGGGGGCAAATATAAACTCAGATTTTTAAAATCTTAATTTTCTAGTTAGTAGGGGAAGATACAAGGAAACAATAGGTACAGACATAGCATTACAACATTGGTCTCTTCCAGGGATCTGAGCCATGAAATACAGTTTAGAAAAAGAAAAGAAGAAAAAAAAAGATCCTTTTTTCTGAACCGGAAGATGTTTCCAAGTAACAGATGAGATCTAATGATGTGTACAGTACAAGTTAGTGCAAAGAAAACCACTTAGTGGCTTCTTAGTGTTTATTCTTCATTACTCTCTTAGGTTGAGAGCCTATATGACTACATCTCATTGTTCAGCCAGCTGCATTCCATAAATCCATAATCCCAGGTTTATTTATATAGAACAATGTAGATAGACCAAATATATCCTTCTAGAAACATTCTTATATAAGGACTTCCTTATATCTCTGCAAGAAAATCCTATGAGTTCATACAGCAAAGTTTAGAAAAATTCAATGGTGCCTCTCCTGCTTCTGATGGGGGCTCAAATTAGGGAGCTGCTACCAGCACTGTCCTTCCCACAGTATCACATGGAAGTTACACAGCAGACTCTGGTTTCAAAGGTGAGCTCCAGTGGTTAACTGTGTGACTTTCAGCAAGTCGCGACCCCTCGGAAAGCCTCACCTGTGACTCCTCTGTGGAGTGGGGTTAAGATCTATTTCACAAGGTTGATGATGATTAAATGAGACAATGTAAGATCACTTACTACAGTATCTTTAATAAAAGCACTAAATATACAGGGACTAGCCATGAAGATACATATTTGATAATATGTAGCTATATTGGTTCTGGGATACACATAATAATTTTACAAACACAACACAAGGCTGGTTCTATCTCCTTTTCACAGATGTAATCCCTTAGAATAGTGACTAGCACATGACAGACATTCAGTAAACATTTCTTGCACCTATGAATGAGTGAATGAATGAATACATATAGCTTAGGTACCATGGCTTCATTCTGATTGTCAGTATTTTTTCCCAGAAATATCCACCATCTCGAAACTAAATAACTACTATTATTTTCATACATATTTTTATATTCTGCTATATATGTATTCATTCAAACTTTTTTCTTATGTGGTAATATGCACAACATAACATTTATCATTTTAACCATTTTAAAGTATAGTCCAGTGACATTTAGTACATTCATAATGTTGTGAAACTATTTAATTCCAGAGTTTCTTCATCCCAAATGGAAACCCCATCCTCACTAAGCAGTCACTCCCTATTTCCCTCTCATGCCAGCCCCAGGCAACCATTAATTTGCTTTCCCTCTGTGTGATTTGTCTGTTCTGGATATTTCATATAAATAGAAGCATGCAACATGTTGCCTTTTGTGTCTGACTTTTCCTTTTTTTTAAAATAAATGTTTCATTTATTTTTTTTTGTATTTTTTTTATTGGAGTTCAATTTGCAACATATAGTATAACACCCAGTGCTCATCCCGTCAAGTGCCCCCCTCAGTGCCCATCACCCAGTCACCCCATCCCCCTGCCCACCTCCCCTTCCACTACCTCTTGTTCGTTTCCCAGAGTTAGGAGTCTCTCATGTTTTGTCACCCTCTCTGAATTTTCTCACTCATTTTCTCTCCTTTCCCCTATAATCCCTTTCACTATTCTTTATATTCCCCATATGAGTGAGACCATATAATGATTGTCCTTCTCCAATTGACTTACTTCACTCAGCCTAACCTCCAGTTTCATCCATGTCAAAGCAAATGGTGGGTATTTGTTTATTCTAATGGCTGAGTAATATTCTGTTGTATATATATATATATATACCACATCTTCTTTATCCATTCATCTTTCGATGGACACCGAGGCTAAATGTTTTATTTTAGAACAGTTTTATATTTACAAAACAGTTGTAAATATAGTAGAGAGTTTTTGTATACCATACATATGGCTGTAGATCTGTTTTAAATTCAAGTTGTTTTTTTTTTTAATAGACTTTAAGCCATTACAGAATTTATCCTTTATGGTACTCTAACTTTTCCATCTTTGGCCAGTGGGAGCCCATTCAAGTTGGCTTTTTGATTGATATAGTCATGAACTTAAAGAAAACCAGTTTTTGGGATAGCACCCAGAATGCAGCTGATCATTAAGAGGTGTGTCTGTATAGTTTGGGTGGGGAAAGAGAGTTGAAGGCAGTAAATATTTTACAATTGTAAGAAAAAATGAGATGCTAATTTGATTTCTAGGGAAAACAGCATTTTATACAATATGCTCTAGAGTTTCAAACTCTGCCAGCATGACTCCCACTGGGAGGAGATTCTGTCCTTATTAACAGATAAAGGCTGGCCTTGTACCCCCAGGCTGTGGGGAGCCAGGGCCTGCTGAGCTGCTCTGCCCATGGTGATTAAGCAGGCCTCCTGCCAGCCTCCCCCAGAGCTCATCAGCCTCAAGCCTTTGGGGATGATTAGAAAGGGCTGCAGGGCAAGAGGATTCCTCTGCTCAGTTGGCAAGAGCTGTTACAGTTCCTCACATGCATCCTGCATCTAAGGAAAGGCATGGGGGAAGTTGTCAGACCTGAGCTTGCCTGCCCAGTGAGCATCCTCTGCCTCATACGTGGAGGGGAGGCAGGCCAGAGGACCAACACAGAGAAGGAATCTGCCCAGGAATAGGCTTTAGGTTGTAGTTTTTCAGTTGTTTTCTCCTTTGATCCTCACAATAGCAACTTATAAGTGTTCTGTATGGTCAAAGATAGATGCTGTGGCATAAGAGGTGGGAATGACACTGTTCTTGTCCTCAAAGAATTTGCAAAGAAGCACTTGCAAGAAACTTGCAAGGAAGCAGCACTGCCAGTCTGTCTATGAATGGTTAATAGAAGGACAAGACCAGAAATCTTGTCTTAAGAGCTAGATGGTGCCATGAGAATACATGTAGTATTTGTAGTAGGAGGTGAGAGATAGAGGCTGCATCTATGTTATAATCACCAGCATCACCAGTAGCAAGACTGTTAGGCTGTGGTGTGCTCCCATGCTGGGGCTGGCTAGGAAGCACCTCTATGGTACACGTATGGTCCCTGATCTCTTCCCAGAACCATCAGCAATGATGATAATGGAGATTCACAGTGGCAGAAGCCATGGGTTAGAGAGAGTGCTTAGACATTCATGTGCCCAAAGCAAGGAGGTGTAATGGTTAGCACAGGACCTGGGACCTGACAGATCTATTGTGTGACCATGAGCAGTTCTCCAAGTCCTTGACATCAGATGGAAATATCTTCTCTCTGTGGGTTGTTGTGAAAGTACACTGAGAACATGCTTGAGCCTAGCTCAGGGCAGGTGCTCTGTGATGGTGGTTGACACTAGTAGAGGTTTACTGAACATACCCAAGAGTGATGATGAGAATCATTGCTAGTTCCCTTCAAGGGAAATGTGTTTCAGTGGGATAGCTATGATCACTGTGATAATATAAATGCATAGTGAGTCTAAGCATGCAACTCAAGTGTCTGCAAGACCACAGAGAAAGAGGAGAAAGGTCTGCACCCAATGACAATGTGAATTCCTAGTGCTGCAGGCTCTGCTCTCCAGCTTTGGGTATTTAGTGGTGTGGATGCTGTGTTTCCCACATATGTCTAGGAACTGGATTTTGTGCCACAGCTGACAGTGGCAACGCCAAAAGGAAGGGGATTCTTTGCGTGGCCTTTCTTGGGTAGGGAGAGCACCTAGCACATGAGACTGACGCACTAATGATTCAACAGCTCTATCTTGTGAGGAGGACCTGAGCAGAAGATAGGGTGAATCAAGGCTTTACCTTTAGGGGCCTTTCCAAACTTTTGGTGAAGTAGGACACAAAGATAACTCATGAAAGATGATACATGATTAGAGCGTTTTAGAAGAGGAAGCTCCGAGCTGTGCCTCAGTGGACAGGTAGGATTAGTATGGAGGAAGCAGAGAGGAAAGGCATTCTAGATGAGTGACATGAAAATGTATTAGACTTGAATCAGGAGACCTGGTTCTAGTCTTGGTTCCACAACTCACTAGCTATGTGACCATGGTCAAGTCACTTAATCTCTCTGAGCCTCAGTTTATTTATAAAATGGACATGACAATACCACCCCCATAGGGTTGTCATCAGGGTTAAATGAGCTGCATTGATAAAGCCTGGCACCCAGAAAAAGTTAACTCCATGGAAAAAAAATGAGCATGACACAAACAGGCCTTAAGTCAGAGTCCATGGGCACAGCCCAGAAGCAGACTTCAGAAATTACATTTAAAAGTTTGTGTATTTGTTCTTTTCTTTTTGCTGGACTAAATGTTTCATAGATTTATCAGACTTTCAAGAGTCTGTAAATTATAAAATATAAAGAGTCATTGCTATAGAGATTTAGATTTTAAAAAGTATATTTGCTCATTATCTTATTTGAGCTCACATGAGCCCCATGTGATTTGTTGAGAATTATTATTATTATTTATATACGATTGTTGAAATAACATTCTCAGAGAAACCTAGGACTGTCATGGGACTCCAGACTTCTGTGGGTAGCTTCTCCAGCATGTAGTACCCCATGTGCTTCTATGGTCTGTGGGGAGCTCATGGCCTAGGCAAAGTAGCTCAACATATTCTATCTCAGTGGCCACTTTGGTTCATGCATGAACATGCAGCCCAAGAGTCTAATCAGAGTGAATTCTCCAATTTGTCACCATGAATTCCTGGATGCATTTTCTGTGTCTTCCCATGGACTGTGTTGTAGGTAAAGGTGAAGTTTGGGATTGCCACACCCAATTTGTTCCTATAAGCAAAGAAACCTCGGGAGTAAGGTTGGCCCAGAAAAGTAAGATGGGCACAGAGAAGAGGAGGTATATTCCTGATCAAGGTGCCCAGATTAACTCTAGATTTCTTCATACACATGAATCATAAATTCCCTTCGGTAGGCCAATGTAAGTTTTCTATTATTTACAACTGAAAATCTCCCAGTCAATATAGGTGCTTTGGCCAAGATTACACAACACATTGGTGACAAAACTAGGTCATGAACCCAACACCTTCTGGTTCCCATTAATGACCATTTGGCTCTACCTTCCACCAGTTGGTCATGACCATTCCTGGTTTTGTTGACAGTTCAGCCTGCCTTTGGGTGAGAAGTTCCTGTGAATTCACTTCTTGATGAACAAACAATGCTTTTAAAATTAGGTTCCTAGGTGACCTCTCTCACAAATCCAAGAGAGAACTTATGAAACTAGAATTTGGTGAACTGGTCTATTCTGGCTGGGAAATCTTGATCTCTCAAAGTCTGAATGAAAGGAATAAGCAGCTGCTATTATGCCCACACTGCTCTTTCCTCCTTTCATCAAATGCATATTGAGTGCCTCTTCTGGGCAGGATCTGTGCTAATTATGGGCTGTATTAGTAATTAAAGCATATTCATATCTTCTTTGTGGGCCTTACAATCCAGGGGAAGACTTTCTGGTCTTGCGGGGTATATGGAGAGGTCCTAGTGGGTATATGGGTACAGGCAGGTGGGACTCATTTAGACCAGGGAGGTGTAGCATCCGGAAATCTGCCAGAGCTGAGTAACCTGGGGCTCTGTGGGGGAGCAAAGGTCCACCTTCAGCTGTGGGAAAGCCTTCATACTGTGCCTACTGCATGGCCTATGTGCTATAGTGGACTGACACTGGTTGTACTGTGGACCGGACATTGGTATAAGTGATTGGACATTGGCAAGTATATTAAATGGTCAGAACCTTCGTTTGCCATATAACAAATGTATACACTTACTTCATAGTGTTCTCATGATTATTAAGATAATGTAGCTGAGTATATGTTCTAGTAACTAGCACAAAGTAAGTGCTCTGTCGATTTATGTATCATTTTCTGTGTCACCCTTATAGCAACATACCCCCTCCTTCATAAAAATATCTTCCAACAAAACCCCTAGACTAAACATTATTAGGAAAGAAAATTACTATTTTCTGCATCATCTCATCCCTAAGTTTCAAAGGTTAATCTCAAGGATTTATTTGCATGGTATATCTTTTGGGTTAATGCTTTCATTTATTGCAGTACATGTGGAATGAGCCAAGGGGAGGGCTATAGAAGAATGAGCTGACCTGCACTAAACGTGGCTCTGTGTTTATTAGCTGCTGTGTGGCCTTGGGAAAGACACTTCACGACTCTGAGCCTCAGTTTCCTCTTCTGTAGAATAGAGATTATTTTTACTTACTGCTGAGAATTTGGGCATAGATTTTGCTAGACTTGGGTAGAGGTCAGGTTTTTTTTTTTTGCAGAAAGGCAACCTCATTGTATCAGATGTTTGTTTCATTCTCTGTATCTTCTGTTTTCTTGGATGTAAGTGCATTTTTTCCTCCATCAGAACACTTTGGAATTAGTTAGGAGCAAAGGGTTGGAGCAGTTGGAGGCTATGAAAGAAATTCAGCCTACTTCTTGACACTGGAGTGGCCAGCATGGCTTATAAGATTTATGGAGACTTCACCTGTCAGGTAAAAGCATGATTATTTCATGACCGGATGCTTTTACAGGGCTGGTGGATGACTATAGCCTTGAATGGGACATGGCCCCTGAAGAAGCAGCCAGCTCTGCTTCTGTGTAACTCTCTACATATGGCCTTACTGGAGAATTGGAGGCAGCTCAGCTTCCTGTATCCATAGGACAGTGCTATTATACAATCAAAGGAGAAATGGCTAGAAATGCATTTTAAAAATACCATGTGTTGGGTACCTGGCTCAGTGGTTGAGTATCTGCCTCTGGCTCAGATCATGATCCCCAGGTTCTGGAATTGGATCCTGCATCAGGGTCCCCAAAAGGAGCTTGCTTCTCCCTCTGTCTATGTCTCTGCCTCTATGTGTCTATCATGAATAAATAAATAAAATATTTTTTAAAATACCAGATGTCCTCTCTTTTCATCACTTAAGATTTGACTACAGGTTAGAGATGGTGGATTCCCTTCTCCTCATATCAGTTTGGAGGATAATTCGTTCTCCGGTGATAGGTAGTTTTTTTTTTTTTTAATTGAATTTAGAAATAGAAACATAACAGTTTGGATGTCATATCATAACCAGAATAAAACACAAGCATATTTCCTTCTCATTATAGTGGGGCTGAGGTGTGTGTGTAGGTCAGGAAGGGTCTGCTTAGTTAGAACAGAGCATGCTGTGGGATGAGCATGAGCTCATCCTTCCTCTGGACATGCCAGACTGGAGCCATAGCTCATTTCAAATGATTTTCTGAGTCAAGTGGAAGATAACACATAAGTTGGGTGCCCCATCTCAAAGTGAAATTGTGTGCTTCTCCTCCAATGTCTTGGGAAATCTTTGAGATACCCTAAAATGTACAGAAATAACCAAGATTTAATAGTTGTGCCAAAAGAGTGATGAGAGTGCAAGTGTTTTAGTTTTGTCATGTGATGTGTGTGTGTGTGTGGAGGCTATGTCTTCTTTTGAGTCTTTTTACTTCCAGAGGAGGATTTATCCCACCTCCCTTCTTTGAGTGTGAGCAACAGGGAGGAAACAGAGAAATGGACACACAACAATGGGTCTGTGTGACAAAAAGAGAAGGCAAAGCACAGAGCCAGGGAGAAGAAGAGAGGAGAAGAAACATGAGCACAGAGAAAAAAATTCTAGAGGAAACTAGCAGAAAGAGGGAAAAGCTACCCATTAGAGTGAGGATTTTAAGATGAGTTTTCCCCATTCCTATAAGGTGGCCAAAGAAGGGCCAGTGTACTCACAGTCAGGAGGCCCATAGTGGGGTGATGAATAACCAGGGAGAGCTGGGCAAAGGTGGGAAGTTGAGGACAATGGGAGAGAGTAAGAAGGAGGGAAAAGTCAGTACAGGAAACTTCTGCCTCTAGCCACTGTGGGACAAGGGCAGGTGAATGACGGCATGGGGCCAGAAGTGAAGGGAGACGAAGAAAAGAAACATCCTCACTGGCACTGCCACCCAGAGTGATGTTAACCTTGTGTCCCAAGGGAGTGATGAGAGAAGATGAGGCTTTGGTCTTCTGAAGCTACTTTTCCACCTACATGCACTGGGGTCTTAAAGGGGCAAGTAGCATCTTTACCTGGCTTCAGGTAAGTGGCTATAGCCACTCCCCAGAGGCTGGCCAGCTATGCTTGCCCTTAGCACTAGTGTGTGGACAATCAACACTTGTTCATTGACACTGAATCTTCTTGACTGACAGGTTATGGGCTGTCCCTGGACAGGCAAGGGGGTGCACAGGATACCCAGATCCACGGCATTTTTCTCTGGACTTAGACCATTCCCCATGTTCTGGAGCACCTCCTTGAAAGATTTCCAGCTGTCTTATGTTTTGGAAAATGCTTTCAGTTATAAAACAAAACAAAACAAAAAACTCTCTCATTATGTAACAAAACTTGCTGGCGCCCCAATGCTGAGAAGGTGGAGTTGCCCATTTGCCAACATTTGTCGCCCATTTTACAGATGAAAAAACTGATGCTCAGAGACCCGAAGTAACCAGCCTAGGGCACACAGCAGTTAGCAGCCGTGCAGGCTTTCAAGCCCCCAGCTGCCTGACCCTCTCTGGGCGGAGGGGCAGCGGAGGAAGGGTGTGGGTGGGGATGGCAACCTCTGTGGCTGGTCCCAGGCTGCCACCCCCCCGAGGCCTGAGGGGGCAGAGACACCAAGCAATGGAGGGGCACTCTGAGGGGCACTCTGAATGCCCAGTGAGGGGCCAGGATGTTGGGAGAGGGCTCCAGGCTGCCCATGCTGCAGCTCCAGGACACAGCCCCATGTAACCGAGGCTTCTCCTGAACAGGGCTGCCAGGAAGAAAGAGGGTCAGTATCCGAGGCAGCAGGAGCGCAGGGCTACTGCCTTTCACAGGGAGATGACAAAGTCTGGTAACTGGGTCTGAATCCCAGTCCCACCTGCCTTTTATGGACAAGCCTACTGTATCTCACTGCAGCATTAACTAATAAAATGACATGATAAATGAAAAAAAAAAACTGGCCTCTTTTCTGTGGCATGTCAAGGAAGCCTCAGCAGGTCTGCAGCCTCCTCTCTGAACTGGCCCTGCACCTTGTGGGATTAGCGTGGCTCCTGGTAGTCTTCTTTACTC
This sequence comes from Vulpes lagopus, assembly GCF_018345385.1. Taxonomy (NCBI): domain Eukaryota; kingdom Metazoa; phylum Chordata; class Mammalia; order Carnivora; family Canidae; genus Vulpes; species Vulpes lagopus. Next base: position 3,553,687 of record NC_054847.1, on the reverse strand, counting down.
ATCCAGCTGGGCTCTGCCAGTTCTAGGTACAAAGGGCCAGGCCACAAGGTTCCCTTTGGCTTTTTGAAACATTGGAATTTATGGCTGAGAGGCAACTCTCTATTCTTTTTCTACAGTCTTCTGAGTTCACTTTGCTTCTTCTGAAAACAAATTTCTTCTGAAGGCAAAGGAAGCATCAGTGATTTAATTGCTAAATACAAAGGTCCAAAGTCCAAGAGTTTCTTAATAAGAAAAGAGGGTCTAGGGATCTTGGTGCTGACAACATAGGTCTCTTCTTCCACATAGACATGGCCCTGAGTTGCCTCAAATCTTAATTCTTCAGATGCTGCAAATGTGTTTTCCCCTAGGGGTGTGTGTGTGTGTGTGTGTGTGTGTGTGTATGTGTGTGTGTAAATATAAGGAGGTACCAATAGCAGAGACAGTTAAGTGCTCACTAATTTCCAGGAGACACCACTGGACTACATTTCCCAACCTCTATAGATGCTGAGTGTGGCCATGCAGTTGGGTTCTAAGTAATGGAAGCCATATGTATCACCTCTAGGATTCGGCATCCCAGACTTCCCCCTGTGCCCCTCCAGGACCTTTCCCCTTTCTGACAGGTGGAACAAAGGTGACCCTGAAGGTACCTCCTTTAGCTGGGTTCCCTGAACACAGACTTTGAGGAGATTGACATGCTAGGTGGTTTATTGCATAGAGCTCTCAGGAACAACACATGTGCAGAAGAGCATGACCAGACAGAGTTCATATGAATTCAGCCTAAATAGAGGCCTTATCTGAACCAGGGGCTGCTCTGAAGCTAGGCTGGCCTGGCCCCTTAGAAATGTCCTGCATTAGGGAAAGGAGGCTGGAACTTTGTATTCCAAGTCACCAGATGTGAGCTCTCTCTAGGGGGCAGAGGATAACCTCAGGTAAGGTAGCACCCTTTAGCTATACCTCAAGAGATCTCTGCTGTGAGCCCCCTCAAGAGAAAACACTCCTCAGCACCTAGGCCCTGAGGCACCTGGGTCATGTACCTCAGTACCCACTGAGGGAGGGTGTTGAAGGTGGCAGAGCACTGTTGGTCAGAGTCCGTGAGTGCTTGTGTCTCCTTTCTTCCATGGGAGGTGGGATAGAAGATGAAGATGTGAGAGGAGGCAACACCATTCTGGTTTCTGCTGAGATTTTCCCTTTAACTTTCTAGATGTTCAATGAAAATATGCCTGTCAGAAAGAAAAGCAATCGCCGTAAATATTCTGTAAAACTAGCTAAGAAGGAAGCTGCTGAAAGAACAGAAAACCTGCAGTATCCAGGGCTTGACACATTGTGGCTTCCCCCCAGATGGCCAGGTTTGGGGACCCATACATGGATACCTCTTTTTATCTCTTGTTATTCACAAGTTAGATGTTAGCCTTTGCTTGGCCTACTCAGCTCCTGGGTTTCTTCTGATGTTAGCTTCCATATTTTTAAATAATATACTTAACATAGCAGTTCCCTATTTAGTTTATCTAGTATCCTTTATTTATTACTATAGAGGATAAACTTTTAGTACTCGAACTTTAGGGTCTGCATTACCTCCCTTCTCCCACCATTCAATCAGTAAAATAATAATTTTTGATTAAATCATTATTCAATGTTTGCTATGATTATATAAATACTATTCACAGCTGATGCTACTTGTGTGCTATGATTACATTCCATTTTTTTGCAGTGTTTAACGTTTCTATTAGTTGACTTTTTACTTTAAGAAATTGATTAGTTTTCTATCTACCTGTGACTAATTCTTCCCATACCTATGAGCTATGTAAAAGTCTCTCTCAATCTGGTCTGGCAATTAGGTACTCTATTAGTTCTTGGGAGCTTCCCTCTTGGAGACTTCTGCCCTCAAACTTCCATCTGGAAAGGTTGTTTCAGGCTACTCACATGGCTATTGCTCAGGGACTTCCCTTCACTGTGCTTGTCTGAGCTTTTTAAACTAAGAAAACATTTGAGATATGAAAAAATTATATATTGGCTCCAAAAATAAAATCACAAATTAGAAATAAATGAACACTTCACTAAATTGCATAATGTCATGCCATCTCATCAACTGCAGCTCAACTCAACATTCCTTGAAATGGCTCTCCAACTCTGATCCAGTCTGCATATCTGGCTGGATCCTGAAAGTCCCTAAAGATATCCCCAGAGAAGTTCTCCAGTTTTTTCATATTGGTGGAGCTGCTATGACAAACAGAAAGATCTGGATATACGTGGCACCTATTCAAAGCTACTCTCACAGAGAAATTGAACTCAATGGAAGCCAAGACTTCATAGGGTTATTTTTTTTTGCTCTTCCCGTAACTGACTCCTTTGCTTCATCTTCTTATCTTCCACTGTTATCAGTCTTATTCATTTGGTGTGATCCACCATGTATTTTCTAAGTTTTGAGTCATTTCTTAGGTCCATCCTTTATCTCTCCTTCTTAGACAAGGGGTTCTACAAATGGTCTTTTGAGTGTTAACTTTATTGACCAAAGTGGCCTCCATCTTCTTTCTCTCCTTATGCTTCGCTTCTCTTCCAACCCCTGGAGGGAGGCAAGATTGAGAAAGCAATCTTTCAGGGGGCACATGAGTGGCTCAGTTGGTTGAGTGGCTGCCCTCAGCTTGGGTCATGATCTCAGGGTCCTGGAATCGAGCCCTATGTCAGGCTCCCCACTCAGCAGGGTGCCTGCTTCTCCCTCTCCCTCCACCTTATCCCCCCTGCTTATGCTCTGTCTGACTCTGTCTCTCTTTCAAATAGATAAATAAAAATTTTTTAAAAAGAAAGCAATCTCTCTAGTTGTTCATTCCTTTTTTTAAATTTTTTATTTATTTATGATAGTCACACAGAGAGAGAGAGAGAGAGAGGCAGAGACATAGGCAGAGGGAGAAGCAGGCTCCATGCACTGGGAGCCCGAGATGGGATTTCATCCCGGGTCTCCAGTATCACGCCCTGGGCCAAAGGCAGGCGCTAAACTGCTGCGCCACCCAGAGATCCCTCTAGTTGTTCATTCCAATAAGAGTATTGTCACATGGTGTTATGATTATCTTCCCTTTTCTCCCCAGATGCATTTTCTACCCTTCTTCACCATGCTTCCAGTGCCAAGAAGTCAACCTGAATGGATTGCATTATAGAGCCTCTTTTGCCCTCAGCTTCCAGTTCAATTTGGTCAGTGGGGGCTCTGTAGATGAGTGAGAGTATGGGAGCTTCAGTCACAGTGATCACTTCAGCTAGCATTTTTGAATCTGGAAACTGCTCCCTCTCCTTGCCAGCTAGCCATGTCACTGTTTTCATCACGAAAGTGAAGTCATAGGTATGAACCTTTCTGTAGATGTTTATGTAGCTGCTCAACCTCAAGAAAGAAATGCTACATTCTTTTAGTGACATCATTTTTATTTTACATTTCCTATTTTGCTGAGAATTCATGTGTTGAATTTCAGGCAAATTGGTCTTCCTTCATCCTCCTTGGGTTTAGACTTACTTTGTTGTGTTATAAGCTTGGGAGTTAAAAGTCTCAGTGTTAAAATGCTTATGACAGCTCCTAGTGATATGCCTTTGATTCCACCTGGTCCCTGGTGGTCAGTCCATACAGGCCACTGCTAAGTCATCCTTGTGGTTCCCAGAATCATTTCAGGTGGCTTTGCAACCCTAAACAAACACATGACTTTTTTTGCTCTGACCTAATCCTGAGGTATGCCTAGGAAAGAAGACAGATACTGTGTTCAGCTCTTGATTATCTTAATGCTAGATGAAGAGCCTATTATCTTCCACCCAGAAGGAAGCAGTTTTGCTTTCTTAGAGAATTCCAAAATGTCAGTTCTCAAACCTTCCCCCTACAATAGGAAATCTTTCCCCAATTTGAGGAATAAGGTGTGGGAAACCCTGTTCTGTGTCCCCCTGGATGCTCCTAAATCTATTGCATATGCCCTGAGCAATTTCTCTTCCCTTTAGGGCTTATAGCCCCTTCAGGACTTATAGATTTTAGAAACCCAAAATCCAGAAAGGGAATGGATAGTCCAGAGGTGAATTTGGAGGGATTGAGAAAACCAAAAGGAATATTAAAAGAGGAAAATAGATTACTTTAAATTTTTTCTATATTGCTCCCACTTTACACCCAACTATACCCTCTTGGGTAACATGAGGTAGAAGTGTTAAGAAAAGGTGAAAAATAAATGGTTGAATGCTCCATAGCACAGAAGAGAAAAAACTAAGGCTGGATATATTGTGGAAGAGAGGCTGGGGAAGGGCCCCTTGGGGGGATGGAAGCCTGGAGCTCAGGTCTACTGAGGGGCAATGAGGCCTGGAGCCAGAAACATTCACCAGGAATGAAATCCCAGGTCAGAATTGGTTAAGACTGACATCTACTTAGAGAGGCCAGCATCAGTAGAGACAGAGAACCTGCCACCTTTATCTGAAAAAGTGAAAGGACAGCCTTATCATTTTGAAGGTTGAGCCCAAGTCCTTGGAAACGGGCAATAATATCAATAATAACTTTTATGGGGGTGCTCAGTGCTGCTCATTTAATCCTTACTATAGCCCATTGAGGTACTGTATATAATTATTCCCATTTTTTTGATGAGGAAATTGTGAACAAAGAGCTTTTTGTCCTAATCAGGATTGCAGAATTAGTAAGTGAAATTCTAGGACTTATCTGCAGTTCTCTCTCCTTCTAAATCTGGGTCTCAACCACCCTATATTTGTGTTACCTGCTCTTATTTTTTTGGAGCAGAAAAATAGTGTGTTGAGTTGATGACAGCTTCAAGACTGATAATAGTGAGTAAATAGTGATAATAAATGATAGTAATGAAATATATTTAAGACCAACATCACCAGAAATCTCATGCATGCCAGAAACTTCCAAGACTTTCTATACATCCTTATTTCCCTCTACACTTTCAGAAGTAAAGTCTGAGTCACTCGGTTATGAGATTGTCTTGCAGAAAACAAATTAAACAACCCCCACTGCTCTTACTGTCCTCAATTTGAGTTCAATTAGAGTACTGGTTCTTTAGTACTTACTCATTCTTGGCTCCACTTGGACTCTATTCAAAAGTTGCTCTAGAATTGATCTCCTAAAGAATTCTGTTATGTTGGACATCAGAAAAATGGGGCAGTAGCCAGCCCCAAGCTCTTCTCTCTCCACACAAGTTCCAAAAAACAAGCAAAAATTGTCAAAACCAGTATTGTAAAAACTCTGAAAAAACAAAAAGCTTACATCGATCAAGTGAAGGCAAAATCAAGAAAAAGTCCATTTAAAACCGGGAATTCGGATCCCTGTGTGGCGCAGCGGTTTGGGGCCTGCCTTTGGTCCAGGGTGCGATCCTGGAGACCCGGGATCAAATCCCACATCAGGCTCCCAGTGCATGGAGCCTGCTTCTCCCTCTGCCTGTGTCTCTGCCTCTCTCTCTCTCTCTCTCTCTCTCTCTCTCTGTGACTATCATAAATAAATAAAAATTAAAAAAAAATAAATAAAACCGGGAATTCAAGAAAGTACCTGTCAAAACACTAGGTGACTACAAGCTAAGGAACAGGGATTTTCATGACCATACACAACAAAGAATACAGTCTATGAAAAAATTGTTATGACATTAAATAAACACATGACTACAACCTTCAACAATCAAGAAAACACAACAAACTCTGAGGTAAGGAGAGAATCTCATTTTCAGAGTTCCCATATTATAATAGTCAAATGTTCAGTTTTCAACAACAACAAAAACACAAGGCATACAAAGAAATAGGAACAATACCCCTACAAAGAAATAAAATAAGTAAAAAGAAATCATCCTTGAGGGAGATTAGCATTGGACATACTAGACAAAAACTTTAAAACAACAATCTTAAATATGCTCAAAAATAAAAGAAAGGTATAGAGGATTAAAAGAGATCATTAAATAAAGTATGAAAAAGTGATACTATCAGTAAAGAGATAGGAATTATTTTTTAAAAACCCATAAGTTCTAGAGGTTAAGAGTGCAATAACTTAAAATATAAATAAAGTGTTCAATAACAGGTTTAAGCAGAAAAGAAGTATCAATGAACTTAAAGATAAGACAACTGAAATTATCAAATCTGAAGGGCAGAAAGAGAAAGAATGAAGAAATATGACAGAGCTTAGGTGATATATATGACACCATTAGGGAGACCAATATATGTATTATGAGAGTCCCAGAAGGAGAAGACATAGAGAAAGAAACTGAAAAAAAAAATTTGAAAAAATAATGGCCCAAACCTTCTCAAGTTTTATGGAAGACATGAGGCTAAACATCTAAGAAGCTCAATAAATTCCAAATAGTATAAAAATAGAAAAGAGACCCACACTGAGACACATTGTAATCAAACTATTGAAAGTCAAAGAGATGATCTTGAAAGCAGTAAGACAGAAGTCACTCATTATACACAGATCTTCTATAAGACTAACATCTAATTTCTCATAAAAATCATGCAAGCCAAAAGGAGTGGAATGACATATTTAAGATGCTGAAAAAAAAAAAACAACCTGTTACTTGAGAATTTGATATTCAAAAAACCTGTCCTTGAACAATGAAGGAGAAATTAAAACATTCCCAGATAAAAAAAGAAAGCTGAGAGACTTTGTTGCTACTACATCTGCCCTACAAAAAAAATACTAAAGGGAATCCTTTACGTTGAAATGAAAAGACACTAGCTAGTCACTGGAGGTTGTATGAAGCAGTAAAGATATCCAGTAAAGGTAAAGGACAGGCAAATAAAAAAGCCAATATTTCTGTATTTTTGGCTTATAAATCAATTTTTATTCCCTACATGAATACTGTGCATAATTATATGCAAAAAAAAATAGATAACCTATTTGAAATAGACAATTTCCTGAAAACATATGAATTATCAAAACTGATTTTAGAAAAAACAAAATCATGAACAGACTATAATATAAGATTGAATTGGCAATAAAAAGCCTCTCAAAAGACAAATTCTAGGGCAAAACTGCTTCATTTGTGAGCTCTACAAAAACATGTAAAGGCAACTTAACTTAAATCATTTCCAAACTCTTCAAAAAAATAGAAGAGGAGGAACACTTCCTAATCAATTCTATGAAAACAACATACCTTGATGCCAGATAAAGGAATCACAGGAAAAGAGTTATAGACCAATAAATCTTACCAACATAGATGAAAAATATCAACAAAATACAAACAAAGTGAACTCAATAGTATTTAAAGGGGTTATACACTTTGATCAAGTGGGATTTCTCCCAAAAATATGAATGCTTTGACACAAGAAAATTAGTCAAATCAATCATCACATTGATAGCACAAAGGGGAAAAAATATGACCCTCTCCATTGATACAGAAAAGGCACTTGACAAAATCTGTCATTCTTTCATTCTAAAAACACTCAGAAAACTAGAAATAAAAGGAAACTTCCTTAATGTAATAATGGCATTTCTGAGAAACCCACAGCTAAACTCATACTTAATAGTGAAAGACTGAAAACTTTCTTCATAAGATCAGGAACATGGCAAGGACGTCTTCTATTACCACTGCTATTCATCATTGTACTGAAAATTTTAGCCAGAGAAATTAGACAATAAAAATAAATAAAAAGATCCAAATTAAGAAAGAAAAAGCAAAACTATTTCTATTCATAGAAGATATTATCCTATATAGAAAACTCCAAAGAATCTATGAGAAACTACTAAAACTAGTAAATTAATTCAACAAAGTTACTGGTCCAAGATTAACAGACAAAAAATCAGTTGTGTTTCTATACACCGGCAATAAACCATTGAAAAAGGAAATTAACAAAGCAAGCAATTTCATAAAAATAGTATCTGAAAGAATAAAATACTTAAGAATAAATTTAGCCAACAAAATGTGTAAAACTTGTTCACTGAAAACTACCAACCATTGTTGAAAGAAATTAAAGACCTAAATAAGTGGAAAGACATCCCCTATTCACGGATTGGAAGACAATATTTTTCAGATGTCTATACTTTCCAAAGCTACCTATAGATTCAATGCAATCTCTATCAAAATTCCAATATCCTTGTTTTTTTCAGAAGTGATAAAGCTGATTGTCAGGTTTAAATGGAATTGCATGGGGTCCTGAATAGCAATAACCATTTTGAAAAGATTTGAAACAAAGTTAGAAGAAAACTTTTTGAACAAAAAAGTTTTTTGACAAAGTTAAAATATCTCATATTTTCTTTCCAATTTCAAAACTTACTACAAAGCTACAGTAAATGAAACAATGTAGCAGTGGCATTCTGATAGACATATAGACTAGTGGAATAGAATTGAGGATCCAGAAATGAGCCCATACATCTATAGGCAATTGAATTTTGACAAGAGTTGTAAGTCTTTTCAATAGGAAAAGAATAGTCTCTTCAATAAATGAATTTGGATTTCAAGTGTAAAATAATGAAGTTAGACTTCTACCTCACATCTTATACAAAAATTAACTAAAAATAGATTATGACCTAAATTTAAGGACTGAAGCCCTTAAAATAAAACAGGGATTAATCTTCATGTCTTGCAACTGGCAAGAAATTCTTAGATATGACACTAAAAGTGTAGGTAATGAAGAAAATAAATTGTCCTTTGTCACAATTAAAAACACTTGTACATCAAGGGATATTTATCAAGAAAGTGAAGTGAAAAACCACAAAATGGGAGAAACTATTTGTAAATCATATATCTGATAAAAGTTTCAACAATGAGACAGATGACCCTAGTTATTTGGTAGAATAGTTGGGAAAAATGGGTAAAGGACTTAGACATTTCCTCAAAGAAGATATACACATGGTCAACAGGCATAGGAAAACCTTCTCAGCATCATTTGTCATTAGGCAGATATAAACCAAAATCACAATGAGGTACCACTTCATATCCACTATAATGACTATAATTTCTTTAAAAAAAAAAAAAAAAAGCAAAAAGGGGGTGGTGCCTGGGTGGCTCAGTCAGTTAAATGTCTACTTTGGCTCAAGTCATGATCCCAGAGTCCTGAGATCAGGGCTCCTGCATTTAGCTCTCTGCTCAGTGGGGAGTCTGCTTCTCCCTCTCTTTCTGCCCCTATCTCTGCTCATGCTCTCTTTCTCTCTCTCTCTCTCTCAAATAAGTAAATAAAATATTTTTTAAAAAGGGAAAATAACGGGGATCCCTGGGTGGCGCAGCGGTTTGGCGCCTGCCTTTGGCCCAGGGCGTGATCCTGGAGACCCGGGATCAATCCCACATCGGGCTCCCGGTGCATGGAGCCTGCTTCTCCCTCTGCCTGTGTCTCTGCCTCTCTCTCTCTCTCTCTCTCTCTCTCTCTCTGTGACTATCATAAATAAATAAAAATTTAAAAAAAAAAGGGAAAATAACAAGGGTTGGTGAGGATGTTGAAAAAATTAGAAACCTTATACATTGCTGGTAGGACTGTAAGATGGTGCATTCTTTGTGGAAAAATAGTTTGGCAGTTCCCCAAAAACCTAAACATATGACCTAAAATTTCTACTTCCAGCTATATACCCCCAAAGAATTGAAAACAGGAATTCGTACAGATATTTGCATGCCAAAATTCATTACAGCATTATTTACAATAGCCAAAATGTAGTAACAGTGCAAATGTAGAATAACAGAGCCAGTATCTCTCTGCTTTCTGATGAATAGATAACTTAAATGTGGTATATTCATACAATGGAATATCTTTCAGCCATAAAAAGGAAATTTTAAAGCACGGGATATCACAGATGAATATTGAAAACATTATGCTAAGTGCAATAAGCCAGACCAAAAAAGGACAGATATTTTATGATTCCACTTACATGAAGTTCTTGAATAGGCAAATTCATGGAGACATTCTGCCATGAACACAGTTGCTTTCACAGCATATATTCCCTCCTTCTTTCTTCCTAGTACACGCCCAGCTTGGTTCAGGAACAGAACTTTTCTGGGTTTCTCTCAGTAACCAGCACCAAGAACTGGACCCAAGTAAGAGTGGCCCAATCATGCTGTCCCATCTGGATTGCCTGTGACTGGCTTAGAAAGCCAGGGTTAAGCCATCAGTGCACAGGATTCTTTGAGGACTGTTATTTGTCCAATGTGGATGCTCACACAGCCTCAAATGGTTCAGTCAGACTGGAGGGAAAATAGATTTATTACGTTATGAGAGGTTTACTTTCTCTCCTCTTTCCTCTCTATGAACACGGGAATATTTCTTGGCTAAGTCCACCCCCCATGGGGTGGAGTAAAAGTAGTCCTTTGAAGGGTGAACGATCTTTTCCCTTCTATTCATCCATATCTCACTATGAATATTCTAAAAACAATTGAGGCACTTATGTTTTGGATTTATATCATACAGGCTGCACTGCATGTCCTACTCTGCCCAAGTTGGGTCGGGGCATAACTGAGGCTCCTGTCAGGGAATCAAGGACATCCTTGGAGATAGGAGCTATTTTTTCTTTGCTGCTGTGGAAGGTGAGCCCCCTCCTCCTCTATCTGGATGGAGCCTTGGAGATTCTTTCCAGCACAGCCAACAGAGTCCCTGTGAAATAAGTCACAGGCACTTCCTGACTTGAAACTGATCATTTGTTATGACATTGCAGAGTATAATACAGAGAAGAAAGCAGAGAGACACTAGCTCTGTTGTCCTAACAACCTCATATTCTGAGTATGCAATACAGGTCTCTGTTGAGCTCCCTGCTGTGGGATTGATTCTGCCTAGTTCCCCAGTGTGTCTCCACCTTTGGAGACAGACTGGCAGGGGTCTGTCTGGGCCTGCTTATCTGGATATTTGTTTCTTCTTTTGTTCTATCTTCTCAGTGGATGAAATGGCAAGGGGGCTCACATCTTCACCGTTCATCCCAGTGTCTCTTACTTCATTGATGTTAGCGGTGAACAATGGAACTGCCACTCACAGCCATCCTACTGACATCAATCAGATTCCCTGAGGAAAAGAGGTGTTATTGACAAATGATGTCGGGACAACTTGGTAGCCATGTGGAAAAAAAAAAAAACAAACAAACAAAAACTAAAACGACAATTTCACTTAATTTTTTTTAACCACAATTTCACTTTACCTCAAAATATATTCCAGATGGGTAAGAGTTTTTAAAAATAAAACAAAATAAAACTATGAGAAGGAACTATGCTGATAAGCTTGCACATCTTAAGAAAATGGACTCATTTTTTTGAAATTTTATAAATTATAATTGAAGGAAGAAGAAATAGAAAATGGTAACATTTCAACAGACACTAAATAAATAGAAAGGATAAATACTCCTTCCTCCCCAAAAGACCCGGATGCAGGTAATTTGTGAGTTCCAGTAAACTATCAATGAAGAGATGTTTCCTATCTAATTCCAGTTTTTTCAGAAAGTAGAAAAGAAAATCAAGTTGCCAAGCTCATAGTTTAGCTGCAATTCCAAAACTGTATAAGAACAGGACAAAAAGAATTGTAGACTTATTTTACTTTTTAGAATAGACAGAAATCTTAAACAAATTCAACTTGCTTTTTTAAAAGATTTTATTTATTCATTAGAGACACAGAGAGAGAGGCAGAGACACGGGCAGAGAGAGAAGCAGGCTCCTCACCAGGAGCCCAATGTGGAACTCAATCCCAGGACCCCAGGACCACAACCTGAGCCAAAGGCAGATGCTCAACCACTGAACCACCTAGGTGCCCCCAAATCAAACTTACTTTAACAAATTCATTCAATATGCTCAAAAAAGGTTTATCTCAAGAGTGTAAATATAGTCCAACATTTAAAAAAAAAACTCTATGTAATTATGTCAATATATATGCAGAGACAAATTGATAAAGCTTAACACTTCACTTTTTTCTAACTTAAAAAATGTACTGACAATATACTTATACAAGTCTATACAAGTGTACAAACCAAAGAATATAGCTCAATTAATTTTCATAACCTGCAAGTGTCCATGCAACCACCACCCATAATCCTTAGTGTCACCCTGGACAAGGACAATCACTATCCTGGCTTCAAATCAGCAGAACAAATATATATTATTCAATAAATGTCAATATTGAGACAACTCAATATTAAGACAACTCAATGAGTTGTCTTGTTGAGACAACTCAACAACAGTAGCCATGTGAAAAAAGCAAAGTTGGATTCATAGTTTATCTTTGTCTAGTTGCATAGTAAGTAAAATCATCCCACCTGTCCCCCTTTGTATCTGGCTTCTTCCTCTCAGGTTGCGAGTTATCGGATCCATCAATATTGCTGAGTTCAGTTGTAGTTTATTCATCCATCATGTAAATATAAGGCATTTACTTACCAATTAGGATAATTTGATGAAAATGTAGGTTGTGTTCATTTGGGGCTATTAATAATAATGCTGCAATGAATATTTTCATACATGATTATTGCTAATTGCTAAACTTGTATATGTATTTCTTCTTTATGTACCTTGGAGTGGATGGGATTGTGATTTTTTTTAAGGATGTGCTCTTGGGAGAAATGAGGAAGATAGTGAGGTGAACAAGATAGAGAAGAAGAACCCAAGTAAGGGCATGATGTAAGCCAAAGTCCTGTGGAGCAGAGCTTCACTGACCCCACAAAAGACTTTGGGGGCATAAAATATGCCTCTCGGTTGTTCCAACCTGAGATGGATTTGCTGGGATTTCATATTCTTGAATCATTTTTGGCTAAAAGACTGCCATGGGGAGCATTTCTGGCTCCTTGTCCATGGGAGCTACATGGTCTCAGCAGTATAAGACCCATCATTGCAGATGTGGGCCATTGGGGGAAAATACAGTGAAGACTGGGAAGCAAAGACAAGGGATGGAGGGGTTCTGGGAGGAGCACTGACAGTGTCTGCTATAGTGGTTGTGCCAGTCTACATTCTCAGCAGCAGCCAGCCACATTGTTGTTAACACTTGCTGCATCTTGTATTCTGTTCAATTTAGCCATACTAGGAAGTCAACAATCATTTAACAATGGAAAATATTTTAGAAAAGTAAAACTACGAAAAGATTTCTTTGATAGAGTTTGCAAACCAAAAGCCAACAGCAAACATCATACTTAATGCAGAATTTTTAGATGCATTCCCTTTAGAATCAAGAAGAAATTATGGATGGCCTCTCTTAATGCCAGATTTTATATAATATTAAAATCTCAAAAATACTATCCAATTGGAAAAGGAATAGAAGTTATAAGAACTAGAAGGAGAGCATAAAACTCCCCTTACAGGTAGATGTACATATTTCCTATGTAGATGATTTTCTATATAGGAAAGATGATTTCTGTTGAATCAACAGAAAATAATTAAACCTACTATGAACGGTCATTGGGGTTGCTGGATGCAAGGTCAACTAACAAATATCAATAGCATTTACCTTCAACATCAATAACCATAAAATATACAATATAAAATAATAATATTCACAATAGTTTTAAAGACTATAAATTATTTAGAAATTGACAGAAATTACACAAAATAACAATGGAGAAAAATGTAAAAGTTAATTAAAGAACATAAAACATCTGAATAAATACTCATGACTGGATACATTAACTTCATAAGGGTCTTACTATTCTATTATTCTGTCAATTTAATACAATCTCAACCCAAATTCTAGCTTGATATTCTGAGGACTTCAACAGAATAATCCCTAAATTTATAGAGAAAAATGAATATTCATAAATTTTAAAGATTTAGGGAAAAAAGAGCAAGGAGAGGGATTTATCCTACTATTTATGAAGATGTAACAATATTACCGTAATCACACCAATGTGAGATTGATGTAAAAACAGGCAAATGGACCAATGGGACAGAATAGAGATGGTTCAGGGACAAACCCATGTGTATATGGTATTCTATGAAAGATGAACGTAAATCGGCAAATAGATAGTACTGGGAAAACTGACTATCTACTTTAACCCATTAACAGGAGGGGAATCCAGATGGATTAAAGGTCTAAATGTTAAAAGTAAAACTATAAACTTAATAGAAGATAGAAGTAGGGGATCCCAGGGTGGCTCAGGGGTTTAGCGCCTGCCTTTGGCCCAGGGTGTGATCCTGGAGTCCCGGGATCAAATCCCACAACAGGCTCCCTGCATGGAGCCTACCTCTTCCTCTGCCTGTGTCTCTGCCTCTCTTCTGTGTCTCTCACGAATAAATAAATTAAAATCTTAAAAAAAAAAAAAAAAAGAAGATATAAGTATGGGAGAATAAGTATGACAAATGAGGTCATACCTCTTAAAAAAGAACAGATTATTCTCAGAAAGGAAAATTCAAAAGCCTCTTAAACACAGAAGAAAGACTTTTTAAAAAATAGAGTATTCATTTATTTTTAATCTTATTATTATTTTTTAAAATTTTTAACTAGGCTTCATGCCCAATGTGGTGGGGCTTGGGCTCATGACCCTGACATCAAGAGTTGCATGCTATCTGGGCTGACCCCGCCAGGCACCCCCAGAAAAAGACTTAACTTCTCAACTTGAGAAAATTAAGTTAAAATTATAATGAACACATTTTCCCCCCACTTATTGGATTGGTGAAATGCTGAAGTTCAATAAGGCTTAAGTTGCTGGGCCTCCTGAGTGGCTCAGTCAGTTGAGTATCCAACTGTTGATCTTGACTGGGGTCTTGATCTCAGGTTCATGAGTTCAAGTCCCATGTTGGGGCCCATGTTGGGTATGGACCCTACTTATAAAAAAAATTAAGGGTTAAATTGCAGACAATATAATTCACCTAGCTGGTATAAACAGAAATGGTTTTGTGCAAGGAATTAGGTGCTTACAAAATAGTTAAGAATCTAAGTAGTGTCCCAGAAAAATTCCAATACCCAGGGTTACTCTGTCAAGATGAAGAAGTTTGATTAAGCCACAGAAGCCACGGCATTGCTACAGAATGCCGTGAAGACCTGTCACCATTGCTACAAAAGTTGTCAAATCAGGAGACTACTTAGTAAATTTGCATAACGCAAACTAGTACAGCCCTCTGAAAAATGGAGTATGGAGTTTCCTCAAAAAGTTAAAAATAGAACTATCCTACGATCCAGTAATCCCACAACTGGGTATTTACCCAAAGAACACAAAAATACTAATTTGAAGAGATATATGCACCCGTATGTTTATTGCAGCATTATTTACAATAGACAAACTATAGAAGGACCCCCAAGTGTCTATTGATGGACAGAGAAAAGGTGGTGTGTATATATATATATATATATATATATATACACACACACAATGGAATATTATTGTCATAAAAAAGAATGAAATGTTGCCATTTGCAGCAACACAGATGGACTTAGAAAGTATGATGCTAAGTGAAAAAAGACAAAGACAAATACCACATGATTTCACTTATATGGGGAATCTAAAATACAGTGGAATACAAAATCAAATATATAGAAATCAAATACAGAATATAAAAATCAAAGCGAACAAAACAACAGAAATAGATTCACAGATACAGAGAACAAACTAGTGGTTGTGGGAGGTATGGGAATTGGTGAAAAAGGACAAGGGGATTAAAAGGCACAAACTTCTGATTAGAAGATAAATTACAGAAAGATGCAATATAGGGAATAGAGTTAATAATATGCAATGACTTGATATAATATTGATAATGTATGTAATATTAAATCACTATGCTGTACACTTGAAACTAACATAATATGTATGTTGATATAATATCAACTACTTTGGTGGAAAAAAACAAAGCTACCACTATAGCTGTTGGCTCTAATACCCCAGCCAAAAGAATGTCTCATGCTCTGCGGCTCTAATTATAGGCTCCAAACCAGTCTGTGGTACATCTGACTGGTGGCACGTGGCCATGTGTGAAGGGTGTCATTTTCCATTGGCCCTTGCAGACATCACTGAGGGGGGTGCCCTTGCTAGTCTGCAGGAAACTGGTGGGCTCTGGGCTTGGGTACTGTGAAGGGCCAAATGTCTCTCTTCTGATTACTCTGTCACAGATACAGAGTGAATATAAAAGTGTCTGCAGAAATCTGTCCAAATACATTTCTCTTTGCTAGTGACTTTCTGTGCTTGCTTATGAACCTGGAGAGATATAAGGGGTCAGAATAGTAGCATTGCAGAAACCTCCAAGGTGATCCCATCGAACAGAAGCACATGCCTACATCTTCTGCTCTTTATGGGAAAAAAAAAATAACACAGGTCAAAAGAGCCCTGTACTGTGTCAGAAGTTCTGAGTTCTAGTTTAGTCTCTGTTGTACTTCCCCAGGGCCAGGGATAACTTTTCCCTTCTGGGCCTCAGTGAGGTGGGAGACCAGAACAAGTATTTCCCCTGCATGTTAAAGTCACACAGTCCTGAGGTGAATGGACTCGGGGAATCATATCAAATGACACATAAAAGTAGAATTGCTCTGGTCAGGTTGAGGGGAGCCCGGTGTGTGGAGGGGAGCTCTGGCTGCCTGCTCCTCTCAGCTTCTGTAGTGAGCTTGAGAAAGCTCTGCAGAGCTCAGTTTAAAAGCCATGGGACTGTCCGCTTTCCAAGGTGACTTCCGATCCTAAGATATTGTCGGTATGTCTTTTGCAGCTAAGATTCCAAAGGTCAGTTCGATCAGAGGCAGCAGCAGAAACAACCAGGAACCAACCGACACACCAAATAGTACCTAGTTCCATGTTTGTGGCAAGGAAGACTCTGCTCTAGACCTTCAGGTACAGAAACCATCACCGTGTTTTCTCTTTGTACCTTGAACTAAATCAGACTCGTGGAGATATGCATCCTCAGTCACTGCTGGAGTTCCTTGTTTCTGTCCAGGAATTCCTACAAGCATCCCCACCTTGCTGCAAGAGAACTTGCCTCTTCTCAGCTGCCTCCACTGTTCACACTGCTCTTTGCCTCCACCATCCAGGGCTTAGAGGTGTCCAGCAGGAGCATCACAGTCAATGCCTAGTGCACCACTGCCTGAGAAGCTGCATTTCTCAGAGATTTGACTCTCTGGGAATATTGCAGCTAAATGTGGTGTGAATCTCTGCTCTTTCAGAAGCCTCCAGACTCCTGGGGGAAAGCTAACCCACCCCCCCTCAATTACCCACCTCCTTCTCTCCTGCCCCCCTCCATCCCTGCCTGGTCTACTGGACCTGGATTTCTCAAATAAGACATGGTACAGATTGACTTCAGAGTACCTGGAAACTTCAGTTTGAGACACCAACTGCAAAAGGCTTTCAAGACCCCAGAACATGGAACATCAGGATTTGTTCTGTGTAAGAGAGGAGAGTTGGGGAAAAGTGGTGAATGGTAAAGCCCAGGACTTACACTTTCATTCCACAAAATATCTCATGAGAGAAAATTGGACTAAAGTATAGGGCTATATGTGCTCAAAAACATTTGTAAAATAAAAGAAAAGTTTAAAGAATAAAAGAAAAATCTCGGGATCCCTGGGTGGTGCAGCGGTTTGGCGCCTGCCTTTGGCCCAGGGCGCGATCCTGGAGACCCGGGATGGAGTCCCACGTTGGGCTCCCGGTGCATGGGGCCTGCTTCTCCCTCTGCCTGTGTCTCTGCGCCTCTCTCTCTCTCTGTGACTATCATAAATAAATAAAAATTAAAAAAAAAAGAAAAATCTCTCATAATTTTCACTACCTAGAAATAACATACTTGGTAATATTTTGGTGTGTTTCCTTTCAATTTTTGTTCTAAGCATATTTTTTCATCATTAAGATCATACTTTATAAGCATTTTTTTCATTCTTCTCTGTATTTTAAAAATATGTACATTTTTACAACTTAGCTTCTTTCACTATCTGACAAAGGTTTGTTGGGTTCTTATAGTGTAGACTCTGGGGGCTCAGTGGAGAACAGTAGCCCCCACTGTTCTTACAATGACTTACAGTCCTGAATCCAGGGGGCAGGAGCTAGGGGCACTACCATACAGGTGGGGGAGGGTTATCCCAAGTCAGTGCCTTCTCTGAAGGGAATGCAAAATTTTCTGTGTGTATGAGCATGTGTATTTTTTTCTGAAGAAAGGCTCACAGCTCTCATTAAATTTTCACAACAACATAGATAGACCTAGAGGGTATTATGCTAACTGAAATAAGTCAGACCAAAAAAGGGAAAAGCATATGGTTTCACTTATAGGTGGAATCTAAAATAAGCCAAACCAAACAAACAAACAAAAACAAAAAAGACTCATAAATACAGAGAACAACCTAGTGGTTGCTAGACAGGAGGACGGTGGGGAATGGGCAATTTAGGCGAAGGGGATTAAGAGGTACAAACTTCCATTTGTAAATCAATAAATCACAGGGGTTAAAAGCATAGGGAATATAGTCTACCTTGTAGTAACATGTGATGACAGATGGTGACTATGCTTATGGTGGTGGGCACTGCATAATGTATAGAATCGTCAAATCGCTATGTTGTACACCTGAAGTTGATACAACACTGTATGTTGACTATACTTCAATAATAAAAATTAAACAAAAATTTCAAAGGACCTCGTAAAGCTGTAGACTGCTGATTGACAGGGCTGGAAGGTTATGGGCTGGAATAGGATGGCCCAGAGAGGATGAAAAGGGTCATGTTGAGGTGGAGAAGTTGAGGAAGCCAACTGAGAAGAATAGGTTGTTGAGGCAAGTGGAATACCACGCCTCACCCGGATCCATCATGGAAAGAGTGAAAAATAAGTGAGGGAATAAGAGAATTTCAAGAAAATTTTAATTAAATGAAGGCATGAAAGGTCCTTGGAGTGTACCTGTGCTAATCCTAATGCAAAGAGCATTTTTCTCCTCTGGACATCCTCTGAGCCTCCTGGCTCCTCCTGGGTGCCAATGCCATTTTCCCAGGGATAGAATTATTCAGTTTCTCTAGGGACAGAAGTCCCCACTTTGGTCCCAGGGCATGCATCAGCAGAGAGTCCTGTCAGAACCTGCGGTTTCACAACAGACACCTGTCCAAATAAATGTATATTTTTCCCACGATGTTTTTGTGACTTTTCCAAATTGCTATCCTTTAGCTATGGACTGCATTTTTAGTTTGGAGGCTTGTTCTGGGCAATAGACCTAGTATGCCTTCCAGTTCTCAGTGTCCCATGAAGTAGCTCTCTGTTAGCGTACATATAATCAAAGCAGAAGCCTCCTTTTTCTTTTCAGTTTTATGATGCTTGTAGGTCACCTCTGATCAGGGATCTGGTGCCATTCTTTGAACATGTTGATAAATGCCCATATTTAAAACGGGCTTTGGACAAAGATGCACAATAAATACTTAAAAAATTCAAGCTGGGACTCAGGCATCAACTGAGTACCTGTATTTACCCAGGCAGTGAAATATTTAATGCCATGTTGTTAAGCTGCACATTGATGTACACATGTACACATGGATGACATACTTATTCACATCTATAAAGAAAAAAAAGACACAAATGAACCACTTTATTTTTTTTTAAGATTTTTTTAATTTATATATTCATGATATATAGAGAGAGAGGCAGAGACACAGGCAGAGGGAGAAGCAGGCTCCTGACGCGGTACTCGATCCCAGACTCCAAGATCACTTCCTGGGGCCAAAGGCAGGCGCTAAACCACTGAGCCACCCAGGGATCCCCCAAATGAACTACTTTAAATTGATTGTTTACTTGAGCCTAGACGAGTGAAGACAGTTGAGCAAAATCTCTGTGAGTTTCTGGAATTGTCCACATAGATGCATTGAGGTGAGGCAGGCCATACTGTCTCTTCACCAAGTCTACCTGCCTGAGGTGTTAGGAGTACTGATGAAGAGATTTCTGCATGATGGGGAAGTCACAGAAATAGCCAAGTGGCTCAGATTATTAGTGCTGGAGCTTTGAACTGGTTCAAGATTAGCTTTAATTGTTAACCTTCTTTAATATTTCAGAGTGTCTATAATAAAAGAAGCATGGTACATTTAATTTATAGTTATGCAGTCAGAAACTATTAGACCTGAAAAGAACTTAGATTATTTTGGGGTATGGGAGGTTCACAGATTTTTGCATTCTCCAGGATGCTCAAGGTACACCTCTGTTTCTCTTGACATCAGTATTCTTGAAGGCAATAATTCTTGTGGTTGAAGGGTGAGAGTGCAAAAGGGGGTAGGGTTTGCATGCTTCAGAGTAACAAAGTCTTCCAATGTTGCCTTGAGTTTCAAAAATGCCTCATTTAGGGGATTCCAAATTAGTGAATTTCATCTGGAATAAGTTCATCATTTATTTTGTTTATTTAATCTTTCTTACTACATAAAGAAATAAGAGGCTAATGACTCCCTCTTTGACATCTTCACCATTAATCCCTTCACTGAATTGCAAATTCATAGTGTATGTCTAACTGGCATCTCAAAAATTGCTTTGGCTGAAACAGGACTCTTCATTTATTCTCTCCACTCATTAAATCTATTCTTCTATGAGTTCTCACTACTGCAAGAAAGGATACCACATTTCGTGCTGGAGGCTGGAAGGGTGATCCACCCAGGGGTGGTCCATGTGCCAGGTGCTGGTGAAATATTTGGTAAGAGCACCACTTATGCTGTTACAATAATAATAATAATAATAATAATAATAATAATAGCCCAGAAAATTAAAACTCCCACTTCAAAGATAAGAGTTTGTTAAGAAGAATGTTGATAGTATGTGTTGGTTGATATTAGCTGAAAGGAAAAAAAGAATAGAGTCAAGAAATCTGGGGACTGCTTCTTGATTTCAAACAATAATGTTGGGAAATATTTGAGGAAAAAGGCAATTAAAAGTCAGACTTGTAGCAAATACTGAACTGAGGGTCGCTTATCACATCAGAAAGAGAGACAGACAAGGAGGGAGGGAGGGAGGGAGAGAGGCATTTCTCAAGAATTCAGGTGTGGCAATGGCATATGGAGTTGATGAAAATTAAATTGGTAAGAAATGGATTATGTTTTTGGCTTTTTGAGAGAGATCTATTGCCAAAGAAACCAAAAATCTGGACCAAAATGGTTTATAATGAGACTTAAAATGACCTTTGGACCTCCAACTTTCTATAAAAAAGGAAGTGGAATGAGGGGCTCCGTCTTGAAAGGACACAACCTCTAACACCCTTTTGAGGTGTCGCCAATGAGAACAACATAAAAGGAAGGTCTTCTCCCAAGGGCAAAGGTGAGGGACCCCAGAAGCCCTGCCTGTGAAGCCCCACAGAACTAGGATTTAATTAAGGAACATTGCCCTTAGCAGGTAGGGGTTCCACTCAAGTCTACCCAGCAGGAATTCAGAATCTCAGTGGACGTTTCCTAGTGGGACAGTATGTTGTCCCACCATGGTCCTCAACTATGTATGCAGTAGGGGAGGAAGGCAACTTTTATTTTTTGGATTATGGGTCTCAGATGAAGAGTAGACACATCTGGGCTCAATGCACAGACACACTAGCATTATAATCTGTTGTGCAGAACTCTGCAAGAGCCTGTACTTTGAGCTTGGTGCCCTTATACTTTTTTTTTTTTTTCAAAAGCAGGATTTATGTTTTATTCAGAGTTTACAATTGATATTTCAGAGAGAAAGCGTTTCACTAAAGACCTCCATGGAACCCTGCCTTCCATGACTACATGCTTACAGAGTTGGGATTTGTCCATATAAAAAGAAAATCATGTAGAGGCTCATTGCACAGGCTGTGGCCTAATCTGTTTCTTTTTTTATTTGTTTTTATTGAAGTTCGATGTGACAACATACAGTATAACACCCAGTGCTCATCCCATCAAGTGCCCTCCTCAGGGCCCATCACCCAGTTACTCCAACCACTGGCCCAACACCCATTCCACAACCCTTTGTTCATTTCCCAGAGTTAGGAGTCTCTCGTGTTTTGTCAGCATCTCTGATTTTTCCCACTCATTTTATCTCCTTTCCCCTATAATCCCATTCACTATTTCTTATATTCCAAGTATGAGTAAAACCATATGGTAATTGTCCTTCTCTGATTGACTTATTTCACTCAGCATAATACTCTCCAGTTCCATCCATGATGAAGCAAATCATGGGTATTCATCATTTCTGATGGCTGAGTAATATTCCATTGTATATATAGACCACATCTTCTTTATCCATTCATCTGTTGAAGGACACTGAGGCTTCTTACACAGTTTGGCCATCATGGACATTACTGCTTTGAACATAGGGGTGCAGGTGCTCTAGTGTTTCACTTTATCTGTATCTTTGGGGTAAATCCCCAGTAGTGCAATTGCTGGGTCAGAGGGTACCTCTGTTTTTAACTCTTTGAGGAACCTCCACACAGTTTTCCAGAATGGCTGTATCAGTTCACATTCCCACCAACAATGCAAGAGGGTTCCCCCGTCTCCATACCCTCTCCAACATTTATTGTTTCCTGTTTTATTAATTTTCCCCATTCTCACTGGTGTGAGGTGGTATCTCATTGTGGTTTTGATTTGTATTTCCCTGATGGCAAGTGATGTGGAACATTTTCTCAGGTGCTTGTTGGCCGTGTCTATGTTTTCTTTGGTGAAACTTTTGTTCATGTCTTCTGCTCTTTTCATGATTGGATTTTTTGTTTCTTGGGTGTTGAGTTTAATCAGTTCTTTATGGATCTTGGAAACTAGCCCATTATCTGATATGTCATTTGCAAATATCTTCTCCCATTCTGTAGGTTGTCTTTTAGTTTTGTTGACTGTTTCCTTTGCTGTGCAGAAGCTTTTTATCCTGATAAACTCCCAATAGTTCATTTTTGCTTTTTTTTTTTTTTTTTTTTAGATTTTATTTATTTATTCATGGCAGACACAGAGAGAGAGAGACAGAGACACAGGCAGAGGGAGAAGCAGGCTCCATGCAAGGAGCCGGATGTGGGACTCGATCCTGGGTCTCCAGGATCATTCCCAGGGCTGAAGGCGGTGCTAAACCACTGGGCCACCGGGGCTGCCCTCATTTTTGCTTTTGTTTCTCTTGCCATCGTAGATGGATCTTGCAAGAAGTTACTGTGGCCAAGTTCAAAAAGAGTGGTTTTTAATGGATTTTAATGGATTTTAATGGATTCTTGGATTTTAATGGATTCTTGTCTCACATTTAGATCTTTCAAACATCTGAGTTTATTTTTGTGTGTGGTGTAAGAGAATTGTCTAGTTTCATTCTTCTGCATGTAGTTGTCCAATTTTCCCAGCACCATTTATTGAAGAGACTGTCCTTTATCGAGTGGATAGTCTTTCTTGCTTTGTAGAATATTAATTGACCATAGAGTTGGGGGCCATTTCTGGGTTCTCTATTCTATTCCATTGATCTGTGTCTGTCTTTGTGCCAATACCATACTGTCTTGATGATCACAGCTTTGTAGCACAGCTTGAAATCCAGCATTGTGATGCCCCAGCTTTGGTTTTCTTTTTCAATAGTCCCCTGGCTATCCGGGGTCTTTTCTGATTCCATACAAATCTTGAGATTATTTGTTCCAATTCTGTGAAGAAAGTCTTTGATATTTTGATAGGGATTCCCCTAAACATGTAAATTACCCAGGGTAGCACAGACTTTTTTTTAAGATTTTATTTATTTATTCATGAGAGACACAGAGAGAGGCAGAGACACAGGCAGAGGGAGAAGCAGGCTCCATGCAGGGAGCCCGATGTGGGACTCGATTCCGGGACTCCAGGATCATGCCTGAGCAGAAGGCAGAGGTTCAACTGCTGAGCCGCCCAGGTACCCCAGACATTTTCACAATATTTATTCTTCTGATCCATGAGCATGGAATGTTTTTCCATATCTTTCTGTCTTCCTCAATTTCTTTCAGAAGTGTTCTGTAGTTTTTAGGGTATAGATCCATTACCTCTTCAGTTGGGTTCATTCCTAAGTATCTTATGCTTTTGGGTCCAATTATAAATGGGATTGATGCCTTAACCTCTTTCTTCAGTCTCATTGTTAATGCATAGAAATGCCACTGATTTCTGGGCATTGATTTTTGTGTCCTGCCACATTGCTGAATTACTGTATGAGTTCTAGCAATCTTGGGGTGGAGTCTTTTGGGTTTTCTATATACAGTATGTCATCTGCAAAAAGGGAGAGTTTGACTACTTCTTTACCAATTTGAATGTCTTTTATTTTTGTTGTCTGATTGGTGAGGCTAGGACTTCTTGTACTATGTTGAATAGCAGTGTGAGAGTGGACATCCCTGTCATGCTCCAGATCTTCAGGAAAAGGCTCTCAGTTTTTCCCACTGAGAATGATATTCGCTGTGAGCTTTTCATGAATGGCTTTTATGATACTGAGGCATGTTCCCTCTATTCCTACATATTGAAGAGGGTTAATCAGGAACGGATGCTGTATTTTGTGAAATGTTCTCTCTGTATCTATTGAGAAGATCATAGAGTTCTTGTTTTTTTTCTCTTGTTGAGGTGATCTATTACGTTGATTGTTTAAGTGTTAAACTACCCTTGCATCCTGGGGATAAATCCCACTTGGTCATGGTGAATAACCTTAATACACTATGGATCCTATTGGCTAGTATCTTGAAAGAATTTTTGCATCCATGTTCATCAGGGATATTGGTCTGTAATTTTCTCTTAGGTGGGGTCTTTGGTTTTAGAATCAAGGTAATGCTGCCTCATAAAACCAGTTTGGCAGTATTCTGTCCCTTTCTGTCCTTCAAACAGCTTTAGTAGAATAGATATTATTTCTTCTTTAAACCTTTGACAGAATTCCCTTAGGAAGCCATCTAGCCCTGGACTTTTGTGTCTTGGGAGGTTTGTGATGACTGCTTCAGTTTCCTTGCTGGTTATAGACCTGTTAAGATTTTCTGTTTCTTCCTCTTCCAGTTTTGGTAATCTGTGATTTTCCAGAAATGCATCCATTTCTTCTAGGTTGCCTGATTTGTTGACATATAGCTGCTCATAATACGTTTTTAAAATCGTTTTTATTTCCTTGGTATTGGCTGTGATCTCTCCTCTTTCATTTGTGATTTTATTAATTTAGTCTTTTTTCTTTTAAATAAGGCTGGCTAGTGGTTTATCTATCTTATTAATTCTTTCAAAGAACCCACTCCTGGTTTTGTTGATCTGTTCCACAGTTCTGATCCCTATTTCATAATGCCAAACACAGCCAACCACTGCACTGGTCTCACCAAATGGATGGAAAGCAAAATTGCATCTTTGGCTGCTTAGTGTCTTTGGGTGAGATTCCTTACTATGGTGAATAAGGTCTTCCTCAATCTCTCTCATTTCAGTTCCTGCAATGTGGACATCCAGGAAAGTGCTATATAAGAGTTGCCATTCCCCCAGCACAAGTGAGAAATAGAAAGGGGCACTGTGGCTTGAGTGAATGCGTGAAATGAAGAGAGAGGTAAAGAGGGCAAGACCTGACCTTTTTACTCTGAATAAAATGGAGAGCCATTACATGGTTTGAACAGAAGAATCAGAGTTTCTGGCTTCCATTTTCAAAGATCCTTCTGCTACTGTGTGAAGAATGCAGTGCAGAAGGACAAGGGTAGAGGCAGAGACGAGCTGGAGGGTGTTCAGTAAATGAGGTGGGAGCTGATGGTAGGATGGACCTGGTGGTAAAAGTGGATGCTGGATTTATTTGGAAGTTGGAATCATCATCCATTAAAAAGGATGAATACCCACCATTTTCTTCCATGTGGATGGAACTGGAGGGGATTATGCTGAATGAAGTAAGTCAATTAGAGAAGGACAATCGTTATGTGGTTTCACTCATACGGGGAATATAAGAAATAGTGAAAGGCATTATAGGGGAAAGGAGGGAAAATGAGTGGGAAAATTAGAGAGGGTGACAAACTATGAAAGACTCCTAACTCTGGGAAATGAACAAGGTATAGTGGAAGGGGAGGTGGGCAGGGGGATGGGGTGACTGGGTGATGGACACAGAGAAGAGCACTTGACAGGACGAGCACTGGGTGTTATGCTATATGTCGGCAAATCAAACTTCAATAAAAAATAAATAAAAATAAAAAATTTTTAAAAGTTGGGATCAACTGTCAGAACCTCCTGACAGGTTGGATGAGGAATGTAAAAGAAAGAATAACTTAAAAAAAAAATAAAGAATATGATCAAGGATGATTTCAGAACGTTTGACCTGAGTAAAGTCAAAATGAATTCTTTTTTTAAGTTCTATGCTATTAATATAAGACAAAGTTTAAATGTAATGGTCAATACAGGTTGAAGTAAAAAGTTGGAGAAATATGTGCCTTACAGACACTGATGACATAACTACAGTAATAGAATAGCCTTCAAGACATTGACAGAGATACAGAGGAACACGTCACAATGTTCAGAATATTAATTCTCCAGGAGGACGTAACAATCCTAATATGTGTCCTCCTAATCACATAGATTCAAAATACACAAAAATGACAGTGAATGGATCAAACAGAAATACAGAGTCACAACTAGAGTTGGAGATCTTAACACTCCTCTCTCAGTGAACGATAAAAAAAAAAATGAGATTTTAAAAATCAGTATAACATAAATGAATAGAACATCACAATTAACCAATTTTATCAAATTGGCAATTATTGGAACACTAAACCCAGGAAGTTCAGAACACACTTTCTTTTTAAGAATGTGCTCATGGAATATTCACCAAAATAGACCATGTATGTGGTGGTACATATATTATGTCCCAAGAGACGACAGAGTCCATTCTTACCTACTCTGGAATTAAATTAAAAATAAATTAGTAAGCAATCATTTTACAAATTAACTAGAAAATACCTCTCTATCAAAATCTCTTGAAACCAAGCAATAGATTTTTATATAACCCATGAGACTAGGAAAAACTTTTCAGTTTTCCTAAAACTTTTCCTTTCGGAAATTAGAAAATACATTTATCGAAATGGTAATGAACATCCAATATTTCAAAATGTGTGAAAAGGAGCTATCGCAGTACTTAGATATAAATTTATTTATTTTTTTTTATTTTATTATTATTTTTTTTTTATGATAGTCACACAGAGAGAGAGAGAGAGAGAGAGAGAGGCAGAGACATAGGCAGAGGGAGAAGCAGGCTCCATGCACCGGGAGCCCGACGTGGGATTCGATCCCGGGTCTCCAGGATCGCGCCCTGGGCCAAAGGCAGGCGCCAAACCGCCGTGCCACCCAGGGATCCCTAAATTTATTATTTTAATTCCACATATTAGAAAACAAGAGTTTTAAATCAGCTTCTACCTCAGAAGTTAGCCAAAGAAAAGCAGTTTAAGTCCAAAGCAAATAGAAAAGTAAAAAAGTCATAAAGATGAGAGGGTAAGAAAAATAAATGGAATAGAAAACAGAATAGCCATTTAAAAAATCAGCAAAATCAATTTTTTTCTTTTTAAATAAAATTAATAAAAGAGCAAGAATGTCAGAAACAAAAGAAAATAAAACACAAATTACCAGTATCAGGAAGGAAATGAAACTCTGAAATGTCCTACAGATGTTAAAAGAAGTTTAAGATTTTATTTATTTATTCATGAGAGACAGAGAGAGGCAGAGACATAGGCAGAGGGAGAAGCAGCCTCCCTACCAGGAGGCCGATGGGGGACTCCATCCTGAGACCCCAGGACCAGGCCCCAAGCCAAAAGCAGATGCCACTGAGCCACCCAGGCATCTCTCACTTTCTCTCTCTCTTTTTTTTTTTAACATTTCCAACTCATTTTATGAGAATAACATAACCCTAATAAAAAACCTGACAATAATATTACAAGAAAAGAAAATTACAGACCAATATTCCTCACAAAAAGACACAAAAATCCTTCACAACATATTAGCAAATCAAATACAGAAATACATGAAAAAAGAATATATATTGTGACCAAACGGAATCTAACATAGGGATGCAAGGTTGGCTTAGCACTGAAAAATCAGTTTTATTTAATGTATTAACAGAATAAAGGAATAAAAACCATGTAATATTCTCAATAGATTCAGAAAAAGCATTTGATGAAATTTACCATCTGTTCCTAATTAAAACGCTCTGCAAAGAGGATAGAAGGCATTTCCTCAACCTAGAAAGGAGTATTCATGAGAAAAACACACGGCTAACATCATATACATGATGAAATATTAATCCTTTGTGCCCTAACAGTGGGAACAAGGCAGATATTCAGTCTCATTGTTTCTATATACTATTGTACTGGAAGTTTAGTAGTCTATTAAAGAAAAAAAAGATGGATTTTAAAGGAAGAAGTAAGGCTAATTTTACTTGCAGATGACATGATTATAGAAAAATCCATAGAAATATACACACTATTTGAATAATTATTGGATTTAACAAGGTTGTTGGATAAAAATTCAATGTAAAATAATCAGTATTGTTTCTAAGCACTAGCAACAAATGGAAAATGAAATATAGTAAAAAAAATATACCATTTCCAATTGCAATGAAAAAAACAAATATGTGGGAATATATTTAACAAAAAATGTACAAGACTTCTATACAAAAAAAATGTAACATTTCTAAAAGAAAACAAGAGCTAAATAAATAAAAAGACATCTTCTGTTCACGAATTGGAAGACTACTGTACAGATACCAATTCTCACCCCAGTTGACATATGGATTCACTGAAGATTCAGTCAAAATCCCAACACAATTTGTTATAGAAACTGACAACTTGATTCTAAATTTATACGGAAGGAACTAGATTAGCCCAGGCAATCTAGAAAGAAAACAAAACAATCTAGAAAGAAAACAAAAAGAAGACTTATGATACCTGATTTTAAGACTTGACTTTACAAAGCTACAGTTTTGAAGACTATGTGGTATCACCCTAAGAACAGAAAATAGATCAACAGAACCAGAAAAAAAAAAAGTTCAGAAATAGACCCACACAAAATAACTAGAAAAAATTAACACTGGCTTTTACTTTAAATTATTCAAAAAATTTATTCAAGATGGATCATAGACTAAAAGCTAAAACTAAAAATATTCTAGAAGGAAAAATATGATAATATTTTCACAAACTGCAGATTGATTAGACAAGTCATGAAAGCATCAAACATAAGAGAAAAAAATGATAATTTAGACCTTATCAAAATTAAAATCCTCTACCCATGAAAAGACACTATTACAAAAACAAAAAAAAAAGACAAGCCACAGACGAAGAGATAATAATTGAGATATATATATCAGACAAAAAAAAAAAAACATCTACAAAATATATAAAGAACACTTGCAAATCAATAAGAAAAACAGACAACCAATTATTTTAAATGAGAAAAAGAGTCCATACAAATAGCCAATAAGCACCAACACCAAAGAAATACAGTGATGCCACCTCACATCTACTGCAGAGGCTATCACTAAAAGGATGAACAAATCCAAATGCTGATGAGGATGTTGAGCAACTGAAACTCATATATTAGTGGTCAGAGGGCAAAGACCACAAAATGCTTCGGTAAACTGATTGGCAGTATCTCTTGAAGTTAAACACATGCCTGCCCACATCTAAGAATATTACCAGGAGAAATTAAAATGTAGGCCCACAAGAAAACTTGCAGAAGAATATTCATAACAGTTTTACTTATAATAGCCCAGAGCTGAAAAGAAAAATATCCACCCACAGGAGAATAGATAAATACACTTGATAAAATTTTAACAAATGAGTTCCCAGAAAAACTGAAAGGAAGAGCTACTGATTCATGGATGAATCAAGTCTCAAAAACAAAGTTTAAACAAAAGAAACCAGAGCCAGCAAAACTAATCTATAGTGATAGAGATCAAAACTAGCTCCCTTAACTGGAAAGGATTAGAGACAACTTTCAGGGATGGTGGCAATAGTCTATATCCTGGTTTGGGTGGTTGTTAGCAGGAGTACTCATTTAGCAAAACTACTGAACTGCACATTGAAACTCTGTTTATTTAACTCTACGTGAAATCTGCCTCAATTTTATGATAAATATTTTAAGACGTTTTAAAGAGACAGAATGACAGAAGAAGCATTAGAGACAGGGTACACAAAGAAGTCAGTGTTTTGCTCTAAGCAGGACCACAGAAATAGGAAGGTAACTGATAAAGCCAGTGTGAGAAATACAATTTTGTTCATTTGTAAAGAAACAAAAATAACAGCACAGTCGAATACTTATAGGAATGATCCAGGAGAAAAGTAAGCGTTGCTGGAGTGACTTCCTTGAGTAGACAGAGAAGGTAAAATCTCCATCACAAGAAATGGGACTGACTTTAAGAAAGTGCCCAGGTATGGAAGGAGAGCAATAGCGAGGGGATGGATGATAGGCGGAGTTCTGTTTGTTTCTCTCCTCTAAGTCCAGTAGGAAAAAGTGGGAGGAGGTGGAGGAGGCCTGCAAGGTTAGGTTAGGAAATAGTCACACAAGGTATGAAGAGGGAATGGTCTACAGCAGGAGTCAACAAACAAGAGCATTCAGGCCAAATACAGCCTCCAAGAGATAAAAATGGTTTTTACATTCCTAAATGATTGAGGGATAAGCAAAAGCAAAAACAGAAGAAAAGTAATATTTTGTAGTATGTGAAAATATTTGAAATTTAAATTTCAGTTGTAACACATAAAGTTTTATTGGAACTCAGCCACGCTTATTCATTCCTGTGTTGTCTATGGCTGCTTCCAGAAGACAGCAGCACAGTTGAGTGATTGCAGCAGAGACCACACGTCCCACAAAGCCTAAAATATTCACCATCTGGTTTTTTAACAGTGAAAGTTCGCCTGCTAATATGATTGCTGGACAGAATTAAGCATTCAGTTGAGGATTGTTATCTGAACTTGAAATGAGACACATCACCATAGTTGTATGTCTTCCCCTGTAATGTAGCAGTAATCAGACCCCTAATTAGGTGTTGAATTATGAGATCATACATGTGGAGCGTCTAACACAAAGCATGTACTTACTCAACACGAACCCCCCAGCCATCTGCTATCGTGACCTCCCCGTGGAGTGAATATGTATGGATGCTGTTGAGCACAGATTACAGCAGAAGGGCTGCCTCCTGGACCACAGGTCTCAAGCAAATCTCTCCTTATCAACTGGACTTTTTGCACCTACATCCCCCAGGAAGAATTTTCTGTGGCCCCTTAGGTAACTGATCGACTTTTCACCTACACCAACTCCAACAAAACTGTTCTGACCCAATGCTCCTAATCTATGGCAGTAGGCAAAGCATCTATGCGTTCCAGAACTGAAAGGTCAGGACCTTGTAAGGAGCATTCTGGAAAAGCTCTCTCCACCCCAACCCTAACCCACCCTACCACAGGTATTCTCTCACCAATGTAGCTTTGTAAAACAAACACAAGAATGAATTGAGGGAGGGGAGGGGAGTTGTTGGTGTAACTGTAATTTCTCATGAATGAGAATTGCCATTGTCTTCTTAAGACATTTAGAAATTTTAATCTAGTGGCAAAAAAAAAATACATTATTTTCTTAAATTTAATTAATTTACTAAACTCCTCATGGTTCGTTGGATTCAATCCTGTATCTGTGATCTTTCTAGGTCCATTACACTCATAGGATTCAACTTCATCTATTCTAATACATAAAAATCTCATCCAAATGGAAATAAAATGCAGTTTTGAACTTTCTAATGAAGGCACCCATTCTAGCTTCCCAGCACTCTAAAATTAATGGCCTCTGTCCCGCACCCTCTTTGTTGAGAACTCTTTAGTTCTATGCTGACTAGATGGGAGAAGGGCCATTGTCGTGAAGGGCCCACTCCACGTCCATAGTTCCAGCCAGAGCATCACCCAGGAGGAACACTCAGGAAAGGAGTGTGCCTGTCCACAAGGCACGCTCCCAGGGAGATATTTTTGTAATAAAAGTAAAGGAAAGCACTGTCCCAGTTAAGGAAAAGCATAAAACCATTTCTGAGTTGGCGCCCACACCTGCACATTACACATGCTGTAACGTGCCATGTCCCCGAGGCTGCCCCATAACCACCCCTGCTTATGCTCTGCTCACACCACACACCTCCCTAGAGCCACCCACCCCTGCCTGTGCTTCACCCACACACTGTGCACCTTCCCTGGACCCAGTGAGCATCTGTACAGGCCTCAGAAACTTTCTACTCTAGGGTGAAGGTATGATCATCTCCACTTTTCAGTGAGTTGTGCACTGAAAAAGCATTTAGCACGTGTCCACACTCCCATAGCTAGCAAAGGATAGAGCAGGCCTTGTTATGACCTAACAGGGTCAGCTGTGGTGATGGCCAGCAGCAAGCATCATGGCAAGCACCTGCTCTGGCCCGGGTTTGTTGCCAAGTGTTATCCAGGCATGATCTCATTCAGTTTCCACAGCTACTCAGTTGGTGGACATGACCATCAGCCCCAGTTTATAGATGAGCATATAACATGGAGTAGCTTCTCAAGACCACAGGGAAAAAAAATTGCTTATTGTCCAACCCTGAAGACTGTGGTGGGTTCTCTGCCTTGGCAGCCCCTACTGCCTCCCATTGCCCCTCCTACACCTGCCCCACTGGAGACATTCCCAAAGACTAACTTGTGAAATTGACTCTCTTCTCTTGGGATATATAAAATTATCGTTATTTTGAAAGTGACACTTTATTTAACCCAGGCCCCTTGGAGAGTATCCAAACTTCTAGCTAAGGAGGAGAGATTGATGGCATGCATGTCCATGCCATCAATGTTGGAATGGTGGAATGTTGTGGAATGTTACACATGTTGGAATGTTGAGCCTTTCCAAACTGTGCTTCCCATACTGAATGCCTGAATCTTGGATCCTACCACTGTTCCTTGATGTTGAGAGAGAAGAGAAGGTACTTCCAGTTGACCCCAAAGACTCATGTCCCCAGTGCTAACCCCCTGGACTGCTCATAGTATTCCACTCCTCACTCTTTCTGGAAAGAATGCACTACCCTT
Source organism: Vulpes lagopus (assembly GCF_018345385.1). Taxonomy (NCBI): domain Eukaryota; kingdom Metazoa; phylum Chordata; class Mammalia; order Carnivora; family Canidae; genus Vulpes; species Vulpes lagopus. The sequence continues at coordinate 3,521,002 of NC_054847.1, read as the reverse complement.
CCCACTTTGAATTAAGTGAGGCTACAGGACTTGCTCTGAACAATACAAAATGAGATAAAATAATTTCTCCTGGGCAGAAATGCTAAGAGGATGCACACAATTTATCACATTTCTTTCCATCTGTCTCTGTGGTGAAAGAACTCATGTTGAGATGGGGCTTCTATTAGCTTGGGTCCTGAGAAACTATGAAGGAGCAGAGAACCCTGCCAACCTTCATTATAAGGAGCCTTAAATTCTCGTTGTATAAGTAAAGCCACTGAGTCATGAGAGGTTGCTTGTTGATGCAGCATAACCCAGCCACACATATACATGTACTCCAACAACCCCACACACATACTCTTAAAAACCCATTATAGGGGATCCCTGGGTGGCGCAGTGGTTTGGCGCCTGCCTTTGACCCAGGGCGCGATCCTGGAGACCCGGGATCGAATCCCACGTCGGGCTCCCGGTGCATGGAGCCTGCTTCTCCCTCTGCCTATGTCTCTGCCTCTCTCTCTCTCTCTCTCTGTGATTATCATAAATAAATAAAAATTTTAAAAAAAAAACCCATTCTAGGATAGTATCCATTTCTGTACTCACAACTTGTAACACCAAATATGTAGGTTTTTCCACTCCAATCAATTCTCAAATTCTCTGCAGATGCCAAGTGGGTGTCTCACAATTTAATCCAATTCTGATGCTAACTACCCGAAGTCATCACAGACCCTGCAGTTTAAGGGCTCGGTTTTATAAGACTGTCCCATTTCAGGCACCAATAGCAAGTAGTGGGTCCCCAGGATACTCACAATTCTGTCTCACTTGGCTATGAATCAAGAATTTGTATGATCCCCCTTTCAGATTCAACAATTTACTGTAAGAGTTCATAAACCTCAGGAATAACACTTTACTATTACTAATGTATGATAAAGAATAGAAATGAAGAACGAGGTGAAGAGGAATTTAGAGCAAGGTCTAAATGGACCCTGAGCACAGGAATTTCTGTCTCCTTGGAGTTTGGGACGTGGCATCCTCCCAGCACATGGATGCATTCACCAACCTAGAAGCTCTCCAAAGCCCTATTGCTTAGGGGGTTTAGGAGGTTTCATTACATATGCATGATTGATCAAATCATTGGCCATCAGTGATTAACTCAATCTCCAGCCATTCCCCCCTTACTGTAAGTCAGACTATGGGACTGAAAGCTCCAAGCCTCCAATTACATGGTTGGTCCTCTGTCAGCCTCCATTCTCCAAAATCCCTTTGTTAGTGTTAACTCGAGTGTGATTAAAAGGGGCTTGTCATGAAAAAAACAAAGATGGTCCTCTCAGCCCTATCACTCAGGAAATTACAAGCATTTTAGGGGTTCTTGTGCCAGGAATGGGGGATAAAGACCAAATATATATGTCTTATTATATCACAATACCACACTAACACTCATACACACACATTACTTCTTCCTTTTCTCTCCACTGAGAAGGAATGTCTTTAAGCATCAGCAAATTCCTGATTTTGCACTAGGCTACAGGGGACAAAGATGAATAAGGCATTGCCCTCACATTAACAAAACACGCAATATAGAGAGAGAGATGTAATCATATCAATGTACTTTAGCTCCTTCCATAAGGCAGAAACCACTGGGGGACTGTCTGCTTTTGTGTTTTCAGAATCTTTTTTATTAAATTTGTATAGCACTACCTCATCCATATATTAATAGTGACAGATAAAACTCCACAATTCCTCCACTCATCCAATCTGCCATCTCTCTCTCCATTCATTTCCTCTCCTCTCCCATCAAGGGCATTCTGTGTGCAAGGCACTGGGCATACACAGGTCCCATCCCTCAGGGAGCTCTCCATCCTGGGGCCATGCAGTACAGTGTAGTAGGTGCCCCCAGATGAAACATGGGGTTCAGACAGCCCAGGTATAGGAACAATAAAAGCAAAGGGAGGTTACAAGTGTCTCCTCTGCATCGGAGGCACACAGCAGGGCCTGTGGCTGAGGGAAGGCCCGCAGGTAAACACGGCATGGCAGGGACCACTATTCTCCTGTGACTCGCAGCAGCACTGCACCTTGGGTCTTTTAAAGCACTTTGCCTCGAGGCAGCAGGGAGCTATTTAAGGGCTTTGAGCTGGAAGGTTGCATAATCCGGTTGCACCAAGAAAGATGAGGGGCCATTGTCAAGAGAGTGACTGAAAGTGAAGACAGCTGAGGAATGTGGTAGAGCGCTACCATCAGAGCTCTGGCAGGGGAGCAAGGGCGGGGGCAGGCAAGACACAACAGATATTTCGGAGCTGAAGCATAGGAGAGCTGCCTCCTCACTGCTCTGTTTTCAAAGCACTTCCACTCGGACCACCCTCAGTCCTCAGCATGAGACATATTTTTTCTAATACTATTTTGTGTCTAAGGAACTAAGCCTAAAATGGTCTGAGGGCACATCAGAATTGCCTCCAGCCCCTTTATATCCACCATCTCCCTGCCTAGACAGATGCCTTGGAAGCACAGTGATATCATCACTCCTCGGTGCAGTGTGCATTACGGGCAAGGTGCTTGAGCACCCACAAGGCAATGGAGAAAGTAAACAAGAGGGTCCCTTCCATCACCGGCATGTCTAAGAACCCCAGCACCAAGTGCCGCTCTGGCTCAGACCCTTCACACCCAGCCCACCCTTCAGTGCGTACACAGCTCACCCACAATGTGGGGGCTCCAAGAGAAACACATTCGTCTGGCTTTGCTTCCCACACCTCCAGTGTGCATCATCAGGGAAATTCAGTTCAAAACTACCTCACATCCATTAGGATAGTAGATTCCTACCATCAAAACAAAAACAAATACAGAAAATAACAATTATTGGCGAGGGTATGGAGAAATTGGAGGCCTATTGGGAATATAACATGGTGCGGCTGCTGTGAAAAAGAGTATGGAGGTTTCTCAAACAATTAAAAATAGAATTATCATATAATCCAGCAATTCTACTTTTGAGCATATGTCCAAAAGAACAGAAGGCATAGTCTCCAGGAGATATGAGCACATCCATGTTCATAGAAGCATTATTCACAAGAGCCAAAGGGAATTAACCCAAGTGTCCACTGACATATGAATGTATAAACAAAATGTGGTGATTGAATACAATATTATTGTAATCAATTATTGCAATGAATATTATTCAGCCAGTAAAAAGGAAGGATATTCTGCCACATGCAAAACATGGATGAACCATGGGGATATGCTTATTGAAAGAAACTAGTCATGAGAAGACAAATACTGAATGATTCTACTTACATGAGGTACCTAGAATAGTCAAACTTATAAAAGACAGAAAGTAGAATCAGGTGATTTCCAGGAGCTGAGGGGAGGCTAATGCAGCATTGTGTGATGGGTGGAGAATTTCGATTTGGAGAAATGAAAAAGCTCTGGAAATGGATAACAACGTAAATGTATTTACTGCCACTGAACTGTACACTTAAAAGTACTTAAGGTGGTAAATTTTATGTTAAGTATATTTTACTACAATTTTTAAATCTAAAATTTAAGAAAGAAAAAATCCAGATCTGCAACTTCTTAGATATGTGAATTTGGGAAAATTAATTTAATCTCTCTGAGCCTCTAGTTACTCATTATAATTCCCTCTATTATAATTCTGAGAATTCATGATAATATATGTAAAGGCCCTACATACCGCCTGGCACACAGGAGGCATTTACAAATGGCCAGTATAGTGAACTACCTCTTCTGTGCCCCTGATGTGTGCTGGGTGCTGAGGACGTCACAGCAGGCAAGAGAGACCCCTACCTTGTCCTCAAGGGCACTGTGTAGAACCCAGAATGGTTGAAGACTGGGTCCAGGAGCCAGGAAAGGCACTGTCAGGTTTGATGTAGGCTCCTAGGCAAGGCTTTTTGGTTCAGAGTTGCCCCAGGGGAATGCAGGTCTGCCAGCAGTGGCTTCCACTGGACACAAAGAAGGACTCTACAGAACACACCCCATTCCGACACCTTCTATCTCCATTCACACGATATGCCATGCAAACGTTACCATGCTCTGTGTGCTCTGTAACAGGGGAGAGCTTGGGTAATAGAGGTCTGGCTCGCCCAGAAACTACTCACGTTGAGAGCACAGTAGTAAACTCATTGTTACTAGGAGCCCTCCAGGTGCTAGAATTGTTTTCTATGAAACGTGTCATCAGTCCTTCATAGAAACCTCCTAGATATATATTGCCATTTTCTGTTTTACAGATGAGGAAACTGTGGTCTAGAGACATTAAGTGATATGCCCAAGGTCACACTGCACAGTGTTGACAAAGGTGAGTTATCAGCCAGTGTCTGGCTACAAAGTCTTTATTCTTTCCCTCTTGACCCAAGACTACACACCTGCTGGAACAGAAGAGGTTCTCCTTACACAGCTGTTCACAAAAGCCACCCAATTCAGCCTTGTCCCCTACCCATCACCAAAACAAGTGACCTTGGCAGGACTCAGCACTTAAATCCCTTGACACTAGGGAGAGGGAAGAAGGAGCACCCAGTCCACCATGTGTAATAGGCCCACAGAGCCTCTTAGTTCCCACAGGAAACTAGGAGACTGACAGGCTTTGGGAGGAAGAAGGGCAGGCCTGGAGACCCTCACACTTTAGCAGCCTGTTCTCTTCTGGATCTCATGGGGAATGAGACAGGCCAGGAAGCCCTCCCTAGCCTGCAAATCAAAAGCCAAAATGCATGGCCTCTGTGAGTTTATTCCCATATTCTGTCTCCAGCTTCCTATACTGACTTTGAAGACCTTCTCCCCACACTACATTGCACTCACTGGGAACTGGGGGCCCCATGCTCAACTGCCCTGGGCCTGCCATGGCACAAATGGGTGGAATATGGGGATTCCAGTTTACTTGTTGATAAATTGAACACCACAGTATGAAAGGAATCTCATCTAAATTACTCACTATGCCACCACCACCCCAGCCCCGTATAACCAAGAATCTGCCTGATTTCAGCCTTTCAGAGATGGAAAACAAAGGATTGCCAGTACCAGACAAGCCCTAGAGGAGAGAGAGCCTCTACCCCACAGAAGGAAAGTCACGTTCCACTCACTGACATGGCACCCACCCACCACCCACCCACTCACCCAACTACCCATCCATCCATCTATCCACCCACCCATCCATTCAGCAAATGGTCTTTCCCACCTACACTGCACCAGGCTCTGGTGCTTGGGTCCCAGAGTGGTCAACCAGTGGGATAGGGACTATGTTGGAAGTAGGTAAATAAATATAGCACAGGATGACCCTGGCTGTCTGGACCTCAGAACCACCCAGGAAGCTGGCCTCCGGCTGCCTATAGTTAAAATTCTGCTCTGTGTGCATGGCTTTGTCTCCTAGAATTGCCCCCTATGTACATGTCCCAACTCCCAAGAAGACCCCAGGAGAGGAATATGGCTTATATACATTTGTACCCCACCCAGTGGGAAAACTGTAGTCTGGAGATGGTCATATGGACAAAAAGCCTCCTGTCCAGGATGACAACATCCAGCACATTCACAGGGCCCTGAAACTCATCTGATTCCCCAACGTGTCATCCACCTCGTTGGCACAGATGAATGTGAACAAAGGATACTATGAAATCTGATCCCAATTACCTGTTTCCCTTGCCAATTTGACATCTATTCCCTTCTGCCAGCTTCATGTAGTTGGTTTTCAAATTACTTTATATCTTGCCACATAATTAAGAAGCCTGGTGTTCTTCCACTTAATTTGGTTTTAGGAACACATCAGGACATGAGACTGGAATCACCTCCCTAACCAGCTCGGAGGCCTGGGGGTAGGATACTGAGTCCTGACCGGCACATATCAAAATAAAGGGGAGGGAAGCACCCCCAGCTCTCTCTCCACACAGTAAATGCCAGTGTTTTGAGCCCCACTTATAACTCTCACTGGCTTTTCTGCCCTTAGATAGTCAGCCTCTGGGGAACCGAGTAATGAGGGAGGTCACAGAGATCTCAGAGAAGCACAGACCTGTGGCTCTGTGGCCCCAAGAAGAACCAGAGTGTATCATCCTCAGCTTGCAGACACCAGCTACAGGTAGGTTTGCAGTAATCATGGCCAAGGAGAAGAGGGTGAGTGCTTGGGGACATTACTACCATCACCTGTGTGGGTCCCTTCTGGGAGGGACAATTGAGACTGACCAGCATGGGTCTGACAGAAAGATCCCATGAGCTAAGCATATCATGGGGTTATGAGTGGCACCAATCTAGTAACTTCTATTATGTTCACAGCATGCCCTACAGAGATGATGTGTCTTTGAGCCTCATGACCAGATACCTGCAGTGGCTACACCACTGCTCCCTGCCCCTGCCAAAACATACTCCATCCATGATGGTTCATGTCATGTGTCAACTTGCCCATAGGGTGTCTAAATATTTGAGCCAACATTTTCTGGGTGTTTCTTTGAGGGTGTTTCCAGATGAGATTAACATTTATATCTGCACACTGAGGAAAACAGATTGTTCTCCTTAATGTGGGTGAATCTTGTCCAATTAGTTGATGGCCTGAATAGAACAAAAGGCTGACTGACCCTGAGTAGAAGAGAATTCTTCCCGCCTATAGACATTCAAACTGCAACATTGACTCTCCCTAGTTCTGCAGTAGCTTCTGGCCTTCAGGCTCAAATAGGAATATTAGCTCTATGGATCTGGGACTTGCAAACCTCCATAGCCATGTGAGTTAATTCCTTGTAGTACATGTAGGTATCCTACTGGTTCTGTTTCTTCAGAGAACTTTAATACACCATATCTAGGAAGGCCCCGACCTCACACCCCCAGCCTCCAAGTGGGGAGAGGCTATAAAGAGGAGGTGGGAAGGGGCCAAGGAGGCAGTGGGTACAGGCAAGACAGCAGGCCTGGCAGGTCCATCCTACCTCCACTCCTCAATAGTTGTCATGGGTTTCTGTTAGTTCTCAGATTCCTCATATGAGAATTGGAAAACATAAATCCCAGAATTAACATGGGCCAACCATCAGATGCCTAGTAGGCCATCAACAAACACTTGCTCCTTGGCCTGAAGCATGTTTGTCCTGCTGCTCATTTTCCAGGCAGTGACTGTTCGATGCTCCCCAGAAAAGCATACAGTGCCTTGCAGGGGATCTCTGGCTAGGACTTAGTTGGGGTTGTGAGCTCATGCCCTGCCTGGATCCTCAAGCCTGGAGCTTCTCTACCCCATGTGCCCCTCTTAAACCTGACTCCTTCCTTATATCCTGCACTATCAGATTGGCCCATGGGACTCACATTTTCTTCTCTTAGAAACATTTCTACCTGGGCAGCTTTCCCTGTGCTAAGTCAGCAGGGAAGGCAGCTGTCTAGCCCTTGGAATAGAAGCTCATTCGTCAGCCCCCTGTTGCTTCTGTTTTTCATGGGGTATGGTGCATACTACAGGGCTCCAAACACTGCCTCCCCTGGACAGAGTGTCTGTGCTGGAAGGTACTTATGTGGTCTTGCAATTCATGGACCTTTTGTATGTACTAAGGAGCAATGCCAGGTCCAGAGAAGCTAACTGACCTCCTGATGTCCCAGAGTAGCTTGTCCTGGCTTCAGCTACCCTGCCCCAGTCCAGAGGCAAGTAGGTGTGCACCAGGAGAGGGCCTGCACACAGGGTCCTCAGGAACAGTCCTGCCACATGCCAGTGCCCCTCTTCAGCCACCACCCACATGCTAGGCCTGCCAGATTCATCACCAGAGCCTCTCTTGCCCCTCCCAACTTGACCCTGGTGGTTGTGGCTTGGCAGAACATGCCACTCTGTCCACATATGCCCCTATCAGGCTGGGTCTCAACTCAGCTCCTCCACCCTTGCCTGGGCCATGGGTTGCAAGAGGCTCCTGCTGGCCCCTATCACAGCAGACACTAGGCCTCTCCCCTGAGCTTCCCTTTCAGTGACTCTCCTGCTGGCAGTAGACTCTGCCTGAGGTCCAATATTTGACTGCCAGCCTACCCTTTCTCACCTCCCACTCTCCTCCTTTTCCTCAAGAACCTTGAGCTCCTCATCAGGATCTGTACATCAGGATCTGACCCCTGTAGGTCTCTGATCTTCCCCATTCTGCTTTCCCCTGACCTCTTCCTTCCTTGCCTAATTCCTCCATGGCCCAGAGCCACAGCTCATCTCCCCTTGGCCAAAATGGTACAGGGGTATGGTCACAGTTAGCATATGCTGGAAAAAAAAAATATTTATTTACTGGCTCCTGATATTTGGCCTTTGGCTCTGCTTTAGGTTCCCAGTCATCTTAAGAACCACAGGAGGGGCCCCTCAACCCAAGCACCAATAGTGGTACACTCTGCTTTGGACCTGAGCACCCACACATGTGCCTCCTCCCTGGGCTCCTTCAGCTCCTCCTTCACAGGGGAGGCCAACTCCTGAGAATGACTCCAAGGCACACTTTCCTCCTAAGTAAGCTCACAGCCCACCTAAGTGTTTACCCTCAGGGTCCACCCCATGTGCACAGGGCATAGGAAACCCAGCATTACCCTGCATAATGATGGTCTAATGGAGAGACAAAGGTCTGTGTGCATGTTTTCTGGGGCTATATGGGGAGAGGAGTGAGGGAGAGGCTGCCTTAGATGAGGAAATAATTTATTCTCATCACTGCTTCCTGAAACCACACAAGTGAAACTGGGAAGGTGAGGTTGCAGGGCAGAAGTGAGACATCTGAAGACACCTCCATGGAAGATAGAAGAGCTTTTCTTCTTAGAGCCACCATTTCTTAACTGTGTTGCTTTAGGCAACTTAGCCTCTCTGAGGCTGTTTTCTCATCTGTAAAATGGCAATAAGCACACGGACCTCACAGGATCATCCTAAGGGTCAAGGAAGATGCTGAGTGTGAAGAATCTGGACAGTGCCCTGCCCCAGGAGGGCTCAGTCTCCACACAGCCCAGCCCTGAGCCCATGGTCCATGAAGAGAAGGGAAATTAAAGAAACACCCAGGGAGGAGAAACAGAAAATGGGGCTTGAGGAAAATGCCCCACCCAGAGAGCAAGAGCCCTGCCAGGCTTGGCTCAGATCTGGGAAATTGTAAGTGCGGCTTTATTATGTAAAGTGTATAAGTGATTTTCAGTATAATTAAGATGGATGGCTCTAATAATCCTGCAGGGCCCAATTCCAAGGCATATTACCAGGCATTTACAGGGAGTTTTTGTGCACTTTGCTTCAATGAGCACAGGGCCCATTAAAGGAATGTGTGGAAGACCAGGTTCTCAAGCCAACTGCCCTGGGCCTAAGCCAGTGGAGGGGCCTTACCTCAAAGACCCAGAGGAAATGTGCAGAAGCACCATGTCCCAGGAAAGTCATCCTTAGCCCTTAGCTCTGTAGACAGAGCCATTCCTCTTTCTCCCACTCAGACATGGTACTTCATCACCCACAGGAGTCTGTTTGGGGCAAATTGTCATCTCATCACTCAGGTCAGAGACAAGAGCTTACTAAAGAACAAACTGAGATATCAAAGGGGCAGGTATCTCTGTCCTAGATCACTCAGCTCATCAAAGCCAGAATCAAAGTCAGGTGGAAGGACCTACAGGCAACCAGGTTCAGTCTCCCTCCACCACAGGGCCTCTTCTGTAGCAGCCAGCTCTCGTCCCACTGAGTCATGGCTTGATGTGTGGTGGTGCGAGCAGCTCTCGAGGCACCACTTCGTGCAATGACATCAGTCATGCTAGCAGCTGGAATCATTATTATTCTTATTATTATCATCATTATTATTTACAGTGCTTACTATGCGCTGGACACTTTATTTTAAATAATTCCCATGAAGTCTCTATGAAATAGGCATCATTATTTTTACCCCTAGGGGGAAGATGACTTGCCCAAGGCCACATGGCTGGTTGGGGACTATTCTGAGATTCTGCCTGAATGTCTCTGACCATGGAACCCCCTCAGAGCAGGGGACTCTGTGTGTTATAAAGGTGTCCTTATTTATGAAGATATGAGTGATCCAAAACTACCGGCAGACAGCCGTGTTCCCTTAAGCTAGAGGATCCCCTCTCCTCCCCTGCAGCATGTCTCCTCATGCTGTCCATTCTGGGAGCCCCCCACCCCCTCCCAGAGCCTAGCCCCACTCCTACCAAAAGGCAGGCTTGTAGATCTTCCATCCCTACTTGTGAAGGCCTCAGACAAACCACTCTGATCTCCCTAAGCCTTGGTCCCTCCATCCTTAAAATGGACATAGCAGTGCCTACGATCCACAGCTACCAGGAGGACTGAGAGCCATGGTGTCTACAAAGCTTGATCGTTTTCTATTGCTAACCTCTCCTGCAGATCAAAGTGCCAGAGAAGAGAGAAAATGTAGGAAAGAAAAGTTCAGCAGCAGACGCTTGGTCCCTTGGAAACTGACTGACGGGGCCCCCTTGCTGCACGGGGGCCTTCCAGGATGGCTACCCCAGCCTCAAGCAGGGCCTAGAGGTTCCAAACTCCAGCTCCTGGGAACTGGACAGCCCACAGAGAGGGACATGGAGGGGCCAGGCTCCCGTGATACCCTGCACCCCCACACTGGGCTATGACCCACAGTGCTTGGGGAACTTATAATCTTCCTCTTTGTCCTGGCTTCTGCCTCCCTGAGACCCAGAGTCACACCAAGCCCCACAGTTGCTGAACCAGGAACTGTCAGACACAGCCAGCAGCCCTCACTGTCACCTAATGCCTCCTGTGGACTTAAATACCTTCAGATGTCCCCAGCCAGGATCACTTGATCAGCCTAGCGTTGCTGGCTTAACAGGTTGTGTGGGACCGTACTCAGAGAGAGCTCAAGACAAGGTTCAGATGGCCTCACCTTGCAGCTCCTCTCTGTGTGGCACCAGCAGGTCCCTCACCCTCTCTGAGCCCTTCTTTCCGCACATATAAAATCAGGATAGCCACAGCCCATCACATGAGCTCACTCATGCATGAAGCTCTACCCAGACATCCTTTCTTTCCCTGCCTCGGTGTCTTCTGATTGAGCTACAGGCCCTGCTGGAGGGACAGCAAGGGACAGGACAGTTACCAATATTAATTGCCCCCAAACGTTTCCTCTTTGGGGTTCCTGAGGACATGACAATTTTCTTTTTAATTGGAGAATAATTGAATTGACAACAATTTTGCATTAGTTTCAAGTGCACGACAGAGCACTCCAACTTTTATATATTACAGAAAGGTCACCACAGAAAGTCAAGTTACCGTCTGTCACCCTACAAAGTCATCCCAATATTGTTGACTGTATTCCCCATGCAGTACATTACCTCCCTGTGACTTATTTATTTTATAACTGGAAGTCTGTAGCTCTGTATCAGTTTACATTCCCACCAATAGTGAACAAGTTTTCTTCTCTCCACATTTTCACCAAAACTTGTTATTTCTTGTCTTTTTGATACTAGCCATTCTGACAGGTATGAGGTGATATCTCATTGTGGTTCTGATTTATATTTCCCTAATCAGTGATGATGAGCAACTTTCCATGTGTCTGTTGACCACCTAGATGTCTTCTTTGAAAAAATATCTATTCAGTTTCTCTGCCCATTTTTAAATCATATTCCTTTAAATACTGAGTTAAGTTCTTTATATATCATGCATCTTAACCCCTTATCAGATATATCATTTGCAAATATCTTCTCCCATTCATTAGATTGTCTTTTCATTTTGATTGTTTCCTTTACTCTGCAAAACCTCTTTAGTTTGATGTAGTACCATTCGTTTATTTTTGTTTTTGTTGCCCTTGCTTGAGAAAGCAGATACAAAAAAATATATCTCTAAGACCAATGTCAAAGAGCTTGCTGACTATGTGTTCTTCTAAGAGTTTTACAGTTTCAGGTCTTCCATTTAAGTCTTTAGCTCACTTTGAGTTGATTTTTGTGTATGGTATGAGATAGTGATCCAGTTGCGTTCTTTTGCATGTGGCTGGTATGACAATTTTCTAGGCTAGAGCCCTGTGTGGGTTTAAAACACTTTTAAAATTCTATAAATGACTTTTGGAAATAAAGATTAACAAGCTGAAAAAGTAAAACTATTCACCCTGAGCATGGATCTTTGAGGCAGAGCGATCTGGGTTTTTATCTGCTGCCTCATCACATTGCCCATGGAAGTGACTCATAGCAAGTGCGTGTCCTATGGAGATGTTCTCCTTTGCCTTCCAGCTAGTGTGGTGATCATCCTCACTGGTCACCAGCATTGTTGCTTCCCCTCTGGGATGGGGAGACAGGTGTTGGAGAGGAGGTATTCTTAGTGGAAAAGCTGTTTCCAGCCACTTATAAAATGCCATGTCTGTAAAGGAACTACAACTTTGTAAGTGACTACATCACTGAGGTTGGAAGAAGCCATATGACTAGACCTACTTATGACTTGTGAATGGAAGCAAACTCTACAGTTTGCACTGCTAGAGCCTTTAAGTGCCCACATAAGACTTTTCTCCCTTTGGTAGGGTACCCCACAGGCCCAAAAGAGGGGCTGCTTTATCCTTCCAAAATCTGAGTGGCTATGATGAGCAGGGACCCAGTCAACCCATATGTATAAGTAACATAAAGGACAAATAAGTCTTTGTTGTTTCTTTAGGCCACTGAAAGGTGAGGGTGTGTGGTTAGAGTCCAACCTTCCTGACCTGAAGTGATATCATTACTGTAAAGATTAAATGTGATTATGTGGAAAAAGCACCTGGCTCATAGCAGAATGATAGCTGTGTCCACTTTAAGCTTAAAATACAGAGGACAAAACCCCTCCTTCCATAGCAAAGAAGTCAAATACTCCCAACAGAAAGGACATTCTGATACATACTGAAATGTAGGTGAGAAGGAGCAGATTTTTTTTCCCAAAAAGCAGCAGTGGTTGGGAAGAGAGTGAGAACATGCAGGCTCCAGGTGTGGAAAGGAGCAGGAAGGCATGAGAGCATCCTATCTCACCCTCTCCTCCATGGAGACACCCAGAGAAGATTCACTTGTCTACCAACTTATAGCAACTTCATACCAGAAGATAAATCCCAAGGCTCTGGGGAATCCCTGGCTGCAGTTATGGCTAGAGAGGATGAAGAGTGGAAGGAAGAGTTTACTAGAAGCACAGGAGCACAGAGCAGGACCTGGTAGGTGGCCAACAACACTGCCCAGCTCCCAATAAGAAAAGGCAGAACTCTCCAGGCCCCTCCTATCCCCTCCAACTGGCTGTTGAGCCAGGTCCAGATCTGCCCCTAACAACCAGCCCTACTGAGCATCCACTCCAGGTTAGACCTCATGTCCTATGGTACATTTCTACTACTGCCTAATCTTTAGTCTCCCAGGAACATAAAAATCCCAAAGGAAATAATCACCCACCTCCACCCATGAATGGTGGAAGACTCTTCATTCTATCATTTCTGTGGAGCTCCTGGCACAGCCCTCAGTAGCTGCAGGCACAGTAAATGATGTTTCCTAGACCAATGGGCAAGGCCGACAGCACCTGACAACAAGAGGGGGCTGTGAAAGTTCACCCAGCAGCTGGAAACTTGGATTCCTCTGTTGCAAGGCTCTCCCTGGTCTTACGAAGTCTTGTCCAGCACCCACCATGGTGGGTGGCCCCACCATGCAGAGCCTTCAGTGCTGACTAGATCCTTTGCTCTGGTCCCAGAGGAATCATTTTTTCAGTGTCCTGCTGGCGTGAGTGCTTAAATGACTACTTCTCAGATGCAAATGTCAATGGCCGTCAGCTATTGATCTGTACTGGCTAACCCTTAGGTAAGAAACATACCCAAGTATGTACAAACGCTGTGTGCGTGTGTGCGTGCATAAGCGCGCCTGGGTTGCCACATGGCTATGCAGTTCCCAACTGGACAAAGCCTATCCCCTGGTACCTTGGCACACTGTTCTCTAGCAGAGGGATACCCATTGATTGTGCATGTCTTAAGGTGTCTGTTATGATTAAGTGCCATTCCTTGTATGCAGCACACACTTCACAGTGCTTAGTTATTATTATTTGACAACAAGGTCCATTTGCATTCAGGTTCATCCAAAGAGAAGGGTAAGGACTTAAAAGATATTGAACAGCTACATTATGTTAAGCACTTGACATACATATTCACAAAAGCCCCAGGACATGGTGCTTTAATTATCCCCATTTTAGGATACCAAGGATCAGGGATGTGATGAAACCAGCCCAAAATACTACAACAGGGAAATGTCAGAGCAAGATACCAAACCCAGATCCAGCTCAGGAAAAGACTGCATGCACATTTATTCCCCCTGTTTTCTCATTTCCACAAGGAGGAAATACCACAGTAAACCCAGTCGACCCCCCTTCACCCCATGTCTACTGCTTCTTAGATGGTAGTGAATGGCAGTGGCCATGATGTCCATCTATTCAGTAACCTAAGCTTGTGACCCTCAGTGGGCTGACAGGGTTTGCATAATGAGTCCATTTGGAGCCCCAAAACTCCTCTGTATTGAAGTCCCCAGGACTAAGGACTTTCAGGCAGGAGCAGGCCACCACCACTCTGGTTTCCTGCTCCGACTGACCCCTCTAATTCCTTCTTACAGATCCCTTAGTTATGTGTACCCACCGTTGATCTTAAGGCTATATTGTTCCCCTATTGATGAACAAGTCTGTGCTTAGTGCTCTTTGCATAGACCTGTGATACCAGAATCTCTTGTTGACAGGGATTCTCCATGTCTTTCAAAGATGTCCAACATTCTTGGCATTAGCACATGCTCCTGATTTCAGGTGTACACCGTAACAGCCTCAATGGCCACCTTATCGGATAGAAGACATTCTAGTCCTCAGGATAGCCATGGCCTTCCAACAGCCAAAGGCTTTATTCTGCTCTATGCAAGCACCAAGAACCACATAGCCATGGAGGCTGTAGTCATCCCATACCTGGAGATCCTTAATCTCTTCTCCTGCTTCCCCAGAGAAAACAAATACCCCATTTAGGAACTGGAGACTTGTCCCATCAAGACCCTTTATGACTAGCATAAATGCAGCCATTGTTTCTATCTGTCACATTTACCTTAGAATTCAGATCTATCTTTGAGACTTCTGGAAAGACCCCATTCTTTTTTTTCAAAGAGCCTTATAAGAAAGAACTTACTAAAAGGAACAAAGAGAGGAGATGAGCAAGCTTGTATCAAGGGCTACTACATATAACCATTGGAAGAAAGCAAGTAATATCAGAATTATTCCCAGAGCCTTAAATACAGACATTCTGCTTTGAACTCATGGCTGAATAAGAGCCATTTCGCCTTCTTCTCTGGAGGAGTAGTTGGGGTCTTATAAGGGCAATCAGGAGAGTTCTAGGCTCTCAGCAAGGAGTCAGAACCCAGTGCATCAAAAGTAGGGAAGAAGAAGCTGAGAACATTGTGTGTAGAGAGTGGCAATGGGGAGCTCACTTCCAGAGAAAGGAGCAGACACTTCATGCCAGCTGCATGAACTGTGCTTGCAGCCATGGGGGGACATCCTGAGGACTGTCCAAACTACTGACAGCAGGAGAGCCATCAGAGTTAAGACCTTGTGAAAAGGAGATGACCTGGAGAAATATCATTGTGATTGTGACCCTATATTTAAAAGCAGGCTGGTAATAATAAATAAATAAATAAATAAATAAATAAATAAAATGAAAGCAGGCTGGTAAGGTCTGGTGGAGCATGGCTTATGCTGAATTTTAATACCATTTTAAATAAATAGCAAAAAATGTGTCCCAAATCAGTACACAACTAATTACCTAATGAAAAACTTAGACATGACCCTCAGAGGGATCAGATGATGTGGAAATCACTGTGAGATGGAGAACCCTGAATAGGCTTTATGGATTCAGGAGTTCAGTGAGCATAAAATGAAAACTTGAGAGATAGATGGTGTGAGTGTAGGGTGGTAATATTGATCTGGAAAGCACAGGGCTACTCTTGAAGCTTTGTCAGTTCCCATCCTGGGCCTCCACTCACTCCTCCTGGGAAGAACACATGGGTCACTAAGCCCCATTAAGCCCATGCCCATCTCTAGCTCTGAATGATTTTCTAGAAGCAGTAAGATGATCAGGAGTGCTTGTCTTGCAGACCCTCTTTTCTTGACTCTTGATTGTGCAGCTACTGTCTCTAATCAGAAACAGTGGTGGATGGAGACATGTCCTATAGATGCTTGACCCTGCCTCCTTGAATGGAAGGACCATGGCCTCAGCCTTTCCCAGAAGAAGCATCTTACTTTAAATTCCTCTCAATTCTCATCAAAATTCTTTTGATGGTCATTAAAATTACATGAGAGGCTTCATGTAATTTTAATGTTCTCTACCAACAAGTTCTGCAGGAGAAATCCCCCTAGGCATCACCATTGATCATTCTAAGTAGATACAACAAAGCATTTCAAGACATGAGTTTTAACCAGAAAGAAAATGAAATGAATATTTCATTTATGATGGGTCATCTAGTGAGGATTTTTTTCTAATTTTTTTCATTAAAAAAATCAAACAACTAAATCCAACCTTTTGTAAAGGCATTGACCATGCAGACACCAACCTCATGGATTTATCAAACACCCTTCAACCAAGCTTCCTTGTAACAACTGCACTGGATTTATAAGCCAATATCCTCTAAGATAGTTTTGCTGACCAATTGAGCTAATCTGGTTGTGCACTTTATGAAAATAGATGCCCTTATAATGTCCCACTTGTGCCTTGATCTCTCACTGCTACTATCCCCACAACTCAGTACTTGTGAATAAAAAGCTTGTTGGAACCGACCTCTTAGTCAGTTCCAACAGACCTCAGAACATTACAAAGCCTAGATTCAGGTCTATTCAAGCTAAAATATTAATTAGTAATGTGCTATTTTTGTATAGTAAAGTATAGAAAGGCCAGCCCTTCTCCCTGGTTCCCAGGAGGTAACCTCTAAATCCTTGTAATTTCTGAGTGATAGGAGTGTCTTTGCTACTTATGGTGGGCTTACAGCGGACTTTGTGCTAAAGTGATGATTTAGGATATGGTCTGGCCCCACCAGAAAGACCATGTGTTTAGAGTGCTGGGATTTTGACCCAGGTAATATCAACCCAACCTCTGGGAGGAAGAGGGAGATAGATGTTGAATTCAACCACAAGCCAATGATTTAATGTCTATATAATGAAACTCCAATAAAAATTGTGGACACTTGGGGATCCCTGGGTGGCGCAGCGGTTTGGCGCCTGCCTTTGGCCCAGGGCGCGATCCTGGAGACCCGGGATCGAATCCCATATCAGGCTCCCGGTGCATGGAGCCTGCTTCTCCCTCCGCCTGTGTCTCTGCCTCTCTCTCTCTCTCTCTCTCTCTGTGACTATCATAAATAAATAAAAATTAAAAAAAAAAATTGTGGACACTTGAAGCTCAAGTGAGGTTCCTGGAGGAGGAATGTACCAGGGTGGGTGATGTGTCCTGAAGACACAGAAGCTTTGTGTTTGTGACCCTCCTATTTGTCTCTTCATTTAGCTGTTCCCTATTTGCATCTTTTATAATAAAGCTATAACCATAAGTATAGCACTTTCCTGAGTTTTGTGAGTCTTTCTAGCAAATTATGAAACCAGGGTTGATAGTGGGAACACCCATATTTGTAAGCAAGTCGTTAGAAGCTAAGACAGCCTGGGACCCAGAACCCATGACTAGTGTCTGAATGAGGTCAGTCTAATGAAGGTTGGTGCCCTTAACCTATGGTGCCCTTAACTAACTGCATTGCAGCTATGCTTCCAACTAATTTATTTTAAAAGTAAGGGGCTCTGGAGAGGCATAGTTTCATAACCCAAATTGGTGACTAATTATGTGAAGGGAGGGGCAGGTGACATCATCATAGGTCCAAAGAGTAAATATTTGGGATTTAGAGGTGTAGTAGGCAGAATTCTGTGATGATACCCAGTATTCTTACCCCCTGGTGTCCATACCCAGTAATCCTCTGCCCTTGAACATAAGGCAGTGCTGTGAAAATAAAGGATTTCACTCCTGTGATTAGGTTATGATATACATTTGACCCTTGAACAATACAGAGATTAGAGTCACTGCCCCCTTCCAAACAATGGAAAATCCACACGTAACTTTTATCTCCCCAAAAATGTAACTACTAGTACCCTACTGTTGACCTGAAGCCTGACCGATAATATAAATAGTTGGTTAACACATACTTTGTATACTATATGTATTACATACCTTATTCTTACAATAAGTTATAGAAAAGAAAATGTTAAGAAATCATAAAGAAGAGAAAATACATTATATACATTACATATAGTAATATATAATGTAGTTGAATAATATAATTGAAAAAAAGTGTGTTTATATATTCAAACACAGTTCAAACCCATGTTGTCCAAGGGTCAACTCTGCAACATCAGCATTTCAGCCTTGTGAGACCCAGAGTAGAAAATTCAGGTGAGCTGTGCCCAAATTTCTGACCTATAAGACACCATGAAATGATAAATGGGTATTGTTTTAGGCCACTAATCTTATGGCAATTTGTTATGAAGCAATATGTGGGGAAATCTATAGGGTAATGGAAATAGGAGGGTATCAAACAAATTTTACTAATGTCAAAGATGATCCAGTTGCAAATTCTATCCTGCCAAAGTCAGAGAATAATAGTTTAAAAGGAAAGTAATCAGAATGAGGAGGAGACATATAATCATATTCTAAGATGGGAACCTAAAAAAAAAATTGTTGGGTCAAAGAAAAGATGTTTGGCCTCAAAAGAAGCAGCTTGATTTCTGTCTTCAAAAACTGGATGAGCTGTTCTGTATCCTGTCTCAGGGTTATGAAATATGCCCACATTGTAGGAAGCACAAGATAAAGGTGACCTCAGAATACAGAAGGTTCTGATACCCCCAAGATGCCTAGCAATGGAGAAGACTGCTTTTATTCTTTGGACTTCTAATTCAGCTCAAGTTCCTAATTCATTCCAGGTATGCAACATACTACTGAATTAAATTAGAAGTAAGAGGAGAGGGGATCCCTGGGTGTCCCAGTGGTTTCGCGCCTGCCTTTGACCCAAGGCGTGATCCTGGAGTCCCGGAATTGAGTACCGCATCGGGCTCCCTGCACGCAGCCTGCTTCTCCCTCTGCCTGTGTCTCTGCCTCTGTGTGTGTGTGTCTCTCATGAATAAATAAATAAAATCTTTAAAAAAAAAAAGTTTTAAGAAAGAAGAGGAGAAATCAAGGCAAAATGAATAGGCAAAGAGTTGCCAGCCATAGGCAGTGGGTTGGATTAAAAGCTCCCAAATCTGTGGTCTTTGTGATTCTACGTTTAACACCACTCCAAAAAGTTGGTGCCACTTTAGTTGACCGACACTGGGATGTGAGGATGAATTGAGATGGTATTGGGCCAGGAACAAAGTGACACCTGAATCTTACCCTCAAGTTTCCCAGAGGACAAGCATAAACTAAGGGAAAGAAAGATGCAGCACACTCTAGGGCTTTAGTCCCAAACCTCAGGGTAGAACTCCACCAAGTATGGCTGCATCTTACAGAATCTTCCCTTTATGTAAGCAGGGGTTTCCTGATAGCCTGATGCCAAAGCAGGTCTAAAGACCTACTCTGATTATTTTATCTTCAAAATAAAATCCTGAGTATTTATTAAACATCACCACCTCTATTTTGAGAAAAGACTATTTCTGCAAGGGAAAAGCAGAAGAGGGCAAATGAGACCTAAGCAAATCAGAAAAGAAACCCAGTGCCTAGAGGAGGCTACCAAAGCAACCTGCTCCAGGCCCTTCGTCACCAAGGAGAGCCAAATAGTTTAGACTGCTTATCACTCTGGGGTGTCCCTCAACCGTCACTACAGAAGTTCCCCTCACCTCTCTGCAAGGTCAGATTCTCCATTTCCTGAATTCCGTGTTATTATCTTGCTTGCTTGCTTAGCACATCCTCCAATAGTTTTCTGAGAAGAGGTAATAGAAGTTAATTTTAAACATTCATTATCTAGCTGAAATAGTCTTCTTCCTCCCTGACTGATGTTTTCCCCCAGTATGGAGTTCTAAAATGGATATATTTTTCTCAGAATGTGAAAGTATTTCTCCATTGTCTACTACTTTCCTATATTGCTCTCTTGAGAAGCCTGAAGTCATTCTGATTATTGTACATGGTGTATTTTTGCTCTGTGCTTTGGTGTGTTTTTTCTTATTCCTAGCCCTGGATACCAACTCAGTGGGCCCTTCAATATGGAAACTCAGGTCTTTATAACATATCTTCCTTGTATCGTCCCTGTCAATGCTCTGTTCTCATACAGGCTGGGAGAGCCCCCTCACAAGTGATGACAAGCGTCGGAAGCTTCTGGCTTGCATGCTATCAGGGTATCAGGGGAGGGACCACTGCTTTTCCCAGCCCTGATTCCAGAGAACCAGGGCCTTCCTTTCCAGAGCCAGAGCATGCCCTGAGTAGAAAAAAGTATGCTAATTCCTTAACCCTGAAACTATCCCAAATCATTGGGAAAGGCACAGCTGTACAGTACTCAGAATCACTCCCTCATCTCAGAGCCCATCTGACAGAATTTACCAATTCAACTGCTATTTCTTCGGGCAAATCTTGATGCCCATCCTCCAATCACCTCTCCCGATAAGATAAAATTCTTCTCTGTATACACTTCCTACTCAATTTCTATCATAAATAATTTCCCCTTGATTTTCTCTGTCCTTTCTTTCTGAAACTTGTATTAGCTAAATATTGGACTTCATGGATTGGTTCTTTAATGTTACCTTTTCATTCTTATTTCTTGTCTCTTTCTTTCTTTCTTTCTGTACCTCTGTCTGGGAGATATCTGAAACTTTGTCTTCTTTGGAATTTTTTAAATTCCTGCGATCATATTTTTAACCTCCAATAACTCTTTCTTACTCTATTTTTCCTTTACATAGCAGCCTCTTCTTGTCTGGAGAAAGCAATAATTTATTTAAGTTCTAAGTTTTCTTCTGCTTCCCCCCCCCCCCATATCTTTGTACCCTTTCTTTTTCCTGCTATTTTTAATTGCTTTTGTTTTGAATTCCTGCTATTGTTTTGTGTGTGGGGGGGGGGTGTTTAGTTTATTATTCATGTAAGAAGTATTCTTCAAACGCCTGGTGGCTCTCAGCTGCTCATAATCCAGCCCAAGGTATTCAGAAGCTGGTTGGAAGCATGGCATGGAAGGACAAAGCTTACCAGCTAAGCAGTGACAAATATCCCACTGGCTTTTTCTTTACTCAAGAGTAAGGAGTTTGCTTTTCTTCAACGCACATTGCACATAAGAACTACTGACCCAAAGATGACTTCTCTCTCTGTACATGCAAGCACAGGCTGGAATTCTGTCTACAGCCTGTCTATACTGTGATAGGAATAGCTAAGTCCCTCTGGCCTGGACAGGCACAAGGCAGTGGCTAGTTTATATGTGCCACAAAAAAGATGTACGTTCCATAAGCTTCCCCTTGGCTGACCACCTCTATGTGGAAAAGTGATTCAGGTTCTTTACACGGCTAATCCTCTGTCTGTGCTACTCCCTCCCAACCTCTCAAATTTCAGCCTGTCGAACTATTTCTTACATGGTAAATGCTCTCAGGAGAGCTGACCATCAGCCACAACACTGCACAGCCATTTCTCTGATCCTCACATCCTCCCTGAGAGCATCAGTGACCTCATCTTCAGAGGAAGATATTGAAGCCTTGAATTGGGTCTGACACCAAAGACTAGTTTTGTACCATAACTGGCCTTCACTTTACCCTGCAGAATTTACTTTTGTTCTGTAAAGAGAATGTGGTTTCCAGGGGGAAGGAGTATCATCATTCCGTGTGGAACTGCTAGGCAGGGTGTTAAGGACACAGAGGGAAGACCCCAGAAGATGCTGCTTCTCCTGCTTGGGTGTCTCCTGCCCCCCACCAATGGGAAAAGCTGCCTCCACTGCTGGCCAGACCTGCCCGCATTGGTAGACTATGATCTGCAGATCCTTTGGGGCTCCCCAGGGCCACCTGCAGAGCTCTCCCAAAGTGTCCACTCCCTATTCCTGAAGAGAGATCGTGTCCTCCTAGAACCCCGATATCTTGGTGAGGCACAGCCTAGACGCCAGGGATCAAGGCTGGCCCTTTTACCAAGGCTGGGATCTTTACCTCCAACTGCCCTTCACCCCACATCCCATTCTCAGATCAGGACCATATGGAGGAAGCAACAGCCAAATTATTCAATCATATAGATGAAACCATCAAGAAGTTTCGAGATGGTGAGGAAGCCCCAGGCCTGTATTGACAAAGTCCAGTCCCCCAAGGCACTCCCAGAGGGCTTGCTGTCTTGGGGTGGGGATGTGTGGGGAAGAGTGGCAAGAGACCCAGCATCTGTATTCTCTATGCAGCTTCTGTTTGAAGAACTGGCTTGGATTCCCTACCTTGAGTCACGTAATTGTTTCCACCTCTAAAATGTGGGTGATGAGAGTCCCCTTCTCTTCTACTCAGATAAACCATCACTTCTGGAAGAGATTCGTATCCAGAAACAGGTGTTTACTGACAGGCTGAATAAGATATCTGAAGAGCTGAAGGAGAGGGGTGAGATGGAGCTGGCCCCTGCCCACCACCCATCCCTTCACCTCACCCAGGACTGAGGGAGCAGAGTGCAGTCTGCAGTCCCTGTCATGTCCCTCCCCAGGAATCCCTACCCTTGCCCACATACTAGGTGTCTGCTCATACCTTTTCCCAGCTCCCTTTCTTGATGATACCCCAACCCTTCCTAGCTCTGTCTGCCTCCCCCAGCACCTCAGTTTCTCTACCATCTCACCCTCCTGGGCAGCCTGCAACAAGACCTGTGGTGAGTATGTACGGGACATGGGAGCAGGGGGAGGGGATGAGAGGTTAGGGGCACATGGCCTTGGCTAAGGCTGCTGCCGATCTCTTCTCACAGACCTAGACTCCACACTAGAAGTCATCAACTGTGCCAACTGCAAGATACATTCCCTTGTCTGCAAAGACCCCACTCTCTGCCCAGGTCAGTGGCAGCCAGCCTGCCTCCAGCCTGCCCCCATTCCATGCTGGGTCATTGCTGTCTCTCTCTGGATTATCTTCCTCCTCTGCCAAACCCCAAGCTCTCCTTGCTCTCCATCCTCACCAGAGAACATAGCACCTCCTGGGATTTCTTAATGCTGTGTGTCCATCTTCAGTGATATAAAGCCACGTGCCCCTAGGACATCTCCCTTGGAGGCCCCCCTGGCCCTCAAAGCCAGCATGCTTGTAAGCATATTTCAAACTCAACTCTCCCATCCCCAATCTGCTCTTCCATCAGGGCCCCTCTCAGCAAATGGCACCCTTAAGCCCTAAGCCTCCTAAACTAGGAAATTTCCTCCCTCATATGCAACACATGCAATCACCAAATCTTCTTAAACAATTCTTAAATGTGTTGCCATATTTTCATTGCAATATCCACCACTATTCTTCAGACATCCTCACTTCTCATCTAGATTTTGCCAGCATCTCTCAACTGGCTTCTGTGCCCCTTCTTGGCCACATCTTACTCAACAACCAAAGAACTTCCTCAAGGAGAAAATCTACTTATGACACTTACTATTTGTAGCCCAATTGCCCACCAGATAAAGCCCACCTCTTCAGAAGGCCTGTGTGATCCTGATCACTTGCCCCCTGACTCCTCCCCAGCCACACTGAGCTTCTGACATGCTGCACGTACATACAGCTTCATGCTTCTATCCTTAAACATTCGGTGTCCTCTGCCTGGAGCACAGTGTTGTACTTGACTGTGGGACCAGAATTGAATTTATACTTGCCTTTCAAAGTCCAGCCAGAAGTCTCATTTCCTCAGAAGGTTTCCCTGACCAGCTCTCACCCCATGAGGCTCATCAGCCTTCCTCCTGGCAACTTTTCCTCTGCTCTCTCCTGCTCTTCTTCCCTTGGACACCACACCATAATTGTTTGTCGACCTCCTAGGGAGCAGGGACCATGTTTCACTTGTCTCTAAATATATGCCAGGCACACAGTAGGCAATCAGTGTTTGCAAACAAATGACTGAATGGACAAATAAAAGGAGGAAAGAATGTAGCCTCTCTGGGCTCAGATGGCTCTCATTGCTCCCCAAAAACCTGGCTACCCCTTTTACACCCCAGACAGGACCGGGAGTACCGTCACGTGGGTTGTAAGCCTTGGCATTATTCTGCTTCTGGCAGCCATAGCTGGAAGTGGGTGAGTGACTCTCCAAGCCCCAGTATCCCCAAGGAAGACACACTGACTCCTTGACTGATCCATCTCCACCCTGTTGCCTGGCCCAGATGGTACATTTTCTGGCGTGAGAAGAGAAAGGAAGCAGAAAAGGTGCTGGGAAAGGAGACCCCTGCCAGAATGTAGGTCTCCCGAGGACGGAAAGCTGCAAGTAGCAAGGTTAGAGGCCCCAACTCTGGTTCCCAGGGTCTGACATCCAGAGCAGAGTGGATTCAAGGCTGGGGCTCAGGACACCCCAACCCCCCTTAATGTGAGCACACACCCAGGAACAGGGGCCCAGGATATAGCGGCAGCAAAGCTCCACAAGGTGGCCTCCACCTATAGCTCTCCTTGTCTCTCTGTAGACCTTCTCCCCACCATGGGCCACTATGCTCCCTGATCTGTATAGACAGCCAACGTGGCCCTCCTGCTCTCTGCTCCTGGTTAGGTTCAGCCAGCAGGAGTTCAGAAGGACAGACGCAAGGGCATGCAGAAGGTGGGGTTGACATGCCCTGCTTCTTCTCTCTCAGCAGGAACTCAGCAGTTCAGTGCTCTGAACAGAGATCACCCAGTCGCTGCCAGGAAGCTATCTCATCTCTGAGTTCCAGTAACTGTCCTTTCCCTGACCCCCTCCAATCTGGGGTGGTAGCAGTTATGTGGCAAAGAGACCACACTCTGTCTTGTGGTTTCCCTATACCCGTCCTTGCAAATACTTTTCATTAAAACACCTTCCTCCCATTCTGATGGGCTGTAGCATCTGCTTCCTGCCTGGAAAGACACAGCTGGCACCGAGATCCTCCCGACACTGTCATAAAGGGGCTCATTCCCTCTTTTCACCCTCCCTCTGCTGGCCCACCACCCTTCCTGTCCTGAAGTGCCCCTCTCCTACTGCTCTGGCCCCAGCACTGGTATCTCCACAGGCTCAGTCTGGCCTCATCTACTTCCAGCACCAGAGATGAAGACAGAGATGGCTTGGGTCCCTATGTCCAGGTATTGAACAGAGACAGTGAGAGGCCAGCTCATAGCTCAAGGACTGGCAGAGGAACAGACACCAGAAAACAGACTTCAAATCACATTAACGGCAGACCTTTCTCCATCCTGGCCAAGATGCCCACCCTAGGAACACCCAGGTCCCCGGTGAATCTGGTACTGCTAGCAATGACACTTCCTTGACTCTGCCTCTGGTAGTGGAGTGGAGGAGGGGAGGGAGGGCAGGGGTTTGCCTCCTCCTCCTTCATCCCTATGTCCTTTTCCTTGTCTGAACCCAAGGCTGCCAGATTAAATGGAACTTCTGAGCACAGCTCTTCCCTTTCCCCTCAACCTTGTGCCCTTCCTCACTGGTACTCCCAGACTCTTGTCCTTGGATCAGACTCTGCTCTGATGGGACCTATCCAACAGCTTTGCAGCCACTGCCAGGACCAGAGCCCTGATCAGCAGGTCAAACCCTGGGTGCTGAAAAGAAGCAAGTCTGGGACCAGAGCTAAGGACCAGTATCCCAGAACCTGGACTCGAGTCCTGGTTCTGATGCTAAGGTTGTAGGCTCCCCCTTGTGAATCTGTTCCCCCATCTGAGCATGCAGGGAGGATGTCAAACTTCAACCAGGTTGGTGTGCCCTGACCCTGCAGCCCCACTAGGTTCACATTTGCCATCTTACATTTGCTCATGCTATAGGTCAAAATGTAAAATTCTCATCCCTTTCCCTCACCTCCAGTCCCTTGAAATCCTGCCAGGACCCACAGCCCACCTCCTGAAATACATCTTGTCTCTGTAGGTCTTGCCAGTACCCCTTCTTCCAGAGCTAGCACCTAGGCTGGAAGTGAGCTGACTCCATAGAACCACCCTGCCATAAGGGTCACTCCTTTGGTGGTGGGGGGGGTGGGGGGTGAGGGTGGGGACTGCGAGAGACTGAGGCAAGATGCATATAGGCCATAAACCAGCCAGGACAGGGAGCACAATGGCTAAGGGCAGCTGTGGGACCCCAGCCATAAGTATCTCCATCCCCAGCCAGAGGGATCCAGGAAGCCCCCCCATCCCCCACCTAAGGTGGGGTCTTCAACTGTGAGAAGTCATGGAAGGTAGGAAGGGAGGGAGAAGTGTTTTCATTAAGAGTTCAGTGTTGCAGAGGAGCAGAGATATGAGAGGCTTTGATAGGTTCAGGCAACTTCAAGAAATGTGATACGGCTGGATGGGCCCACAGAGGCACCCAGGCTCAAAGGGAGCAGGGCGGGCTAGGGGAAGTATGGATGGTTTTGCCAGTGGCAGACCTGAGTCCCAGGGAGAGGACAGGGATCCAGAGAGGGGTAGGGTATCTGTGCCCAGGCAGATGTGGCTCCACATGTTGGAAATTGAGATGTCCCCGCATCCAGCCCCACAGACACTCCTTGCTTCACAAAACTGAGGAAGGGACGCCTGGGTGGCTCAGAAGTTGAGTGTCTGCCTTTGACTCAGGGTGTGATCCCGGGATTCAGGATCAAGTCCCACAACGGGCTCCCTGCATGGAGCCTGCTTCTCCCTCTGCCTGTGTCTCTGCCTCTCTCTCTGTGTCTCTCATGAATAAATAAATAAAATCTTAAAAAAGAAAAAAAAAACTGAGGAAGTGTCCATAGATGTAAAGTTTCTGGAGAAAGCATAAAGACATAGCTATAGCCAAATGGTGAGGATGTCCTCATGACCCTTCTGAATAACTGAATGCCCCCAGGCAGTAGAAAGGGACCTCCAGGAAACTGTGATTCTGTGTCTGTGAAAGCTGGCTGCCACCCATGACAGAGGAAAAGCCGGGCTTTCATGGTGGTGATATTGTTTTCCTATTTATATTTAAATTGGGACTTAAACCATTACTTCAAAAGTATCCAGAGCAACTATTTTCTGATGCATGCAGTGAAAATAGAAAATCCTGAGTATAATTTATGAGTTTGTGTGTCTGTATGTGTATATCTCTTATCAACAGATTTTTTTTTAATAATTTGAGGGTATATTTGCATGAAAAGTAGATACTGAGTTCCGCTAGAGTAGAAAAATTAAGGAATTTTAAGTCAGGTCAAAATACAGACTCTGGAGGACTTTATGCTTCCAGCTATGACAGAGCAGCTTTTAACACACCAACGCTGCCACCAAGGGCAACCAAAAATAAAATACATCAAAAGAGCAAAACAAAACATAAAGTCTGTTTAAGGCATCAGATCCCTAATTTGTCGGAGGTCCCAAAGGGAAGTAGAGCTCTCTGTGGTGAGCTGCTGCCCTGCAGTGAGCTTCCCCTCTGCACTTCTGGGCTTCAGCAGCAGAAGTTAAGAAGCTTAGGGGAGCTGTCAGATGCCTCTGTCGGCTTCTGCCAACACAGCTTTTAGCAATATCATGGGCCGAAGAGACAAAATGTGAAGTTCTACCTTGCCAAGATAAGACGTGAGAGAAACCTGAAAGTACAGAAGTGCAGAAAAGGACACAAATGGATTGCATCTGTTTGTCTCCATCCTCTCAGGAGTGTTCCTGTTCTTAACCAGCACAGACCCAAAGACACAGAAATCAAACAGGAAATATCTGAAATGCAATTTATCAGAGATCTGCATGCTAGGGAAATAAAAATTAGAGTTGGTGACCTACATACGAACACAAGTTTTAATAAATACCCCAAGGTAGAGGTTGGTGATAACCTAGTACACCAGAGGCAGACAAATCCTTATAGAGCATGGAGCCCAGCCTCAAGGCAACACAGCCTCTGACAAAATTAAAGAGACCTATTCTTATTCTATATCTATCACTGCGGAGGATAGAGTGAACATTTTCTAAAGGAAAATAATATCTAAAGTCACTACCATGTTTCATTTACAATATCCAGTATTCAAATATATATTATTAAGCGCGCCAAAACAGAATCAAGAGAAAAATCAGACAATAAAAAAAAACCTACAACTGATCCAGATATCAGTTATCTGATAAAAATTTTAAAATATGTGTGATTAATGCATCAAAAAATATTCTTTGCAGCTTTATTGATAAAAATGACACAATTAACATTGTGTTAGTTTAAGGGGGTATAATGTGTTGATTTGATATACTTACAAAATTGCAAAATGCCTACCTATAGCATTAACTACCATCTCCATCATATCACGTAATTACCATCTTTTTGTTTTCTGGTGAGAATATTAAAGATTTGCTCTCTCAGGAACTGTCAAGTATATAATATAGTATTATTCATATCACCATGCTGTACATTATGTCTCCAGAATTTAGTTGTCTTATAACTAGAAATTTGTACCCATTGATCAATATCTCCCCATTTCCCCCACCCACCCACAACCCCTGGCAACTTCCATTCTATTCTGTTTCTATGAGTTTGGGTTTTTTAGATTTCATACATAAGGAATATCATATGGTATTTGTCTTTCTCTGACTTATTTCCCTTAGCATAATGCCTTTAAGACTCATCCGTGTTGTTGGAAATGGCAGGTTTCCTTCTTTCTCATGGTTGAATAACATGAATATTCATGTTAGATATACATATATGTTATTATATTTTAACATATTTTATTATTATGTTACATTATATTATATATTATATTATCATCATTTATCCATTCATCTGTTGACATTTAGGTTGATTCCATGTTTTGGTTGTTGTGAATAATGCTGCAATGAACAGAAAGGGTAGTTATCTTCTCAAAAGCTTGTTTTCATTCCCTTTACATATATATTCAACTCCAAAATCTCTGTCTGGTTCTTTTACATGTTTTCCTATCTCTTTGTTGAATTTCTTGTTCTGTTCTCATATTGTTTTCCTAAGGGTGGGGATGACTTCATCACAGCACCAACATGTATGTAATCTTTGGTGACCACACCAGAAGTCCATAGAGGCTGCATGTGCTTTGGCACCTTCAGTGTACCTCCACACCCAGCGCTTCCACGTCCAGATGATGTTACTCACTCAGAACTATTTATTTATTTATTTGTTTGTTTATTTATTTATATTCATGACAGAGACAGAGAGAGAGAGAGGCGGAGACACAGGCAGAGGGAGAAGCAGGCTCCATGCAGGGAGCCTGATGTGGGGCTCCATCCCTGGACTCCAGGATCAGGCCCTGGGCTGAAGGCAGCGCTAAACCGCTGAGCCACCTGGACTGCCCCTGAGAACTATTTAATACCCAGCCATAGGGCAGCCCCAGTGGCTCAGAGATTTAGCATCGCCTTTAGCCCAGGGTGTGATCCTGGAGACCCTGGGATCGAGTCTCATGTCGGGCTCCCTGCATGGAGTCTGCTTTTCTCTCTGCCTCTCTGTCTCTCTCTCTCTCTATCTGTGTGTGTGTGTGTGTGTGTGTGTGTCTAATAAGTAAATAAAATAAAATCTTTAAAAAAAACCCAGCCATAAAAAAGAATGAAATTTTGCCATTTGCAACAACATGGATTTATCTAGAGAACATAATCTAAGTGAAATAAGTCAGAGAAAAACAAGTACATGTGATCTCATTCATACGAGGAATTTAAGAAACAAAACAAACAAGGAAAAAAGACAAACCAAGAAATAGACTCTTAACTCTAGAGAATAAACTGATGGTTACCAGGGGGCAGGTCGGTGGGAGGATGAGTGAAATAGATGATGAGAGCCAAGGAGAGCACTTGTGATGAGCACCAGATGTTGAATGAAATTGTTGAATCACTATATGCCACATCTGAAACTAATATCACACTGTATGTTAACCACTCTGGAATTATGATAAAAGAAGATTTCACTTAATCATTTAAAAATAAGTAAATAGGGACAGCCTGGGTGGCTCCGCGGCTTAGTGCTGCCTTTGGCCCAGGGCCTGATCCCAGAGACCCAGGATCAAGTCCCATGTCAGGCTCCCTGTATGGAGCTTGCTTCCCTCTCTGCCTGCCTCTCTGCCTCTCTCTCTCTCCCTGTGTATCTCTCATGGATGATTAAACAAAATCTTTAAATAAATAAATAAATAAATAAATAAATAAATAAATAAATAAATAGATGTCAGAAGTAATAGAGAGAGAGAGAGAGAGATTTAAAATGTATTTTTCAACAAATGCTGCTGAGCAATTGGTCACCCATAGGCAAAAATGAGCCTGGACTTAAGTCTCACACATTATAAAGAATATGAACTCAAAGTGTGTCAAAGGATTAAATGTAAAACATAAAACATAAAATAGGGGGAAGTCTCCAGAATCTGGAATTGGACAAAGAATCCTTGGATAACATCAAAAGCACAATGTATGAGAGGAAAAAAACATAAATTGAACTTTATCAAAATGAAAACTGTCACCCGTAAAAGACCTTGTGAAAAGGGTGAAACAAGCTACAAAATGGAAGGAAAAATGTGCAAACTACACATCTGACACAGGGCTAATGTCTAGAATATATAAAGAATTCTTAAAACTCAGCAGTAAACATCAATCCTATTGGAAACTGTCCAAAGACATGGAAAGATTTTTCATGGAGGATAAATAAGGGCCAAATAAGCATGTGAAAAGATACTCAGCATCATTAAGCACAAAGAAAACACCAGCCATAGTGGCAGTGGGGTATCAGGGGACACACTGATACCAACAGTACCAGGTGCCGGCGGCGGGAGGGGTGGGGAGCAGGGGGCAAGTGGATCTCATAGGATCTGGTAGAGAAGATGTGACTGTGCTGCCTCTCCACATGGGGCAGGGAGGACAGGGGTGTACACACCAGCACCCCGGAATCCCAGGTTTCTGAGCTGTTCCCCTGTCAGGACTCCAGAGTGGCATTCCTTTGGGCCAGTGGGCAGAATCTTACAGGCATTCCTGCCGACGAGTAGGGGAGTCATGGTCCAAGGGCTTTTTCAGAATCTGCCTGTGTTCTCACGTATTTTGGAGCCTGACTGGTCAGTCCGGAGCAAACCAGGCCAGAGCCCGGGCCCCTAGCATGGTGCCTTCCACTCTTCTCTCAGTCACCAGCAACACCTGCTGTCACAGCCCTGGCTGAAGTTCCCATAAAAACTCCTGGTTTTCCAAATCTGCCACATGCTCCCATACCTCCTATCTGTGGTCACACTGAGCCTCTCCCTCAAGAAAACACATGTCCCATATGCCCTGGCTCTATCGCACACCTGCCGGAGACTGCTGGGCAGGAGGAAGCTGTCTGACATTTTTCTCACTTCTAGGCTATGCAAAGCTTATCACTTTATCTCCTTTAACTGTACCAACATGGAGTAAGCATTATAATCCTCTCTTTGCAGATAAGGAAACTGGGCCTCGGTGAGGTTGTTACTTACCCAGGCACATCTTTTTTCCAAAGAGCATTTCAGACTTTTCCACACATTCTGGAAACTGAAAAGTAAATCTGGAACCTGAGGACTAAGGAGAAGTCTTACCCTCCTCCCCCACATTTCCCCCACTGTAGTCATAGTGCACTGCCTCTGTGGGTGGTCCTTTTTATGAACACTTTCATAAGAATGAAATCTGGCCATGCCCTATGTTCCCTTTCTTCTGTCATTGCTTGGTCTGCAATGGAATATGCCACTTAAGCATGTCATATGCTCTTCTAAATCAATTTTCCCATGTCTTTTTTAATCATTTGTTGAGCACCTTCAATGTCCAGGCACTATGCTACATTGTATAAATCATTCCTGGCCTTCAACATAGCCCATAGAAAAGGTTATTTTCCCTTTAGATGCCAGACCCCAGCTTTGTTCCTGTCAGTTAGCACACTACAGTGTGGACACGTGTGGGTGGCATGTGGTGGCATATACACCCTCAGAATGCACAAGATTCAGAGATGTCATATCTCAGGCCCAGATCCAGAAAGATTAAAAAGCCAAAGGTGTCCCAGTTGGCTCATGAGCCAAGATTTGAACCCAGGCCCATCCACCTTCAAAGGTCCCATACCAAAATTTCCTCCTCCTATCCTCACTTCAGGGTAAAGCAGCTGCATGCAAGGAGGCTAGGAAGAGAACCAAACAGACACAGAGGCAATTTGAAAGAAGAGAATCTTAACATAAAAGAGGTGACTTACTGGGAAATGAATACATAGGGCCAATCCTTTTTTTTTTTTTTTTAAGATTTTATTTATTTATTCATGAGAGACACAGAGAGATTGAGGCAGAAACACAGTCAGAGGGAGAAGCAGGCTCCATGCAGGACTCAATCTTGGACTCCAGGATCACTCCCTGACCGGAAGGCAGATGCTTAACCACTGAGACAGCCAGGCTTCCCACTGGGCCAATCCTGTCAGAGGAAAGCCATTAGCACCTATGGTGTTAACTGATAACAGGTTTTTTTACAAGGATCCCATTTCCTTTATAAAAGAGATGCCTAAACAGAAACTTCGCATTTGTTTGAGGTTAAGGATTAACATTCTTTGCCTCAGGAAGTCCAGAAGGCTTTCAAAATGATTGCTGTGGTGATGAAGACCAACAGACACTTCTGGAGACTGAGCCCATATCCTGTAAATACAAAGGGTTTGCCAGAAGAGTGAACTGCCTGGGCCACTCCACAGAGGGAGAGGCCATGGAGGTAAGAGAGATGGATCACTGCCTCCCCTCCCTGCTGCTGGCCATGGGAACAGCGTCCTGCACATCGCCTACTGGCTTCACATCACTGTCATCCTCATGACTTTACTTTCAAAAGGAAAGAAAGAAAAAGAAAGAAAGAAAGAAAGAAGAAAGAAAGAAAGAAAGAAAGAAAGAAAGAAAGAAAGAAAGAAAGAAAGAAAGAAAGAAAGAAAGAAAGAAGAAAGAGAAAGAAAGAGAAAGAAAGAAAGAAAGAAGAAAGAAAGAAAGAAAGAAAGAAAGAAAGAAAGAAAGAAAGAAAGAAAGAAAGAAAGAAAGAAAGATGTAGAGGAGGGATCAGAACACAGCTGGTGGACAAATACTTTGTCCTGTGCTCTTTGCACTGAGCCACACTCCCTTCTTCTGGAGTGTTCATTTCCATCTCTAAGCTACAGAAACAAAGAGCCCTAGGTCTAGAAGGGTTCAAGAGGTGCTTCTCTTTGGAGTTACTGCCCCAGTTCCACCAACTCGAGGATGAAAGTGAAAGGAATAAAAAGGCTCTGGGAAGAGGGATTTGCTTGAAGTCCTAGAACTTTCTAACATCAGGGGACCAGTCTATGCTTTGCCAAAACAGCAAGCTGAGTGGTGGGGGGAGGGAGGAGGCAATCTGGGAAGCAAACATCAACTCCATATACACAAGCAATACTGAAAATGTCATTTGTTGAGCAGCTACCATGTGCCAGGCACTTGATCAACATTAGTCCTTTTTCATCTTCACCATAACCATGTGAACCGTGGTCCATTATCCCCATTTTGATGATGGGAAACTCAAAGTTCAGAGAGGTCAGGTCACCTGCTCAAAATCACACAGCTGGCCAATGAATATGCTGGGACTGTGCCAACCCAGAGCCCCTGTTCCTTTTACTGCACTACATTGCCCCAACAATGGTTCCCCAACAATGGGACAGGTGGCTTCCAGAGGCTGCTTGCCCCCTCCCCCCCCCCCCCCCCCCCCCGGGGAAAATCAGGCAGAGGTGGGACGGAAAAGGGTGTAAGCTCCCTCTGACCCTGACCCTTGGACACTTCAGTTAGAAGCACTGGACTCTGCAGCCAAATTACAAGGGTCCCAGCCTGGTCCATCACTTACCAGCTATGTGATCCAAGACAGGTTACTTAACCTCTGCTGACTGCCAACTCCCTAGAGAGATGACCAACATAATCTGTCAATCAAGCAAATCCAGATTTGCTGTTCCACAATGAGAGCCACAGCCTCATAGACTGGTGTCAGAGGAGGAAAGGCGAGGTAGGGTATTTATGAGATCAGAAAGGTCTGGTTCAAGGTAGATCTTTCCATGCAGGGGCCCTGACTGGCACTGGGCAAAATTCACAATCCAGTAGGATTGGTGAACACAGCAAGGAGGGACTGTGGTATCATGCTTGTTGTGCCCACAGTCAGTTGATAAGCCCAAGTAAGCAATTTTCTTAGAAGTTACTTCCCCTTTTTGGGAGAAATTTGAGTGGTCTATTATCTAGATAAATGGATTTTTAGAAAGTTTTTTAAACAAGCCATAAAGTTATTTGCAACTTCATCTTCCTAGGCAAGAAAGCCCTGCAGTTGTAACATCATGTCAGTGCTGAATGTCCAGCAGTGAAGTCACATTAAGGCAGATAGTAAGCTCTGTGGTGTGTATGGTTTCAGTTCTTACCCCTGTACCTCAATGTCCTTATCAGCACAGTGGGAAGAGATGGCACCTGCTTGCTAGGGTTGGCATGAGATATGAGTTCCTGTGTATAAAGGACTTAGTCCTATACCTGGTCTGCCAGGCCTGTCATAACAAAGCATCCCTGGGTAACTCAAACAATAGACATTTATTTCCTCACAGTTCTGGGGCTTAGAAGTTCAAGATCAAGGTGCTGCCAAGGCTGGTTCCTGCTGAGGCCTCTCTGCTTGGCACATAGGTGTCCACTTCTCTAACTACACAGTCTTACCTCTGCCTGTGTCTGTATCCTAATCCCTCTTTCTATAAGGACACCAATCACATTGGATTAAGTGTGGAGGCCGAGAAAATTAAGGCCCTTCCACTTTAAGTTCAGCCTTAGCACAAGTACAGCCACCCCAGGCCCCTGTGAATAAAAGCTGAACTTTACCTTACTCCAGTTACAGGAAGAAAACAGTTTACAGCTTGACATCCTAGAAAGCCCCTATTAGAATGAGAACAGAGCCCAATGCCCTTGAAAGCCCCACATCAAAATGTAAACAGAACTTGAGGAATTCCTCCCCCCTTCTGAGGATCCCCTAGACCAGCCCATAAAACTAAGCTGGAACCCACCTCGGGGGTCCAAGTCCCTGCTCCACTGTGTCCGATACACTTGGACCCAAGCTCGAGCTTGTAAATAAACCCTCGTGTGTTTGCATCCGTGTCGGCTCCTCGGTGGTTTCTCGGATTTGCAATCTTGGGCACAACATTAAGACCCACCCTAATGATCTCATTTTACTTATAAAGACCCTATTTCCATATACAGTTGCATCCTGAGATACTGGGAGTTAAGGCTTCAACATATGAATTCTGCAGGGAGGGTTCATGATTCACCCATAACAGTAAAAATTCACTGACGCCGCTGCTATCACGCTTCCGGAGAGCTGGACTACATCCTGGCTATGCAGGGCTATTTTTAACTCTTCAGATGTGCCATTTGCCTCATCACACATTTCTTCTCTGCCCCCTTCAGCTGGGCAATTCCCACTCAACACTGAGAACTCCACTCAACCCTTCTTTTCTACAGGAAGCCTTCCTGACACCAGGGCAGTCAGACTCCTGCAACACAGTCTTGCAGCTCCCTTGGGCTCCAGCGCCTTCCGTCACTGAAATACATCAAGGCTGGGTCTCCTGGCTACTGTCCCTCTGCCCTGCAGGACATGGAACGCAGACTTTATGCCCTAGGAACCCTCCTGCCTGCCTCCCTCTTTTCTCCCCGCAACTCCTGCTGTCCCAACCACCCTGTCTCCAGATCTCCCAGGGAACACACCCTACACCCAACCAGGTGGGGACTCCCCAGGCTTGGAGTGGCTGCTGCATGCAGATACCTACTCCTACCTCAAGCTCTTAGCCTACATGCTAACCTGGGTCTGCTAATGCCATTGGGTTCTTTGATTGCTCTGCTGGCTGCCAGCCCCACCGTCCTCCCCATCTTCACCTCATACTTCCTTCTTTCTACCAAGAGCCCTCAAAATGAACCAAAATATTTGAATTGTCTGCTGTGCAGCCTCATGCAGGATGGATCTTAGCTTACTGGTCTGTACGTATGAAATTTGCTTTCTTCTGTCTTAGTAGGCTCAGGCTGCTCACAAAGTACCATGGTCTAGGGGGCTTAAACAGTAACATTTCCTTCACAGTTCTGGGGGCTGGAAGTCCCAGATGAAAGTGCTGCAGACCCTGTGCCTGGTGAGAGCCCCTTCCTGATGCACAGTTGGCTGTTTTTTCATTACATCCTCACATGGCATAGGGAGAGAAAGTTCTCCCACATCTCTTGCGAGGTCACTAATCCCATTCATGACTGAAGCACCTGCTGAAGTCTTCACCTCACATCAGGGGTTAAGATGTCAACATATAAATCTGGAAAGACACAAATCAGCCCACAATATCCCCCCTTCTGAAAGTCAGGGTGGCATTGGTCCATCCCAGTTCCAAGACTGTTGTGCCCAAGATTGCAAATCTGAGAAACCACCAAGGAGCCGACACCAATGCAAACACACGAGGGTTTATTTATAAGCTCGAGCTAGGGTCCAAGTGTACCCAACACAGTGGAGCAGGGACTTGGACCCCAGAGGTGGGTTCCAGCTTAGTTTTATGGGCTGGTCTACAGGTCACCTAGAAGGGCTGGAGGAATTTCTCAAGTTCTGTTTATATTCTGATATGGGGCTTTCAAGAGCATTGAGCTCTGTTCTCATTCTAATAGGGCCTTTCTAGGACGTCAAGCTGTAAGCTGTTTTCTTCCTGTAACTGGAGTAAGGTAAAGTTCAGCTCTTATTCACAGGGGCCTGGGGTGGCTGTACTCCTGCTAAGGCTGAACTTGAAGCGGGATGGCCTTAATTTTCTCGGCCTCCACAGACGCTTCTCCTGCCCTCCTGGTTACTGGTGATGGCTCCAGGTTCCCACGAGGCAGGCACTAGATGCTGGATAGACTCCAGAGCACTCACAGAGGAGCAGCCCCAGATGTTTCATGTAGACTTCACAACTGCCCCTCACCTTGGTAGAGCAGACACCGTCTCTCAGCAGGCAACATGCACCTGGAGAGCCACTTCACATTAACCACGGTGGCTCAGTCAGCTCAGCTGGCTGACCTTTGTTTCACAGAATTTCCTTCCCTGGTGCTTCTGGTTAGGACGTGCCACAGAAGGTAGTCTGCACTAGATTTGGAGGCAGAAATAGGGCTTGGGGGGTGGGAGTGCAGAGATGAGGCACAAGTGCTTTTGCAGCTTACACATATTGTCACCAACTTGCTGGCTCTCACCTCATCAGCATCAATGGTGGGCCTGGGCTGCACCTCCTCCCATTTACTCCTCCAGTCCAGATGTGAACTTAGCTCTGTGACTAAGGCCATGAGCTTCTCTGGCAGGACATCCATATCATCAAGGTTGGAGGCAGTGAGAACCAACACAGGTTTCCGCCTGTCCTCATGGGTTCCCCCTCCTTCACTCCCTCTTTCCCTCCCCCTGCCTCCAGCATCAGATACTCTGACAAAGACGGGCCTTCCAAAGGCTGCTCAGCCAGCTCCCACAGCCACCTAGGGCACAACAGACAGCAGTCAGTTCTGCTCTGACTGAGCCCCAGCTAACACACACTAACCAGCCCACAAGGGAGATTGCATAAACCCAGCACCACTGCTTCTGAACGGTAAGAACCTTATCTGGCAAACAGCTCTGGCAGTGAAGCCTCTCTGGGAAGGCCACTCTAGGTAGGGAAGCAAAGTCTGGCCACAAGCACTCAGCACACTGACGTCACACCAACGGGGGCTGATTGAATGACTTGGTAGACAGTGTCCTGAACCTGTGTCTGAACCCATCTTCTCTGGAAACCCTAACCAGTCCTGGAGACTAAACCTCAGCTCTTGATCTTGAGCACACCTACTGCAGAGCCTTCAGAGCACCCAAACCCCATCCCACGCTATCAGTGCTTTGCACACATTTTCTATAGACACAGTGAGGCCACAGCTCTGTGGTCATCAACTGCACCTCCCTAGAATCTGTGGGCTGGGAGGGCAGTGGCTGCTTGTGTATCCAGGTTCCATGTGCCAGGAATAGTGGCAGAGCCTCAACAAACAGCCCCTAATCCCTGCCACAATGCCCTATGAGACAGTTGCTCC
Organism: Vulpes lagopus; assembly: GCF_018345385.1. Classification (NCBI taxonomy): domain Eukaryota; kingdom Metazoa; phylum Chordata; class Mammalia; order Carnivora; family Canidae; genus Vulpes; species Vulpes lagopus. The sequence continues at coordinate 3,483,109 of NC_054847.1, read as the reverse complement.
TTTTAGACCCATTTTATAAGTGAGGAAACTGAGGTTTAGAGAAGTTAAATGACTTGATTACTGTCACATGACAAGGAAGTAGCAGAGCTTGGGTTCTGGCCCAGAACTTACTGCCTACCTGACCCATTTCACCACACCACCTTTCCCAGAAGCTACACCCGGGAATACGTACTTACAGCCGCATATATCTAGGCCAAACTCCTAGATCTTTTTATAGAAGTCTGAGCCAACACGTTACATGTAGACTCTTATTAACCACCCCTCACACTAGATGAGGATGGATGCACTCTGGAAGTAGCCTCTCTTCCTTTCGGTGTGAGCAGATGTTGACTGGGAAACCCCCACACAGACCAGGCTTGGCCCCTGTGGAGGAGGCTGGGACCAGAATGGAGGTGGTGACCAGGAAAGACGTTCAACCTGTGACCAGAGGTGGGGGTGGCAGCCATAGGAAGAAATAGAGCAGAGCCTCCAGGCGAAGGGCACAGCATGTGCAAGAGCCCTGAGGCAGGAGAAACCTTGGCCTCTGGGAAGAACAAATATGACTGTGCATAGCAAGGAAAAGAAGCCAAGAGGGAGGATGGGGGGCAGTACCCAACGTCCAGATTACACAAAGCTGTGTGGTTTGTGGTGGAATATTTGGATTTCTGAGTGACTTGAGAAGGCACTAAAGGGTTTTAAGTAGGGGAGCAACATCATCTGATTCACGGCTAATAGTATAGAATGGAAACGGGAGGGTAAAGGTAAGGGGTCTGTCAGGGCTCCCTAAGGACCAGTAAGGTGGGACCACCATCCCTTCTCCAAGATGTGCACTGCTCTGAGCACGTGACCTGGAATCCCAGGAGATCCCTCCCCTTGTAAACCACCTCACCACCCCCTGGTTGTCTGTGTGGAGGCCGAGAAAATCAAGGCCATTCCACCTGAAGTTCAGGGTTAGCACAGGTACAGCCATCCCAGGCCCCTGTGAATAAGAGCTGAACTGGACCTTACTCCAGTTACAGGAAGAAAACAGCTTACAGCTTGACGCCCTAGAGAGCCCCTATTAGAATGAGAACAGAGCCCAATGCCCTTGAAAGCCCCACATCAGAATGTAAACAGAACTTGGGGAATTGCTCCAGCCCTTCTGGAGGTCCCCGCGACCAGCCCATAAAACTAAGCTGGAACCCACCTCGGGGTCCAAGTCCCTGCTCCGCTGTGTCGGGTGCGCTTGGACCCAAGCTCGAGCTTGTAAATCAACCCTCGTGTGTTTGCATCGGTGTCGGCTCCTCGGTGGTTTCTGGGGTACGTAATCTTGGGCACAACAGTCTGGGGAGCACGTCATTCAGGGTTCTACTTGATGGATCAATTGCTGTACGTTGAAACTCTCATGTACTGGATTCCTTGAGGCTTAGGTCCTGTGGCTCCAGAATACACTGGAGAAAAATTTTCAATATGGGGGGTATTTATAAGAAATCATTCCTGCAGGTCTTCTGGTTTCTGCTAGAGGATTGAATATATTTATCTAACTTCGCTCCCTCCTGGAACTCCATTAAAACTATATGGAAGATTTTTGTTTTTTAATGATAAACTTGTAGTGATGGGGAGAGGAAAAGAGAAGACCCGTAGCATTCTAGCTTTGGTAGCTGGAGAGCAGAGGCGTGGAGGTGACAAAACTAGCACAACAGAGATACTAGGACTGAAGCCAGCGATGGAGAAAAAGGGGTCCCACCTGCAGAAGCCTGAGAGCCACGAGCACACCAAAGGAGGGTTTGTAGGGGGGAGCCATGGGCCTCTGTTGCAGGCAGTGAGAGCGCACTGAATGCGGAACACTAAAGCTGGCTATTACCGCCATGCGTGGGTGATGGTAAACAGTATCACTGGCAAGTGCTCCTCCGCATGGTTGACCACACTCCTAACCTCATTTGCGCGTCCTCAAACTTCTCAGGCACTGGCAATGCTGGAATCCTTTGCATATTGGTGAGGGTGCAGTTCAGAGAGAGTGTTAAGAAGCCCTTCACCACTCCATGCTCCTGAGAACTGCCCTTCCTCCACTTCCTAGAAGCCTGGAGATGGGGTGCCTGGGGTCCCCCACAGGCAATGGGACCAAACGGGTGGTTAGGTGGTTTCATGCATGTGGAACACTTAATGTGGAGGCCCCTAGCCCTCTGTATCCACAGCTGGCAATGGGACTCTGACCCTCGTATTGGCCATCTCTTTCATTTTCTGTATTTCTAATGTTTTGGCCTGTGAGGCCTTGTTGACTTTGGAGGGACTGCTTCTCTCTGGGCCACTTAATTCCTAGGGATAGCAAACAACCCACCTGGAGTGCACCTTTCAAATATCAGTCAAGCCTTTCAGAGCCACACTCCAATCATCTCCTTTGTGGGATTCTCACACCCCAGACCAATCCACCTGCCCTAATCACCTTAGGGTCAGATGCCAGAGCCAACTGAGATATTCAGACTACCCCCAAATCTCCTTACCCTCCTCACCTGTTCTTTTCCACAAAAACCATAGTAAAGTCTCTTCCCCACATTTTTTCCTTGCTACCTGTGTCTTCTGACTGGCCCGGTGCTCCACCATGTGGCCCTGCAGTCTGTGCTGTCCCTTTTGTTCCCCAGAATCTGTGAATATAAAAACTTTTTTTATGTAAAAGTTTTTGTGTAGACATATTCTCATTTGCCTTGAGTGTATACCTATGAGTGGCATTGTGGGGTCACATGGCAACTCTATGTTCAGCTTTGTGAGGAATGGACAAATTGCCAAGGTAGCTACACCATTTTATATTCCCAACAGCAGTATCTAGGTTCCAATTTCTCTACATCTTTGGCAACACTTGCTATAATTTTAAAAATTAGAATTATTTTCTCCCTTAATTATTCTGACTCAGGGGGACTATTTACTTTTCCTTGATAACGATCACCTCAACTTGCAATTATATTCCTTTGTTCTTTAACTCATGTAAAGTCTGTATACCCTGATCAGACTGGAAGTTTAATGAAAACTATTGACCATACACGCTCACTGCTCAGCCTAGTAGTACCTGACACACACTTGGTGCTCAATAAATAGTTGAACAACTAAATGGGTAGATGGTTAACCCATGAAAAGGAAGAACATGGCATCAGACTTGCCCCACCACCAAGGAGGGTCAACAGCTCGGCAGATATCCCCTTCCTCCCTACACTGTGCCAGTCCCCAGGATAAGCACTGGCAGCAGAGTGACCGGGACAAGGCCTTGATCTGGGAAGGTGACAGTCTGAAGCACGAGACAGGTCTATAAGCTGATGTTTCCCCACATGTGATCACTCCCTGATGGAGAACAGCACAAAATAACTTCAGAGCACAGAAGAGAGGCACCTGCTCAGCATGGAGATCAAGGCTTCTTGGGGATCCCTGGGTGGCTCAGTGGTTTGATGCCTGCCTTGGGCCCAGGGTGTGATTCTGGAGACCCGGGATCGAGTCCCACATCGGGCTCCCTGCATGGAGCCTGCTTCTCCCTCTGCCCGTGTCTCTGTCTCTCTTTTTCTCTGTGTCTCTCATGAATAAATAAATGAAATCTTAAAAAAAAAAAAAAAAAACAAGAAGCCTTCTTAAAGGAGGTAACACTGGTATGATAGTTAATTTTACATGTCAGTTTGGTTGGGCTAAGGGATATCCAGATGGTAATTATTTCTGAGTATGTCTGTGAGGGTATTTCTGAAAGGGACCAGACTACTGAAGGGACTCAGCCTATTTCAGCAGACGGAGTAAAGAGATCCACCCTCACCAATGTGGTCCAGGTATCATTCAATCTATTGGCAGCCCAAGTAGAACAAAAAACAGAAGAACTGAGTCTCTCTCTCTCTCTCTCTCTCTCTCTCTCTCTGTCTCTCTCTCCTTCTCTCTCCCTCTCTCTCTCCTGGAGCTGGAGGGTAGATCTTTCTTGCCCTCAGACATGAGCTTCTGGTTCTCAGGCCTTTGGACTTGGACAAAATTATACCACATTCTCCTGGTTCCCCATAACTGTATGAGTCCTTTACCACAATAAATCTCTGTGTGTGTGAGTGTCTCTCTCTCCATATATGTATTATCTATAGATTTTGTTTCTCTGGAGACCTGATGAATACAGCCAGGATTGAGCTAGGTAAAGAGAAGTATAGCAAAAAGAATAATAATTGAAAACCACCATGAGGTCTCACTTGACCAAAATTTCTTATCCACTAACTTACTGGTTACCCTTTGTACCTATGTAGCCTAAAATTCTCATTATTAGTGGTAGATCTTTGGCTCAGGCCACAGAGGCAAGTGGTATACCCTGGACTGTCCTATCAGTGTATAGAACTAATTTGTGCTGGGAGAGGAGAAGCTCAATCTAGACAACAGAGGGGCAGGGCAGGAGGCAGCAGAACTCCACACCCGCACACCCTCTGAGTCAATCCTATCTCTTCATGGAGTAGACAGTGGTCTCACTTCGGGGACCCAAGAAGGCTCTGGCAACAGGCCTTCCCTGAAATCAGTGAAATCTTCCCATGCATTTGGCAACCAACCTACATCTTTGGCAATAATTAGCTCCCCTGCAGCAGAGGGAGGGCAGTACCCAAGGGCCCTATCAGTCTTCCTATTTTAAAATGAATGTAAATGTTTAGGAGAAAATTAAGTGGTGAACACTCTCTGATTGGCAAGTTTGTAGCTGACCTCCTGAAAGAGAATGTAAGCACCTCACAGCCCAGGTGCAACAACTTGCTACCTGCTGATGTTGCCAGATGCTGTAGGACACCAGCTTCACAGGTTTCACAGTTATGACCCAGCGTGAACCCACGGCCCTGCAGGCTCAGCGGGCAGAGCCCAGCCCAGGTTTACAAAGGGACTCACACACACCACCAGGGGACTTAAGTTTGACCAACAAAGAAATCTGCATCCCTCCTCCAGCCACGCTCACCCTCTCTGATGTGAAGTGTGCTCTACCTGATGGCGGATTTGGAGTGGTTCTCCAGCTGTCCTTATGCCTATTTCCTGGACAATTGTGTGCAAAGGGAAATGGGGTGAATTCAGGAGGTAGACAACTGTGCCACACAGCACGAATAACTTGGGAGGGAATAATCACACTCAGGGCAATGGTGGCACCAATGACAGCAGCTGATTTCCCACAAACACGTTCTTGGGGTCTGCATTCGACATGCATGATCTCAGCTCACCCATCTGACCCTGGGAGGCTAGAGTTACTGTGCCTTCTTGGTAAATGAGGAAACTGAAACCCAGAGGGATTTGGTAGCTTGCCCAAGGTCACATAACTAGTAAGGACAGAACAGGTCTGTCTTGGAACACTCTTGGCCACTGTTTGTACCCCTGCACCATGGATGGTCTTGCCTACAGGATGAGCTCTTTCCCTGGCTGGGGCAGGAGTGCAGAGTAGTAGTGACTGGCTGTCATGGTCTATGTAGTGAATGGATATGATGGATGGACAGGCAGCTGTGGGCGGCAGGCAGAGACTGTGCCATTATACTGCCCGTGAACTGCCCCTCTGAGACAGTAGCCTCTCATCCCACAGCTTATAGGCATGCAAGCTCACAGTCCTCCCCGTCCTAGCCATGTCCTTCCAGTTACAGAATAGCACTGGCTGACTGTGTTGTATGCCCTGCAACTGCATGTCTTACTGAAGACCAGATATCACTGAAGGGTGACCACTCCTACTCATTCCCAAGATAAGTGTGCAGCAAGAGACCATCCTCTTCAAACTGAGCCTAGAGGAAGAGATGCTGGAGGGCCACTCCAAATCTCAGCCCCAACTCAGAGCTTGCTGCATGACCCGGGAGGGGACTAAAGGGGACACTCTCACCTGTCTCATCACACTGACTGCTGTCCTCTTGTCTAAGGGAAAAGTACAACAAAAGGAAGCCTTTCCCCAGGGTCTCCTCCTGCCTGCTGCAGGCTCCTGTTTCTTTTTATAACATAAACCGTCAACCACCTACCCACACTTGGGGAAACTTCAGTCCCTGTCCATAAGGCCCCACCTCCTTCCCCAACTGTCCACTCCCTCTAAATCTGAGATACACACTAGGGACTCTGGCTGGAGACACCAGGGTAGAGCTCAGCACTCAAGGCCAATCCTTTAAGCTCCTTCTACTGAGGCCAGTTTGAGATATGGCTCTATTCTCTATTCTTCTGGGTATGAGTAAATAACCTCTCTCTCTCTCTCTCTCTCTCTCTTTCTCTCTCTCTCTCTCTCTCACACACACACACACACACACACCTCCCCAAGAGCAGTGATCTGTACAGAATACACCAGTAGACCAAAAATCAAATCCAATTGGCAGACAGATTTTCTTTGGACTACAGACACAGACTATTTTTTAATTGACTTTCAACTTTTAAAATTCAGATTTCACACTAAAATCTTGATTTTCAGTTTCTTTTCAAAACACTGAATAGCAAGGCACTACTAAGCCCACATCTGAGGGTGCAATGGCAGCCAGAGCTAAGGACCCAGTAGCCAGGTTAGCTTTCCCAGGCTGTCCTACTCACCTGTTCATACACCTTCCAGGCCCTAGGCATGCCCTGAGTTCTTAGTCCCAACCTAAGGCAACAAGAAGACAAAGTCACTTTCTTAATTTCCCCCAAACACGCAACCCTGCTCATTGTGGAATTAGTGCTTTGAATTATTATGCAAGGCCTCTTCTTTCCTTTTGTATAGTCTCCCATCTTTCCCACTTTCCAACTATGTCCTCTCCAGGCCCCTAGGAACAGGCACCATGAATACAGAGACTCTTCATGTCTGCTCTGGGCTATCCAAACAACCTGCCAGGCTCTGAGAGCTCTACTTGGAGGGCCAGTTCAACTCTGAAACAAAGCACCATCTTCCACTCCAATTGGTGTCAGGGAAAAGGGAATTACAGCCACCTCCTAAAAGAGGCCACCTGGACCCTGATGAGTCCACCGTGGAGCCTCACCTGCCCACCACATTGGCATAGGGCACAGGGAAGATGGAGTCAGGCTCATGTAAAGCTTGGGGATTTTTTGTTAACTGCACCCCACCCCATACCACCCTCACCCTGTTGGTTTACTCCCAAAGATTTACCTGAAATAAGGATGCGGCAGGTGGATGAGCTGGCCATTCACCCAGTGGATGGGGCATAGCTCTACTGCCACCTGCCTTGCACACCAGCCTCAATGTGTGCAGACACACTCATTCATGAGCCACATCAACCAGGCCCTGGGGCTCCTACAGTGCCAGCATTTGGGCAACTTCACTTTGTCTGGGCTGCCCCAGACCCAGGGATTCTCCATCCACCCAACTCAGGGCGATTGTGGAGAGCAAGTAGGTGAAAGAGCTGGAGGTGAATGCCCCCTGTCCAACTCCAAGGCCCCTGCCTACCCCCACTTCCCCAGAAAACTGATAGAAGATGCAAGGAAACTTCAGAAACAGTTGTTATACTCTATTTGACTCAGAAGAAGGAAGGTAGATATAAAACAAGCATTTAAATGACTTTTAAAATAGTGTTTAATCAAGACCTAATTTGAGTTCTATAAGGATTCAGAGAAGGATGAGGTCAGTCTTGGGGGGCTAAGGTGATTGGGAACCACCTCAGGTCAGCATGGGAACCTGAGTCAGAAAGGTAAGCAGGCCAGTGGGTGCTGTGAGGGCATTTAGGGCACAGGAAAAACATGTTCTTATAGTACACCCCTCCCTAAGGTGGTAGCCCAACAATATGATCTTTCCATCCACAGTCCACATCTTCACCAGACAGTTGGAACACTGAGCAATAGCCGCCGTGAGGGCTCTGCTTGCATGTTCATAGCCAATGCTTGTCACCTGTATATTTTACCCGAATGCTCAACTGGGAATCAGTAACAACTGTGTCTGAATTTGTACCCATTTGATGGCATCATTCAACAGGAGCTTTCTTTCAACAAAGGCCCTTGGAGATTCAGTGCTCTGATTCAGGTCTATGCACCATCTGTCCAAGCAGCATCTCAGGCACCATGTGCAGACACAAACAGGCCATTCATCACCTGGAAGGGCTCAAGTGTAGTAGGACACATACATGAGAACAAATTACACTGCAGTGTGCTCAGTGATAATGTAAAAAGCCTCCCCTAAAAACCTAAGTTTTATCTGAGCAAGTTCTTTCATGGCCCCGCAAGAATCTCGTCAAAGCAGCCACAGGTAAACAGAGACAGACAGATTGGAAAAAAGAATGAATATGTATTTTCCAAGGCAATTGCTGACTCCATTTTAAAGATCAGTTTTCATCTGATAAATTATCTAAGAAAACAGAATGCAGTAGACCACTTAACTTGAATTTTGTTTAAATACTTGGACTGGCATAAGATTTAATGAGGGTCCTTTTTGAGGAAAATTTAAAATTATAATTTTTGGGAAAAGAACATTTGTTGAGGTCCAATAAATCTGTGGCATATGCATGTGATTTTTTTTAAATAAATTAAATCTCCCATCAGTAGTTCAAAATTACCACTGTCAATAACTGTCCAATTGCAGCTTTAATGGTACTGTAATGGGGCCAGTAAATAGAGGCTGCATGAGGCAGTTTACAGTTAACATTGCCTGTAGTTGAGAAAGTTGATCAAGAGAGGAGAATGTTTATTATTCTTATAATTGAAAAAAAAAAACAAGTTTTTTTACATTACACATTGAACCTCTCTGCCACATCATGCAGGGCCACACCTTCAGAATTTGCTCATGCTGTTCCAATAGCCTGGAATGCCTTTCTTGCCCTCATTCTGCTTAAGATAACTTCTAGACTTCCTCCATGACTTAGCTGAAGTGTGACTTCTTGTGAGGAGCTGACCTGGGGCTGGGTCTCAAATGTCAGGCTTGGCTGGTCATTGCTTTTCTGGACTCCAGTATCTTTGTGCTTCCCTCTATTAGAGCCATGCCCAACTGTGGGAACGCATTCCATCTTCATTTAAGATAAATGGTCCTGTTAGGATATGTATGTGAACCCATCACTCCATCATCCTTTTTCTTCCTCATTATCTCAGCTTGCAAGGCCTTGATTGCAACCTTAAGAGACCAAGTGAGAACCCAAAAGAGAAAAAGAAAGGCTTGCTCTAGGCACAAAGACCTTAGGTCTTTCTTACATCTTACTTTGTGAGCCTCTCCGGTTATTGTTCCCATCTAGACAAGAAAACAGGCCAGTGTCCTGGGTATTCTTTACCACCTGTGCTCACATGAAGGAAGGTGTATTCGTTAACTGTTTCTCAATAACAAACCACTCCAAAACAACAGTCATTTATTATTGCTCACATATCAGCTGGCTAGTTGGGAAAGGTAGCTGATAGGATGGGTTTGGTTGAGTTTGACTTCTCCATGTGGGTTGGGCTCAGGTCTGCTCCAAGAAGGCACAGGAGCTACCAAGTAGAATTTCCTGGCATGAAAGTGACAAAAAGATAAACCCAACACCACAAGCACATTTCATGCTTTTGCTCCTCTTTCATCTGCTAACATTCCATTGATCAATGCTAGCCAAGCTCAACATACACCAATGGAGTTGGAGAATATATTCTGCCTCTAGCAGGAGAGCGAGAGGGGTAAACATTTGCTGAATAATAATTGAAACTGGCACAGTCTCCCCTATCACTGCCTTTTCCAAGGTATCCCAGAAGCCTCCTCCAATCATAGTATCAGGCTGGAGAGCCAGGATCTCATGACTACATCACATCTGCATGTTCTCTCTTCTTCCAGAGATGAAGGAATACAAGAGGCCTACGAAATTTGAAATACTACTAGGGAAATAATGCCTGGGCTTCTAATCCCGCGAGTAAGGACTATCTTTTAATTAAGGCCCCGGATTTGTTCCCTGGAAATAGATCCCCATTCACCACTTTTTACAACACTTGGATCCACATTAGGGAAGGTCCTTCCTTTTGCATCATCCTCCGTGGTATAACATGTTGAGGGCTTTGGAGAAGATGCCCCTTTATAACTCTGAACCACTTCTTAGCCTGCTTCCTGCCTGAGGGAAGCTGAGAACCCAGAAGTTCTTCACATCTTGAACAGTCTCCACCTCTTGTAGGACAGGCTGGCTGTACTCTTTCTTGCCAATAGAGCTCTTTCAAACATGTAGATTTTCCATGTATTTGCCTTTGGTTACTTCCATATGGGCCACCAATAACCATATCTATAAACTTTTTTTTTTTTTCTTAGAGCACGCCCTGCTTTCCAGACTTTGGAAAGAGTATTCTCTCTCTCACTATCTCTCTCTCAAATAAATAATCTTTAAAAAAAAAAAAAAGATGAATATTCTTTTATACTTTACTCTGAGTAATTGCTCTTGAGGAGCTTCCAGTATGGAAGAGAAAATTACAATATGCAGTGATGTAAACAAAGACAGGTGAGCATGGGCAGAGTGGCATGGCTGACCCAGACAAAGGAAGTGACACCAAAGTTGTGTCCTTGCAGATGAACAAGAGTCAGTTTGCTAAAGGAAACAAGGAAGGGAAAAGGCACAGCACAAGCAAAGATAGGAAACAGCTAGGAAAGGTGTGGGGCATTCAGAGAAGCAGTCAGGAAGTTTAAGTCAAACACTCACACAGGGCCAGGCCACCCCTGAACTATAGGAGGATGGGGAAGATAATGAAGGGATCATTCCCACCAAGTGGAGCATGGTTCTAATAGAGGGAAGCACAAAGATAGCTGGAGTCCAGAAAAGCAATGACCAGTCAAGCCTGACATTTGAGACCCAGCCCCAGGTGAGCACCTCACAAGAAGTCACACTTCAGCTAAATCATGGAGGAAGTCTAGAAGTTACCTTAAGCAGAATGAGGGCAGGAAAGGCATTCCATGTTGGAATGTTGGAACAGCATGTTGGAACAGCATGAGCAAATTCTGAAGGTGTGGCCCTGCATGATGTGGCAGAGAGGTTCAATGTGTAAGGGCCCCATAGGAGTGAGGAAACAGTGTGTGTGTGAGTGTGTGTCTGGGTATGCTCGCAAATGCATGTTTGTCCGTGTGCCTGTTGGCATCCTTGTATATGAACGTGTGTGTATGTGTGTGTCTCTGAGTTGACATGTGAGTTGCATGTGTATGCATTGGACAGAGGTAGGCAAGACAAGGTCAAGACTGGACTCAGTCCAGGAACACATTGAGGAGCACATTAAAAAGTGTGTTCCCTTCCTACTCACAAGCTAGCAGGAGAAAGAACTAGGACAGGGGTGATAGGAGGTTCTAACTGATATCCGTAGATATTGCCCCCAGATGCTAAGGTACTGACAGATATTTTTCCTAAATCACAACTTAATAGAAAAAAAAAAATGCCCCTTTCCCAGGAAAGTATGACTAGCCCTGCCTGAGACCTCAGCTATGAACACAAAGCAACTAGAATTTCCTTTCCCATCAAAACTTAGGGCTCTTGGGTCTAGTGTAAAATAACTACATCATTGATTGCACTGCAAGAAGATAATGAAATCTCTTTGTAAAAAAAAGAAAGAAGGAAAAAAAAAGAAAGAAAGAAAGAAAGAAAGAAAGAAAGAAAGAAAGAAAGAAAGAAAGAAAAGAAAGAAAGAAAGAAAGAAAGAAAGAAAGAAAGAAAGAAGAAAGAGAGAGAGAGAGAAAGAAAGAAAGAAAGAAAGAAAGAAAGAAAGAAAGAAAGAAAGAAAGAAAGAAAACGAACAGATGAACGAACCCCTCAGAACTCCAACGTTCGTCTTCTCTGGAAGAATAATATTCCAGAGGCAAGGGATTCTGGGCCAACCATGAAAGGTCAGTGGCATCCCTTGTCTGGGGTCTCAGGCTCCACTATTCCTGGCACTGGAACCCCCATCCATGGGAGAGTCCATCCTCCTTTCACATCAAGCTGGGCTTGGCTTTCCAGAGTACAGCTAGGAGTGACCAGATCCTTGAAAAGATACTAAATCCTTTAAAGGGGGTCAGTTGTGAAATAAATAGAACAAAGTGAATAGAAGCAGCTCCACTCTCAAAAGTGGTCTAGGATCCTGGCAATGAAGCAAAACTTCAAGCTAACAGCACTTCACAACCCATGCCAATCCTACCCTGCAACCCTGTAAGACAAACCCCCCCACCCCAGTGTGGGCAGGACTTCCTGACACACTGGCTATGCCCCTCTTAAATCTCGGGTCCAAGAATAAGCTCTGAGGGTCATTCCATTGCCCCATCATCACTAGGATTCACTCCTACAAGCAGCAGCAATCAGGGGAAGAAGGGAGTGGGGAATATGTAAAGCCATTGGGAACAGGGCTTTCTCTTAATATTTCAGAACAAGATTGAAGATATGGCTCAGCTCCTCCAACCATAGATGGGGTTAGAAGAATCCATGGAGATGTGAGGCTGGGCACTCAGGAAACCCTGACATGAGGGCAGAATAATGCAAAAGGCCTCAGGAAGTCTTCCCTGAAAGATCCTACCGAGCTGTCTCCATTCAAGCTCTATCACTTACCAGCAGCTCACATTGGGCAAGTCATTCAAATTCTTTAAAGACCGTTTTCTCCTCCAGAAAATTAGTACAATTTAACCAGCTCATGGGGCTGTTGTCAGAAGTAAATGCGAGAACTCAGTGAATGCTTCTAATAGATCCACACACAGTGGGTCTGGGTGACAAATACGTTGCACCCTTTGTACAAACCCCATTCATTGTTGTATTGGGAAACACTTTCTAAATGATCATATGATCCACCCTGTGTCACCTGGCTAATAAACAGCAAAGATGGAATTTAATGGCAGGAATATTTCCACCAAAGTGCAATTTCTTTCCCATCTCTAGAAGGAACTTAAGCACAGCAGGCAAGAGTTACTATTAATTTCATCTGATTCCTGAGAGAAAGAAAAAGCACCATATGGTGACAGGAAATCTAAGTTCTAGATAGAGGATTTCCCCAGGGAGCTGTGCTAACTTCATGAATTGTTACAAAGAGTAAATGAGATAATGTATAAAAATGGGTGCAACAGAGTGAAAGGTCAATAAATGATAGTTATTATTATGTTCTGATGATCTAGGGTTGCTTCTCTTGTCCTGGAAGAATTTTCGATGGCATAAAAACTAAGTGGCTTAAAACAACACAATTTGTTGTCTCATAGTTTCTGTGGTTCCTGAGTTAAGGCATGGATGGGGTGGATCCTCTGCTCAAGGCCTCACAAAGCTGCAATCAAGGTGTTGGCTGAGGCTGCACCCCACCTGAGGCTCAGGTCTTCTTCCAGGTCATTGGCAGAATTGTTACTTGCTGCTATGGGACTGAGGCCATCAGGTCTTAGAAACTCTGCCATTCCCTGTCACGTGGCCCATTCCACACAGAGCTTGCTGCTTCAAGAACAATAGGAGAGGGACACCCGGATGGCTCAGCAGTTTAGTGCCACCTTCAGCCCAGGGCCTGATCTTGGAGACCCGGGATCATGTCCCACATCAGGCTCCCTGCATGGAGCCTGCTTCTCCCTATGCCTGTGTCTCTGCCTCTCTCTGTGTATGTCTCTCATGAATAAATAAATAAGTAAAATCTTTAAAATATATACATATATTTTTAAAAAAAAAAAGAACAATAGGAGAGAGCTGCCCCTTCTATCTCTGACCCACTTTTGAAAGACTCCCCGGACTGAACCAGGCCCACCTGAAATAATCTTCCTTTTGATTACATCTGTGAAATACCTTCACCTTTGCTTTATAGTATAATCTGATAATGGGAGTGAAACCATAGCCACAGGTTGCACCCACAGTCAAAAGGAAGGGCTTCTACATGGGCATGACCCATCAGGGATCATCTTAGAATTCCATCCTTCCTCTTGTTCTTATCTAAACAGAATACAAAATCTCCTGCCAGAGGAAGGAAACTCTAATAGTGTGGCTTGATCAAGATCCCTGGAACAACTTCCTTTAAGGATTTCCCAAATAAGTGGAATTTTATATCCAGAATGGGTTTCTTTGGTAACTGGGCTCTCCCCAAAACAAGAAGCAGGCTAACACAAAGTAATCATAATATGACATTGTGAATTTGGGCAAAATGGCACATTTGGGACATAAGAGTATTGGTTGGCTTTTAGCTCTATCTTCTAAATGTGGCCCTTGTGCTAGGGCAACCCTGCCCTAGAAAGCCTGGCCATTCACCACCATAGGAGTCCAGATGTCTCAGGTTGGCCTGATGGATAGAGAGGGTCCAGACCTCAGTGATCCAGGAGGAAAGCAGATTTTCAGAGCTAGGAATATTTCTGGAGCCTCCTCCCATCTCACTACGGGAGCAATGCCCCTGCCTCTGCCATCCCCCAACCTCTCAGTTTTCACTTGTCATTCTGGACTGTGGCTCACAGTGGGCATCATTAATGCCCATTACAGTGAGGATCCCTCTGACAAGTAGAATCGACTTAATTTTTAGCTTTAGTGAGAGGAAGAAAGAAAATCATTAATGTTAAGAGTTCTTAATGAAGTAGAACATACATTTTGTATCCACTCTCAGTCACCCTCAGTAATACATGAATGAATATTTATACGGATAAATATTTTCTTTCATGCATCATGTTAAATACATTTCACTAGGGCTAATGAACCAGCCCACACTTAGAGAGCTCTGGCCAAACATCAAGCTAAGGCGCTGAGTAGGTGAGGATTTACCAGAATCCTCACTGTATGCTCTGGGCCTTCATCCACAACCTCGTTGCATCCTCACTTTTGCCCTGTTAAGGATCATTAGTCCGCATTTTCAGATGTGTTACCAAGCTCATGGAGGCTAAGAAAGTTACCCAGCATATCACCACTGGGAGTCCAACACAGGTCTGCCTGTTTCCACACTCCCTTCTCCTTCCTCTCCATATCACCCTGCTATAAACACATGTTCCAGTTCATGAGTCTGGTTAGGTTCTGTTTCAGTGAAGTTTTGCAATGTTCATTTCATGAAAAAGGACTCATGGTCCAGCTGCAAATATGTCTGCATACAGCCTGAGCTGGTGGTTAATAAATGGATTTGAGCCTTGTGTGTTAATACCCAGAAAGGAAGAAGTCAATTTGCAGAAGCAAGAAAAGAAGGATGCAAATCTCAAACTCTTCTCAGTTGCCGCCACAAGCCATCAAAAGGCAGTTCCTCCTGAACATTTGGATCCTTACATCCAGGTGCCACCCCATTGGTAGATATTTCCACCGGCCTACCCAGCATCCAGGTTTGCCTGGGCCTGAAGGTGTTCCCAGAACACAGGACTTTCAGTGTTAAACCCAAGAAGGTGCCAGCAGAATAGGATGAGTTTCTCACTCTGACAGCATCTGTTCCTCTTCACTCTCCCCAACCACACCCAGGGCTCCACTGGGGAGCCATCTCTCCCACATACAGCTCCTAGTTGTACCCTGTTGTCCTCCTCTATTAGTTCAAAGGGGAACATGAGACCTCTTCTGTTTCAGCCAGGGGGAATCCAAGGCCTCCAGTGTACAATACTGGGACAGCAGTGCTCTTCCCCCCACAGGCCCTTGTGGAGTTAAATAATTAAGACATGATGTCTGAAGCAGAGGCAGCCATCCTGCTACCATAATGCTAAGGCCACAAGCAGCAAGAATGGAGAGATCAATAGGACCTGGGTCCCTGATGACCTGGAGACTCACTCAACCTTGAATTTGTCCTACTTCAGCCTCCCTCCTTATAAGAATCCCAAATCCTCTTTACTTTAACCTTATTTGGTATAAGCTTCCCTTATCTTGTAACTTAAAACATCCTAAATAGTGGTCCTTCAAGTAAAGCCCCTGATGAGCAGCACTACTACATCCAGACCCAAATAACAAACTCTAGGGGTACAGTGCAGCCATCTGGTTCATACAGACCCTCTCCACAATTCTGATGCCTGATAAAGTTGGAGATCCAGAAGCCCACATGTTTGGTTGGTGGCTCAGGGGATTCTCCTGTGACTTAGGAGCTACTCCCTAGGAAACCCTGAAGTGCAAGGACAGAGGTACATTAAGCCTCTCGGGACAGATCTGCATACCCCAGGTGGCTGCCACTATGGCAATAGTGGCTTCTGTCCTCTCAGATCCAAACATAACTATTATGAACAGAACTCCATGCTCATTCTCCTGGCATCCCTCCCAGAGCCAACCCAGGAACTTGGTTCTCAGCTGCTCCTGTTCTAGAGGTTTGGAAAGTGGCTGTGACCCACCAGGTACCTCCCTGTTCCCACCCAGGTGTCCCTAGTGAATGAGCCATCTTCACCTGCACACGCAGAGCTCTCAAAGGGGCCACCCAAAGCTGGTCTCTTTGCACAGTGGTGTAACCTTTTCTTTCCCTGCTCTACTCAGGTCAGAGCTGAGAACAATAAGCAACCATTTTCCCTCATCGGTGGTTCTTCAACTTTGCATCCTCAGAGTCACTCAGAGAACTGAGAGAACATAGGCTGCTGGCCCCACCCCCAAGACTTTTAAATTTACCTCTAGCCTGAGAATTTGTGTTTCTAACAAACTCCAAGGTAATAGTAAATTCTCTCTGGAAGTCATTTTATCTTCCCTTGAGGAGAGAAAACCCCAAGAACCATGATCATGTTCCTCCTCTAGGTCTGGAGAAAATAGACCTCGGTATTTGGTGCTCTTGTCTCTTCCAGTCAGTCTCAGAGTAGAGTTGAGCAAATGTCCAGATGGTATTAGCCATTTGATGCACATTTTTTACATGACACCAAAATGGAATATTATTTAGCAAATAAAATGACAAAGTGGTGTGCTTGGTTTTACATGAAGTTATGTACACCTAGCTGCATTTTTAATTAATCACATATTTATGTGGGAAAACTCTTACAAATATCAACTTATAATGCTAACAGGCACCACTGCTATATCATGTGATTTACTTTCTGGTTATGTATTCCTTTCCTCCAATCATATAAGCGGAGGCAATAAAGTATAGTTCTTAAAAGTGCACACTCCACAGTTGAGCTCTCAGGGCTCCACCATCTAGCTGTTTGACTAAGGAAGTAGTAGACACTCCCTGTGCTTTGGCTTCCTCATCTGTGTATGAGGCTGTAACAGTATAATTCCACAAGGCTGCACTGGGGATGAGGTGAGAAGAAGCACTTCCAGCCCTCAGTACAGTGCCTGGGCACAAAAGTGCTCACTAGTGTTATTTTTGTAATTAGTACTCAAAGCTGTACTCAAAACTGGGGGGAAAATAGTGTTATCCTCTTTGGACATCCCTCACTTATAATCACAAGAATGGTACCTAGCTATCGTAGGCATCCAATAAATATGTGAAATAATGAAGAAATGACTAAGCCACCCAACTAGGGAAACTGCTCTACAAAGGCTGAGAGCTCACATTTGTTGCCAGTCGATGTCCCTCTAGCCTGTACCTGAGACAACTGGCCTCACGATTGGCTCCACACCAGTGCTTATCCAAGTGCTGGTATCTTGGTGCTGACTGAAGCTCAGCCCTAGACCCAGTCTCCAGAATTAGCTACCGAGAGAAGAGGGGACTTGGTGTCAATCTCACATCTAGTCTGCTCTGGAGTTAGGATACCCACACGACTAACGGGGCCCCAGCCACATCCTGCTCTACCCTCTGTCCTTTCTAACCATGCCCCACTTCCCTACCAGTCCCCAGGTCCCATATCTGCCTGTGGGTTTCTGTTACAAATTAACACTGATATTTATTGAGCACCTGACACATGCCAGCCCAGGACTGGATTCTTCACATGTATTATGGAATTTTAGTTCATGCAAGAAATGTGTGAGATAAAGAGGGTTTTTAAGTGGAAATTATGTATTACATGTCAACTCAACCCAATTTCCCCAAATGTACCTGAAACATTACGCCACAAAAATAACGTTACATGCAAAAATGCTTAAAATATTGCTTTCTAATCACTAAACAATATGATTATTAACAAATAATTGCCTTGGGATGCCTGGGTGGCTCAGGGGTTGACTGTCTGCCTTTGGCTCAGGGTGTGATCCTGGAGTCCCGGGATCAAGTCCCACATTGGGCTCCTTGCGTGGAGCCTGCTTCTCCCTCTGTCTGTGTCTCTGCCTCTCTCTCTGTGTCTCTCATGAATAAATAAATAATTTAAAAAAAAAAACAAAACAAAACAAATAACTGCCCTTGTCAGCAATAAGGTCTCTCAGCATCAGCAAAAATTAAATCATACATTTAGTTTTTTAAATTTAAATTCATGTAGCCAACATATAGGATATCATTAGATTCAGATGTAGTTTTCAATAATTCATTAGTTGCATTTAACACCCAATGCTGGGATCCCTGGGTGGCGCAGCGGTTTGGCGCCTGCCTTTGGCCCAGGGCGCGATCCTGGAGACCCGGGATCGAATCCCACTTCGGGCTCCCGGTGCATGGAGCCTGCTTCTCCCTCTGCCTGTGTCTCTGCCTCTCTCTCTCTCTCTGTGTGACTATCATATATAAAAATTTAAAAAAAATCTTAAAAAAAAAAATAACACCCAATGCTCATCACATCACATGTCCTTCTCAATGCCCAACACCCAATATCCCCATACCCCCACCCTCCTCCCCTCCAGCAACCCTCAGTTTGTTTCCTATAGTTAAGAGTCTTTCATGGTTTTCTCCCTCTCTGATGACTTCCCATTCTGTTTTCCCTCCCTTCTCCTATGATCTCTGCTCTGTTTCTTATATTCCACTTATGAGTGAAATCATATGATAATTGTCTTTCTCTGATTGACTTGTTTTGCTCAGTAATATACCCTTCAGTTCCATCCATATCAATATAATTTTAAGTATTCATCCTTTCTGATAGCTGAGTAATATTCCATTGTATATTTCTATCATATCTTCTTTATCCATTCATCTGTTGATGAACATCTGGGCTCTTTCCCCAGTCTGGCTATTGTGGACATTGCTGCTATAAATATTGGGGTGCAGGTGCTGCTTGGATGAATACATTTGATTCTTTGGAGTAAATAGCTAGTAGTGCAATTTCTTTTTACATTTGTAGATCTTCAAAAGTCTACAGGACATGCTGATCATGAATCATTTGTGTTTGGGGTATAACTCAAGACTTTTTCCTCACATAGTTTTGCTTATTCAAGCTATAATTTACATATAAGGAACAGCACAAATCTTAGTTTGTACATGGTATATGCCCTACAGAGCAAGATAGAGTACATCCCAGTACTCAATAAGTCGTCTGTGTCCTTCTCAGTCAGTACACCAAAACCCAGAAGGAACCTGCTATAGACTAAATTGTGTTTCCCTAAAATTCCTATATTGAAGCCCTAACCCCAAGTGTGACTGTATTTAGACATAGGGATTTTATAGAAGTAATTAGAGTTAGAGGAGGTTATAAGAGCAGAAACATCATGATGGGCTTAGTGTCCTTCAGAGAGACACCAGAGGGCTTGTTCACTGTTCTCCTTGCTCCCTGCCATGGGAAGACACAGTGAGCAGGTAGGCAACCACCTACACCAAGAAAAGAGTCCTCACCAAACCCAAACATGCCAGCACCCTGATCTCAGACTTCCAGCCTCCAGAACTGTGAGAAATAAATTTCTGTTTTTTAAACTACCCAGTCTATATCACTTCACTGTGGCAGCCCAAACTAAGACAGAAGCTCTATCCTGACAACAATTACCATAGGCCAGCTTGAACCCTCTCTACCCATGTGGAGATTTGGCCTTAGCTGATGAGGTGGAAGAACCTGCAGAGATGTGACAACTCATCAGATTGTCTCTTCCCTGTCAGGTGGGGACCTGTGACCCTTATGATGGGAGATTGGAGCCAGTGGAGAAGCCAGATGGCTTTAGGAAAGAATAGTTGAGGGAGCTCTGCTTCCCCTGCATCACTCAGAAGCTTCTGTCTCCACATTCCATCTGTTCCAACTCAAGTCCAAAGGGATGCCTACAGCTTTCTTAAGCATGGTCTTGCAAATCTGCTTTATTTTTAGATAATTTCTCACTTTCTTTCTCCTGTGGCCAGTCCTGTCAGCACAAGAGAAGTGTGTGGGAGGAGGGCAGCTATAATAAATCCTTAATTAGTTGTGAAATCAGTCCCAAAAATATGACAGGATTTATTTGGCCAAGAAACAGTATTCCAGGTCTCTACACTAGAGATTTGTTATTTTTAATGTGAAGTTGAGAGAGAAAACTGTTTCAAGGTAAATACCACAATAAATTCAAGTTCACTTTCTTCCTCAATTTTATAGCAGTAGAAGCTTGGGAAACTCAGGAAAAGCCACCTGAAAGGAAAAAATAGACACTAAAAAAACTAATCAAGTACTTTTACCAGGTATTTTCCATTCCCTTGTATGCTGTGAGTCAACAAAGCAAACCCCATCCTACAAGGTAGGGAGCTCTGGGCCTAGGTTTATCGTACAAAGTCTATCTTAGGCTCCTCACCAGCTTACTGTGTGTGATATTTAGGGTCATTTCCCCAACAGACCTTAATCTCCTCCCAAGGATAGGGGCCATTTGCTTCATTCACTTAAATTTATTGAGGCACATCTGGTGTCCAGCACAGTGTTGGGCTCTGAGAACTCAGAAATTAACTGATCATGCATCCTGCCATTGATCCAGAGAGTGACCAATGCTGTGCAGAGGTATGTAGCAGTAGGGCCACAGAGAAGAGGCACTAACCCAGATAGAAGATCAGGAAGTATCCACAGATATGTGGTCCCTGAGATGAGTATTTCAAGGCAAAGAGGAGCCAGGAGGTTGGGAGTGAATGGGAACTCAGCTAAGGGAGTACAGGCAATGGCACGGAAGAGCAGATGTCAGAGATGGAGTCTGAAAGACAAGTGAGGGTCAGATTGCAGGGATTTGCAAGAAAGTTAAGGGGCTTAGGACATGTCTCACAGGCAAGAGAGCTTTGGAATAGCTCAAAGTAGAGGTGTGATACAGTCTGATTTCCAGTTTAGTAAAATGAACTTGAGGTGCTAGACAATGAGAAGTGAATAATGACCTCTCCATTTCTTACCATTACCAAGAAGGAACATGAGTTGAGGAGCAGATGAGGTGAAGATGATGAGCTTGATTCAGGGCATGTTGACAAGGTGGCTTCTGTGAGACATCCACACAGTCATCTTAGACACAAATGGATATATAATTACAAAGACCAGGAGAGAGAGCTCTGGGCAGCACATACAGTTCTGGCAACCTTCAGCACAAAGTGTGTACCAGTCGTTCAATAATGCTAACAGCTGGATCATCAAGATGTCGTTTCACACTCTTGGGCCCTCTTCCCCCACTTCCTCAGTTATCCAAGAACCCCACTGACCCACTTCATGGGCTATGCAGCAAGAGCTCTGGGAAGCTGGGTCTGCTGCAGAAAGAACTGCTCTTCTCATGTGCATGGGCCAGACACAGCCCTGGTCTGCTGGCACAGCAGCACATAACAAAGCTCTGTGTGCCCAAATCAGCATAATCCTCTAGGGAGGGAAGTGCACCTGACCATCCCTTGCTCCCATGCCAAGCTCAGCCCCAGCAACCTCTGATCTGCACCCTCAACATACTCTTTCAGCCACAGTCTTCCAAAGTTCCTCTGTGTCAGAGCTCATTCAGACACCCACCATCCTGAAATGCACACCCACAACCCTCCCAGTGTCTAAAAGCAACTAGAAACATTCATTCCCTGACATTCTCAAAAACGGTTGTATCTATGGCTATGATGAGTTAGATTTATTTCTTGAATAAGCTAATACAGTACAAAGTTCACATAATTCAAAATTCAAAGGGAAGCCATGGAAGTATTCCTTCCCACTACTGTATCCCAGACCTCACAGTTCCCACCCTACAGGCAGCCAGTTATCAATTTCTTGCACATAGCTCTAGAGGTGTTTTCTGGCTATACAAGCATATACACATATTCCCACACAAACAGCAATAGAGGCACACTCTGATCTGCATCTTGATTTTTTTCATCTAACAACCAAACCATCTTGGAGATTATTTCGAATTAGTACTTCAAGAGCATTCTCATTGCTTTTAGAGATGCATTGTAAATATGTATTAATATAATAATTTGTGTAGACACTTCTCTATTGGCTCATGTCCCTTGTTTTGCTGTTGCTGACAATGTTGTACCTAATAACTATGCTCAGGTGTCATCTCACATATGTGTGAGAAAAATCTGTGAGATAACATCCTTGAAGTGAAAAGATTAGGTGAGTTTTACCATCTCCCAGAAACCACCCAAGAGACTTGCCAGCACTTTTTTTCCTAATAGCAGGAAAAAAAAATATATATATATATATATAAGTTGTCATCAGAGAAGGGAAGACAAGTGGCAGGAGACAAGATTGCACTTGTCTTCAGATTTTCTAAAATAAGGAGTTAGATAAAGTAAATAAAGGAGTTGGTGGGGGAGGGAGTAGCAAGCAGTGGATGGGCATGGCAGGTTGGGTTCCCCAGGAAGACAACTCAAAGGTTCTTGATGTTTACTAGGAGTTTGCCTTTGGAATACTCCTATCAAAGGGAGAGGATAAAAGCAGGTGTGGCAGAGGATAAAACAGGAGGCAATGCAGGTCCACACTGTGAGGCACTCAGAGCTGAAGTGATCAACCAGAAGTGCTCTACATGAGGCCAAATAGCGGAGACTTACCCCCCTCCTCAGTCAGTCAATGGCTATGTTCTACCCTAAGCAAAGTGATCCTGCAACTGAGGAAATCCTCAATGACAGCTGAAGGAATGGGAAGAATTTATATAGAACTATACACAGTGGAATACTATTCCTCTTGGGCAACAAGTCTTTCCTTGAAGGGGTATCTGGGTACTGCATCTTCACGTCCATCTCAACAGGTTCTGGAACCTTGGGGAATAACAGCTGATAGGAAGCAGATTAGAAAGAGCCCAGGAAACATTCTTTTCTTGGTAAAAATGCAAGACATCAAAGGAGCTCAAAGCTCAGTGAAAATGGAAGTGAGGTCCTCTGCTGAGACAGAAGTGATGCTGACCCACAAAAAAACAGCTGAATGGTATGGAGGACTTGGCTAAGTGATCGAGGTTGTGAACCACAGTCTCTGACCTGCAGGATTCTAGTCCTGACTTAGTGAACAAGTAAGGTAGTTACTATGATAAGTAATTCTTTTTAAAAAGTTAAATTCAATGAATTAACAAATAATATATTTGTTTCAGAGGTAGAGGTGATTCATCAGTGACATAATATCCAGTGCTCCTTACATCATGTGTCCTTCTTAATGTCCATCCCTCACCCCCCTCCCCTCTAGCAGTCCTCAGTTTGTTTCCTATGATAAGAGCCTCTTATGGTTTGTCTCTCTCTGATTTCCTCTTGTCTTATTTTTTTCCCTCTCTTCCTCTATGATCCTCTGTTTTGTTTCGTAAATTCCACATATGAGCGAGGTCGTGTAACTGTCTTTGTCTGATTGACTTATTTCACTTAGCTGTAATACTCTCTAGTTCCATCCAAGTCATTGAAAATTGCAAGACTTCAATTTTTTGATGACTGAATAGTATTCCATTGTGTATAGTTTTATATAAATTCCTCCCACTCACCACTTCTAGGCAACTGGCTCTCACTCCTCTGCACTGATGAGAGCTGTCCGTGGTGCTGCTCATCAGTCCTCATTTGCTCTGGGCTAGAGCCCTGCTGGTGTGGGTGAGAGGTGGGAGGGGAAGTGCACAGGGCTGAGGGGACCTACAGGATTCTAAACTTTAACCTCTCTGAGCTTCAGTTTCCCCATCCATAAAATTGCAGACGATAAACCCCTACTTTGCAGAGTTGCATGAGACTGTGATGAAGAAAATATATGAAGTCCTTGCATATAGCAGTAAATAGTAGCCACATTTGTTTTAATACTGTAGTGTAGAGAAGTGACTCAAACTCAGTACAATTACGGCTGCAGTAGGTCAAGACCCGAGTTTTCTTTTCCCCTCTAACTTCTCTCTGCCCTTCCCATTTTTCCTTTCTCCCTCCTCATCCTCTCCCTCTCCTTGACCTTCCCTTCTTGTTAAATCCATGTCCTTCTTTTCCTTCTTCCTCCCTATATTCCTCCTCTTCCCTCTCCTCCTTACTTCATCCATCACTCTGCAATGCCTGAATCTTAGGAATTTGTAACAAATCAGAAAAGTCAGTCCTTAATACCTTGGCTCTTCCCCCTCAACACCATCTCTCTCTGTGCTACCACTATTTCCCCAGCACCTAACCATATCCACTTCTCAGAGGCTGTACTACCTTCTGATTCTCAGCTAATCCAAAAACAAGTCACTTATATTTCTGTTTGAATTGAAAAGCCTGGGAGATCAAGAGCAATGGAACACCACTGAGGTGCTTCTGGACTCCAAATTTTCTGTTCAGGCTCCTCTACTGTGTGACCACTCCTGACTATAAAAATGTGTATACAAATGTTCGTGAGTGCAAATAACCAGACTTATACTGCATCTCTGTGAGGCTGAGAGAAGCTTGCAAAGCTGTTCTGTTTCCCAGTGGTTCTCAAAATGTGTCCCTGAACCAACAACATCAGCATTACCTGCGAATATGTTATAAACACAAATTCTCAGGCCCTACCCCATATTTCTAAATCAGAAACTCTGGGGGTAGGATACAGAAATCTGAGTTTAATAGCCTTCCAGCTGCTTCAGGCATATACTCGAGTGTGTGGGCCACAACCCTACACTGAGTCTTTAGAGGGTGGCATTTTGTGGTGGACTATAGAGAAAAGACAAGTCCTGGGTTTGGCATTTAGCTTCTCAGACTCATTCCACCCATGGAATTTCATTGATTCATTGAACCACTGTGACATTCTTCTCAGCAGTTTTTTCAAATCCAGGTTTCTCCAAAGCTGGATTATACTTTCAAGGCATAGCTCTGATCATTTACCCTGATGCCATCCATACAGCCAAGTCCAAGGGTATCTCCTGTTACTCTTAGTCCAGGCCCCATTGCTGAGTACACTCTGCCCACTTAACAGAATCCTTCTGACCCATTATTCTTATTTCAAATATTACCTCCTCTATGAAACCTCATTCTTTAAATCTCTTTTTCTATTTTATATCTCAGACCCTCTTTCTCATGTTCATCAAACAAAACTCCATGGGAAGGTTAAGTTTCAACCTCTTTTCCTAAGACCCCTAAATTCATATCCCCTTGTCCTGACTAGGCAACATCAAGTCTACAGAGAGAAGGAAAACCTGCTAAATTGAGGGTCAGGTAAGACATTCCACATTGAGGACACAAGCCAAGTGAGAACAAATGTTTTAGAAGAGAAAATAGCTTAATCATGTCATAGAGGATTTTGTAGAAAAATTTCAGCACGTTGTATACTGCCCCATTTTTGGCAAAATTTATTAATTGTAATGGCCTCAAACAGTGACATTAATAAGCATGTCAATGAATAACTACTTTTGCCCTTGCAAATTTTCTAAATTCCAATTAAGAAGCCAGACTCTTTCACCATACACAAAGATAAACTCAAAATGGATGAGACATCTAAATGTGAGACAAGATTCCATCAAAATCCTAGAGGAGAACACAGGCAACACCCTTTTTGAACTTGGCCACAGTAACTTCTTGCAAGATACATCCACGAAGGCAAAAGAAACAAAAGCAAAAATGAACTATTGGGACTTCATCAAGATAAGAAGCTTTTGCACAGCAAAGGATACAGTCAACAAAACTAAAAGACAACCTACAGAATGGGAGAAGATATTTGCAAATGACATATCAGATAAAGGGCTAGTTTCCAAGATCTATAAAGAACTTATTAAACTCAACACCAAAGAAACAAACAATCCAATCATGAAATGGGCAAAAGACATGAAGAGAAATCTCACAGAGGAAGACATGGACATGGCCAACACACACATGAGAAAATGCTCTGCATCACTGGCCATCAGGGAAATACAAATCAAAACCACAGTGAGATACCACCTCACACCAGTGAGAATGGGGAAAATTAACAAGGCAGGAAACAACAAATGTTGGAGAGGATGCGGAGAAAAGGGAACCCTCTTACACTGTTGGTGGGAATGTGAACTGGTGCAGCCACTCTGGAAAACTGTGTGGAGGTTCCTCAAAGAGTTAAAAATAGACCTGCCCTACGACCCAGCAATTGCACTGTTGGGGATTTACCCCAAAGATTCAGATGCAATGAAACGTCGGGACACCTGCACCCCGATGTTTCTATCAGCAATGGCCACAATAGCCAAACTGTGGAAGGAGCCTCGGTGTCCATCGAAAGATGAATGGATAAAGAAGATGTGGTTTATGTATACAATGGAATATTACTCAGCAATTAGAAACAACAAATACCCACCATTTGCTTCAACGTGGATGGAACTGGAGGGTATTATGCTGAGTGAAATAAGTCAATCGGAGAAGGACAAACAGTGTATGTTCTCTTTCATTTGGAGAATATGAATAATAGTGAAAGGGAATATAAAGGAAGGGAAAAGAAATGTTGGGAAATATCAGGAAGGGAGACAGAACATAAAGACTCCTAACTCGGGGAAACGAACTAGGGGTGGTGGAAGGGGAGGAGGGCGGGTGTTGGAGGGGAATGGGTGACGGGCACTGAGGTGGACACTTGACGGGATGAGCACTGGGTGTTTTTCTGTATGTTGGTAAATTAAACACCAATAAAAGTTAATTTAAAAAAAAAAAAAAAAAGAAGAAGCCAGACTCTAAGTGACTATGTTAATAAGAATACCATGACTAATTTCGAATCTCCCAGATGTTTAGGGGAGCACCTCATCTCCACTGAGAAAACACCAATTATTACTAAAAAGTTCAGAATTTGGTTAAAATGGGACAGGGAGAATAAATCAGAGCCTGTGGAGATTGGGAGTATCTCACTGACGATCACTGGGGGAAACCCCCATCAGTTAGTTATTATAACAGGTAACACAGTATAACTTACCATGTACCAGTTATTGTTCCCAGCCCTTTACACTTAAATCATTTAATCCTGACCTCCCATCTTTGAGGGAATTCCTGTTAACATTACTATCGGTATTACTTTGTACTGATGTATTTATTATTATTCACATTCACTGATTCAAATAAACTCACATTGATTTTAATGACTCCAATAAACCCAGCTTTGATTTTTGGTTTGTTTGTAAATATACTGTTGTTTCTGTGAGGTTGAATTATCAGTCATTCATGTATTCATGTATTAACTCATGTATTAATTAATTCATTCATTCATATATTGAGTCTGAAAATACATATTAGAGTGCCTACCATAGGGATGCCTGGGTGGCTCAGCAGTTGAGTGTCTGTCTTTGGCTCAGTGTGTGATCCCAGGATCTGGGATCAAGTCCCACACTGGGTTCCTTTCAGGAAGTATGCTTCTCCCTCTGTCTGTGTCTCTGCCTCTCTCTCTCTCTCTCTCTCGAATAAATAAATAAAATCTTTAAAAAAAAAAAAAAAGAGTGCCTACCATAAGTGCAACACAATGTCTTATTGAGTGTACAAAGTGAAAAGATTCATCATATTATGAGTTTCCAAAGTCCTTTATTTTCCTCCTAGAAACACAGTTTAACTACATTTCTGAGCCCCCTCGATGTTAGTCTAGGGCTGTGAGATTGACTGAGGAGTGAGGGTTGAAGTGGTGTAAACCACCTCTAGGCCTGGCCCATTGAAAACCTTCATTCCATTCTATTCCTCTGTGGTAACATTGGTGACCACATTTTAAAGATGGTAGCACCATGAAATAGAAGGAATGTGGCTCTGAAAGACTCTATCAAGCAGATCATTTATCAAACACACACCACTCATCATAATTGACCAATTAATACTATTTTGTGTCACAAGCTATAGAAATATGGAGGCATTTTGTTACGGCAACTACCATTACTCCCTTAATAAATATGATAGGTCTCTGAGATTTGGGATGACTGATGTTCATTTTTTTATGTCAAAATCCCTGCCATACTCCTTACAAGCTGTATGTCTTTTAAACCAAATATTTAACCTATGCCAACTGTGACTTACACATTGCACAATGGACCTAATAAAATTTTAAAATATTTTTGTGGGGATTTTACATATAATTACACTAAATACCGTGCCTGGTTTATAGTAGGCGCTCAATTAATAGTAGTTATCTATCTCCCCTGCAATACTTCAAGCTCAAAATTTTCACAAAAATAAATGATAATTGTATTTTCCTTCTTTCCTTGGGATGGACTGAGTCCAGGATTTTCACAGTTTGCCCCAGTTTGGCTTCACACTTCTGTGTTCACCAGGGGATGCTTTATTTACCTGGATGTAGAATGAATAGGTGTGAACACCAAGGTAACAGCTCTGTAGGACTGACATTAGCATTTCAAAAAAGTCGTCAAATGGCTGATGGGAAGTGTTTTCACACACTGCCTAATCTCTTTTCACACATCTTTGCTCCAGGCTGGATGCTTTTTATCACCTGTAGAAGGAATTGAATAGCTGTGAGTTCCAAAGCCAAGAGGCTTACATCATATTTTAGCATTTCAAAGAGAAATCAAAGGAGCTTTTAGAAAGTACTTTCATTTTTCTCAAAGTTATACCTGAGTTTTTCAGGATTCTGGGAAGTAAGTTTTTACAAAAGTTAAAAAAAAAAAAAAAAAACAACGTGAGAAATATTGACAAACCACAGTTTCCCAGTTGGAAAGGACCTCAGAATCCAGCAGGACCCCTTCTGTCACATGCTGATGAGATGGTCCTTCAGCCTCTGTTGCATCCCTTGGATGATGAGGAATTTATTCTTCAGAAGCTCCATTGTCAGATAACTATGGATTTTCCCTCTCGTTAGCAAACATCTGCTTCCCTAAACATGTGCTCATCCATCCTGGTTATATGTGTTACAAAGAAAGAATAAGTTAGACTCCCTTTTATGGGACAACCCTTCAAACATCTCAAGGAAACTGTCACAGATTCCCTTCACTTTCACTATTATCCAGCATCCTTATGTATTTCCTCAGTCCCTGACATGCCTTGATTGGATCTCCACCCAGATTTCCTGGTCACTCCTTCTTCCAGTTTTTGAATGACCCAGCTCCTCCCATTAGGAGGCATCCATAATAGACTACACAATTCCAATACCAACTTCCTCCAGCAATTTGGTCCTCAAATTATCCACATGATCTCCACTAGTTCCTGTCAGCCTAAAGTTGCACCTCTGGTTTCCAAAACCTGAATGGCACACTTTTACTCCTTACTTTTGAGTTTTATTTGAGTTCTTCATATCATTTTATTTGAAATCTGGATTCTTTAGGGAAGGAAAAATAATTTTCCCTCTACCCTTTTGAATTCTTGATTGGGACCTTCTATAATAAAAGACAGATTAACAAGAGAAAAACAAATAGAAGTTTCTTAACATCTATACTTCATATATGCTTGGGAAGTAGCCAGCAAAACTGATTCCCTGAGATGGCCCAAGCCACCACCATAAATACCATCTTCACCCAAAGACCAAAGAAAGGTGTTGGGGTTGATTCAAGTCAGTGCCTTTGCTGATGAGATTTTCTTGTGATTTAGAGTCATCTTTCCCTTCCTCAATATAGAGAGGGAGATGTCCTTACCAATGGAGAATTGTAAGTATTAACTTACAGCATATCGACTATCCCACCCAGATTTTGGTCTCTCTTGTAGGGGAATCTATACCCCTTATGTGGTGAGAGGAAAAACATCTCACACAGCTTGCTACCCACATTAACATGTCTTTACTATTCCATCCCTTCTTAATCATAACTTTATTAATCAGGAAAACTTTTTCCTAGAAAAAGATTAATTCTTCAATTACTTCAATAATTCTTGGGAGGCTTAGCCCTCAAAATCTTCTCCTTGCAGTGAAACATTCTAAACTATTATATCATGATCCTTATGATACAGACTGTCGGGATCTGAAGACCCAGAGGGGGAATCCCATAGGACCAGACAAGAGGGTTCTTGGCTTCATGCAGGATAGATAAACATGAACCAGCAGGAAGTGAAAGCTGAGTTTAGTGAAAATACGTAGAGAGATACAGATGGATCATCCAGGAAACTCAGAAAGGAAAGGAGCATGGGTATTATATTTGTTTAGGGCCTAGGGGTTTTTATTGATGATTGTGCTCTGGTGCACATGTCCTCTCAGGCATCCAGAAACTGGTCAGAATGAGGTCAAGGTCCAGGTCTTCATCATAGATCATTTATTACTTGAAGCCAGGGATCTTAGCACTGAGATATCTAGTGCCGGTGATCTGGAATACACATACAATAGCTTCATCCAGTCATTCTTGATGAGGAGAACAAAGGCAAAGGATAACATTAAATTTCCTTACAACTTGCAACCCATTGACAAATACTTGAGATAGGCAGAGTATGACATTCCTCCAGAACTCCAAGAGTCTTAATGTTAATGCTTTGCTAAAGATAAAAAACAACATTAGCTTGACAATAACTAGCCCTCCAAGATCCTGTTAGTCTTCATATGAAAATCTTTTTTGGAAAACTTCTTTAGCTCTACCATTCCCTCCCAACTTAAAAATATATAACCAGTTCCTCCTTACAATCTCAGTGCAATTCTTTCTGTGCATAAGTCCTGTCCCCATGTTTTGGTGCAATTTTGCACCAAGAACATCTCAAGAATCCTTTCTTGACCGTTTGCTCCCAGACCTACATCAAAATCATGACATTTTTGGCACCAAACATGGGTCTTGAGTTTTCTCATCTGGATGCTGAGTCTCTGTGCAAACTTGGTGAGTATTTCATTTCCTTTTCTCTTCCTTTACTTTCATTTCAGGGACTTTTCATGGAATATGGTCTTACTGGAATACTTTCATGTCTATTGCTCAGGCTGAAATCCTCCAGCCTATGGCTTCTCTACGGAGAGAAATTAAAAGCCTACTTTTTGGCTGGAAGTTAGTACCATGGCTGGAATGATGCCCTTTGTTTCTGTCCTCATATAAAGTTGTCTTTCTTGGGCATGGAACAGCCACCTAAGTCACTGGGACAACTGCCAACTTTAAGGTTCCGTGTGAGGTTTCCTCTTCATTGGCCTAATGTAATACCCTTCATGTCTCTGGTCTAGCCAGACTTCTACCCAGAACCAGCTGAAACTAGTACCCAACTGGTGACCATTTCCTAGGGAAGTCGGCTGTAAGGACTACATGTGTTGGAATGTCTCTTAGATCATGGTGGATTTCTATCTTTACTGCTTTCCATCAATATCCCCTACTAACTACTTAAATAACAAAATTGAGTGATTTCTTCTTATAAAACTTTTCTAGTGTTTTCCATGGGTTAAAAATGGCAAGTTCTTCACAGCACAGCATGACATGGTATTTTTGTCCATTCACCATAACTCATTTGTAGCCTAGGATGCAATGGGGAAGCAAGGGGGACACTGGCATCCCTCCTTAAGGCAGGGTGGTGATCAGAACAATTTTGTTCAAGGGACACCTCCAGTAGCTTTGATACCAAGAACCTCTGACATATCCTGCTTGAGATGCCACTCAGGAATCATTGGGATAGAGATGGTGATGGTAATGGACCATCTCTAGGCTTCTTCAATTCCCAGGGACTCTTTCTTGAGATGCCTTTTAAATTACTGGAAACAATTCACATGGCAAGAGTTAGGAAACAAACAAACAAACCTGATATTTTCCCGTAACACTGCATGGCTTCAGTACTCCTTAGAAGATGAGAAAAAATGGCCCATTAATGGGACATTAAACTTCAATGTGATCTATCAATTAGATCTGTTCTGCAGGAACAGGGCAAATGGACAGAGATACCCTAAGTCCAGGCCTTCATGACACTAAAGCAGAACTCTGTCCTAAGGTCCTCTTGCAGAATGTGTTTGGCCACTATTCTATTTACTACCCTCCTGATATATTGGATGATTGTCTAAACAGGCCGCCTCCAAATAAACCTACATTGCTGAAAGATACACAGGCCATCCCTGATTAAGGTGGCACTGACCCTCTCTTTCACTGCTCCCTCTAATAGACCTAGGGTACACTTGTATGCCTTGGGGGCTTCTCCCTCATTCATTTCCCAGTTAATGGCTATGATCATTGGAGCCAATTGTCTTTGGTTAGTCTAACTCAGGACAGAGACTTTAAGGAATATTGCCCAACAGCTGTCGAAACTTTTTGTTTTGGGGAAGTTCTCTGACTTCTCCTGCCCAACATGGACTGCCTATTTCCACTTGTTGGTAGAAAGAAAACCTGTCTTTTCATCTGTCCAAGTAATGAACTTTAGAACTGGAAGTTCTCTTTCTCTGCACTCTGGATTTTTATCTATCTTCAGCCTTGATGCAGCGCCTCACCTCTTCTGCCATTCCCTCCTCCCCCCTTTTTGCACCACCTTGGGCGTGGTCTACATAAAGGTCTCCTATACCATCCTTGGTGCCACTGGTACCTTTAGTAGTTCCTACTTCCCCTACCCTCTCTGTCAAGGAGGTAGAAGCACCCCCTTGAAGTTACACCATCCACTTCAGATTTCCCCAGCAATGTTCCAGGTAAAAACTCACAATGTGGAATAAATTGATTAACTTTTCTATAGACCAAGGTGTAATAAATTTGGTATTTAAATGAATTTAAGTTTGTTGGTTAAGATAGATATGTCTTTAGAGTTATCAGCATTAAACGTGAAACTTTTATTCTACCTAGATTTACTATAGTTAAATAATCTCATGTCTCTGTTGCAATTTGTCAACAAAAAGATGACATAAAATGATGGTTAATTTGTCTTTCTCAAAGTTTTCATGGGTAACTTTTAAGATAGCTTTCAAAGTCTTTGGTAACCTGAAACTTTAGAGTTTTGCTTGGATGATAAATCAGATTGAATTCATTGGACATCTAAGTCTTTTCCAAATAAGATAAAATATTGAAGCATTGATTATTAAACATAAGGTTTATTGGCTTTTGAACTCTTATTGAAGAGATACTTGGGTCTGTTGGTAAACATGCTTTATGCTTTATTGAAAGATTGTACTATGGAAAAATGTTTTTTAAAAGTATGAAATGTATTTACAAATTTCAGATCTAAAGAATTCTGGTGTAACAGACAATTCAAAATTGTACTACTTAGTTTTCACTGGAGACTAAGGTTTCTAAGAGTTAAAATTCTGCTAAATGTAATTAAGACTGATGGGAATAAGAGAAGCAACTCTGAATGAAAAAGTTATAGATGTTTATAAAGGGAAATCTTTGGAAAGAAATTTTATGTGTGGTCAGGAGTAAGATTGAAATGAAGGATTTTGGGGCAGCCCCGGTGGCTTAGCGGTTTAGCACCGCCTTCAGCCCAGAGCGTGACCCTGGAGGATTTTGAAAGTACACGGGCATAAGATTGAAATTCTGCTTTTCTCTCTGTTAAAACGATAAAGTTTTCTTGGATTGTTGGTCTGCTCTTGATAAGAAAATATAAACAAAGATTTTTTTCTCTTTTGTCTGCCCAAAAAACAAAGTTTCTGGTTTAGTCTTTATCGAGTCCTTGATTATCTA
This sequence comes from Vulpes lagopus, assembly GCF_018345385.1. NCBI lineage: Eukaryota > Metazoa > Chordata > Mammalia > Carnivora > Canidae > Vulpes > Vulpes lagopus. The sequence continues at coordinate 3,449,843 of NC_054847.1, read as the reverse complement.
TAATCCTATTTAGGTGTGTGCTTTAAAACTTCCTAAGGTTTTTAACAAACTTCCCTGCAATCTGAATTGTAAATAAAGTCTTTTTGACTAGTTAGACAATATTTGGTATATTAAGTTACTCTGGAAGCATTGTTAAACAAATGATAAGCCTTAGGTTATATTGTTTGGGTAAATGCCCTATCCTAGAGATTATATGCAATTCTTAAAGTTTTAATATGTTTTGGTATAAGGCCATCATCTGGTAATCCGATTATTGAAGTGTTAGATGTCACAGAAATAATTGGATTCTCTTGTCAGCTATATTTTAATAAACTCTTAGCAGATCTTTAACCATGTCCATTTTTTAAATCTTTTGTCATTTATAGTTATTCTTATTCTCTTATGAAATATGATTCATCTTCAAGGAGATTCATAAAAAAAGGCTTTGGACAAATACAGGTTTTTGATCTCTTTAAAATTATAAAACTAAAATTGGTAAGAATTCCCAGAACTAAAAAAAAAAAAAAAAAAAAAAAAAGCTGCTTTCAAACTGAACAAGAATTAGTGACATGGGGCTAAATGAACTGAGAAATATGATTATAGTTTTCATGACTCTTACTTTAAACCTCGCTGGCTCGGGACACCTGAGTGGCTCAGTGATTGAGCATCTGCCTTAGGCTCAGGTCATGATTCTGCATCAGGCTCCCCACAGGGAGCCTGCTTCTCCCTCTGCCTATGTCTCTGCCTATCTCTCTCTGTCTCTCATGAATAAATAAATATAATCTTAAAAAAAAAAAAACTTGCTGGTTCTCTAAATGTTCTTCCAGATTAAGGAAACTTTCATTTAAGATATCCATGATATACAGAAATATGATAAAATATCCTGTGTGAACAATTGAAAGCATTTAACATTTCTCTCTACCTGGACCCTCCAGGATTCAGAAAATTCTCAGTGAATATTTTCTCTTCCATGGCAATTACAATTATTTGTATAAGTTCAATAAGAATCAGCTCTCATAACAGGACATCATTGAAAAACACTGATTATATTACCAAGGCTTTTGACTGGAATGTCATATTTGAGAGACATGCATAGACTTAGATATGACCAGGCAGCTGTAGGGAACTAAGATTGACTTTATGAAGCATGAAGCTAATAGAGTCCCTTGGCAATGTTGGCTCAATACCTTGCTTATGAGGTATTCCAAGCAGCCTTATCAGCTGAATAAAGAATGTCACTTCCTGGCAGGTGGGGGAAACTCAGGATATTTTAAGGATCTCAAGAAGAGAAATTTGCCCAAATCTACAGGTATTGCAGGCATGTCTTATGGCAAGTATTTGGCTTCTGGCCTAGAGAGGCTACTAAAAGTATAATCAAGATTCCTTATAAAAAGTTCCAGGAAGCATATTTTGAGCGATTTATATGATCAATCCCTTTTCTTGCTGATTGTTAATAAACAAAGCCAAGTTTATTAAAACTGGACTTGTTTTACAAATGAATTAGTCTTGATTTGGCTTTCCTTGGTTTAAAATGAAGGTGATTGGGATCCCTGGGTGGCGCAGCGGTTTGGCGCCTGCCTTTGGCCCAGGGCGCGATCCTGGAGACCGGGGATCAAATCCCACGTCAGGCTCCCGGTGCATGGAGCCTGCTTCTCCCTCTGCCTGTGCCTCTGCCTCTCTCTCTCTCTCTCTCTCTCTCTCTGTGTGACTATCATAAATAAATAAAAAATTAAAAAAAGAAAAGAAATATAAAAAAGAAAAAAGAAAAAAGAAAAGATATATAAAAAAGAAAAAAGAAAAAAAGAAAAGATATATAAAAATAAAAATTAAAAAAAATAAAATGAGGGTGATTATAGAGAGAAAAAAATGTTTCAATATCTTTGTAGATATCAGAATTTACACGATTTCCTAAATTCTTCTGGTTTCTTCAAGTATCTAGCTGTGGCTCTCCAACCTAAGGCTTCCAATCTTCTATTCTTTTGACTTAAAGTCACTGCAAACTAAAGCTGCCCTTATGCCTGGACCTGAGGATCATACTTCTATAGAACATAACTGTTCAGAGGTTATCGATCTTGTTTATTTCAGTAGATCAGACTTCAAAGATTCTTCTTTTGATAATGCAGATGACAGGTGATTTTCTCCCAATTGCCAGTGATTCTTGTAATTAAGATATTGTTACGGCTAGACATCAAAGAGGGCTTCTTGATAGTTTTATTCCTTAGTGATATTTGTCTTAGGAGCTGCTTCTAAAGATATAAAATTGCAAATAGAGGCTTTACCCAGGCATACCACCTTTCACCAAGCCCAACATGCAGTCACCCACAAATTCAAAAATGGCTCGCCCAAACCGAATGGCCCTTGATAGCCTGGATGCAGCTCAAGGAAGAACCTATGCTTTATTAAATGAGTGTCATACATCTTGGGCCGGAGGAACCAAGGGGGATTGGGAGGCACCCCCCTCTCGTCAGGGGGACACAGGGCCTATGCAGGAAACCTGAACCGCACCTTACCCGGACCCCATATAAGGGCATAAGCAGTTATCGCCCCATACTGATTTCACCAGTAAAATGCCTAATACCTATCATCCCTTACAGACACACAACCCCTCCCCCTCCCCCCTTAAAAGCTGGCTTGCACTCCCCTGCGGCCTTCCCAGGCCCACTTCCCCGCGCTCTCCCTCCCCTGCAGGCCGGAACCTCACCAAGAATGCGAGGTTCCGTCCGTTAAAAGTCTGTTTCCACCAACTTTTGCCCGGCCTAGTGCATTTCTCTACCGACCGGATTAAACCTGACAATGTATAACCTCCAGATTACCACAGAAATATGACAAGACTACCAAAAGACACGAATACTCAAACTGGCACTTTAAATGATCCCCCTCTCTCATTTTTTTTTAAAAAGATTTTATTTATTTATTAATGAGAGACGGAGAGAGGCAGAGACATAGGCAGAAGGAGAAGCAGGCTCCCTGCAGGAAGCCTGATGCAGGACTCTATCCCAGGTCCCGGGGATCACGACCTGAGCCCAAGGCAGATGCTCAACCACTGAGCCACCCAGGCGCCCCCTTCATTCCCCTTTAATAATTGGTTAAACTCCTGGACCGGAGGAAGATTTTTGTCAACCAAGGGACTCTTATTTGGGCTTCTCTTTCTTGTTATTCTAATTATGTTTTGCTGTTTTCCCCCATGTGTCTCTACCTGGGTGCCAAGACTCCGCTGCCATAACTTCCAGCTGACAGATGATCCTTTCTATTCAAGGAGGTTCATATATTTTGATTCAGCAGCCTCTGCCTTTAGTAACTTCTATATGTGAATTCCTCAACTGGCTAAGGTTGATTATAGGTAGGGACATCTCTATGCCCCTATCAGCAGGAAGAAGTTACAGAAGATGAGATCTTCCACCCTCAGCAACCTTAAAGATTTAAGGGTCAAAATCGTTGGAAGGGGGCGGGGGGAGGAGTGATATGGAGAACAAAAGCAAAAGAAAATGTAGATAAAATTAAGTTTCCATACAATTTCCAACCCATTGACAAATACTTGAGACAGGCAGAATGTGATATTCCTCCAGGAATTCCCAACTGTCTTAATGTTAATGCTTTGCTAGAGGGAAAAAACAGCCTTAGTTTGAAAATAGCCAGGCCTCCAGGACCCTGTAAGTCTTTTTTATGGGAATCCTTTTGGAAACTTCTTGGTCTCTACCCTGCCCCTAACTTAAAAGTATATAACCAATCACTCCTCACAATCCCAATGCAGCTCTTCTTACCCATGTGTCCTGTCCTTCTGCTTTAATAAAGCCACCTTTTTTTGCACTGAAAACTGTGGAGGCCGAGAAAATTAGCCATTCCACTTCAAGTTCAGCATTAGCACAAGTACAGCCATCCCAGGCCCCTGTGAATAAAAGCCGAACTTTACCTTACTTCAGTTACAGGAAGAAAACAGCTTACAGCTTAATGCCCTAGAAAGCCCCATATTAGAATAAGAACAGAGCCCAATGCCCTTGAAAGCCCCATATCAAAATGTAAACAGAACTTGAGAAATTCCTCCAGCCCTTCTGGAGGTCCCCTAGACCAGCCCATAAAACTAAGCTGGAACCCACCTCGGGGTCCAAGTCCCTGCTCCGCTGTGTTGGGTGCACTTGGACCCAAGCTCGAGCTTGTAAATAAACCCTCGTGTGTTTGCATCAGTGTCAGCTCCTTGGTGGTTTCTCCGATTCACAATCTTGGGCACAACAAAAACACCTCAAGAATTCTTCTTGAACATTCCTGGACCCATCAAAACCCATGAATTCTCACCTGGTCCTTCTTTAGATGTTATCCATTCTAGAGAAATCATTAACTCCTTGTCCCTTGCAAGGAGGACATAGGCTATTTGCATAACAAGGCGCCTGTAAAGTGATGGGGCAGGGGGAGATGCATGCAGGTCCTGGCATGAACAGAAGCAGGGAAAGAAGCAAAGGAAAGAAAATCTTTCATTCCATTTCCCTGTCTCACTTACACAAACCTAATCAAGCCCCTGATTAAGACACTCCCCTTAAACCAGATTCCAAATCTCAGTAAGTATAGCGGCTTCACTCTTTCTCCTCTGAGACAGTAAGACTCAACTGTCAAGGCAGGATTTCCCTTACCCCAGCAAACAATAAACTCCTTTGTCTCACAAACAAGTTATGTTGTTGACATTTTACAGAGCCAAAACTCAACAGTAGAATGAGGAAATAATTCCCACCTTACAGGAACACTGGGACTAATCAATATTCACCCAAAAAGGAGGAGGAGAAGATTATTAAATTCTCTATTTGCACTGCAGGCTGAATCAACACAGTACCTGCTACACAGCAGGTACTTTGAATGTAATTATCTGATAGAATTGATTAGTAACAAACAAGGCATTAAGAGTTTCCCTTCCCTGAGCATGATGTCTGAGAAGCAAAGGGAGGAAGTTGGAGGGATAGATGTGAAGGGAGAGAGATGAAGTGAAAAGTGAGAAGAACAGAGCTTCGCACCTTTCAGCAGTACATCAGCATGCAAATGCACTGACACTGACGAAGTTTTGGAATATAGGTAAGGTGTGTGGAGTGAGGTCCGGAGCCAGTGACCAAGAAAGAATTGTTGAGACAGCTTTGGTGCAAAATGGTGGTTTTATTAAAGCATGGGGACAGGACCCACGGGCAGGAAGGGCTGCTGCCCTGGGGTTATGAGGGGTGGCTGATTATACACCTGGGAGTTGATGGAGGTAAGGAAAAGGCAGGTTTCAATAGGATTTTCATATGTTAAAAAAGACTCGAGGATATTGGAGGCCTTGTCATTGTCAAGTTAAGGTTGGTTTTCCCTTTCTCAAGGCTTTAACATTAAGACAGTTGGGAACTTCCTGGAGGAAGGTCACACACATCCCACCCAGGAGTGGGGGGGGTGGGGTTGTAGGGCATCAGCTTGTGCTTTGTCTTCAGCTAGCTTTCTGTTCCTTCATCATTATGAAGATAATTTCCTTAGGTTAAAAAGTATCTCTGGCAATAGCTCTCTTTCTGGTACAGGCCCTGTTTCCAATGCAGATTTAGGTAGTTGAGTGGGAGGTAAAGAGCTTTTCCTGAAATCTGCTGGGTTATGATTGTCTTGAGCTCAAAATAATCCTTATGCCAAAAAGACATATCTTGGGGTAGCAAAATCTGCCCCCCTTCAGGCTCTTGTAAGAAAGGACAAATTAATGAGGAAAAAAAAACAAACATAAGTTTATTAACATGTATATCTCATAAATGTAAGCTGAGGGAAAAACAAATAACTTTCTAAGAGGTAGCTCAGAATTCAGTCTAAATACCTTCTTCAGCTAAATCAAACAAGGAGAAGTGTTGAGGGGAGGGCAAGTTAAGGGAAACCAAGGTAAACAAAGGTAAGCCTTGTTTTCAAGATTGTAGTCACTGCCTCGTACGTTGATAAGATTCTCTTGTGATTTGTAGTAAAACTTCACCACCCTGTACAGAGAGACGCATCCAAATGGAGATTTCCTGTGTAAATGTAAATTTCCCTTACAAACGGGTAACCTCTACTCTGTTTACAGAGCTTCTCCTGTACCTACAGTTTCTCTAAATAATCAGCTCAAAATAATCATGGTGCCAGAGAGGTATATTTCAGGTGGCATATTTTGGTCTCCGATACCACCAATGGAAGAAAGAAGAAGTGATATGCTGCTTAAAAAGGGCCTCCTTTCCTAGCTTTTATGTCTCTTTCTGCCAGATAAATGCCAGTGAGCATAATGGATTGGTCCCACTTCACCCAAAGCAGCAGTGTCTCTGGGCCCCAGAATTACATATTCCTGAAGGTTAGGATACACACAAGCTTTCCTCCCAACCCCTGTGTGAGTCACACCAGCCTAACTACTTTCCTGCCCTCTGGCTTCAATCACTCCCTATTAGCTGATGATTTTTTCAGGCAGGCCTGGAGCAGACTCTCTGTCCCACACCCGTATATACCACGCAACTTGGATACCTTTGCTGCATGTCCCACAGACATGCCCAAGCCAGAGTCACCACCTTGCCCATTCTTGTATGCCTCCTATCAGGGAAGGGCATCATATCCACATGAGTCCAGAAGCCAGACATGCTGGGAGTCACTCTGCCTCATCACCAGAGCCCAGGTTCTCTCACTTATCATGTTCACTACTGGCCCTAGTCTGGGTCATTCCTGCCCCACATCTACTTATTCCCCATGACTCCTCCTCTGCCTGGTGCTTGCTTGCTCTGAAGCTCTGTTATGTGTAAGTCTGATACCTCGCATAACCTGCAGGGTAATTACTTGATTACAGGCAGCAGGAACAGTTATCATAAATGAGCCAAACCAAGGACCCAACACAAAAACATCCTTGGGGGCTGGGCTGAAGAGGCTCAGGCAAACTTGCTAAGACAAAGGAAAATAAAGGTCAGGCACCGTCCAGTAGTTACACTTGGCCGGGAACAACCTGTCAGAGGGAAGGAAGGATTTGAAGTACTTGAATAGCATGCACAGTTTGTGGTTTATAATTACATGTGCAGAAAGCTGTATTTTTTTTTTCATTCTGAATGAATCCCTTTACCATGTTTTTAAAGTCCTAAGCTAACCAAAATCCTTCAGGGAGCACCATAGGCACATCCACCTGCCCACCATGGCCAGAATTCTGAAGGCTGCAGTGGCCAGACGAGCTGAGCCATCTAGTATGTGGAAAATTGATCAAAGGAGTTTCTTTTCTTTTTCTTACTAGCTTTATTGGTTTTCTTCCCCAAATTGTATACACAGCACATGCTCATTCTAAAAACATGTTCTGTGGAAGCAGACTGCCTGGATTCGAGTCCTGACTTAGCCACTTACTAGACTGGTGACCATGGGCAAGTTGTTTGATCTCTCTATACCTCAGTTTCCTCATTTGCAAAATGGAATTAATAGTGTGATACCTTCCTCACTGGGTTGTTTTGAAGATTAAATAAGTCCCCGGTGAGACAGAGACTATCATCCCTTTTCATATTCACATTTTTCTCTTAAGTGCAGTATGTGCTTATCTGGTTAAGCTCACCTGCGCACTCAGGCAAGTGCTAAAGTGTGCTGGCCCTGTACTCTGTTGTTTTTTCTAACAGTAGGAGGTATGTGTGGAGGCCAAGAAAATTAAGCCCATTTCACCTTAAGTTCAGTGTTAGCACAAGTACAGCCACCTCAGGCCCCTGTGAATAAGAGCTGAACTTTACCTTACTCCAGTTAAGCCCCATATTAGAATGAGAACAGAGCTCAATGCCCTTGAAAGCCCCATATCAGAATGTAAACAGAACTTGAGAAATTCCTCCAGCCCTTCTGGAGGTCCCCTAGACCAGCCCATAAAACTAAGCTGGAACCCACCTCGGGGTCCAAGTCCCTGCTCTGCTGTGTTGGGTATACATGGACCCAAGCTCAAGCTTGTAAATAAACCCTCGTGTGTTTGCATCGGTGTCAGCTCCTTGGTGGTTTCTCAGATACGTAATCTTGGGCACAGCAGTATCCAAAGCCCATTACTCAATGCCAGGAACATTTGTTCTTCTCCTTGGATCCCCTAGGTTCCCTCTCAGAGCCATTCCCAGAGGCCCCCAGTTGTAGCTGCGGGTCAAGGCTGCCCCTCTGGAATCACCACCTCTCCTGTTTCCCACTTGTACCTCTTAAGACCGAGCTATCTGGGGCACTGTAAAGCAGGGACACAGCCCACCCTAGGCAGAAAGCTCACTCTATCAGCAAACACAGCCTCCAGCCACATTCACCCATTGTCATCCCTACAGAGATCCCTCATTCCTTGTGTACACCCTCTCCCCATACCCCACGTCCAAGAAGGATGAACCACTCTTCTGATGGACTCTAACTTGCATCTATACCTGGCCCCAGCTTCCACTGTCCATTTTGGACTACCAGGTTTAGAATCAACTCTAGGCTGGCATAACAGCCATATTCCCCCAACTGGGCTGACATCTCACTGTCTCTGAACACCAATTTATTCAAGTTTCTTCCCTAAATTGTATGTCAAATTCTATAAAATGGAAATGTTGCGTGAAAGGGCCTCTAGTGTCCCTGATGTTCCACATCTGAGATTCTGCCCAGGACTGTGAAATAGACTTTAATCCTGTCTTATATTCCATGACGAATTTCATCTTGCTTTTGGACTTTTGGAAAAACACTGTGGCATCCTCCACCCCTGGTCTCCCATTGTCAAACTTCCCTTCTTCTGAACTGGCCTTCACTTCCTTACTGTCGTTATCACAGTAAATCACTTGGCATTGACAGTGCCAGGCTGCACGTACAGTCTCAACACAAACATTGATCCTGAAACACAATCAAGTCCAGACCCCCCCCTAAAAAGCTGCAGACACCTCAAAAACAAATTGGTTGGCATCACGTGTATTTTGTGTCAGTCTCAGCCTAGCAATGGTAATGCTCTCACCTGTTGTCCTTAACACCTGCAGGTCAGCCCCGACAGACATATCCTTAACTGGAGTCTATGTCAAGGCTGGACTGGCCCTTGTGACTTTTATTACAATTGAGTAAGGGAAAGGCAGGGCTAGGTAGGGAGAGATAGGCAGGGGGCCACAGAATCAGGCTCACAAGAATCCCAAAAATGTGGAGATGAAAGGAAAACAGATAAATAAATCAGACCATCCAGTCCCAGGTGTCAGAGGTGGGGTCTTATTATGAGAGCTACCTGTGACCACCAAAGAATTACCACACCCTAAAAAGAAAGTAAGCCATTGAAGGTATTATTGCTAGTCCTTACCCAAAGGTGATATTAATAGATAATAGATAAAGACTCCTACCTCTGGGAAACGAATTAGGGGTGGTGGAAGGGGAGGAGGGTGGGGGGTGGGGGTGAATGGGTGACGGGCACTGAGGGGGGCACTTGACGGGATGAGCACTGGGTGTTATTCTGTATGTTGGCAAATTGAACACCAATAAAAAATAAATTTATTATTTAAAAAAAGATATTAATAGATATGTTAAAAGGATTTAGGTTCCCTGTTGGCTTCCAATAAACGACCAACCCCACAACCCCCCGGGGCAACGCTGTCAGGGCCCTTCTCACTCCTGCGAGCTTTCTCTGTATCCTTGCTTAATAAACTTCTATTGCTTTACTCACTCTCCTTTGTCCGTGAGATTCATTCTTCGATTCCATAAGGCAAAAAATCGAGTTCTCCCTCTTCATAATTTCAAAACATACCTCAGCAACAATGATCAGGGAACTTTGAAAAGACAAGGTTTTTTATTCATAGGTCCTGGAGGGTAATAAGACACAAACAGGGCCACAGAACAAGGTTACAGGGGAGGGAGGGAGAATCAAACATGGACCTGGGGTTCTGCCTTTACTTGAGGATGTGTTGCCTAGGTGTGTTGAGGTTGAAAGCGTTGCCTAGGGATTTAGGGTTCACTTTTTATTGGTGAATTTAAAACAAAAGTGTGGGAATTAGAGTGTGGGAAGGGAGAAGCAGGGTGCCCCACGGAATTAGTTATCTGGGTCACCAGAGCTTATTAAAAAGAGAACTTTATCTGTGGGGCAGCCTAGCTCTTTATGAAGTTGTGTTGAAGAAACCTCCCCCCTTGTAAGTAGGGCCAGCCCTAATCCAGAGGCAGCCCATCCAGGTGGCTTCCTGAAATTTTAGCAACTAAAAGCATTCTGTTTACAATAAGAAAACCATTTCCCCCCACACCCTGATTGGAATGTCCCTGAATAGGTTCATGTTGACCCTCTGTGAAATCAATAACCTGAATGCTATGCAACTCCCGAGGTTCTTTTGTCTTTAAGCGGTTTTTTTTTTCCTTTTGCCTTTAAAAGATACCTGTAATTGCTAATCGGGGCTCTCTTCCTCTTCGGAGGCGGAGAGCCCGTTTGCGCAAACGTCCAATAAACCCTCTTGCTAATTGCATCTGCCTGTCTGGGGTCTGAGTCTCTGGGGCGTCCGCCGGGACACGTTGGCACCCGTGAGCCAGGGTCCAACAGTGTAGCTGGCAATATATTTGTTCATGAAGAATGTCTTTGGCATGGTTGCTTTAGTAACCAAAAGCTTAATGTCAGACACTTACATTACAGTAAAAAAAAAAAGCTAATTGTCAGGCACTTAGACTATAGCAGGTTTTAGCCTTATCTTTATGATTAGTCTGTAGGCAAAGACTTGTGTAGGGCCAACCACCTACTAGCTGGCACAGCACTCTCTAAACCTCTGTATCTGGGTCTGTTACATGGGAATAGCATTTTTTTGCCAACAAAGATTGTTTTGGGTAGTGTGGGCATTTTAACAATATTAATTCTTCCAATCCATGAACATGGAATATTTTTCCATTTATTTGTAGTTTCTTCATTTTCTTTTATCTATGTCTTACAGTTTTCGGTATACAGCTCTTTCACCTCCTTTGCTAAACTCATTCCTAAGTATTTTACTGTTTTTGATGCTATAGTAGATGTGATTATTTTCTTTATTTCTTTTTCAGTTAGTTTGTTTCTAGTATACAGAAATGCAACTTAAGGAGGCAGTAAGTACATGTGTTCCTGCTTTGGAAAAGTGCAGGATTAATAGAATGGATTCAGCAATTTAGCAAGGTAAGCTTATCCTTATATTGCAGAGTGCTTTGTTGTTGGGACGAGGGGAAGCTGGGCATTTATTTTGATTTTTTAGTGGCAACCAGATCTTTTAAAATAAAATAATTAGGTGATTAAAATTAGATGTTGCAGTGTTGGGGATGTCTGTGCTCAAAATGATCCCTAAGGGTTTTCTGGCTGCCAAACAGCACTCACAATGCTCTTGATTCCCCTCCATTAGGCGCTCCTTTACTTTGGGTAGAAGATGCTGCTTCCTGGGTTGGTTTCCTCAGAACACACCTGAATTTCCTGCATAAACTGGCAAAAGACCTCCCTGCCAAGGGCCACTCAATGGGGGTTTCCCCAAGATCATCATATCATCGTCATGGGCATAAACCAGTGGGATTGTCCCTGATGGACTTTTTTTATGCTACTAATACTTTATTGAATTGTAATTGATATATAGCAAAAGACACAAATCTTAAGTATTCAGCTCAATGAATTTTAAGAAATCCATACACTCATGTGAGCACCATCAGATTAAGACAGAGAACACTTCCGTCACCACAGGAAGTCCCTCTGGGACCTTTCCAACCACTCTTCTTCCATCTCCTTCTCAGGTGGTTACTCTTCTGATTTCTGCCACCCTAGATACAATGGTGTGTGAGAATTGTAGCTGTTCTACACTTTTATTTTAGCCAGAAAAGTAGATGTGTGATAATATTTCACTGTGGGCTTATTTGTTGTTGTTGTTTTGTTCTATATTTCCTATGACTAATAAGAATGAGCACATTTTCATAATCTATTGGCCATTCTAATATCTTCTTTTCTGAAGTGCCTGGTGAAGATTTTTCCCCATTTTAAAATTTGGATTATATATTTTTCTTATTGATTTGTAAGAACTGATTACACATATTATATATGAGTCTTTTGTCAAATATGTGAATTACATTTTCTCTGGGTCTATGGCTTGCCTTTTCACTTCCTTTTTTTTTTATTTGTTATTTTTTTTTTTCCTTTTCACTTCCTTAATGGTATCTTTTAACATTTTTAATTTTAATGAAATTCAATTTACCAATTTTTTTTTATTGTTAGTGCCTCTGTGTTGTTTTCAAAAACATTTGCTTTCCCCATGTTTACTAATATACTTTTCTAAATTTTGTTCTAGAAGCTTCATAGCTTTACCTTTCACATTTAGGTTTTGATTAATTTTTGTGTATGGTTTGAGAAAGCGATTAAGTTCGTTTCAGTTTTCCTCATGCATATTCAATTGTCCCATCACTGTTTATTGGAAGTCTTCCCTTGCCCTCATTGAATTGCTTTTGTGACTTTGCTGAATATCAGTTTATGGTATATTTGTTGATCTATTTCTGGACTCTATTCCATTGCATTGATCTTAAGTGTTAGGACTAAATTGCCTTAATTTCTTTAGCTTCTTTGTAAGTCTGAAATTCAGGTAGTTTAAGAACTCCAACTTTGTTCTTCATCTTTTTTTTTTTAAACTATTCAAAGTCCTTCATATAAATTTTAGATTCGGCTGGTCAATTACAATTTTAAACACTTAGTGGGATTTTGATTGAGGTTGCATCGGACCTATTGCAAAGAATCACCATCTTAATAATATTGAGTCATAAAAAACATATAACAACTGTCTAGGTCAACTTTTTCAGTAATGTTTTATGTTTTCAATGAAGACATCTTGCATATCTTTTACTAAATTTTTTCATAAGTGTCTGCTGTTGTTAATGCTATCATAAGTGATATTTTTCCATTTCATTTTCCAGTTGATTGTTGCTAGTATATAAGAAACAACGTATTTTTGACATGTCATTTGAGGCAGTTTTACGTTTTCTCTTTGCAATTTGTATGTAGTTTAATTCTTACTTTATTTAATGGTCTATAACCTCTAGTATGATTTTTTTTAATTTTTTTTAAATTTTTATTTATTTATGATAGTCAGAGAGAGAGAGAGAGAGAGAGAGAGAGAGAGAGGCAGAGACACAGGCAGAGGGAGAGGCAGGCTCCATACACTGGGAGCCTGATGTGGGATTTGATCCCGAGTCTCCAGGATCGTGCCCTGGGCCAAAGGCAGGTGCCAAACCACTGCGCCACCCAGGGATCCCAACCTCTAGTATGATATTGAACAAAAATTCTAAATTTTAAATTCTAAAAATTCTAAGACTCTAAGCTTATAGCTTTTTTTTTTAAGATTTTATTTATTTATTCATGAGAGACACAGAGAGAAAGACAGAGAGGCAGAGACATAGGCAGAGGGAGAAGCAGACTCCCTGCAGGAAGCCCAATGTGAGACTCCATCCCCAGACTCTGGGATTAAGCCCTCAGCCAAAGGCAGACACTCAACCACTGAGCCACCCAGATGTCCTTATAGCTTCGAACCTAAGGGGAAACACTTCTTTTTTTTTTTTAGGGGAAACACTTTTAATCAGTGTTTCACCATTAAGAATTATGTTAACTGTAGATGTGTCATAGATACTCTTTATCAAATTCAGAAAGTTCCTTTCTACTCATACTTTCCTGAGAGGATTTATCATAAATAGGTGTTGACTTTTATAAACTTTTTCTAAATCTTTTAAAAAGATCATATAGTTTATTTCCTTTGTTTTATTAATGTAGTAAAATATATTAAGTTAGAAATGTTAAACCAGCCTTATATTCCTGGAATAAACCTCAGTTGGTCAGGTTATATTATCTCTTTTAAATATTGGCCAATTTGATTTTCTCATATTTTGTTGGGATTTTTGCATTTTTATCCATTACTCCGTAACTTCTTTCTTCCTTTTCTTTCTTTCCCTGTTCTGTCTCTCTTTCTGTGTCTCTCTCTCATAATATCCTTGCCGGACATTTAGCTTATGCTGACACCATAAAAGGAACTGGGAAGTGTTTCCCTTTATTGTATCTTTGGGGGGGAAATGGTGAACAATTGGGGTTTTTTTTTTCTGCCTAGAATGTTGGGACGAATTCACCAATAAAACCATCTGGTCCTGGAATTTTAAAAACTGGAAAGGTTTTAAATAGTGACTTTGATTTCTTTGACATCTACAATTCAGATTTTTAAATTTTTTGTTATGCTAATTTAAAAAATTTTTATCTTTCAAGAAATCAATTTACTTTAAATTGATTTTAAATCTTTTTTTTTTAATTTTTTTTTTTTTTTTTTTTTTATGATAGTCAGTCACAGAGAGAGAGAGAGAGGCAGAGACACAGGCGGAGGAAGAAGCAGGCTCCATGCACCGGGAGCCTGATGTGGGATTCGATCCCGGGTCTCCAGGATCGCGCCCTGGGCCAAAGGCAGGTGCCAAACCGCTGCACCACCCAGGGATCCCTAAATTGATTTTAAATTACTAGCATGAAGTTGTTAAAAATAACAGTTAACATCCCAGGTGATTTCATTCATATGTGGAATTTAAGAAACAAAACAAATAGATAAAGGAAAAAAGAGACAAACAAAAAAGCAAACACTTAAATACTGAAAACAATCTGGTGGCTTCCAGAGGGGAGATGGATGGGGTGATGGGTGCAATAAAGGAGACTAAGAGTACACTTACTGTGATAAGTGAAAAACATATAGAATTGTTGAATCATTATATTGTACATCTGAAACTAATATAACGCTGTATGTTAATTACACTTCAATTAAAAAAAATTTTAAAAGATAAAAGGATATACATCCAAATGTTTAAAAAATAAAATCACATCAAAGAAAAAAAAATCCCTAAGAATCTGTAGGATCTGTAGTGATGGTCTCCTCTTTACACCTGATATTGTAAATTCCTTTACTCTATTTTTTCTTGATCAACCTTTTAATAAATTGATGGTGCAAAATTTGACCTGGATTTTGTGCTCCTGGAAAGCAGTGACTATTAAGAATTTTCCCAACTCCTTTGTGCTCTGGAAAATGGCTTACTTCGAAGAAACGTTTTTGCCCATATGACTCAGATAAAATTCACAGATGCTCCATTGTTTACCTATAACAAGGCCAAGCATAGACCCTTCATATCTCCATTCTTTGCTTTAAAAATGACTAAGCAGGGCAGCCTGGGTGGCTCAGCAGTTTAGCGCTGTCTTCAGCCTAGGGCATGATCCTGGAGACCCAGGATCGAGTTCCACATCAGGCTCTCTGCATGGAGCCTGCTTCTCCCTCGTCTCTGTCTCTCTCTCTCTGTCGCTTGCTCTCTCTCTGTCGCTCATGAATAAATAAATAAAGTAAAAAAAAATTATAAAAAAAATGACTAAGCAGTCTTGCCTCCATTAATCAATTGAAACAAACTGCTTGTTAATCAAACTTCGATTAAACTTCTCTCCTTCCCCAAGTCCCCTGCATTTTAACCACCCTCACCCAGAGCCATCATAAAACCTCTCCTTAATGGCCTTTCTCAAGAGTGGGCAGACCTCAAGGTAAAACATTCTCTGAACTATTGTCTGATCACTGCACTTTTCATCCTGTTCACTTGTACACTTGAGGTTCTTTTTAGCCTGTTTACTCCCCCTTTAAAAGAAAGGTCTTTTCTGTCTAACCTCTGAGACACTTGCAGATTTCATGGTCATTCTTCTTATTGCAATATTTCTTTTCCCTTCTTGCAATTATCTTTTCAAATAAAGTCTTTCCTTATCTAAGTCTGGAATTGTTTTTTATGGCAGATTTTTATCAATTTGGTTAATCTTGTCAAAGAATCAACTTTGGCCTTGTTAATCATATCAATTGTTTATCTATTTTCTAGTCTGTCTGCACTTCAATTTATTTTCTTTTTCTAACCACTAATCATATCAATTGTTTATCTATTTTCTAGTCTGTCTGCACTTCAATTTATTTTCTTTTTCTAACCACTTTGTGTTTTATTATTTCTTCTGCTTTGTAGCTTCTTGAAGTGAAAGCTCAGATCATTGAGTTTAAAACTGTCTTCCATTTTTATATATGCACTTAGAACAATAAACATAGCTCTTTACAATGCCATCAAAGTTGATATATTGTATTTACTTTTTAAATTAATTTCTTTTTTTAGATTTTATTTATTTATTCATAGAGACACAGAGAGAGAGAGAGGCAGAGACACAGGCAAAGGGAGAAGCAGGCTCCACGCAGAGAGCCTGACGTGGGACTCCATCCAGGGTCTCCAGGATCACACCCTGGGCTGCAGGCGGCGCTAAACCACTGTGCCACCGGGGCTGCCCAAAAAATAGTATCTAATTTCCATGTGATCTCTTCTTTGATTCATAATTTATTTAGATGTATGTTGCCCGATTTCCAAATGTTTTGTAATTTTTCTAAGTGTTTTTTTAAATAGTTTTTAAATTTTTATTTATTTTTTTAAAGATTTATTTATTTATGATAGACAGAGAGAGAGAGAGAGGCAGAGACACAAGAGGAGCGAGAAGCAGGCTCCATGCCGGGAGCCCGACGTGGGACTCAATCCCAGGACTCCAGGATCGTGCCCTGGGCCAAAGGCAGGCACTAAACCGCTGAGCCACCCAGGGATCCCCAGTGTTTTGTTTTTTATTTTGGCTTTAATACTATTGTATTCAGAGAAAAAAGAAAAACTCTGTATGATTTTAGTCCTTTTGATTTTATTGAGACTTTATATAGCCCAGCATATGATCTGTTTTTGTAAATGTTTCGTGTGTACTTAAACAGAATGTTTATTGACAGGAGACAGTTTTTCCATAGATTACTCATGCTCTGTATGTCTTAGGAGCAGAAACACTTATGGCCTTTTTTAATCTTTTCAAGGATGCTTGCATAGAAAAGAGCCTTTGAAGATAGAGATAGTGTACCTATCTGAAGCAAATGGCAGGTTAGTTAGTTGTCCACTATAACAAAGATAATGTCTCCCATTAGGGAAAAAGCTGCACTTGTTTGCTCTCACTCTGTGTTAAAGGAATGGGTTTCCTAAGCTCAAGCTTCTCAGCTCTGAGGCAGACCTACTACATGTGTGAAATCCACCTGAGACAGACTGCAGCACCCTAGTGAGTATTGGGGAACAAAGGGAACTGATCCATACCTGAGCCGAGGATGTTTATGATACTGTGAGTAATAAAGTCCTCTATTTCTGACCTAGGAGTCAGAAATCTTGCCTTCAGCAACCAGGAAACTGTGGAAAACTTACTTTTTAACATACAAGTAGGATAAAATATAAAAACCGTCATACACTTACTGCCTAGTGTCTGTTTTATCAGTTATTTAGAGAGGAGTATGTCTGATTGCCATTACGACCGTGGATTTGCATGTTTCTTCTTTCAGTTCTGTCAATCTTTGCCTCATAAATTTTGAAGATATATTATTGTTTCCATATGCTTAGGATTATTATGTCATCTTAAAGAACTAGCCCTTTTATCATTTATCATATCATACCTTAAGTTTGACAATATTCTTGTCATAAATCTAGTTTGATATTAATATAGCCATACCAGCTTTCTTAGACTTAATGTTTATGTGGTACATATTTTTTCATCTTTTTACTTTAAACATATCTATTTCATTATATGTAAAGTGTGTCTCCTTAAAAAGCATACAGTTAATTCTTATTTCAATAGTCTTTCAATCACAGTTTTAGTGATTTTAAAATATGTTCAGAGGTGGAACATCAGCAAAAAGGCAGACTCAGTGTGGAGACCGAGAAAAATCAAGGCCTTTCCACCTCAAGTTTAGTGGTAGCACAAGTACAGCCATCCCAGGCCCCTGAGAATAAGAGCTGAAATTTACCTTACTTGAACTGAGTTACAGGAAGTTACAGGAAGAAAACAGCTTACAGCTTGACATCCTAGAAAGCCCCATATTAGAGTAAGAGCAGAGCCCAAGCCTAGGGCAGGAAGCCCCTATTAGAATAAGAACAGAGCTCAATGCCCTTGAAAATCCCATATCAAAATGTAAACAGAACTTGAGAAATTCCTCCACCCCTTCTGAAAATCCCCTAGACCAGCCTATAAAAAAACCAGCTGTAACCCACTTCGGGGTCCAAGTCCCTGCTCCGCTGTGTCGGGTGCACTTGGACCCAAGCTCGAGCTTGTAAATAAACCCTCGTGTGTTTGCATCAGTGTCGGCTCCTTGGTGGTTTCTCGGATTCGCAATCTTGGGCACAACATCAGAAGCTCCAAGCTCTCATTACTCCACAGAAATATGAAAAGAAAGCAAAGAACAATCAAACTATCTAAACCAATCATCTGAGCTATAGAGAACAGTAAAAGGTTTAGAGAATCTAAGCAAATGCCCAATTTAAAAAAGAACAACAACACATTTTCAAAATGGTCGAAACATTTTGTAATTTTTTTAATTCAACTTTATACTACTCCCTCTCTCATATGAGGCTGGTCTTGGTCTTCATTAGCAGAGTCCAGTTTCTCCTCCTGCCCTTCAGAGCAGAGAAAGTAGAGAAAACATTTCATAAATTATTGTTATTTGTTCCAACTAGACTACAGAATGCCTAAAAGACTGTTGTGGGCTGCTCATCTGTTCTTCAGAATTCAGAATGCTGGTAGAAAAAGCAGTGGGCATTGCTCAAAAAAGCTGGAAGAGAATTACACATGCACATTCCTGGGGCAAAAGATTATAGATGGAGACCTACAAGAGACCATCCAAGGCCAAGTGACAAAGCTAAGGTGAGACTCTAGAAAATTAGAACATTCAAAAAAACAGCAGGGTATATAAACACATATCAGACAAGACACTCAGTCAGAAAAGACCTGAGAAGACTTAAAGCTTTCACCTAAGGCTGATCTCTAGGTTCAGAGCATGACTATCTATGTGGTGAAATCCTCCTTAGCAGAGAGCCTATCTGCAAATACTGAGATATGTGATTGTTTTCTCTCTCTCTCTCTTTTTTTTTAATGTTTTTGTTTGCTTATTTAACCTCATAGCATTCAAGGAAATCTCTGTCAAAACATCAGATGAACCAAGCTAAAGAAACAAGATTTCAGTGAAAGCATATGAAAAGGAATAGTCTGCAACGGTAATTAGGAAAAGACTCAAAACAAATGGACTACAACAGCCTTTGACAATTGAGGGGGAAGAAAATGAGCATATGATAGGAAAGGAAGAAACACAAAAATTTTAAAACAACTGGTATATTTGCTCAAGGAGCTAAACAAAAACACAGAGAATGAAAGGAAATCAGGAAAACAATGTATAAACAAATCAGAATATCAACTTCTTATAAGAAGAAACCAAGCAGAAATTCTGGAGATGAAAAATGCAATAATTGAAATTTAAAAATCACTAGAGGTTTGGACAGCAGATTTGAGCTGGCAGATAAAGAACCAACAAACTTAAAGATAGATAATTAAAATTACCAAGAATAGGGAACAGACAGAAAAGAGAATTCTTTTAAAAAATGAGCAGAGATTAAGGAATTATGGAATACCAACATATGCAATAAGAGAACCCCAGAAAGAGAAAAAAGGGGGGGGGGCAAGAAAAGGAACATAGAGATTATCTTAAAAGCCAAAAAATTCCCAAATCTGATAAAATACATGATTCTACAAATCTAAGAAGCTGACCAAATTCAAAGTAGGATTAATCTGAAGTTCCCCCACATTGAGACATATTATAATCAAAGTGTCAAAAGACAAAAAGAATTTTGCAAACAGCAAGAGAACAGTGATTCCTCACATACAAATATTCTCAATGTTATGTCAATTTTCCATTACAAATCTTAGAGACCAGAAGGCTATAGAATGATATATTTAAAAGAGCTGAGGGGAAAACCAATAAATAAACCCATGAGTCAAGAATTCTATATACATTAAAACTGTTCTTCAAATGTGAAGGAGAAATTAGTGCATACCTAAATAAACAAAAGCTGAGAAAGGTCATTATCACTAGACCTTCTCTTCAAGAAATACCAAAGGGAGTCCTTTAGGTTGAAATAAATAAAGCACACTAAGTAAAGTAACTTGCCTTATTATTGTAATTTTTATTTGTACCTCCATTTTTCATTTTCTACAGGAGTTCAAAGACAAATTATAGAGGAGAGGCATCATGGCATCATGGCAGTGTGAATCCTTCCCTTTGTTTTCTCCCTTTGATTTACCACTAGTCAGATATCCATAACTGTACAAGGGTTTCTCTGCACACAAGCCAGGACCCTGAACAGATCCATCCATCTGTGCAGCTGAAGGATGGTGGATTGGACTTAGCTGGTATGGGGCTGTAGAAGTGGTGGCATTGACAGTGGTGGCACAAGCAGCAGCAGTGGCATCACTACTCCTCTGGAAAAGGAATGGAGAGTGGGAGTGGTGTGTGGGAATCTGCTTGGCTCCACAGGCTATAGCTAGAGGATCCCCTTGCTCTTTAGCTCACCCAGATTCCTGAGGAAAGAGCTCCATGACTGAGGGAAAGGAAAAGGAAGAAAAATGACAGAGAACAGAAGGAACACATTTCCTGCTATCTGTTCTTGGAGTTCAGCAAGAGGTCCTTTATGGACCTCTGGGACTTTACCTCTCCAAGATCCTTTTACTAGGCCTTGGGCACACCCAAAGCCCCAAGTGCTTATTAAGCACACATTCCCCCCCAAGGTGCTGCCAGCCTTTCTTTCTTTCTTTCTTTCTTTCTCTTTTTTTTCTTTTTTAGAGATATATATATTTTTTAATTTTTTATTTATTTATGATAGTCACATAGTCACAGAGAGAGAGAGAGAGAGAGAGAGGCAGAGACATAGGCAGAGGGAGAAGCAGGCTCCATGCACCAGGAGCCTGACGTGGGATTCGATCCCGGGTCTCCAGGATCGCGCCCTGGGCCAAAGGCAGGAGCCAAACCGCTGCGCCACCCAGGGATCCCTCTTTTTTTTCTTTTAATCTCTTCTAAATATAGGGATAGGTTAGCTCCAGGAGGAGAAACCTAAAACTTATTCTGTAGCACCACCTACTGGAAAAAAAGAGAAAGGCTTCTAATTACCAACTTGTTGAACTGTCTAGAACCAAAGTAAGCAAAAACTTACCTCAATAAAGAAAGATATTTGCTACTTCACATGTGATGGCAGAGGTAGATTTCATCAAAAACTATAAAAATCATGATAATATGGTATCATGAAAAGAAAATGACAATTATCCAGGGATACCTGGGTGGCTCAGTTAATCATCTAACTCTTGATTTTGGCAAAGGTTGTGATCTTGGGGTCCTGAGATTGAGCCCTCACATGGGGCTTCAGGCTCAGCAAGGAGTCTGATTGAGATTCATTCCACTCCTCCCTCTTCCTCCCCCTCTACTCTTCCCACCACTCACATTCTCTTTCTCTAAAATAAATAAGTACATTTAATCTTTAAAGAAAGAAAATCACAATTACCCACTAACTGAACCCAAAGACACAGAATATCACAACATAACTGATAGAGAATTCAGAATAGCTGTTATGAAGACAATTAGTAAGCTACAGGAAAACTCAGAACAGAAATTCAATGAATTCAGGAATAAAATTAAACAGGAGTGCTTTACCAAGAAGATTAAATTTCTTAAAAAAAAAAAAAAAACTTCTGGAGCTGAAAAAATCAATAAATGATGTAAAGAATACACTGGAAAGTACTGAAAATAGGGAGGACCAGATGGAAGACAGAATAAGTTATCCGAAAGACAGGAATTTATAAATGATTCAGGAGGAAGAGGAGGGAGAACAAAGCTCTTTTTTTTTTAAGGTGAAGAAACCCTACAAGAGCTATCAGACTCCATTAGACATGCCAACATAAGAATAAAGGATATGCCAGAAGGAGAAAGGAGATGCCAGATGCCAGATGGGGTCAGAGAGTTTATTTAAAGAAACAATAGCTGATAACTTCCTAAACCTGGGGAAATAACTATATATACAAGTTCACGAAACTAAAAGAGCATCTTGTTACCTCGATGCAAAAAGACCTCTCCAAAGCACTTTATAATGAAGTTGTTAAAAGTCAATGCTAAAGAATTTTAAAGGCAACCCACATAAAAAGAAAGTAACCTACAAAGCAATCCCATTAGGCCATCTAGAGATTTCTCATCAGAAACTTCAGAAGAGAGTGGAATAACATATTCAATTTATTAAAAGAAAAAATTGCCAGCCAAGGGATGCCTGGGTGGCTCAGCAGTTGAGCATCTGCCTTCAGGTCAGAACATGATCCTAGGGTCCTGGGATTGAGTCCCAAAGCAGGCTCCCTACAGGGAGCCTGCTTCTCCTTCTGCCTATGTCTCTGCCTCTGTGTGTGTGTGTCTCTCATGAATAAATAAAATCATAAAAAAAAAATTGCCAGGGCAGCCCTGGTGGCGCAGCCTGCACCACCTGCAGCTCGGGGTGTGATCCTGGAGACCCAGGATCGAGTCCCATGTCGGGCTCCCTGCATGGAGCCTGCTTCTGTCTCTGCCTGTGTCTCTGCCTCTCTTTTGCTCTCTCTGAATAAATAAATAAATAAATCTTTAAAAAAAAATTGCCAGCCAAGAATACTCTATCCCACAAAGCTATCCTTCAGGTATGAAGGAGATATAAAGGGTTTCCTAGACAAACAAAAGCTGGGGATGTTGACACCACTAGAATTGCCTTACAAGAAATGTTGAAAGGAATTCTTCAAGCTGAAATGAACAGACAAAAATACACAAAACTCTGTTTAAGGTGATAAATACAATTTTTTAAATTAACTATTTTAGAATAAAGTGTTAAAGCAATTATAGCAAAAAGCTAAGGGAAAGGGGCATCAAAAAATAACTATAGCTACTACAATTTGGTAATAAATCCACAGCAATAAAAAGACATAATCTGTGACATCAAAAATGTAAGAGGGAGGAATAAAATATAGAATGTGTGTAGGTGAATGAAAGTAAGTTTACTATCGGGAGAAAAAGGATTATTTTATCTAAAGATATTTCATAGGGTGGCCCAGGTGGCTCAGCGGTTTAGTGTTGCCTTCAGCCCAGGGCTTGATCCTGGAGACCCAGGATCATGTCCCATGTCAGGCTCCCTGCATGGAGCCTGCTTCTCCCTCTGCCTGTGTCTCTGCCTCTCTCTCTCTCTCTCTCTCTCTCTCTCTCTCTCTCTCTGTCTCTCATAAATAAATTTAAAAAAAAAAGATATTTCATCTAAATGTTATAATAATCACAAAATAAAAATGTAAAGTGGAGACAAAATGTTAAAAAAAAAAAACTTTAAAAATCACCATAGAAAATCAACAACTTTCAAGATAGACAGAAAGAGAAGAAAAAAAGAAAAAAGGAGACACAAAATAATCAGAAAGCAAAAGATAAAGTGGCATATCACTAATCACCCTCAACATAAATGCATTGAACTCATCAATCAAAAGTCACAAAGTAGGGCCACTTGGCTACCTCAGTCAGTAGAGCGTGTGACTCTTGATCTCAGGGTTGTGAGTTCAAGCCCCATGTTCCAGTTACTACTTCCATTTAACAAATTATCCCCCAAATTTAGCAACTTAAAAAACCGTTTTGTTATGCTCTCTGATTCTGTGGGAATTTACCCAAGCATAATATTAACTTGTCTCTGCTGTACAATCTCTCAGGCCTCAGCTGGGAAGATTCAAGTGATGAGTCTACCTTGACAAGTCAAGGGTGGAATCACCTGAACTGTCTAGTACCTGGCCTCAGATAATCTGTAGTTCAGGACTGCTGACCAAGTGCCTGTATAGATGTAATCTTTCCATATGCCTTGGGGTAGCCAAAATGCTTATATACCCACCAGAGCTCCAGGCACAAGAATTCTAGTGAACAAATAAAAGCTGACTAGTCTTTCGTTGCCCGGCCTCATAAATCATATAACATCATTTCCCTGTGCTTTACTAGTTGAAACAGTCACAGCCCATCCAGACTCTGCTGAATACAGTCTCAAAGGAATTGAAACAGACTCATCTCTTGATGGGAGTATGCCAAAGTCACATTTTAGAAGAGCATGTGGGATAGAAGATATCATTTGTGACCTTTACAAAATACAATCTACCACAGTACCCTAGCAGCTGTTAGTGGTTTCTCAGAGTCTTTCTCTATATATGAGCAAATGGCATTTGGCCAAGTTCTTAGGGGATTGGAGGCTTCTACAGAGAAATGTACTCTCTCTGGTGCCTTACCTCTCAAATAGCAGCCACCTAGCAGCTGTAAATTCCAATCTCTGTTCCCTCTGATCAACTAGACTTATACCATCTACTTGAGCTCTATTTTTCTAGAGTTTGAAAATAGCCCCCAGGCTGAAAGCCAGGGTAAATTCAGAGTTTATCTTTTGTGCTTCTCTCTAGGCTCACAATTCAGGGCTGCTCTCTTGTTTCGTGCTGTTCCAAATATTTTGTTCCCTTTTATAGTTGTTTGCTGTGAGATAGTGTGACAAATAGATTCTAAAATGGCCCCCAGTTATCTCTCCCTCTTGATGTTCACATGCTTGTGTTATCCTCTCTTTAGTATGGGAAGGACCTGTTTCTGTCCATATAAAATGTGTTAAAGATTACGGGATTTACACTATCATGCATACACAATTACTGTATGTGACCATGTTACATATGATTGTAGTGCCTGTTATTTTTTTTTAAGATTTTATTTATTTATTCATGAGAGACACACAGAGAGAAAGAGGTAGAGACACAGGCAGAGGGAGAAGCAGGCTCCATTCAGGGAGCCTGACATGGGACTTGATCCTGGGTCTCCAGGATCACACCCTGGGCTGAAGGCAGCGCTAAACCGCTGAGCCACCCAGGCTGCCCCTGTAGTGCCTGTAATACTGTAGTTTCTCCCTTCCCTTTGCTGACTTTGAAGAAGTAAGCTGCCACGTTAAAAGCTGTCTTTGGAGAAGACCATGTAGCAGGGAACTTGGGGTGATCTCTGGCCAAAAGGCACTGCAAAACTGGAGCCCTTAGCTCAATAGCCTGCAATGGAACTGATGAGACACCAGCTATGTCTGACATCATGACTGTAGCTTTGCATAGATCCCAGCTATGGTGTGCCCAGAATCCTGACCCATGAAAACTATGAGACAATAAATGGGTGTTGTTTTAAGCTTAAAAGTTTGTGGTAATATTGTTAACCAGCAAAAGATAACTAAAACAGAAAGTAAGTCTAATACCACCAACTTCTTTGTGACAGAATGAGAATCCATCCCATGTTGTGAATCAGAGAAAGAAGGCACATGATATAGGACCTAATAAAAGAATAAAACAAGAGATGAGATGCCTTATGCGTCAATTCTTAGTCAACTATAAAAGATTTCCCAGGTTCAGGTCATATCCTCCTATCACAGTGCCTGCTAGTCCACCCTTGAGCTTTATTCCTTTAATTAAACATTCATACATTCAACCAAGTAGTATTAAGTCTCCATATGACAGTCTCTGACAATGAGGAATCAAAGATGAGTTATACATTTTCCCTGCCTTCAGCAAAGGCACAATGCTACTCACTTAATATATGTTACTTCATTTAATATTCACAATAAGCCATAAGGTGGGTGCCATTATTCTTCATTTTACAGATTAGGAATTAACACTCAGAAATGTTGACTCACTCATCATAAATATATAGCTGATGAGTGGTAGACTCAGAATCTGAAACTAAGATTTTTTTTAATTCCAAAAATCTTCTCACTACATGCTAAACTCCTGCCTAGTAGGGGAAACAGACAAATAAAAAATATAATTGTAACTCAATGTAACAAATACTCTACTGAGGGAACAAGGAGGGACTAGAGAACAAAAAGAAGGAAGTTTTGGACTTAAAAAGGACTTTAATGAGGAGCAGACAAAAAATATGCTTTCCTGGTGATCAAGGAATGGAGCAGTGCTGAAGGGATGCATGCCAGGATCAGAAAGTGCAGTAGGTAGCAGAACCATGTGGCGTGGCCCATGTGAAGGATGACAGCCTGCTTAATCATGAGAGTGGAAGGGTGGGAAGAGTGATAGGTGGAAACAGATTCCTATTGCTAGGACAAAAGTACTAGAATGGGGACTAGATAGTGAAGGAATTCCCCTTTGAGGCAGGAAGAAGCAGCATAGAATGACTTGAGCCATTGGAAGCTCTGGGACCTCTGATCCCAAGGGATACTGGCAGAGAAACAAGTGTCCACTATCCCAATCTCACATGAAACCCAGTGTCAGCCACCCTGCACCAGCCATGCCACCACACTCATTGAGAGGAACTGCTTTACCCACAGCCTCTGCTGAGTGATCTAAGCAGCCATAACTATATCCATTGACCTCATGCCTCTGGCTGTAGATGATTGGCCCAGTAATGGACACATGTTTTTGTTTTCCTCCCAGGTCACATAATTAGTATATCACACCAGGAGACAAGATTGGCTGAGATGCAAAGTCATATAGGTCTGGGACCACAGTGGGTGCCAGGGTTGGCCAAAGCCACAGTTGAGCTTAGGTATAGGAGGAATCTAACAAGTCACAGAAGAAACTAGACTACAGAGGGAAATGGAAGAATGGAACACAGTCTCAGAGAGAAGCAGAGTTAAAGCCATGAAATCCCAGAGGGAGAGAAAAGGAAGATGGCTAGAGGAGCTTCATTATCTCCTGTTCCTCACAAAATCTTGCTGTACATCCTTCTCCTCAATCCCAATTTATTTCCTTAAGTACCCACAATAAGCTACTTTTAAAATTTTCTTTTAATATTTTATTTATTTATTCATGAGAGACACAAAGAGAGAGAGAGAGAGAGAGGCAGAGACACAGGCAGAGGGAGAAGCAGGCTCTAAGCAGGAAGATTGATGTGGGTCTCGATCCTGGGTCTCCAGGATCACACCCTCGGCTGAAGGTGGCTCTGAACCGCTGAGCCACCAGGCCTGCCGAATAAACTATTTTTATACATGAATTATTTTAACTAGGTTTTCATTCATTACAACAAATGATCTCGGTACTGGTTAGGACTCTTGACTGCACGTAACAAAAATTCTACACTAATAACTGGCTCCATTATAAATGGGTTCTGATCACACATATGACTGAGAAGGATGGGGTGGGAGTAAAGTAGCTGGCATTCCACACAACCAAGTCCCTACTGAGCTCTCTTGACATCTCTTGGCCCTCTATTCTTAGAGCTTCCTCTCCAACAAATGGGCTTCCTCCATAAGATGGAAAGATGCTTCTGGTAGGCCAGAGTCACATTTTCTAGCATTGCAGCTCCAAGGTAAGACAGTCTTTCCACCATCAACAGAAGAAAAAATCCTGGGGAAATATTCTAATTGATCAGATGGACCACATATTTCTGAACAAAGCACTGAGGCCAAGGAAATTGGGCTGCTCTGATTGGCCAGGTATGGATCACATGCCAATCTTTGTGTGATCTGGAGACCTAGGGACCAAGTATGTTAACCAAAAAAGGAGGAAAAAAGATAATCCTGCTGGACAGCCCAATGTAATAGCTTCCACATTCCTAAGCTAAGTTGGAAGCACAGGAACATTACCGAGTTTACCATGAAGCACTTAAACAAGGAATCAATCAATATCTGATACCTTGCAACCTAGCATATGAGCAAAAGGAGAGTCCCAGAGGGTCCAAACCTCTGTCCATCTGCCTCCAAACACCAGACCAATGAAAGTACTTCAATTCTTACACAAAGTAGCTCTGCAAAGCAAAACAAATTCAAGTTTAGCATCAGAGACCCAAATTTGAGTCTCAGTTTTGCTGTTCAATGGCTATGGGATCTTGGGCAGACTATATAGCCTCCTTGAGACTCAATTTTTTGTCAGTAGAATGGAAGAGATGTTATCTACATCACACAGTACACATAAGGATTACATGTTGACCAAAAAAAAAAAAAATACAATATTAAGCAAAGAGAAAAGAGCAAGGGCCAATATTAAATACCTAGGTAGGCCTCAAACAGTCCTGGGAAAAATACCTGCACACAGAAAACAACCAGAACCATGAAAATGACAGTAGGAATTGTCTTCTGGCAATGGGACTTGGGGATAAAATGTTTCTGACTGATCAAATTTCTTCCTATTTGTAGTCTCATACCTGAGAATTTGAATTCTGTTATGGCAATGTCCTGCCCCCTTACTCCAGGCAATGGTCATACTCATGGTTCAGTTGCCCAAATAAGGAACAGTTTTTGTGTAAAGGGCAAGGATAAACCAGTTGTATTGTAATATCAAAATAGTCTACTATGTCTGCATTATGTATGCCTCAATAAAATAAAAGTATCCTCTTTTCACATAAAGAGGAAAAACACTTTTCCTTCAACTTCTATCCTAAGATGAACCCAAATCCCTCATGCTGCAAATTCGATGCTGTCTTCCTCATGCCCCATCTTCCTTGGAAGGAGGGAAGTCAGACACATTCCTCTAAGATGTCACAGGTACGGATGGCTTCAGCTCTCCCACTGCATACTCTCAGGGGTTGAAACGGTCGGAGCTCACACCTCAGGCCTTACCTTTGGGTCCCAGCCACTGTGAGGAAACACACACCCTCTTCAGAAATAGCAGCTCTCTCAGGCTCGGAAGCTGAGCCCCTGGGCCTGGCATCCATCCTCTCCAGAATCAGGCCCAGATAGATATACCTTGGTTCCCCCGTGTTCCACACTGGGTTGCTGATTTGCAGAGTCTTCTGTCTTTTCTCTGGTTTCTCATAACTGCTCCCCTGTGCATCCCATTCCAGTATCAACATAATAATGCCATCCCCTACTTCCAAGTCCGGCTGCCCTCATGTAATCTGAGTTTTCCAAGAAATGGGGCTGCATCTTAATCATATAAGCAAAATAGGCCAGACACACAATAGAGACCCAGATGTTAAAAGCAGGAATGAATTCATGCGTGGATGGATGGGTGGATGGATGCACGGATGCAGGGCTCGCTGCCTTTTATGTCCCAGTTCCCTAGTTCTATTCTACTGCTTACAAGTTCCTTCAGTTGGTTCTCAGCATCCTCTCTCTGCCTCCTGGCAACTGCTAAGCATCGCTCTCCCTCCAGTGCCTGGTAGGACCCAGAGTTGCTCATGGCTTCAAGTTCTCCCTTCTGACTCTCAGGAGTTTCTTCCCAGCGGGGGCTGCTCCAGCCAAGACACACTGTCCATTTGGCTTCCTTCCTTCCTGAAGCCTTCTGGATAGCAAGCTCCCTGCTCATCTCCTGCCATAAGTGGCCCTTGGATGTCAGAGTCATCCTTGTCCTTCTTCTACTCTTAAGACTGTGGGATTTTAAAGGTCTGTTAGAGTCTTGTTAAGCAAGGTGGTAACTCTTAGTATAGTATATGGTTCCATTTGACAAGGGAAACTGAGGCCAGGATATCAAGCACTAGGGCCATGAATCCTTTGTCACTCTCTTTGGTTTCCCTCCCCTTGAACCCAGGCTGGCCCTGGGACTATTTAGTTGGAAGTCAGCAGCAGTAACGCTGTGCCTGCCCAAGAATTGGACAAGAAGTGGAAACTTCTACTTCTTCCCTCTTGGAACACTTCCTCTGCAGAGGCTCCTTCCGGGAAGTGCCACATATGGACACTAACTATAGTCAGCAACCCCAGTGGCACCCCCAGTCGGCAGCGGACACCAACTGCGCGCCCCACGGATGAACCATCTGAAATCTCCAGCCAGCCGAGCCCTCAGGGCAGCCCCAGCCAACACCACGTGTATCAGAAGAACTCACAAAATTGTGAGATAATACAATGGTTGTTTCAAGCCCCTGAGTATCGGGGTGGTATGTGAGAAAGCAGTTAGGTGCCCAAAACAAATGTGTGGGTAACAAGGTCACATGCAGCTCAGATACGGATCTTGAGTCCTGTCAGCTCGGTGGAGAGTCTGGCGGAGCAGACCAGCCTCCCTCCCCAACAGCAGGCCAGCATTGTGATGCCTTGCCCTCCCTGGGCCTCAGAGCCAAATGCTGGTTCTCTCTCCTCCTTGCTGAGCAGAGCCAGCCCAGCCTGCCTCCAGGCTGCCATCTGCCTTTCCTCCTGCTAGACTGGCAGCCAGTCCCAGAGGCTGACCTCTGCCAGGGATGCTTCACGGTGAGGCAAACCCCTGCAGCTGTAGGAGCCCCGGCGGCTTCCCGGGCCACTGTCAGAGCAGCAAGCCCCTTGTCCTCACAGTGAAATCTGAGGGATCTGAGAGGACAACAAGAGGTCTCTTCCTAATAAACCAGAGAGATGGAAAGCAGGGCTGGCAGTGGAGGGGGCAGCGCTCAATCTTAAAGCCTGCCCTGCGTAAGCCTGACCAGTGGAGCTTAACCAACAGAAAGTGGCCTTTCCAACATCAGGATGAGACCCCCACACAGCTGAGTAGGGACAGTCAGGGAACAGGAGTGGGGCTCGTGAGGCGGAGGGGTCAGTCCCTTACCCTCTTCCTACAGGGAATGCCACTCCCAGTGAAAATTCTGGATTTTTTTTTTTTTTTACTGTGATGAAGTGTGCATAACGTACGATTTACCATTTTAATCATTTCCATAGTACATTTGAGTGGTATTTAGTTCATTCATAACACTGTGCCACCATCACCACCATCCATCTTCAAAACTCTTCACATCTTCCCAAACTGAAACTCCTTGCCCACTTAAACAGTAACTCCTCGGCCCCCAACACCCACATTTCTACTCTCTGTACCTATGAATTGGACAATTCTAGGTGCCTCATAAGCGGAATCCTATAGTATTTGTCCTTTTGTGACTTAGCATAATATTTTCAAAGTTCATCCATGTTGTACATGTGTCAAAATTTCCCTCCTTTTTCAGGCTGAATGAGGACACCACATTTTGTTTATCTATTCACCCATCCGTGGAAACCTGGTTTGCTTTGAGTTTTTAGCTATTGTGAATGATGCTGCTGTGAACATACTGCACCCCCATCTCCAACAAGAAAGCAGCAAGAGGGAGAGAAGTGGCTTTCCTCCTGGAAAGAGCACCACTTAAAGTGGAAGAGAAAATCTAAAACATGGGGACAGCAACCCAGGCATCAAGAAAATGGCTATTCCCAAGCGGGAGAGGCACTGCTCTGTCTCTACTGAAAAAAAAAAAAAAAAAAGAAGAAGAGACGGAACTTTAGCCAGAGGACAGTGGAACGAAGACCAGGAGGCATCCAGGAGTAAGAGTCCTGCTTTCCCTTTTACTTGTGAGACCAGCCGAAAGTCAGGCCTGCTCTGGCCTCAGGGCCTCCGCCTGCAATGAAGGAGGTACCTGAAGTCACTTTCAAGCAACTGCTTCTGTTTCCAACAGTCTATGGCTCCCAGTGAACCTGTGAAATCATTCCTGCTGCTGAAAATAGAAAAAGCCAGGGAAAGCCCTTCTCTGCCCCCGCCAGGCTCCAGGGGCCTACCAATGGCTGGGGTGATGGCTCACCCTGGGCTCCAAGCCCCTTTCGAAGGCACATCTCCCCCCTCCTTCCCTCCATTCCACCTCTGCCATATACATGGCTTTGTCTGCTTTAAAGGAGATTTTTGAGTGATTTACCCAGAGCCTTGCTAACTAAAACCCTGGCAAGAACAGGAAGAGAGAGAGGTGCCCGGGATTTCCCTCTGGGAGGCACAAGCCCCAGCAAGCCAAGCTGGTCAGAAACTCTGCACGCCTGCACCTCATGTTTTACTGGGGAATGGCTAATAGAAAGAGCATCCCCTGTTGGCTGAGGGTTCTGACATCAGTAGCCATTTTAATTTAATTCTGAGGAGCTAGTATCCCTGCATTTGTGTGGCTTCACGTGACTTTTGGAGGCCAGTTGGGCCCACTGTGTAAGGACGCTGGCTCCAGAGAGTCCTGAGGGAGGCGAGGGGTGGAAGCTGGGACCACTCAGGGCTGACGCCTCACATCTAGAGAAGGAGGAGCTGCTGCCTGTGCCATGTTTGACTGAAATTTAATTAGAATGTAATGTAAGCAGGACTGAGCAAGGACTCTTAATTGAAAATTACGTTTCCAACTCCATCACAGCCCATAGCCCTGATGCTATCAGAGCTTCTGTAAACATGGTCAGCATCCTGAAGAGTGGGTCCCCAAGTCCTCTTCCCTGTCCCATGCTGCAGGACTGTAAGCAGGCCCTGTGGGGATGTTACTCCCCAGGCAAAGCCTGAGACTCTTGGGCTTTCCTCTGCTCCTCCCAGGTCACCCCACCCTCTCTTCACTATAGTCATGTGAAGTACCAAAAGCAGGAGGAAATGAAACCATGGGGAGCCCCCACTACCTACATTCTCACCATTGATCCTCAGGTGGTTTCTACTCTTTCATAATCTTTTTATAGATGAGAACAATGAGGCGCAGAAGCTAGACCACTCAACTGTCTGCCTTGGTCACCCAGCTGGTTATTGGAAGAACGAGGATTTAAATATGGAAATAACTACACAAACTTCCTTCCACTACTTAATGCCCCCCACACTGTGTCCTAAGTAGGACATACTTCTTGGGGCCAGGTGAGGAGAGAGCACTGTCTGCAATAAAACAGCTCCCCAACCATGGCAGGTTGATCCAGAAGACAACTGACCCAAGCAAGTATGTACAAGGCTCCATCCCTGGAATATGAATTTTGAGAGGACAAATACAGAAGCTGGGCACTGTTACTGGGAGTGACTTGGATTCCACCGGCACCAGCTACCAAAACCTAGCAGTGCCCCCTCTGCTTCTGTAGAACAGAACCTTAACCTTCCAATATATTTTGGGATTTAGGAGGGGTTTTGTTTGCTTGCTTGCTTGCTTGCTTGCTTCAGACAGAGTAGGTTTCTGTTGCTTCCAACCAAAGAACTTCAATATGCATCTACAGGAGGTCTGAAAAGTGTATAGACAAAAGGCCTTTGGCATTTTTGCTCCACTCAATTGCTTAAAGTTTATTGTTCCTGTCCTTAATATTCACTTGTTCTAGCCAGGCCAGTCTCCTCAGCTCAAGCTGAGCTCAATCAGGCCTATGCCCAGGCCATTTTTCTGCATAAAGAGTCCTCCCTACTTCAAACTCCACTTTTCCTCTAAGCAAAGAATTTCTACCCATTCTCCAAGATTCAACTCAACCACCTCAGCATTCTCTGAACAACTGCAATACTAACAATCCAAAATAATAGCCAAACCTAACGTATGTTGCTTTGGATTGCTATTTACTCAGTTCATAAGGCTTCTGATCATAGAAATCTCATACTGTCCTGGTATTGTGCAAAAGAGAGTGTCTAACACAGGCTGGGAACAGCACAAATAAACTAAATTGCTTGTAAAGATGGCCTGGCAGAGACTGCTACTACTTACTTGCTCAAATACTGTTTTATTTTGCAGCTACACTACACATCCCAGACCCCTCACATTCAGGCATGGCCATATGACCATGTTCCAACCAATGGAATATGAGCATAAATAAAGTGTGCACTTCCAGCCCAAGGCTTTAAGGAACAGATGTGCCTACCCACACCCTCCTTCCCCTTCCTTTGGCTACATGCAGACAAAGATGAATCACTCAGTTTTAAATCATTGTGTGGGAGAAGTCTCCTGCCAACCAAGAACACCTGCTCCAGACAATTATGTAAATGAGAAATAAACTTCTACTGTATTTGAGCCATTATACGATTTATGATCCATTTGTTAGAGAAGCTAGTACTAGTATTACTACCAATTATAGATGGTGATCGCAATGATGCTGAAGAAGGTAATGTTGTCTGTAGTGGTGATGATTGTGAAGATGGCATGGTTACAAGTGGGAATGGCAGTGACAGTGGTAGTGATGGTGATAGTGACAATTTTAATGATTATAATGATGTAGCTGCTATCATTAATGACTTTGATACTACTAAGGCAATGGTAATTTAATAGGCTGCTGATAAAGACTTTCCCTATAACCACAGAACTAGGCCCCAAAACTGAAGAAAAAGAGTTACTAAGTTTTCACTATTTAAATTGACATTACTTATTTGGGGCGAAATATAACCTTTTTTACTGCTCTCCTACCAATTTGAGTCTTCAATATTCTGGTTACATCAGGAATGGAAACATAGGATGCCTGGGTGGCCCAGCAGTTGAGTGTCTGCCTTTCACCCAGGGTGTGATCCTGGAGTCCCAGGATCAAGTCCTACATCAGGCTCCCTGCGTGGTGCCTGCTTCTTCCTCTGCCTGTGTCTCTGCCCCTCTCTCTCTGTGTGTCTCTCATGAATAAATAAATATTTAAAAAAGGAATAGAAACAGAAGTGCTTCATTAATTTTTTAATGAAATGTTTACCAAGTATCTACCAAATTCCAGGCTATGTGTTGAGGGGAATAGTGATGACTATGACCACCATGGTGAAAATGATAACAGTTCTTGAGGGTCTCACTTAGGTGCCTGGGGAAATCTGAGTTCTCTCTGGTCCCATTGCACCGCAGGCCATCTCCCACTGTAATCAGGCATATCATAAAGACCCAATTCAATAAAGATTAAGCAAAGCAGATGCTTATTGCTCACTCACGAAAACATTCAGGTCAGTCACCTAGGGTTGGCAGCCTTGCCTCATCAATCTGTCTACCATGGCTCTGCCATCTTCATCATGTGGCTTCCATCTCAAGGGCAGCTCCCAGTCTCAGGCCCACATCCAATTCCTTGGAAGGAAGAAAAGGAAGGGGAAGCCATGAACCTTCTTTAAAGAACATGGCCCCAAACCTACAGGTGTTATTTCCACTCAGGTTCCACTGGGTAGAACCTGATCACATGGCCACGCCCGCTACCAGAGAAGCTGGAATGTCATCTTTAGTGAGAAATGACCAGTGAGAAATTCCATTACTATGTAAAAAGGAGAAAGGCTATTGGGGAATAGCTAGCAGCCTCTGCCACATCACAGTGGCTCCTTAGCCAAAGGGATCTTTTAAAAAATACAAATTGGATCCTGTCACCCTCCCCCAAATTAAATATTTTTATTCCCTTAGAGTAAAATCCAATTCTCTTGCCATGGCCCACAAGGCCCTGTAAAATCTGAGGACACCTGCCCTTATTCAAACCTCATCTTGTATCTCATTCTTCCTTATTCATAATTCTCCAACCATTGGCCACACTCTGTGAGATTCCTATAACATCCAAGTTCCTTGCCATGTTGGAATCCTTAAGTTTTCTGTTCTCTCTGCCAAGAATGCTCTCCTCTCAGCTCTGCTCATAGCTGGCCTCCCCCTCATCTTGCAAGTCCAGAACAAATACTGGCTCCTCACATAGGCCTTTTCTGGGCACCCTATCCCCACCTACCCACTAAGGTACTTCCTACTATGTCACTTCAGGCATTTCTTTACAGGAATTTTATCACCATTTGTAATATCTTGCTTATTTATGTGTTTTCTTATTTACTGCACTTTTCTTCACAGGAATGTTAGCTCCCTATCTGATATGTTCAGTATAGAATCCCTGTATCTAGGGATTGTGTAGAGACTCAATAAATATTTGTCAAATAACAGTTTCCAAGACCTCCTCCTTCCTCTCCAAGAGTAACTCTGTCCATCAGTATTCATCATCATGCCTAAAAAGAGTTAAGCAGTTAATTTGGCCCCAAGAAGACCTCTGAATATATCTACCTACCCACATACTTGGTAGAGTATGTCCAGCCTACTCCTAGCCTATGAAAGCCACACATAGAGATAGAAATTGCACATGGTTCCTGACGTTAAGGCCTAGAAACCACGTTGTTAATAAAACTTGGCCAAACGAATGTCTCAGGCTCTTCCCCTGGATAAGAATGTAAGGAGACAAAGAGGTAAGAGTCTGCTGTGAAAAGGAGCAGGAGCATCATTCCTTAAAGCTAGTGTTTTGAGTAGACTATTAAACATGAAAATTAAGGCCCAAAAGTGAAGAAGTAAGGGAGACTGCCTGCAGCTTCAGAAAGCAGTTAGCCTGCTGGTCTTAGCCACACATTCACTCACTGCATGAATTAGGATAAATCATGCCACCTCTCTGAGCAGTGTTTAACAAGAGGTTTGGGCTAAGTCATGCATAAGATCTCTTTATAGCTCTGATGCACCATAGGAAGGATGGATTTCTTTTACTAGTCTTAAAGCCCACCAAGCTGCTGCACTGAATATGTTCTGCTCCTGTTGCCTCTTTTCTCTATGACTACATGGATCTTTTTCTCTTCTTTTCATTTCTTTTTTCTTGTTTTCTCTCTCTCTCTCTCTCTCTCTCTCTCTCTCTCTCTCTTAATCTTCTTCTTCTTCTTCTTCTTCTTCTTCTTCTTCTTCTTTTGCAAAACAGTACTTTTACTGCAGTTATTCAATGATATGTTATGCTATTCATAATTATTCTTTAGGTATTTGTTGTCCTTTTGTTTGTTTCTTTCTCCAAGTTTTTATTTAAATTCCAGTTAGTTAATATACAGTGTAATATTAATTTCAGGTATACAATTTAGTGATTCAATGGTTACACGATTCCTTTTCTATTCAAACTGTTCAGCACATCTCTGAGTCAACAAACGATTGGCAAAGGGGACTGGAGAGGGTCCTATTGTTGGTCGAGCAAGCTGGTATCTATGAAATAACCAAGAGTGGCTTCTTGCCTTCTTTGCATTCTTTGCTATAAGAAGGCAGGCACACTAACACCCTATTCCCTGAGCAGCATGCCAGCAAGGAGACAAGTCTTACTTGTTCAATAGCTAAGAAATTCCTGATATATATGGAAAACCTTTGATAGCAAAGTGTTTGATTAACTTTGTGAATGCCAAGTTAACATTTGAGTAGCAACCTTTCTGATCTGAAAGGAAAACAAAACTCCCAACTATCTATAGGTGTGCCTCATAAAAGTCTACTTATAGAAAAAACAGAGAGAGAGAGAAATTACACAGAGTTCAGAACAAAAAAGAAAATAGAAAAAAACCTTAACCAAATATTTATTATATTTTAAATTTATCCTTAGACTAGCAGCTGTGAGTGATGATGCCAAGGATGGAGTGATAGCTTTAAGATAACATCTTTATATCAGCTAACTTCTAAGAAACAGCAAGATTATACAGGATCACAAGAGGCCTGTGAAAATAACATGAGGTAATTTTCTTTTAGAATTGGACTATTAAAAAATGAATAAATCTCTAAAAAAACACAAACAATAGAAAATCTGAATAATTCTATAGTGATTAAAGAAACTAGAACTGTAAATTAAACAGAACGATTTCCACCAATAGGTAGGCCAAGATGACAAAAAAAATTCTAACAAGCATTTTATAAAGAAATAAAGCCAATATTATACATAGCATTCCATAGATAAAAGGACAGAATAATTTCCAGCAGATTAGCATAACCTTACTTCCAATATCTGACAAGGGCAGTGAAAAGAAAGAAAATTATTGGACAAACTTATTCATAAAGAGAGTACAAAAATTCCTTTAAAATGAACAAAATTGGAAAAGAAGTGATAGAGAAGGAGGTCTAAGATGACAGCATAGGAAGATTCTGAAACCAGCTTCTCCCATAAACACAACAAATCAACAGCTCTTGGAAAATTTCCTCTGAAAAAGGCATGAACTAGCTAAAAACAACACCTCCACAACAAAGGATAAAAATGCCACATCAAGAAGGTAGAAGAGTCAGAAACACACTCTAATCCACCCCAGGCACAGTGACTCACAATTGAGAGGGACTCAAGAAAGTAGAATTTTTCCCTAAAGAGTGAGGGTCTTGTGTTCCACAGCAGACATCACAACCTTTGGATCCTGCACCAGAAATACAAGCTCCCAAGATGTAGAACCAACAAGGATTTCATCCAGGAGAACCATTGAACTGTAGGGGATGGGGAGTCCACCCTTAAACAGGCTCATATACAGACTCATTTGCCCCAGGACCCAGAGCAAAAGAAGAACTGTTAAAAGCACCTAGACTATATGTGAAGGAGACACACTAATCTTAAAGCATCTGCGGAGGAGGCAGGAACATGTCGGGACTACCTCCCAAGAGAAAAGCACTGGTAGGTGCCATTTGCACCACCTCACTCTACCTTGCTAATGCCCACCCTAGCAGACATCATTTTAGCAATCTCACTCTAATCTGCTGGTGCATGTGTGTCCTTCCCCACCCCCTACACCACACCTGCACTACAGCCAGCTGAGTGAGTACCCTGCTACCAATGTGCCACAGCCATGTCACAGCCAGCAAGACAAGCATCTTGCTCCCATGCCCATACCTGAACCACATTATATCCAGCCAGGCAACAATCTTGTCTCTACTCCCATATATACTGAAGCCACACCACAGCCAGCTGCATCACAGCCAGCCCTTCATGCATCAACTGCATCATGGCCAGCCCGTACAGTATACATGTCAGCTGCACCACAGCTAGTGAGGCAAATGCCCTGCTCCACCCTACACTGCAGTCTTACCACAGCAGTGGACTCATGTAGCCCAAACAGGAGATGCCCTGGAGTGCCTGTTCTGGTAGCCCAGGAGGATTGAGTTTCTGGGCCCCATAGGTCATCTCCCAAACAAGACCACTCCTTCAATACCAGGAGAGATAGCTGTTTCACCTAATACATAGAAACAAACACAGAGAATCTGGCAAAGTGAGGAGACAGAGGAATGTGTCCTAAACAAAGAACAAAACAAAACCTTAGGAAAAGACCTTAATGAAGCAGAGATAAGTAATCTACCTGGTAAGAGTTCAAAGTAATAGTCATAAAGATGTTCAAACTAGGGAGAAGAATGGATGAACACAGTGAATACTTCAGCAAAGAAATAGAAAATACAAGAAAGTACCAAACAGACGTCACAGGGCTGAAGAATACAATGACTGAACTGAAAAACACACTACAGGATTTAACAGTAGACTGGATGAAGCAGAGGAAAGGATCAGCAAGCTGGGAGACAAAGCATTGGAACTCATCCAGACAGCTAAAAAAAAAAAAAATTTTTAAAAGTGAAGCTACCTTAGAGGACCTACATGACAACATTAAGTGGAAAAACATTCACATTACAGAGGTCCCAGAAGGGAGGGAGAGAGAGAGAGAGAGAGGCAGAAAACTTACTTAAAGAAATAATGGCTGAAAATTTCCCTAATCTAGAAAAGAAAATAGACATCCTGGTCTAGGAAGACCAGAGAGTTCCAAATAAGATGAACCAAGACACACTATAATTAAAATGTCAAATGGTCAAATGTTTGGAGCACCTGGATGGCTCAGTCAGTTAAGTGTCTGCCTTCATTTTGGCTCAGGTTATGATCTTAGGGCTGTGAGATCAATCCCTTCCTTTGGGTTCCATGCTGGACGTGGAGCCTGCTTAAGATTATTTCTCTTCTTCCCTCTCTGCCTCTCCCCTTCTCTATCTCTAAAAATTAATAAACAAATAAAACATCAAATGTTAAAGACAGAATCTTAAAAGCAGTAAGAAAATACAACTTGTTATGTACATAGGAAACTCCATAAGGCTTTCAACCTAAATAGACTTTTTAATACATACGATGCTATATGTGAACCTTGCCATAACTACAAAGCAAAAATTCATAATAAACACACCAAAGAAAATGAAAAAAGAATTTAAACATAACACTAAAGAAAGCTATCAAACCACAGAGGAGGAGAGAAAGAGAAGAAAGGAACAGAGAGGAACTATAGAAACAGACAGAAAACAATTAACAAAATGGCAATAAGTACATACCCATGAATAATTACTTTAAATGTAAATAGACTAACTTGTCCAATTAGGATATACAGCAGCAGAATAAATTTTAAAAGAAGATTCATCTATATGCTGCCTAAAAGAGACTCACTTCAGAAATTAGGGCACACACCAACTGAAAGTGAAGAGATGGAGAAAAGTATTCTATGCAAATAGAAATGACAAGGAAGTTGATACAGTTATACTTATATCAGACAAAATAGACTTTAAACAAGGACGGTAATAAAAGACAAGTGCAAGGA
The DNA here is from genome assembly GCF_018345385.1 of Vulpes lagopus. NCBI lineage: Eukaryota > Metazoa > Chordata > Mammalia > Carnivora > Canidae > Vulpes > Vulpes lagopus. The sequence goes on along the minus strand of NC_054847.1, from coordinate 3,410,140 downwards.
AAACCCCATAGGACTATCAGCCAGTTTTTCAGCAGAAACTTTGCAGGCCAGAAGAGGGTGGCATGATATATTCAAAGTGCTGAAAGAGGGACACCTGGGTCGCTCAATGATTAGTGTCTGCCTTCGGCTCAGGGCATGATCCTGGGGTCTGGGGATTGAGTCCTGCAGGCCAGTTTGCTATCAAACTATAAGGGAAGAGAGCAGGAGAAAAACAAGGAAACAGAGAAGAACTACAAAAATAACCAGAAAACAATGAACAAAATGACAGTATGTACACATGTATCAATTTTACTTTAAATGTAAATGGACTAAATGCTCCAGTCAAAAGAGATAGGATGGCTGAATGGATTAAAAAAAGAAGAAAAAAAAAAAGACCCAGAGACACCTCGGTGGCTCAGTGATTGAGCATCAGCCTTTGGCTCAGGTCATGATCCTGGGTTCTGGGATCGAGTCCTGCATCAGGCTCCCCGCAAGGAGCCTGCTTCTCCTGCCTATGTCTCTGCCTCTCTCTGTGTGTCTCTCATGAATAAATAAATAAAACCTAAAAAAAAAAGACCCATCTATATGCTGTCTAAAGACTCACTTCAGACTTACAGACATACAGAATGAAAGTGAAGTGCTGAAAAAAACATATGCCATACAAATAGAAGGAAAAAACTGGTGTAGCAATACTTATATCAGGCAAAATAGACTTTAAAACAAAGACTGGGGATCCCTGGGTGGTGCAGCGGTTTGGCGCCTGCCTTTGGCCCAGGGCGCGATCCTGGAGTCCCAGGATCGAATCCCACGTCGGGCTCCCGGTGCATGAAGCCTGCTTCTCCCTCTGCCTCTCTCTCTCTCTCTCTCTCTCTCTGTGTGTGTGTGTGTGTGACTATCATAAATAAATAAAAATAAATAAAGTTGTTAAAACAAAGACTGTGATAAGAGACAAAGAAGGACACTGCATAATGATAAAGGGATTAATCCAACAAGAGGATATAACAATTATAAATATTTACACACCCATAGCATAGGAACACAAGAACACCTAAATATATAAAGCAAATATTAACAGATATAAAAGGAAAAGCTTACAGTGATATAATAGTAGGGGACTTTTTTAAAAAATGATTTTTAAAATTTATTTATAAGAGACACAGAGAGAAATACAGAGACATAGGCAGAGGGAGAAGCAGGATCCCTGCCAGGAACCCGATGTGGGACTCAATCCCCAGACCCAGGATCACACCCTGAGTGGAAGGCAGGTACTCAACCGCTGAACCACCCAGATATCCCAATAGTAGGGGACTTTAATACCCCTTTATATTACTAGATAAATTATCCAAAAAGAAAATCAACCAGGAAACAGTGGCTTTGAACACCACATTAGGTCAGATGGACCTAAGAGATATATTCAGAACATTCCATCTAAAAACAGCAGAATACACATTCTTTTCAGGCACATGGCACATTCTCCAGATAGGTCACAGGTTAGGCCACAGAACAAGTCTCAATAAATTTAAGAAGATGAAATTATATCAAGCATCTTTTTTGACCACAGCAGTATGAAACTAGAAATAAATTATAAGAAAAAATCTGGAAAGAAAGAACACAAATACATGGAAGCTAAATAACGTGCTACTAAATAATGGGTCAACCCATTATTTAATGGGTTTCAACCAAGAAACCGAAGAAGAGATCAAGAAATGCATGGAGACAAGTGAAAATGGAAATACAGTAATCCAGAATCTTTGGGACACAGCAAAAACAGTCCTAAGAGGGAAATTTATAGCAATACAGGTCTACCTCAAGAAATAAGGAAAAATCTCAAATAAGCAACCTAACCTTACCCCAGAAGGAGCTAGAAAAAGAAGAACAAAGCCCAAAGCCAGTAGAAGGAAGTAAATAATAAAGATTACAGCAAAAACAAATTAAATAGACATTAAAAAATAGAAAAGATCAATAGTACAAAGAGCTGGTTCTTCAAAAAAGATAAAATCAATAAACTTTCAGCCAGACTCATCAAGAAAAAAAAGAGAAGGCTTAAATCAACAAAATCAGAAATAAAGAAGAAATAACAATCAACAACACAGAAATACAAGGATCATAAAAGAATACTATGAATAATTATCTGCCAACAAATTGGACAACCTAGAAGAAATGGATAATTTTCTAGAAACATATAATCTTCCAAAACCAAATCAGAGAGAAATAGAAAATTTGAACAGACCAATTACTAGCAATATAATACAACAGTAATAAAAAAAAAAAAACTCCCAAGAAACAAAAAAGCCCAAGACCATATGGCCTCACAAGTGAATTCCACCAAACATTTAAAAAGTTAATACCTAGTCTTCTCAAACTACTCCCAAAAATAGAAGAGGAAGGATAAGTTCCAAATCCATTCTATGAGGTCAACATTACTCTGATACCAAAACCAGACTACAAAAAAAGAAAACTATAGGCCAATATCTCTGATGAACATAAATACAAAAATTCTCAACAAAATATTAGCAAACTAAATTCAACAATAAATTTTAAAAATTATTTACCATAATCAAGTAGGATTTATCCCAGAGATGCAAAGTTAGTTCAATAATCATGCATCAATTTATATAATATACAACATTAACAAGAGAAATGATAAAAACCATTTGATCATCTCAATAGATGCAGAAAAAGCATTTGACAAAGAAGAACACTTGTTCATGCTAAAAACTCTAAGAATGTGGGTTTAGAAGAAACAGACTATATACGACAAACCCACAGCTAATATCATCCTTAATGGGGAACAGCTGAAAGCTTTTCTTCTAAGATCAGAAAAAAGATAAAAATGTCAACTCTCACCACTTTTATTCAACATAGTACTTAAAGTCCTAGCTGCATGAAGGAAAGAAGGAAATGGTAAAGAAGAAGTAAAACTGTCACTATTTGGCAGATGGCATACTATACATAGAAGACCTTAAAAACTCCACTATTAGAACTGATAAATGAGTTTAGTAAAGTTTCAGGATACAAAATTAATATACACAAATCTATCGCATTTCTATACACTAAAAACAAAGTAGCAGAAAGAGAAATTAAGACAACAATCCCATTTACAATTGCACCAAAAATAATGATATATCTAGGAATAAATTAAATCAAGATGAAAGACCTCTACTCTGAAAACTGTAAGACATTGATGAAAGAAATTAAAGATGACCAAAACAAATGGAAAGATTTGCCATGCTTATGGATTGGAAAAAATAATGTTGTTGAAATGTCTATGCTATCCAAAACAATCTACTTATTCAAGGTAACCCCTATCAAAATAACAATAGTATTTTTCACAGAACTAGAACAAATATTCCTAAAATTTGTATGGAACTACAAAAGACCCTGAATAATCAAAGCAATCTTGAGAAAGAACAAAGCTGGAGGTTTCACAATCCCAGATTTCAAGATATACTACAAAGCTATAGTAATCAAAACAGTATGGTATCAGGACAAAAATAGATATATAGATCAATGGAAGAGAACCGAGAGCCCAGAAATAAACTCACATGTATATGGTCAATTAATATACAACAAAAAAAAGCAAGAAGATACAATGAGGAAAAGACAAGTCTTTTCAATAAATGGTCTTGGGAAACCTGGACAGCTACATGCAAAATAATGAAACTAGACCACTTTTTTATACCACACACAAAAGTAAACTCAAAATGAACTAAAGAACTATGTGACACCTGAATGTGACACTTGAATGTGGCACGTGAAACTCCTTAAAGAAAACATAGGCAATAATCTCCTGGACATTGGGCTTACCAAAATTTTTCTGGATCTCTCTCCTGAGACAAGGGAAACAAAAGCAAAAACAAGCTATTGTAACTTGATCAAAATAACACGGTTTTGCACAGCAAAAGAAACCATCAATAAAATGAAAGGGCAACCTACTTAATGGGAAAAAATATTTGTAAATGACATGTCTGATAAGGTGTTAATATTCAGAACACATAAAGAATTTATATAACTCAACACCAAAAAAGCAAACAGTTTGATTAAAAACTGGGCAGAAGACATCCAGATGGCCAACAGACACATGAAAAGATGCTCTACATCACTAATCATCAGGGAAATGCAAATCAGAACCACAATGAGATCTCACCTCACATCAGTCAGAATGGCTGTCATACGTGGCATTATCTCTTAAATTTCATTTGTAAGTGTGTGTTGCTAGCATACAGAAATATAATTGATTTTTGCATTTGTATATTTACCTGCATTCCTGCAAAATTCAACTATTAATTTTCTTCTTTTGTACTGTCAATACTTGTATTTAATACAATTTTTAAATAATGATAGTTTCATTTTGTCCTTTCCAGTCTTCTTTTTCTTTGCCTGGCTAGGGCCCCCAGCACAATAAATGTTGGATAAGTGTTGGATAAATGTGATGAGAATGGTTGGAAAGGAAAAAAGAGATAATGCCATTTATGATAGCACCAAAAACATATCAGGTATGTAGGAAGTAATCCAGTGCCATGTTGGAGCCAACTTGCACCTGCTCCTGACAGCCAACCTGAGCACATTTACATTCATTTTCTATTGTAGCATAGCAAAGTACACAGGTTCTGAAGGTCAGAACTTTGCACAATGTGGCTGAGTTCTTCTGCTCATGGTCTCACAAAGCTTGAGACCAAGCTCAATGGTCTGAACTCTCATCTGGAGGCTCTGAAGAAAAATGCACTTCCAACCTTATTTTGTCGTTGGCAGAATTCAGTTTCTTGCAGTCGTAGCACTGAAGTTCCCATTTTCTTGCTGGTCAGTCGGGGGCACTCTAAGCAACTCAAGGTCACATGCATTCCTTGTTACATGGCCCCCTCCAGCAAAAAATTTCTTGCACATCAAATTTCTCTAGTGCTTCAAATATCTGATTTTCTTTGTAGTAACTAGGCAGAGAAAACTTTTTACTTTTCAAATGCTCATGTGACTATGTCACACTCATCCAGATAATGTCTCAGTCTAAGGTCAGATGTGCCAACCACCTTGGTCACAGCAAAATCCATCATTTTCATGGCGCTGGGGCTCTGCAGGGCATGTAAACAAGAAAGAGGGTAATCTTGGGAAACATTTTAGAATCCTGCTCAGCAGTCTGCCCTCTGGCCCCTAAATATTTACAGCCCTTCAAATGCAAAAATACATTTACTTCTTCCCAAGTTGGCAATGTTCTCACCTCACATTCTAGAACGCAAAGCCAAATTCTCATATAAATCTTATCAGCTCAAAAAGTCCAAAATCTCATCATATAAAATATCTAATCAGGTGTGATGAAGCTCTTTGGCATAACCCATCAATATAGCTTGGAGGCACATTTATTCTCCATCTGCGAACCTGTGACACTAGAAACGATGATCTGCCCCAACATTCCTATCACACATTTGTGGCACAAGTATAGCATAATAGTTACATGCATTCTGGTTCAACAAAGGGAGAAATGGGAAGTAAAAAGTCATCAGTCCAAAACTGTTTTGAACTCCAGCCAGGCGAGCACCAGCCAGAGGTCCTCAATTAGGTGTGGTGGCCTGAGAATTACCCTCTGTGGCTCTTAGCTCCACCCTCTGAGTTATCCTTCATGAAACATAGCATGTGTTTATTAAAACAGGTGATGTGTCCTTTAGACAAAAGCCACAGTCACACACCATTTCAAGATAATCCTTTCTCTATCTTGGCTTCCTCTGAGATAACTAAGGGACAAACCTTCTAAGCGCCCTAGAAGCCTTCTGGCTTGATTGAGAAGACCTTTGAAGAGCTCCCTTAATCCTTTAGATTGTGTGTAGCTGAATACTCTGACCATTATCTTCCCAGGGTTTCAGCAAATGGTTGTCCAATCACTCACTTAGCCCTTTCTCCGAGCCATACATGTAACAGTCACCGAGGCTCAACATCTTTTACCATCCGGAGGAGGTGAGAATTTTCAAAATCATCCAGTCCTGATTCCTTTTTGTTTACAGTTCTTCCCTGAATTTCTCTCTCACTTCTCCCATTTTATCATAAGCAACAAGAAGAAACCAGGGTGTATAGTCAGCACTTTGCTTTAAAGACTCCTTTGCCATATATGCAAATTCACCCCTTACAGAATCTGCTTTCCACATAACTGCAGACACAATTTTGTTAAGATTTCTTACCCAGGATAATTCGTCCTCCAATTTCCAACAATATATTCCTTACTTAATTCTGAGCCCTCACCAAGAGTGTTCTCAAATTCCAGATTTCTATTAATAGTCTGTTCACAGCTAATTTAAGTTTTCTCTAAGGCAATTTAAGATATCTTTAAAATGCTCCTTACTTCCCTCTGAACTTTCACTAGCAGAATCTTTAATGTCCATATTTCTATTATCAGTTTGTTCAAGGGAATTAAGGACTTTTTTTTCTTACTCCTCATAATTCTTCCAGCTTCTGCCAATGGACTGATTCCAAAGTCACTTCAACGTTTTCGTTCAGACTTTTTGAGATCAGTGAACGTTCAAATGTAAGGAATAAAACAAAGAGATCCCATGAGTCCTTTAGCCTGTTTCTCCCAATGGTTATAGCTTACAAAATATCACAACTGTATATTAAATTGGTATAGTCAAGATGCAGAACAGCTCCATCACCAAAATACTCCTAATGCTACCTTTTTATATCCACATCCAAGTCCTTCCTCCCTGACCCCTTGGAACTAGTAATCTATTCTCAATTTCTATAATATTGTCATCTCAAGAATGTTATATAAATAGAGTCATACAGTATTGAACATTTTAAAATAGACTATTTTTCATGTAGCATAATGCCCCGGGAGTTTATTCAATTGTGGCATGTATCATAGTTCATTCCTTTAACTGCAGAGTAGTATTCCACAAGATGGGTGGCCCACAGTTTGTTTAGCCATTTATCCATTGAAGAACATCTGGGTTGTTCCCATTTGGGGGCTATTAAAGCTGCTATGAATATTTGTGTACAGTTTCTGTGTGAATATTTTTCACTTCTCTAAGATAAATGCTATAGTAAACACTATGTTGTATGGCAAGTATGTTTGGTTTTTTTAAGACAACACTGCCAAACGATTTTTCAGAATGGCTATACCATTTTACATTCCCATATGCAACCAATGAGTGATCTAGTTTCCCTGTATCTTTGCCAACATTTGGTATTGTCTCTATATTTTATTTTAGCTGTTCTGAGAGGTACATAATAATATCTCTTTGTATTGCATGTATCTCTTTGCATTGACTAATGCATGTTGAACATCTCTACGTTATGCTGGTTTGCCATCTGCATATCTGACTGGTGGAAAGTCTGTTCATGATGTTTGTCCATTTTCTAACTAGATTGTTTACTGTTGAGTTTTGAAAATCCATTCTATATTCTAGATACTATTCCTTTGTCAGATATGTGGTTGGCAAATATTTCCTTTTTGTATTTTCATCTTAACAGGATCTATCACAGAGCAGAATTTTTTTTTATCTTGATGAAGCCAAATATATCAATTTTTTCTTTTTGTCATGTTTTCAAAAATTTTCTTAAAGATTTTAATTTTAAGTAATTTCTACACCAACATAGGGCTTGAATTCACAGCTCCAAGATCAAGAATTACATGCTCTACTGACTCTGCCATGAGGCATCTCTTTTTTGGTATTTGTTTGTTTTTTAAGATTTTATTTATTTATTCACAAGAGACACAGAGAAGCAGAAACATAGGCAGAGGGAGAAGCAGGCTCCCTGCAGGGAGCCCAATGCAGGACTTGATCCCAGGACCCCAGGATCACAACCTGAGCCAAATGCAGACACAACCACTGAGCCACTCAGGTGCCCCCTTTTGGTGTTTTCAATGTCAGGTCTAAAAACTCTTATCTAGCCTTAGATTTAAAAAAAAATCTCCTATTGCTATCTTTTAAAAGTTTTACATTTTACATTTAAATGATGATCCATTATGAGTAATTTTTTGTATAGGTGTGAGGTTTAGATGAAGGTCCTTTGTTTTGTTTTGTTTGCTTATCTATATTAAGTTTTTCTAGCACCACTTGTTGAAAAGGCTATCCTTCCTCTATTGTTTTTGTGCCCTTATCAAAAATGAATTGAGAATATTTGTGCATGTTTATATCTGGGTCTCTAATATGTTACATTGGTCTATGTGTCTATCCCTACACCTACCATAATATCTTGATTACTATAACTATATACTAAGGTGTTTTTGTCTTTGTTTTTTAAGATTTTATTTATTTAGAGAGTGTGTGAGCAGGGGGAGAGCCATTGGGAAAAGGAAAAAGAATCTCAAGCAGACTCCATGCTAACCATGGAGCCCAATGCAGGGCTCAGTCTCACAACTCTGAGATCATGACCTGAGCCAACACTCAACTAACTGACCGAACCACTCATGTGCCCCATACACTAAGTTTTCATTTGGGGTAAAGTGATTCATCCTACTTCATAATTCTTTGTTAAGATTATTTTAGTTATTCTAGTTATTTTATATTTCCATATAAATTTTAGAATAAGCTTGTTCATGTCTACAAAAATAATTTGCTGGGGTTTTAATAGAAATCACACTAAATATGTATATTAAGTTGAGGAGATTTAGCATCTTTACTATATTGAATTTCCCATTCCATGACCATGATGAGTCTGTCCATTTATTTAAATCTTAGATTATTTTCATCAGGGTTTCATAATTTGCAGCACACAGATTTTAGGCATATTTAAAGTTTACACCTAAAGTTTTCATTTTCTTTGGATTAATTATAAGTGGCACTGTATTTTTAGTTTCAGCTTCTGTAGTGCTGGTACATAGAAATGCAATTGATATTTACGTTGATGTATCCTGTGACCTTGCTGAACTCACTTGTTAGTTCTAACAGAGGGGTTTTTTTCACATATTCCTTGGGATTTTCTTTTTCCTTGGGATTTTCTATATAAATATGATATCTGAAAATTTGGACAGTTTTATTTCTTCCTTTGCAATTGTATGTCTTTTATTTCTTTCTCTTACCTTAGTGCAGTGGCTACAATTTTCAGTACTATATTGAGTAAGAGTAATGAAAGCTAACATCCTCACCTTATTTTCAGTCTTAGAGGAAAAACACTCCATCTTTCACATCACTTGATATTAGTTATAGGTTTTTGTTTTTAGATGCTCTTTATCAAGTTGAGATAATTCCCATCTATTCCTAATTTTCTGAGAGTTTTATTATAAATGGTTTTGGGTTTTGTTAAATGATTTTTCTGCATATTGGCTTGCTAATATGGTAGATTACATTGGTTTTAGAATGTTGGGCCAGTCTTGCCCACATGAAATAAATTCCACTTCATCATGGTGTATGATAATTTTTACACTCTGCTGGATTTGACTTGCTAACATTTTGAAGCATGTTTTATATCTAACTTAATGAAAATATTGGTCTGTAATTTTTTTGGTCTTTTGTTGTTATTCTTGTAGTGCCTTTGTCTGACTTTGTATTAGGATAATACTGGCCTCAAAAAATAAGTTGGAAACTGTTTCCTTTTTTTCTATTCTCTAGTAAAGATTATGTAAAACTTGCATCAACTTTTCCTTAAGTGCTCAATAGAATTCACTCCAAAACCGTTTAGATTTGAATGTATCTGGCTTTTTAATTACAAATTCAATTTCATTAAATTGTTTCATCTTGATTGAGTTTTGGTAGCTTGCAGTTTTTGAGAAATTGGTCCATTTGTTCTAAACTGTTGAATTTATGAATGTAAAGATGTTCATGGTGTTTCCTCTATTATCCTTTTATTGGTTACAACCTCTGTATTTATATCCCATTTCATTCCTGATATTGACTACTTGTGTCTTCACTCTGTTAATCATTGTGAGTCCTGCTACAGATTTATGAATTTTATCAATTTTTAAAAAATCTTTTGTGGGGCACCTGGGTGGTTCAGTCAGTTAAGCGTCTGCCTTCAGCTCAGGTTATGATCTCAGGGTCCTAGATTGACTCCCACATCAGGCTCTCTGCTCAGCAGGGAGTCTGCTTCTCTCTCTCTCACTCTCCCTCTGTACTCTCCACACACACTCAAATAAATAAAATCTTTTTTAAAAGAACAGCTTTCGTTGTTTCATTGATTTTCTCTATTGGTTTCCTGGGGTTTCTTTCTGCTCTTATCTTTATTATCTTCTTCCTACTACTCACCTGACATTTATTTTGTTCTTCTTTTTCTACTTTCTTGAGGTTGGTTCTTAAAGTGTTGATTAAAACTGTTTCTCAAAAAAATAAAAATAAAAAAAAATAAAACTGTTTCTCTTTTCTCATGTAAGCACTTAGATACAATAAGCTATAAATTTTCCTCTCGCAATTGCCTTAGCTGTATCTGTATGTTTTAATATCTTATATTTTCATTTAATTTTATTTTTTATATTTATACATTTGGACTTATCTTTTGATTTATGTATTATTTAGAATAGTGATTTTAATTTCCAAATGTTTAGAGATTTTTCTATGGTCTTTCTTTTTTTTAACTTTCTTTTTTTTAAATTTTTTTAGATTTTATTTATTTATTTATTTATTTATTTATTTATTTATTGAGAGAGAGAGAGAATGGCTGGGACACAGGCAGAGGGAACCTGACGTGGTTCTCCATGAAGAGGTTCTCCATGAAGAGGTTCTCCATGAAGGGAACCTGACGTGGGACTCCATCCCGGATCTCCAGGATCACACCCCAGGCTGCAGGCGGCGCTAAACTGCTGTGCCACCAGGGCTGCCCTTCTGTGGTCTTTCTATTATTGATTTATAGTTTGATTTCATTAGGGTCAGAAAAAACTCTGATTTCAACTCTTAAATTTGTTGAGATTATTTCATAACCTAGGATATGATCTATTTTGGTGAAAGATCCATGGGTGCTTAAAGAAATATTTATTTTGCTGTTGGGTGGAGAGTTCTTGTTATTTTTCTTATACCTTCTTTCTCGTTACTGATATTTTCTATTCTTTTACTGGATACCAGAGAAATCATGACTGTTGAAGCATTTTTATGGTGGCTGCTCCAAAATCCATGTCAGATAATCCAACACCTGATTTGTCTCAGTGCTGCCATCTGTTCATTGCTTATTCTCATCTGTTCATTGCTTATTCTCATTCCTGTTGTAATTTTCTTGTTTCTTGGTATGATGAGGATTTTCAATTGTAATCTGGACATGTTTGAAATTATGATACTCTGGATTCTTTTTAATCTTCCCTTTTTTAAGCAAACAATCTCCCTGTTGAGATGTAGCAAAAGAGGCAGAGGTTGTATATGTTCAGCTTCTCACTGGGCTAACTGACAATACTCTCACAAAAGCAGGGCAGGGACTCACACTACTTCCTTGCAGTTGAGTGGGGTGGCAGTTCAGCTACTCCCTCAACCCTCTCACTAACACCTCCTAGGAAATGGGACACCAACTGGCACAGACTCATTTCTTCCAAGTGTGGATGTGAGATCAGCTCCCTGCTGGGCCCCACTGCCACCAGGAAGGAGAGGAGAAGGGCTGATTTGTCCTACTTTCTGTTGCAGGATGGAATCAGAAGCTCCAGTGAGTCTGCTGACACCTGGGCAGGGGGATAGGGAAGCTGGGCAGACAATCCCCATTTTTTACCACCTTGTCCCATTTCTTTGATACCAGGTAAGAGTAAAAGCTAGTCTTGCTCCCATTGCCTCATTACTTCTTGTAGGGAAGGAAAAAGTTCTTCTATTATCTTAGATTCAGTGGCAGGGATCCAAAATCAAACAAATAAAAGACAAATTAGCAAGAGAAAAAACAACAGTTTATTTATGTGTGTGATGTGCATTCATGCAAGAAAACTAAGTGATGAGTAATCCAAATGGGTAGTTAGAATTTGGGTTTTACATACCATCTTACAAAAAGTGATAAATTTGTGAAGAAGTGGTAAGATAAAGGAAAAGGAATTTGAACTTCTAGGGACAATAAATTAAATATGTAAAGGTTTATGGGGGAAACTGATGGAAGATAAGTGTTATTTTAGTAAAGTTTGTTTGTTCACACCCAACTCAGTGCTGGCTTTCTATCTCCAGTAAAAATGGATGTTTTTTTACTCCTAGTATAGAAGAGGAGGAACACCTTCACAAAGGAAATTTGTACTCTGCAGTTAGGCAGAAAAGAAAAAGGAAGATCATTTTTCCTATGTCCACTGTTTCTCAATTGCCTTAAAACAACACTACTTTATTACCTCGCAGTTTCTATAGGGCAAAAGTATAGGCATAACAAGATTGGATTCTCAGTTCAGGGTTTTACTGGATGCAGCTCTCATCTGAGGCTCAGGTTTCTCTTCCACGCTCACTGGTTGTTGGCACAATTCATGTCCTTGCTGCTTTGGAACCAAAGTCTCCATTATCTAACTAACTGTGGGCCAGGGACCACTCAGCTCCTAGACGGTGATCTCAGGTCCTCACTAGGTAATCTCCTTCCACATCATCAACAGAGAACCTCCCTCAGGTTGAATATATCTCATGCTTTGAATCCCTCTAGTTTATCCCTTTTTAACCAGCCAGAGAAAATGTCTTTCTTTTAAGAACTCATGTGATTAGGTTAGGCCACTTGAATAATCTCCCCATCTTAAGGTCAGCTATGCCATTTGACAATTTGATCAGAGGAGCAAAATCCATTATCTTTACAACTTGGGGATATGTATACACCAGGGATGGGAAGGGGGGCAGAAAATCTTAAGGAACATAGGAGCCTGGGGATTCCTGGCTATCACAACCTCTCCCCAACTAGTAGTTCTTTGACATCTTATTGTTAGCTTGAAATTAACCATGTTGGGAGTAATTACACCATGAAATTTAGCAAATGCTCTAAGTCAAGACTTTCGCCTCCCACCTCCATCCCAGAGAGCAGCTTTACCAGCACAAATTGAATAAATCTAATAAAAGTTGTGCAAGACCTTTATCACTGAAAACTACAAAGCATGGTTAAGGGAAAATAAAAATGACTTAAATAAATGGAGGCAATATACCTTGTCAGTGGATTGGGAGAGTTTATATTGTTAAACTATCAGTTCTCCACAAATGATCTACAGATAAGAACCAATCTCAATCAAAATCTCACTAGTCATGTATGTGTAAATTATTATGTGATTCTAAAATTAATAAGGAAAGAAAAGAACTAGAATATTCATGACAATTTTGAAGTAAGAAATCTGAAAAACAAATGAATAAACAAACAAAAAGAAATAAATTCATAATTACAGGGAACAAACTGGTGGCTGCCAGAGGGGAGTGGGGTGGGGAATGGGCAAAATGGGTGAAGATTATGAGGTACAAATCTCCAGGTATAAAATAAATGTCAGAGTAATAAAAAGTACAGTATATGAAATATAGTCAATAATACTGTAACAACATCCTATGGTGACAGACAGTGGTAACTACACTTATTGTGATAAGCACTGCATAATGTATAGAATTGTCAAATTACTATGTTGTATGCCTGAAACTAATATAACATTGTATGTCAACTATAGTTCAAATAAAGAAAAAAGAACAAAGTGAAGAGACTACCAAATGTCAAGGTCTACTATAAAATCACAGTAAAGACAACATAGCACTGTCATAGGGTAAAGATATAAAACAATAGAATAGAATTTTTTTTAAGTTTCAGAAAAAGACCCACACATATATAGTCGTTTTACTCATGGCAGAGGCATCTACAATTCAGTTGAGGGAAGAATGCTCGTTTCAATAAATGATACTGGAGCAGTTCAATACTCATATGGGAAAAAATAAACCGTAACCCTTGCCCCTACAAAAATGAATTTGTGAAAAATAATAGACTGAAATATGAAAGGTAAAACACTAAATGTTCTAAAGAAAAATATAAGAGAATACCTTTATGAACTTAGAGTAGGCAAATTTCTTAAATAGAGTTCATTAAAAAATGAAAGTTAAAATTGATTAAAACTAAGAGCTTCTGTTTACCAAAAGACATCATTGAAACAGTAGAATATGAGCCACTAGAAGATATTTGCATTACATAAATTCAGCATAGGATTTGTATCCAGAATATACAATGAACTCTTACAAATTTATTATTTTTAAGACAATCAGCCCCAAAGGAAAATAAGCAAAAGACTTGTACTTTATAAAAGAGAATATCTGAATGACCAATAGGTATATGAAAAGGTGTGAACATCTTTACTCCTCAGAAAAACAAATTAAAACCATCGTAAGATACCACTATGTCCCTTGAAAAGCTAAAATTCAAAGTACTGACAAAACCAAATACTGGCAAAGATAAATGTCACTGAAACTGCCATACCTTGTTGGTGGGAATACAATTAAGACAACCACATATACACTATTGTCCTGTAGTTCTACTCTTGAGTGTGTTCACTAATAGGAACATAATAGAATCTTATTTTTCTTTTTACATGGCATTTTACTTTTTGTTGTCAATGAATAACCTTTGAGCCTACTAAAAAATATCACGATTGCAGCAGATAAAAAATTATAGATGATAGAATAAAAATATTAGGTTATACAAAATGGTCATTCTATACAGAAGTTTGCATATATGATGATTCTTAGGTTTGGTTTTTTTTTTTTTTTGGTCCTTCCATTTATTGTAATAAATGTCCACAAATGATTCTTAATATATGTTCATTTTTAACACATAAGTGAATCATTCAAATGTAACAATGATTGAAAGCAAACACAAGAGTATATAAATATAATCCTATTTATATGAAATTTAAGATGGTAAGTAATCCTACATATATCAAAGACATTTTGGGAATAATTAGGGAAATGTAAATAAGTACTGGATATCTGACAGTATTATTTATTTATTTTCTTAGGTGTGATGAAGGTATTGTTACCTTTCATCTGAAATATTTAATAGTAAAGTGCCATGATATTTGTAACATACTTTTAAATAGTTCTTGTGAGTGTGTGCATGTGTGTGCAAAGCAAATATTAGAGTCATTTATTATTTTTATTATCAGAAAAAAAATAAAGCTACTTCATTTTGGGAAAAAATGGGAAAGAACCAAAATTTTCTCATAAAAATACAATATAAATACTTCATCCTGGAATAAATTTTTAATTAGGCAATAAAGAGGAGGATTGATATATCTGACTATATTAGAATTAACTTCTTTCAACAAAAGATATTGTTAAGAAAGAGAAAGGAGAAGCTACCAAATGGGAGAGGATATTCAGGAGAGCTCATTTTAGAATAATTCATTCACCTGCATATTTTTATCTTTTATGTACCTCTCCATATGATTTCTGTATTTGGACCAGGCAGATTTTGACTCAGGCAATAGTGGCCCTAAGGAGGTTTTCATCAGGCTTGTTAAATGGGTCATTTAGCTGCAAGGAGGGGTAGTATTGTAACCTGTGGAAGCATTGAAAATAAACAAACAAACAAACAAACAAACAAAAAAGCAAGCAATCTTCTCCAAAGTACTAGGGAAGGAAGAGCCTGAGGCTGGGAAGAGGTGGGGGGCATGCCTGGGGAGCCCCACCTGGAAAATTTGACACATCATAAAGCCAATTAATTTTCCCTGATTGGCATGAAAATTAATTTGCCTAGAATTATTCACGCTGGAGGGTTCTAATTATTCATCTCCATCAAGATGCAAATTGAGTTTTGCCCAAAGAGAACAAGGGGGAGGCCAGAGGGAAATGGTGCGGTGTGGTGGGCAGGCCTGGATTGAGGGAAAAGCTGGACTCAGGTGGTACTAAAACCATAGGAATTCTGAACTACAGCTTAGGGCCAGGTAGCTTGCCTTCTATCTGAAGTCCTCCCCCCTGGAAAACATACTGAAATAGAGGAGAAGAAGGACTGAAATGCCTATTGTGTGCCAGCTCCATCACACTGGGCTCCTTATGCTGAGGAGAGAGGGATGCCTGATGCTGGAGAAACCCCAGAGGTGTTCTCTCAGCTTGTATTAGTGCTGGAGAGAGTTACATAACAAAAAGGATGTGCTTTATATGCATCCTTGCCTATTATGGTGCCCAATAAATGTTTGATGACTTGCTACTGTATTATTAACCTTTTGGCAGACCACTAAAAAAATCACCCTCTTATGAATAATGCAATGTATTAAGTTATGCCAGAAATATTTGTTACACAGCTACTCTGGGCCAGCCTGTGTTAGGTGCCAGGGATACAGAAGCAAAGTCAGCATTTACACCCCACTGTCTGGTGCTGAGACCTCAAAGGACCTGTAGAATGCATAGGGGTATTATTAGGGAGGAAAGATATATAAGACCTCTTCCTTCCACTGGGAAACACAAAGTATCATGAGGAAAGATGAGGAGCTACATATATGGAAATGCAAAGGACCCAGATTAACCAGGACATCCTTTAAAAAATAATAAATAAAAGCTTACCATGGAACATTATTCACATATTAAAAATGAGATCTTCCCATTTACGACAAAATAAATATTTTACATTTACATTACATTTACATTATATTACATTTACATTTACATTTATTTACATTTCCTTGCTCTGTGTCCCTCATGAGTAAATAAAATAAAATCTTTATTTAAAAAAAAAAAGAATCCACTTATCTTGGGGTACCTCGGTGGCTCAGTCAGTTGGGCATCTGCCTTTGGCTTAGGTCATGACTTCGGGGTCCTGGGATTGAGACCCATGTCAGGCTCCCGGCTCAGAGGGGAGTCTGTTTGTCCTTCTCCCTTTTTCCCTCCCCCTCACTCTTGCTTACTTTCTCTCTCTCAAGTAAATAAATAAAATCTTAAAAAAAAAACAAACACTTATCTTGATGACCACAGAAAAATGTATAGAATTGTTGAATCAGGGCAACTAAGTGGCTCAGTCGGTTAGCCTTGATTTCAGCACAGGTCATGATCTGTGTCCTGGGACAGAGCCTCACGTCAGGCTCCCTGCTCAGAGAGGAGTCTACTTGTCTCCCTCTCCCTCTGCCCCTCCCACTACTCATGTTCTCTCTCTCTCTTTTTTTCTCTCTCTTAAATAAATAAATAAATGAATAAATAAATAAATCTTTTTTTTTAAAAAAGGAATTCTTGAATTGTAAATTGTACACCTGAAACTAATATAGCACTATATATTAATTCTACTTCAATTTTAAAAAAGAATTTAAAAAGTGAATCAACTTGCTCTACTAGTTATCAAAACATTATGATATCATGGGGTATTGGTAAGATTTCTTCAGATAGAATCAACAGGATGTGTACATGCAGAGAGATGTATTTTAAGGAATTGTGCCACATGATTGTGGATTTGGTTAAGTCCTAAATCTTATCTGGGTAGACTGGTAGGCTGGAGACCCAAAGAAGAGTTGCAGTTTGAATCCAAAGACAGTCTGCTCAGGTAATATTTAGAAGGGTTGAATCACTATATTGTACACTTGAAATTAATATAACACTGTATATTAATGATACTAAAGTCAAAATAAACACTTAATTAAAAGAAACAAAAAGACTGCCTGCTGTCAGAATTTCTTCCTGCTTAGAGAAGGCCAGTTTTTGCTCTATTAAGGCCTTAACTGATTGGATAAGACATCCATGTTATGGAGGGCAGTTGCTTTACTCAAAGTCCCTCAATTTATTTTTTTAAGATTTATTCTAGAAATTCCACCTGAGGAGGAGGGGCAAGACAGCAGAAGAGTACGGTCTCCAAATCACCTGTCCCCACCAAATTACCTAGATAACCTTCAAATTATCCTGAAAATCTACGAATTCGGCCTGAGATTTATTTATTTATTTATTTATTTATTTATTTATTTATTTATTTATTTTAAATATTTATTTATTTATTTATGATAGACATAGAGAGAGAGAGAGAGGCAGAGACACAGGAGGAGGGAGAAGCAGGCTCCATGCCAGGAGCCCCATGCGGGACTCGATCCCAGGACCCCAGGATCGCGCCCTGGGCCAAAGGCAGGCGCTAAACCACGGAGCCACCCAGGGATCCGCAACCAGGGAACATGCAACCAAGACTACTTTATCCAGCAAGGCTCTCATTCAGAATGGAAGGAGAGATAAAAGAGAGACCAGCTGGAATGTCACAGTGAGAAGAGTTCGCGCTTCTATCAAGGTAGGAAGACGGGGAAAAAGAAATAAAGACACAAAAGGCCTCCAAGGGGGAGGGGCCCCGCGAGGAGCGGGGCTGAGGCCGGGGCGAGTGTCCCCAGGACAGGAGAGCCCCGTCCCGGAGGAGCAGGAGCTGCACCAACCTTCCCGGGCGGAAAGGGGCCCGCAGGGAGCTGGAGCAGGACCCAGGAGGGCGGGGATGCCCTCGGGCTCCCTGGGACACTAACAGGCACCTGCACCCCGGGAGAGGCCCCGAGCTCCCTAAGGGCTGCAGCGCGCACGGCGGGACCCGGAGCAGCTCGGAGGGGCTCGGGCGGCGGCTCCGCGGAGGGGGCTGCGGGGCGGGAGGGAATCCAACAGCGCAGGCGCCGGAGCACAGGGCCCGGGACACAGCCCAGGATCCGGCCTCCCCCGGGACAGGCAGAGGCCGGGAGGGCCCAGGACAGCGAGGATGCTCCTGCCCCAGCTGAGCAGATCAGCGGCCCCGCCCCGGAGCCCCCAGGCCCTGCAGACGGAGAGCCCCGGAGCTACTGCGGGAGCTGACTCCAGGGCTGCAGAGCTGCCCCCGCCACTGGGGTTGTTCCTCCTGGGGCCTCACGGGGTGAACAAGCCCACTGAGCCCTGCACCAGGCATGGGCAGAGCAGCTCCCCCAAGTGCTGACACCTGAGAATCAGCACAGCAGGCCCCTCCCCCAGAAGACCACCTGGACAGACCAGTTCCAGGGGAAGTCAAGGGACTTAAAGTATACAGAATCAGAGGATACTCCCCCGTGGATTTCTTTTTGGGGGGAGGGGTTTTCTTTTTCGTTTGTTTGCTTCCCCCACCCCTTCTTTTTTCCTTTCTTTCTTTTTCTTTCTCTTTCTTCTCTTTTTCCTTTTTTTCTTCCTTTTTTCTCTTTTCTTTTTCTCTTTTCTTTCCTTCTTTCTCCCCTCTCTTTTTCTCCTTTTCCCAATACAACTTGTTTTTGACCAATCTGCACTGAGCAAAATAACGAGAAGGAAAACCTCACCTCAAAAGAAAAGCAGAAGCAGTCCTCTCTCCCACAGAGTTACAAAATTTGGATTACAATTCAATGTCAGAAAGCCAATTCAGAAGCACTATTATACAGCTACTGGTGGCTCTAGAAAAAAGCATAAAGGACTCAAGAGACTTCATGACTGCAGAATTTAGATCTAATCAGGCAGAAATTAAAAATCAATTGAATGAGATGCAACCCAAACTAGAAGTCCTAACGACGAGGGTTAATGAGGTAGAAGAACGAGTGAGTGACACAGAAGACAAGTTGATGGCAAAGAGGGAGGGATCCCTGGGTGGCGC
Source organism: Vulpes lagopus (assembly GCF_018345385.1). NCBI lineage: Eukaryota > Metazoa > Chordata > Mammalia > Carnivora > Canidae > Vulpes > Vulpes lagopus. The sequence goes on along the minus strand of NC_054847.1, from coordinate 3,390,793 downwards.
ATAGGTTTGGCGCCTGCCTTTGGCCCAGGGCGTGATCCTGGAGACTCAGGATCGAATCCCACGTGGGGCTCCCGGTGCATGGAGCCTGCTTCTCCCTCTGCCTGTGTCTCTGCCTCTCTCTCTCTCTCTCTCTCTCTCTCTGTGACTATCAAAAAAAAATAATAATAAGTTCCTTTTAAAAAAAAAAAGAGGGAAACTGAGGGAAAAAGACACAAACAATTAAAAGACCATGAGGATAGATTAAGGGAAATAAACGACAGCCTGAGGAAGAAAAACCTACATTTAGTTGGGGTTCCTGAGGGCACAGAAAGGGCCAGAGGGCCAGAATATGTATTTGAACAAATCCTAGCTGAAAACTTTCCGAATCTGGGAAGGGAAACAGGCATTCAGATCCAGGAAATAGAGAGATTCCCCCCTAAAATCAATAAAAACTGTTCAACACCTCGACATTTTAATAGTGAAGCTTGCAAATTCCAAAGATAAAGAGAAGATCCTTAAAGAAGCAAGAGACAAGAAATCCCTGACTTTTATGTGGAGGAGTATTAGGGTAACAGCAGACCTCTCCACAGAGACCTGGCAGGCCAGAAAGGGCTGGCAGGATATATTCAGGCTCCTAAATGAGAAGAACATGCAACCAAGAATACTTTATCCAGCAAGGCTCTCATTCAGAATGGAAGGAGAGATAAAGAGCTTCCAAGACAGGCAGGAACTGAAAGAATATGTGACCTCCAAACCAGCTCTGCAAGAAATTTTAAGGGGGACTCTCAAAATCCCCCTTTAAGAAAAAGTCCAATGGAACAATCCACAAAAACAGGGACTGAATAGATATCATGGTGACACTTAACTCATATCTGTCAATAGTAACTCTGAACGTGAATGGGCTTAATGACCCCATCAAAGGGCGCAGGGTTTCAGACTGTATAAAAAAGCAAGACCCATCTATTCGCTGTCTACAAGAGACTCATTTTAGACAGGACACCCACAGCCTGAAAATAAAAGGTTGGAGAACCACTTACCATTCAAATGGTCCTCAAAAGAAAGCAGGGGTAGCCATACTTATATCAGATAAACTAAAATTTACCCTGAAGACTGTAGTGAGAGATGAAGAGGGACACTATATCATACTTAAAGGATCTATCCAACAAGAGGACTTAACAATCCTCAATATATATGCCCCGATTGTGGGAGCTGCCAAATATATCAATCAATTAATAACCAAAGTGAAGAAATACTTAGATAATAATACACTTATACTTGGTCACTTCAATGTAGCGCTTTCTACACTCGATAGGTCATCTAAGCACCACATCTCCAAAGAAACGAGAGCTTTAAATGATACACTGGACCAGATGGATTTCACAGATATCTACAGAACTTTACATCCAAACTCAACTGAATACACATTCTTCTCAAGTGCACATGGAACTTTCTCCAGAAAAGACACATACTGGGTCACAAATCGGGTCTGAACCGATACCAAAAGATTGGGATCGTCCCCTGCATATTCTCAGACCATAATGCCTTGAAATTAGATATAAATCACAACAAGAAGTTTGGAAGGACCTCAAACACGTGGAGGTTAAAGACCATCCTGCTAAAAGATGAAAGGTCAACCAGGAAATTAAGGAAGAATTAAAAAGATTCATGGAAACTAATGAGAATGAAGATACAACCATTCAAAATCGTTGGGATGCAGCAAAAGCAGTCCTGAGGGGGAAATACATCGCAATACAAGCATCCATCAAGAACTAGAAAGAACTCAAATACAAAAGCTAACCTTACACCTAAAGGAGCTAGAAAAAACCGCAAATAGATCCTACACCCAACAGAAGAAGAGAGTTATTAAGAATCGAGCAGAACTCAACGAAATCGAGACCAGAAGAACTGTGGAACAGATCAACAAAACCAGGAGTTGGTTCTTTGAAAGATTAATAAGACAGATAAACCATTAGCCAGCCTTGTAAAAAAGAAGAGAGAGAAGACTCAAATTAATAAAATCATGAATGAGAAAGGAGAGATCACTACCAACACCAAAAAAATACAAACAATTTTAAAAACATATTATGAACAGCTATATGCCAATAAATTAGGCAATCTAGAAGAAATGGACGCTTTCCTGGAAAGCCACAAACTACCAAAACTGGAACAGGAAGAAATAGAAAACCTGAACAGGCCAATAACCAGAGAGGAAATTGAAGCAGTCATGAAAAACCTCCCAAGACACAAGAGTCCAAGGCCAGATGGCTTCCCAGGGGAATTCTATCAAACGTTTAAAGAAGAAATCATACCTATTCTACTAAAGCTGTTTGGAAAGATAGAAAGAGATGGAGTACTTCCAAATTCGTTCTATGAGCTCAGCATCACCTTAATTCCAAAACCAGACAAAGACCCCACCAACAAGGAGAATTACAGACCAATATCCCTGATGAACATGGATGCAAAAATTCTCAACAAGATACTAGCCAATAGGATCCAACAGTACATTAAGAAAATTATTCACCACGACCAAGTAGGATTTATCCCCGGGATACAAGGCTGGTTCAACACTCGTAAAACAATCAATGTGATTCATCATATCAGCAAGAGAAAAACCAAGAACCACATGATACTCTCATTAGATGCAGAGAAAGCATTTGACAAAATACAGCATCCATTCCTGATCAAAACTCTTCAGAGTGTAGGGATACAGGGAACATTCCTCAACATCTTAAAAGCCATCTACGAAAAGCCCACAGCAAATATCATTCTCAATGGGGAAGCACTCGGAGCCTTTCCCCTAAGATCAGGAACAAGACAGGGATGTCCACTCTCACCACTGCTATTCAACATAGTACTGGAAGTCTTAGCCTCAGCAATCAGACAACAAAAAGACATTAAAGGCATTCAAATTGGCAAGAAGTCAAACTCTCCCTCTTCGCAGATGACATGATACTCTACATAGAAAACCCAAAAGCCTCCACTCCAAGATTGCTAGAACTCATACAGCAATTTGGTAGCGTGGCAGGATACAAAATCAATGCCCAGAAATCAGTGGCATTTCTTTACACTAACAATGAGACTGAAGAAATAGAAATTAAGGAGTCAATCCCATTTATAATTGCACCCAAAAGCATAAGAATAAGCCTAACCAAAAAGGTAAAGGATCTATACCCTAAAAACTATAGAACACTTCTGAAAGAAATTGAGGAAGACACAAAGAGATGGAAAAATATTCCATGCTCATGGATTGGCAGAATTAATATTGTGAAAATGTCAATGTTACCCAGGGCAATTTACACGTTTAATGCAATCCCTATCAAAACACCATGGACTTTCTGCAGAAAGTTAGAACAAATTTTTTTAGGATTTGTGTGGAATCAGAAAAGACCCCGAATATCCAGGGAAATTTTAAAAAAGAAAACCATATCTGGGGGCATCACAATGCCAGATTTCAGGTTGTACTACAAAGCTGTGGTCATCAAGACAGTGTGGTACTGGCACAAAAACAGACACATAGATCAATGGAACAGAAGAGAGAACCCAGAAGTGGACCCTGAACTTTATGGTCAACTAATACTCGATAAAGGAGGAAAGACTATCCACTGGAAGAAAGACAGTCTCTTCAATAAATGGTGCTGGGAAAATTGGACATCCACATGCAGCAGAATGAAACTCGACCACTCTCTTGCACCAGACACAAAGATAAACTCAAAATGGATGAAAGATCTAAATGTGAGACAAGTTCCCTCAAAATCCTAGAGGAGAACACAGGCAACACCGTTTTTGAACTTCGCCACAGCAACTTCTTCCAAGATACATCCACGAAGGCAAAGAAACAAAAGCAAAAATGAACTATTGGGACTTCATCAAGATAAGAAGCTTTTGCACAGCAAAGGATACAGTCAACAAAACTAAAAGACAACCTACAGGATGGGAGAAGATATTTGCAAATGACGTATCAGATAAAGGGCTAGTTTCCAAGATCTATAAAGAACTTCTTAAACTCAACAGCAAAGAAACAAACAATCCAATCATGAAATGGGCAAAAGACATGAAGAGAAATCTCACAGAGGAAGACATGGACATGGCCAACATGCACATGAGAAAATGCTCCGCATCACTTGCCATCAGGGAAATCAAAACCACAATGAGGTACCACCTCACACCAGTGAGAATGGGGAAAATTAACAAGGCAGGAAACCACAAATGTTGGAGAGGATGTGGAGAAAGGGGAACCCTCCTGCACTGTTGGTGGGAATGTGACCTGGTGCAGCCACTCTGGAGAAACTGTGTGGAGGTTCCTCAAAGAGTTAAAAATAGACCTGCCCTACGACCCAGCAATTGCACTGTTGGGGATTTACCCCAAAGATTCGGATGCAATGAGATGCCGGGACACCTGCACCCCAATGTTTCTAGCAGCAATGGCCACAATAGCCAAACTGTGGAAGGAGCCTTGGTGTCCATCGAAAGATGAATGGATAAAGAAGATGTGGTTTATGTATACAATGGAATATTACTCAGCCATTAAAAATGACAGATACCCACCATTTGCTTCAACGTGGATGGAACTGGAGGGTATTATGCTGAGTGAAGTAAGTCAATCGTAGAAGGACAAAAATGATATGGTCTCATTTTGGGGGGAATATAAATAATAGTGAAAGGGAATATAAAGGAAGGGAGAAGAAATGTGTGGGAAATATCAGAAAGGGAGACAGAACATAAAGACTCCTAACTCTGGGAAACGAACTAGGGGTGGTGGAAGGGGAGGAGGGTGGGGGGGTGGGGGTGAATGGGTGACGGGCACTGAGGGGGGAACTTGACTGGATGAGCACTGGGTGTTATTTTGTTTGTTGGTAAATTGTACATCAATAAAAAATAAATTTATTTTAAAAAAAGAAATTCGACATGAGATTTAAAAGAACAGCTGGATGGTACAGAGAGAAAAATTTTCACTTCTAACAAGGTAGGAAGGTAGAAAAATAAATAAATACATAAATAAAAAGGAATAAAGTGGAGGAGGGGAACCCAGAGTAGCTGGGCTAAAGCAGAGCAGTGAAAGCCTCTGGGGCAGGAAAGCCTAGCCCTGGAGAAGCAGGAACTTTAAAAATCTGCATTGGAGTTTTCTTGGTCAGAAAAGTGCTTAGCAGGGAAATCGGGCAGAATTGCAGGAGGGGCAGTGAAGCCTCAAGATTCCCGGAGTCACTATTAGAGGAGGGGCACCCAGGACTACAGCAAACTGCAGTCCCATATCAGTAAAGGGCTGGAGTGCTGCAGCCCTAGGGGTATTTGGGAGAAGCCAGTTGGCTAGGCCGGCTAGCTCTGGACAGAGGTGGCTGTGCCCCATTCCCTTCAGAAGAGGTGGCCCCAGGAGCGTGGGTCCATCAGCACAGGGTTCCGATTCCAGCAAGGAAATTGAAGCAGTCATCAAAAACCTCCCAAGACACAAAAGTCCAGGGCCAAATGGCTTCCCATGGGAATTCTATCAAATGTTTAAAGAAGAAATAATAACTACTCTGCTAAAGCTGTTTCAAAAGATAGAAAGGGACGTAATACTTCCAAACTGGCTTTATGAGGCCAGCATTACCTTGATTCCAAAACCAAAGGCCTCACCATAAAGGAGAATTATAGATCGATATCCCTGATGAACTCAGATGCAAAAATTTTCAACAAGATACTAGCCAATAGGATCCAACAGTACATTAACAGGATTATTCACCATGACCAAGTGGGATTTATCCCCGGGATGCAAGGCTGGTTCAACACTCGTAAAACAATCAACGTAATAGATCACATCAACAAGAGAAAAAACAAGAACCATATGATCCTCTCAATAGATGCAGAGAAAGCATTTGACAAAATACAGCATCCATTCCTGATCAAAAGTCTTCAGAGTGTAGGGATAGAGAGAACATTCCTCAATATCTTAAAAATCATATATGAAAAGCCCACAGCAAATGTCATTCTCAATGGAAAAAGACTGAGAGCCTTTCCCCTAAGATCAGGAACACAACAGGGATGTCCACTCTCACCATTGTTATTCAACATAGTACTGGAAGGTCCTAGCCTCAGCAATCAGACAACAACAAAAAAATAAATAAATAAAAGCTGTTCAAATTGCCAAAAAAGTCAAACTCTCCCTCTTCACAGATGACATGATTCTGTATATAGAAAACCCAAAAGCCTCCACTGCAAGATTGCTAGAACTCCTACAGCAATTCGGCAGTGTGGCTGGATATAAAATCAATGCCCAGAAATCAGTGGCATTTCTATACACTAACAATGAGACTGAACAAAGAGAAATTAAGGAATCAATCCCATTTACAATTGCACCCAAAAGCATAAGATACCCAGGAATAAACCTAACCAAAGAGAAAAAGGATCTATACCCCAAAAACTACAGAACCCTTCTGAAAGAAATTGAGGAAGAAACAAAGGAATGGACAAATATTCCATGCTCATGGATTGGCAGAATTAATATTATGAAAATGTCAATGCTAACCAGGGCAATTTGCACATTCAATGCAATCCCTATCAAAATACCATGGACTTTCTCCAGAGAGTTGGAGCAAATCATCTTAAGATTTATGTGGAATCAGAAAAGATCCCAAATAGCCAGGGAAATATTGAAAAAGAAAACCATAGCTGGGGGCATCACAATGCCAGATTTCAAGCTGTGCTACAAAGCTGTGGTCATCAAGTCAGTGTGGTACTGACACAAAACCAGACACATAGATCAATGGAACAGAATAGAGAACCCAGAAATGGGCCCTCAACTCTATGGTCAACTAATATTCGACAAAGCAGGAAAGACTATCCACTGGAAAAACAACAGTCTAATAAATGGTGGTGGGAAAATTGGACATCCACATACAGAAGAATGAAACTAGAGCATTCTCTTACACCATACACAAAGATACACTCAAAATGGATCAAATATCTAAATGTGAGACAAGAATCCATCAAAATCCTAGAGGAGAACACAGGCAACACCCTTTTTGAATTCAGCCACAGTAACTTCTTGCAAGATACATCTGTGAAGGCAAAGGAAACAAAAGCAAAAATGAACTATTGGGACTTAATCAGGATAAAAATCCTCTGCCCAGCAAAAGAAACAGTCAATAAAACTAAAAAACAACCCATAGAATGGGAGAAGATATTTGCAAATGACGTATCAGATAAAGGGCTAGTATCCAAGATCTTTAAAGACTGATTAACCTCAATACCCAAGAAACAAAAAAGTCCAATCATGAAGTGGGCAGAAAACAAGGACAGAAATTTCACCAATGGAGATATAGACATGGCCAACAAGCACATGAGAAAATGCTCCGCATCACTTGCCATCAGGGAAATACAAATCAAAACCACAATGAGATACCACCTCACACCAGTGAAAATGGCAAAAATTAACAAGACAGGAAACAACAAATATTGGAGAGGATGTGGAGAAGGGGGAACCCTCTTGCACTGTTGGTGGGGAATGTGAACTGGTGCAGCCACTCTGGAAAACTGTGTGGAGGTTCCTCAGAGAATTAAAAAATATAGCTACCCTATGACCCAGCTAATGTACTACTGGGGATTTACCCCAAAGATACAGATGTAGTGAAATGCTGGGACACCTGCACCCCAATGTGTATAGCAGCAATGTCCACAATAGCCAAACTGTCAAAGGAGCCTCCAGGTCCTTCGACAGATGAATGGATAAAGAAGATGTGGCCTATATATACAATGGAATATTACTCAGCCATCAGAAAGGATGAATACCAACAATTTGCTTCGATGTGGATTTAACTGGAGGGTATTATGCTGAGTGAAATAAGTCAATCAGGGAAGGACAATCTTCATATGGTTTCACTCATATGTGGAATATAAGAAATAGTGAAAGGGATTATAAAGGAAAGGAGGGGAACTGAGTAGGAAAAATTAGAGAGGGAGACAAACCATGGGAAACTCCTAACTCTGGGAAATAAACAAAGGGTTGTGGAAGTAGAGGTAGGCAGGGGGATTGGGGTAACTGAGTGATGGGCACTGAGGAGGGCTTCATGGGATGAGCACTGGGTGTTATACTATGTGTTGGCAAATTGAACTTCAGTTTTAAAAAAAGTTTTATTTATTTTATTTATTTCAGAGAGAGAGTGTGTGAGAACACAGAGGGTGAGGAAGAGAGAGAAGCAGACTCCCCACTGAGTAGGGAGCCCATTGTGGGGCTTGATCCAGGATCCTGGGATCATGACCTGAACAGAAGGCAGACACTTAACTGACTGAGCCATCCAGGATCCCCTCAAAGTCCCCCAATTTAAACTTTAATCTCATCCCAAAAGTTCTTTCACAGAATCATCCAGAATAATGTTTGAGCAAATATTTAGGCACCATGGCCCAGCCAAGTTAAAGGAACCATCACAAATGGGAATTAGGAAAGCATGGTATTGGCACAAGGACAGACCAATAGGCCAATGGAAAACATTAGAAATTATAGGGAAAAAATCCCCAAAATATATACACAGTTGATTTATGAACAATGTGATATGCAGAACATTAAGGAAATGTTAGCTTTGCATCAAATGTTGCTAGAACAACTAGAAATCTAAATGAAAAAAATTAACTTAGGTCTTACACCAGCCCACTCCCAAAACTCAATACCAGGTGGATCATAAATCTAAAAGTGAAAAGCAAAACAATAAATATTTGAGAAGACAACCCAGAATACCTTCCATGACCTCAAGGCAGAGAAAGATTTCTTAATCAGGACACAGTAGGCACTAGACATAGTAGAAAGGATTCATAAGTTTAGCTACATTAAAATTAAGAACATTGGCTTATAATAGGACAGTGTAATAGTGTGAAAAGCCACTGAGTGAAAGAAGGTGATGAATGACAAAATGCCTGTTACTAGCAAGCATAAAGAATTACCCCAAATCATAGAGTATTTATCTTTCCTGAATGGCTTATTTCATTTAGCTTTATACTCTCTAGTTACATCCATGTTGTCGCAAAAAAGAGAGAGACAAACCATGAAACAGACTCTTAGCTATAGAGAACAAACTGATGGCTCCCAGAGGGGAGGTGGGTAGAGTGATGGGTGAAACAGTTGTTGGGGATTAAGGAGGGCACTTGTGATGAGCGCTAGATGATGTATGAAAGTACATCGCTATATTGATTCACTATATTGTACACTTAAAACTAATACAACATTGTATGTTAACTAATAGGAATTGAAATTAAAAACTTAATAAGTATAAAAGACAAAACAAAAGAATTACCACAAATCAATAAGAAAAAGGCAAAGACTAAGTAAAGAAATAGGCAAAAGATTGGAAGAGCAGGCAAAATAAGTGAAGGGGATTAAAAGATATAAACTTCCAGTTAAAAAAAAAAATACGCTGCAAGAATGAAGAGTACAACATGAGGAATATAGTTAATAATATTATAACAACTTTGTATGGTGATAGATCACAGTGAGCATGTTATAATGTGTATAATTGTTGGATCACTATGTTGTACACCTAAAACTAACATAATATTATATGTCAGTGATACTTCAATTCAATTTGTTTTTAAATATTTTATTTATTCATGAGAGACACAGAGAGAAAGAGAGACAGAGACACGGGCAGAGAGAGAAGCAGGGTCCATGAAGGGAACCTGATGTGGGACTCGAATCCTGGTAGTACGGGATCATGCCCTGGGCCAAAGGCAGGTGCTAAACCGCTGAGCCAACCAGGGATCCCCGAGTTAAAATTTTTTAATTAAAAAATTTAGAATAGTCACTGCATGGTAAAGAATATCCAAATGGACAATAAAAATATAAATATAGGTTCATCCTTACTAGTAATCAGGGAAATATAAATTAAGACTACAAATTAATGTCATACACCAACCTGATTGGCAAAAATTTTAAAGTCTGACAATATCAGGTATCAGTGAGAATGTGAAGCAATAAGGCCTATTATACATTGCTGGTGGGATTGTAAAATGATGCTGCTGCACTGGGGAAATTTTTGGTAATATCCAGTAAATCTCACACAATTTTGCTATTGGATATCTACCCTATGGAAATACTTGTTTATGTGCAATAGAATACTAGAATAATTTTTTAAAATGCCAAAATAGCCACAGTGGGAGCAATTCAAATGTCCGTTAATGGTAGAAATGATAAACTGAGGTATACTCATGCAGAGGAATACTATACTGCAAAGAAAACGGATAAGTCTCAGACACATTGATATACAACATAGATTCATCTTCAAAACATATTAAGCAAAAAGAAATCAGATTCAACAGAATGTCACTGTGTGATATCGTATCATGTTGAAGAGCAGTAAAATTAAATTATAGGTTTATGGAAGTATATTTAGGTTGTAAACCACACCGACACAAACCGAAACAAACAAAATGAGGAAAAGAATCCCATGGAGCTGCACTGGTGGTTACTGCTGAGGGCAGGAGAGGACATGACTAAGAAGAGCCATGCAGCGACTGCCAGGGGCTGGTGGAACTCTATTTCCTCTCCTGGTGCAATTATACAAGAGTTTGCCACAGTTTAAGTTCATATGTTTGTGTTTCACATACTTTTCTGTATCTTTACAATCATTAACAATATAAAAGTTCATTTATATTGCACCACAAAAATACAATCGATGGATGGGTTCAACAGCATACGATACACAACTGGAGAATTAGTACATCAGAAGAAAGATAGGGAAAAAAAGTAAGTCAGAACACAGAACTAAGAGCCAAAGGCATGGCCAACTAGAAAAGGGAGGTTAAGACAGAGATTAGAGGGGAAGGAATTGACTTGCACATAATTAGGTTTCCAGGATGAGACAGTAGAGAAAGTGTTTAAGAAAGGATATTTGAACAGATAATGGTGTAGAGTTTTTCCAGAATTGATGAAAGGCATACATTCTCAGATTCAGAACCCCAATTAACTCCAAACAGAATAAATAAAAAGAAAACCAAACCCAGATATTTAATAGTAAAAGTGCAGGTAGCTGGAGACAGAGAAGATTTTAAAACCAGTGAAGAAGAGGACTACCTAGGTGGCTCAGTGTTTAAGCGTCTGCCTTTGGCTCAGGTTGTGATCCCCGGGTCCTGGGATCAAGTCCTGATTTGGTCTCCCCACAGGAAGCCTGCTTCCCCCTCTGCCTCTGTCTCTGTCTCTCATGAATAAATAAAATCTTTTTTAAAATGTCCATTTCCTTAACTTTACTATATTTACAGAGTTGTGCAACCGTCATTGTAATCTAATATCATCCCTCAAAGAAACCCCATTCCCATTAGTAGTCATCCATTATTTCTTCCTTTTCCTAGTTCCTGGCAATCATTAACTGCCTATTATGGACATTTCATGTAAATGAAATCATATGTGTGATCTTTGTGATGACTTCTTTCAATTAATGTCATGTTTACAAAGCTTATCCATGTTGTAGCATGTGTCAGTACTTCATTCCTTTTAATTGCCAGATAATATTCTGTCGTACGCATAGCCCACATTTCATTTACCCACATATTTAAAATGTGCCTGTTCTCAGTATTTGTTCTTCTATCTACTGCCTTATATTTGTAATCATTTTACTCCAGTATGAGGTATCTCCTTTAGAATTTCTTTCTGTAAAGGTAAACTTTCTCAATTTTTGGTCAGAAAATTTCTGAATTTCTCTCTCAGTGTTGGAAGATAGGCTTATCTTGTGATGTGGATTGAACTGTGGACCCCTGAAAGATAATTCCAAGTCCTAATCCTTGGTACCTATGAATGTGACCTTATTTGGAAATAGATCCTTTGCTGATGTAATCAAGATAAAACGAAGTCATACTGGATTAGGATGGTTCCTAATCCAACAAGAATGTCCTTATAAGAAGAAGGAAATTGGACACAGACACAGGGAAGAAGGCCTTAATGACAGAGGCAGAGAAAGCAGTGATACAACCGCCAGCCAAGGAACTCCAAGGGCAGTTGATAATCGCCAGAAGCTGGGAGAAGGAAAGGAAGGATTCATCCCTGGAGCATTCAAAGGAACATGGCCTGTCGACACCTTGACTTTGGATCTCCAGAACTGTGTAAAGAATAAGCCACCAAGTTTGTGTTAATTTGTACAGCAGCCCTAGGAAATGAGTGCAGAGTGTACAACTCCATGTCAACAGCTATTTTGTTCTGAACATAAGGAGCGTGTTATTCTGATCTTTGTGATTGCCTTTGCTCAGCATTTGCTGTTAATCCAACTGTTGTTCCTTTGTAACCAATGTCTATCTTCTTCTTCATTGGTTTTATTTATTTTTTAGAGATTTTATTTATTTATTCACGAGAGACACAGAGAGAGAGGCAGAGACACAGGCAGAGGGAGAAGCAGGGTCACTGCAGGGATCCCAATGTGGGACTCAATCCCAGGACCCCGGGATTACGACCTGAGCCAAAGGCAAATGCTCAAACATTCAGCCACCCAGGTGCCTGAAAAAAAAGACATTTTAAATGAGTGAACTTTATTGTATGTAAATTATATACTGATAAAGCTGTTTTTTAAAAAGCAAGAGAGATAAAAATACAGCCAAGCAACAGCATATTACAGCTAGACCTTCAACCATCACTTATGTTTTCCCAAAAGCAAGATGGAGCAAAGGAAAGAAAGCAAGCATGGCTATACTTTTTTTAAAAATTCCTGAAAGGACAAAAAAATGTCCCTGCACATCTTATTATCCAGAACTTTTCCAAGCTTTCACACAGTGAGCAAGGAAAATTGAAAAATGTAATTTATAACTGGGCACTTTATGCCCCAAATTTCTCTGTTACAAAAGAGAATGGATGCTGGGGAAGACGAATAGCAGTGTGTCAACAGCCTCTTACCTTTGTCTGATGTGTTCTGCGCCCTTACCTTTGAAGCAACCCCACAGACAGCCCTGAGGAGGAGCTACCTCTAATCTGCTTTGACTGTCACACTCATCTGGCCAGAGACACCTGAACTTGAGCTGTGTGAGAGTCTGCGGCCCACGGTTCCCATTTGCTAGGGCTGGCGCTCCCAGCCGTGTCTGTTTGAAACTTTCAACCTTGCAACACTCCATACTGCAGGACACTTAGCCAATTTACACTCCAGGCTGTGAGCAGAGAGCGTTTTCTCAGTACAACATTGTCCCTCACATCTGCTTGTAGACTGGCTACCTCCAGTCTGAGTTTTTCCTTCTTTTCCCCGCTCATTATTGAAAGCCCCGCATACCCACATTTCATTTGCGGTATGCAGGCCTGCATCCTGCTGAGAAGCAGACAGTCTGCCCCGTGTTCCCCTTGCTGCAGAGCAGCGCCATCAGCTCTCCCACCTGCCAGGTCTGTGTGCCCAGTGCCAGAGCCAGACTTCCTCCACTTTTCGATTCTATTTCTTATAGGAAATAGAATTGAATTCAGATTCAGTTAAGAATAGATTTGGTAGGTCATTTAAAAATATTTTGCCCTAGGAGATAACAACTTTACTTAATAGCACTGCTTTAACCATACAAAGCAAAAGTTGGCAGAATTACAAGAAAAAATGAACAGAGTCACAATCATAATGGGAGGTTTTAACAGGCCTCTGATGGAAAGTAAGTCAAGCCAATACAAGGAGAGAAAGGAAGAATGTAGAATAATTAACAACATAATAAATGATTTCGGTTTAATGAATATAGTCACATAAATCATTTTACTCAGAAATTAAAGAATACACATTATTTTCAAAACCTGATCATTGAAGAGACCAATAAAATACAAAAATCTCTAAATGATTAAGCGGGAAAGAGAGTAAGTGCAGAATAAACAACACTGGGTTGGGAAAGGGGAAGAGACTTAATTACAAATACGGTAGAAATAATGTTTAATCCTAAGAGATTATGTACAGCTTTACATCAAAAAAATTGAAATTTAGATACAGTGGGCAATTCTCTAGAAATAATATAAATCACCAAACATTACTCAAGAAGAAAATTAAAACCCTGAAAAGGGGGTTCCTGGGTGACTCATTTGGTTAAGCAACTGGCTTGGGCTCAGGTCATGATCTCAGGGTCCTGGGATCAAGCCCTGTGTTGCGCTTCCTGCTCAGTGGAGAGTCTGCTTCTCTCTTTCCCTCTGCCACTTCCCCTGCTCATTCTCTGTCTCTTTCTGTGTGTGTGTGTGTGTGTGTGTGTGTGTGTGTCTCCCTTTCTCGCTCAAAAAACTAAATAAAATCTTAAAAACAACAACAACCCTGAATGGGATCTAGCAACCCCACTTCTGGGTATATACCCAAAGGACATAAAAACAGGATATCAAAGAGTTAAGTGCAACCCACTTTCACTGCAGCATTAGTCCCCATAGCCAAGATACGGAAACAACCCAAGTGTCTATGGATGAATGGATAAAGAAGATGTGGTATATATGTATACAATGGAATATTGTATACAAGAAATATTATATATGAGAAATAAGGAAATCCTGCCACTTGCAGCAACATGAATGGACCTTGAGGACATTACACTAAATGAGCTAAGTCTGAAAGAGGTCTATTGCATAGCATAGTGAATATAGACAATACTGTATTATAATCATCAAACTTGCTAAAAGAATAGATCTTAATTATTCCTACCACAAAAAAGAAACACTAATTATGTGTCATGATAGAAGTGTCAGTTATCACTCTAATGGTCACCATTTTATATCAGTGTACTAAATCAACATGTACACTTTAGATTTGTACAATGTTATATGTCAAATACAGTTCAATTAAAAAAAATCTGAATGAGTTTCTCCCTATTAAAGATAGTGAACTTGGGACACCTGGGTGGCTCAGTGATTTAGCACCTGCCTTCGGCCCAGGGCATGATCCTGGAGTCCTGGATCGAGTTCCACATCAGGCTTCCTGCATGGAGCCTGCTTCTCCCTCTGCCTGTGTCTCTGCCTCTCTCTCTCTCTCTCTCTCTCTCTCTCTCTCTCTCTGCCTCTCATGAATAAATAAATAAAATCTTAATCTTAATATATATATATATACATTGAACTCATATTTACAATTCAATCCACAACATAAATTAAATCCAGAAATTTTTACTAGTGAGATCTGTTAGATTCATTTTATAGACTAGCAATGTCTTGAATACAGGACAAGAAGATAACAGTATAAGAAAGGAAAATTATAGCCAATCTTACCTGTGAATATTCAGAGAAAAATACCACCCCCCCCCCACTAATCCAGGAATAAATATCATAAACATTCAAATTCAGACATATACACACATGTGTGCCCATACATGATAAATGAGAAAGCCAGAAAAATAATGTCAATAAATGCAGAAAAATCCTCTTATAAAATTTGATGCTCTTTTCATGATCTAAGAAAAAAATTCATAGAAAACTAGAAATAAAAAACAAACTTCCTTAACATGGTAAAGTGCATTTCAAAAGCCTATAGCAGCAAGTATTGTCAATAGTGCAGCAGTAGGCCATCCCTTTCAAAGCCTGGAACAAGACAAAGGTGACTGGCTATCCTATCTGTGGACTCAGTGCTGTAATCACTTCCATTTACTCTTGTCCTGAAACTCCTGGCTGCCTAAATAACATAAGGAGAATAAACGTAAGGATTACAAAGGAAGTTTTTTAAAAATCACAATTTACCAATTATGTGTAGATGGCTCAAAGAGATGGACAGAACAAATATTATAACAAATGAGAGCATTCAGCAAGTCACCAAAGCTCTCCTACCCAACAGCAGCAATCAATTAGAACATGAAATCTTACAAAGGACACTTTTTATCTTAGCTACAAAACAGTCAGGTGCCTGGGAATTAATGTAATAAAACATGTGTAAGTCCTTTACAGGTAAGAATTTCAAAAACTCTTAAAAGAGAAAGGTTGAAATGAATGGGGAGAGAAAGCACATTTGTGTATGGCAAGACTCTTAAAAAGATGCCAATTCTCTAAATCAGTCTATTCACTGCAGTTTCAGCTAAAATTCAAAGTGATTATAGATGTATATAGTATAATGCCATTTATGTAATTATCCTGTCTACATTTCTTTCCCATTTTGCAAGTTTGGGGTCCCTGTCCCTTTCGTATTTCCCTCCCCATTCTAACCAACAGAGTTCTAGTACTTAGCCTTAAGATGATGGGATCTTATAAAATGCTGGTGAAAAGAAATCTCAATGAGATAAGAAGAAATTTTGCCTCTTTCTCAACAGGTGCAGAAAAGTATTTATTATCCTTACTTTTTCTTCTTTTTAACAAAATATACCTGGACTTCGGAAATTATCACTATGGCCTATGAGACTAATTTTGACTCCTAAATATGGATTATGATCTCTTTTCTTTTTTAATAATTTATTTGCCCTGGTAATAATATTTAAATATTCAACATCCTTGTTTCTAAGTGATAAATATTTGGGGGTATTTTTTTTAATTAAGGCAGAAAATGACCATTTCTACTTTCCTCTTTCCTTGCTTACACAGAAACTTTTTTATTTTTATTTATTATTTTTTTAAGATTTTATTTATTCATTCACAACAGACACAGAGAGAAAGAGAGAGGCAGAGACACAGGCAGAGGGAGAAGCAGGCTCCATGCAGGGAGCCCAGCGTGGGACTCGATCACACCCTGGGCTGAAGGCAGCACTAAACCACTGGGCCACCGGGGCTGCCCCAGAAACTTTTTAAAAAATAAAACCTTTAAGTCCATGGAATCTCTTATCTATACATAAAAAAATGTCAAAGTTTTATCTTATTTAAACTAGTAGAGTGAGTCATGGAATCTGACAAACAAATCCTAAAATTCACATGGAAAGAAGTAAAAGAACAACAGAGTCAAGACAAGTTTAAATGGGAATAAAGGAGAAGTCTCTGCCATTACCCACAAAGACTTTATCAGTCACATAAATTATGATCTATTTGGATGGTATTTGGATGGTATGACAAGGCTAAAAACAGAGCAGACTGCATCTGCCCAGGGGCTCCCATACTTGAGCACACCTCAAAATGATGCCTTCCTTTCCATACCTCTCCATTTCCCTATTCTGTTTCAGGGCACAATCTCACCTCACTTACCAAATACTTACTTAAGTGTTTATATAGTTTTTTTTAATATATATACCTTTCCTGTTGAATACAAGAATTACCAGAGAAAAGGAATTACGTATAATAATGAAAGAGATAATTCATCAAGAAAACATAAAATCTTAAACTTGTCTACACTTAATACAGAGCATCAAAATACAGGAAGCAAAAGTGGGCAGAATAAATGGAGAAATAGACAAATCCATAATCATAGTTCTAGATCTTAACACTCCTTTCTCACAATTGATGAAACTATTAAACAAAATATCAAAAAGCATATAGAGATTTACACGGTATCAACCAATGTAACCCAGAATTTCCCAACTTCAGAGCTATTGACATTGTGGGCCAGGTAAATATTTGTTATGGGAGCCGTCCTGTACATAGTAGGATGTTTAGGAACATCCCTGGCTTCTACCCACTAAATACCAGCATCTCTCTTCTTTTGGATATGACCCCAAAAATGTCTCCAGAAATCACCAGTGCCCCTTGCTCTCCCCCTTTGAGAGCATTTATATTGCTGTGCAGCTATCACCGTCATCTATCCCAAGAGCTGTACATCTTGCAAAACTGAAACTCTGTACCCGTTATACAACCATTCATCTCCTCTGCCTCCAGCACTTGGAAACCACCATCCTACTTTCTGTCTCTGTGATTTTGACTGCTTTAAGAACCTCCTTTACATAGCATCATTCAGTATATTTCTCCTTGTGTCTGGCTTATTCACTTTAGTACAGTGTTGTCCAGGTTCTTCTATGTTATCTCTTCAAGACCCTGCTTTCAAATATTTGTGGTAGAAATGCTGAATCATATAGTAATTCCATTGTAAATTTTTTTAAGAACTGCCGTACTGTTTTCCACAGCAGCTGCACCATTTTACATTTGCACCAAAAGTGCATCATTGCTCCTTTTCTCCACATCCTCACCAATCCTGGTCCTTTACTGCTGTTTGTTTTCATTTTTATAGTAACCACCGAACCAGTGTGGGATGATATTCCATTGTGGCTTTGGTTTGCATTTGTTTGCATCTTTTCATGTGCTTATTGGCCATTTGTATATCTTTCTTGGTAAAATGTTTTTTTTTTTTCAATTTCTTTGCTCTTTTTTTTTTTAGGATTTATTTATTTATTTATGATAGACAGAGAGAGAGAGAGAGGCAGAGACACAGGAGGAGGGAGAAGCAGGCTCCATGCTGGGACCCCGACGTGGGACTCGATCCCAGGACTCCAGGATAGTGCCCTGGGCCAAAGGCAGGTGCTAAACCACTGAGCCACCCAGGGATCCCCCTCTTTGCTCTTTTTTTTAATTGAAAGTTTGCTTGTTTTCTTGTTGTTGAGTTGTAGGAGCTCTCTATATTTTCTGGATAGTAATCCCTTATTAGAAATGTGACTCACAAGTATTCTCTGCCATTCTGTGGGTTGCCTTTTTACTCTATTGATAATGTTTTTTGATCCATAAAAGTTTTTAATTTTGATGAGGTCCAACTCACCTATTTTGTTTGTTTGTTTGTTGCCTGTCCTCTGGTGTCATACCCAAGAAATCATGGCTAAATTCAATGTCAGGAAGATTTTGCCCTGGTTTCCCTGAGAGTTTCCCGATAAATAGTTAAATATTTTTAGCCCTTACATTTTGGTCTTTGATCCATTTTTGAGTTAACTTTTTGTATAAGATTAGGGACAAGCTTCATTCTTTAGTAGGTAGACATCAAGTTTCCCTGCCATCATTTGCTGGAAAAATTGTTCTTTACCCCCATTGGATGGTCTTTTCACCCTTGTCAAAAATCACTTGATCATGTAGAGGGTTTATTTCTGGGCTCTCTATTACATCCCATTGGTTTATGTGTCTGTCTTTTATGCCAGTGCCACACAGTTTTGATTGTGGCTTTGTAATAGGTTTTGAAATAAAAAAGTGAGTACTCCAATTTTGTCCCTCTTTTTCAAGATTGTTCTGGCTGTTCATGATACCATGAGATTCCTTTTGAATTTTAAGATGCATTTTTTTTTACTTCTGCCAAAAACATCATTGAGATTTTGATGGAGATTGTGTTGATTCCATAGATCACTTTGGAAAGTATTAACATCTTAGCAATATTGTCCTCAAATTCATGAACATAGGATGTCTTTCCATCTATTTATATCTTTTTAAATTTCTTTCACCAATGCTTTGTAACTTATATTGTACAAGTTTTTCACCTCCCTGTTAATTCCTGAGTATTTTATTCTTTTTAATGCTATTGTAAGTGGAACCATCTTAATTTCCTTTTAAAATTGTTCATTGTTGGTGTATAGGAACACAACATGTTGATTTTATATCCTCTTAATTTGTCTGTTTATTAGTTCTAGTAGAACTAATAAAATCTTTAGTTTTCCATAATATAATCATATAATCTGGGAACAGAAATAATTTTACTTCTTCCCTTCCATGTGACTGTCCTTTATTTCTCCTTCTTGCCGAATTGCTGGCTAGAACATTCATTAATATGTTGAATAAAAGTGGTAATAGTAGACATCCCTACCTTATGCCTGATCTTAGAGGAAAAGCGTTCTGTCTTTCACCATTGGGTATGGTGTTAGCTAAGGGGTTTTCATGTATGGATTTTATTATATTGAAATAGTTTCTTTCTATTCCTAATTTCTTGAGTGTTTTATCATGAAAGAATGTTAGATTTTGTCAAATACTTTTTCTGCATCAATTGAGATGGTCATGTGTTTTCTTTTCCTTCATTCTTTTAATGTGGCATATTGATCAAATTAATCTGTTGAAACATTCTTATGCACAGAAATCAGTTGCATTTCTATACACTAACAATGAGGCTAAAGAAAGAGAAATTAAGAAATCAATCCCATTTACAATTGCACCCCAAAACATAAGATAACTAAGAACAAACCTAACCAAAAAGGTAAAGGTTCTGTACTCTTAAAAACTACAGAACAGGGATCCCTGGGTGGTGCAGCGGTTTGGCGCCTGCCTTTGGCCCAGGGCGCGATCCTGGAGACCCGGGATCGAATCCCACGTTGGGCTCCCGGTGCATGGAGCCTGCTTCTCCCTCTGCCTATGTCTCTGCCTCTCTCTCTCTCTCTCTATCATAAATAAATAAAAATTTTTTAAAAAACTACAGAACAGGGGGATACAGGGGTTGCTCAGCAGTTTAGCGCCTGCCTTTGGCCCAGGGTGTGATCCTGGAGTCCTGGGATCAAGTCCCACATCAGGTGCGTGCATGGAGTCTGCTTCTCTCTGCCTGTGTCTCTGCCCCTCTCTCTCTCTCTCTCTCTGTCTCTCATGAATAAATAAATAAAATCTTTTTTAAAAACTGCAGAACAACAACAAAAAACCTACAGAACACTTATAAAAGAAATTGAGGAAGACACATAGAGATGGAAAAACATTCCATGCTCATGGATTAGAAGAATAAATGTTATGAAAATGTCTATGCTACTCAGAGCAATTTACACATTCAATACAATTCCTATCAAAATACTATGGACTTTTTTCACAGATTTTTATGGAACCAGAAAAGATCCCAAATAGCCAGAGGAATATTGGAAAAGGAAAACAAAGCTGGGGGTATCACAATGCCTGACTTACAGCTGTATTACAAAGCTGTAATCATCAAGACAGTGTCCTGGCAAAAAACAAAAAAAAACAAAAAAACAAAAAACAGACACATAGATCAATGGTACAGAATAGAGAACCTAGAAATGGATCCTCAACTCTATGGTCAAGTCATCTTCAACAAAGCAGGAAAGAATATACACTGGAAATAGCTTCTTCAATTAAGTGGTGTTGGGAAAATTGGACAGCCACATGCATCACAATGAAACTGGACCATTCTTTTATACCATACATAAAGATAAACTCAAAATGGTTGAAAGAACTAAATTTGAGACAAGAATCCATCAAAATCCTAGAGGACAACACAGGCAACACCCTTTTTGAGCTTGGCCACAGCAACTTTGCAAGACACATCTACGAAGGTAAGGGAAACAAAAGCAAAAATGAACTATTGGGACTTCCTCAAGATAAGAAGCTTTTGCACAGCAAAGGAAACAGGCAACAAAACTAAAAGACAACCTACAGAATGGGAGAAGATATTTGCAAATGACATATGAGGTAAAGGGCTAGTATCCAAGATCTATAAAGAACTTATCAAACTTAACACTCAAAAAAATAGACAATCCAGTAAAGAAATGGGCAGAAGACATGAACAGAAATTTCACCAAAGAAGACCTACACATGACCAATAAGCACATGAAAAATGCTCCACATCCCTTGCCATCAGGGAAATACAAATCAAAACCACAATGAGATCCCACCTCACACCAGTGAGAATGATGAAAATTAACAAGACAGGAAACAACAAATGTTGGGGAGGATGTGGAGAAAGGGGAACCCTCTGCACTGTTGGCTGAATGCAAGCTGGTACAACCACTATGAGAAACAGTGTGGAGGTTCCTTAAGAAGTTAAGAAATATAGCCACCCTATGACCCAGCTAATGCATTACTGCATATTTGCCCCAAAGATACAGACGTGGTGAAACGCTGGGATACCTACACCCCAATGTGAACATTCACAGCAGCAATGTCCACAGTAGCCAAACTGTGGAAGGAGCCATGATGCCCTTTGACAGATGAATGGATAAAGTGGATGGATAAAGAGTATATATATATATATTGGTATATGCCAGAATATTACTCACCATTTGCTTCAATGTGGATGGAACTAGAGGGCATTATGCTGAGTGAAATAAGTCAATCGGAGAAAGACGATTATCATATGGTTTCACTCATATGTGGAATATAAGAAATAGTGAAAGAGACCATAAGGGAAGGGGAGGAACTGAGTGGCAAAAAATTAGAGAGGAAGATAAACCGTGAAAGACTCCTAACTCTGGGGGAAAAAACCCAAATGGTTGTAGAAGAGGAGGCGGGTGGGAGGTTAAGGTAACTAGGTAATGGGCATTAAGGAGGACACATGATGAGATGAGAGCACTGGGTATTATACTATCTGCTGACAAACTGAATTTAAATAAAAATTTAAAAAAAGAAACATTCTTGCATTACAAGTAGAAATCCCATTTGATCATAGTGTATATTTCCTTCAATATGGAGAAATTCAATCTGCTAGTATTCTGTTGAGGATTTCTGCATCAATGTTCATAGGGGATATTGGTACGTTGTTTTCTTTACTCATTTTGTCTTTGTCAGTTTTATCATCAAAGAAATGCTGGCCTTGGAATAAATTAGGGAGTTTTCTCCTTTACAACTTGTTGGGAAAGTATGAGAGGGGTTGGTATTAGTTCTTCTTAAATGTTTGGTAGAATTCACCAATTAAGCCATCAGATCCAAGCCTTTTCTTTGTTAGGAGGTTTTTGGTTACTGACATAACGTCCGTATGGGTTATAGGTCTATTCAGGTGTTCTATTTCTTCATAATTCCATCTTGGTAGATTCTGTCTTTCTAGGAACCTGTCCATGTCATCTAGATTATCCAATATTTTGGCTTATCCTTGTTCATAGCACTCTCTTACAATCCTTTTCATATCTATAGAATTAGCAGTAATCCATTTTAATGTCTAATTTTAGTAATCTGAGTCTTTTTTTCTTACTTAATCTTATAAGCTTATTTTCAAGGTGTAAATTTGCTTAAATTTAGCTCCAACAGTGGGTGAGTGAATGTATCACATAATTCCCTTATCAATGTCCCAATGCCCCCCCCCCCCACCATGTATGGACATTGAAAAAAAAGAACAAGGCTCAGAAAAGAATTAGATTCTGAAAGCCTGTTTTTCTTAGAGACTCATTCAGAATATCCACACCAACCTCTGGGACCCAGACTATTATCAGCCTTTCTTTTTCTTTCTAGCTCTTTGAAAAGTTGCCCACAATTCTGAGCCAGTTCCCCCTAGGTAGAGGAAAAGCAGGCACCTCTAATTTAGCACGGACTGGATAGCTGACTTGGGAAGAGAGTAACTTGCCTCTACACCCTTGGGCTCACTCCTGCCTCAGGATGGCCAGGGCCCTCTTCTACCATGGTGTAGCCTCACACTACAGTCTTCCCTTCTCTACTCCAAGTACAGGTTTCTGTGTCCCAGGCTGGGGCACTGCTTCAAGAACTGACTAATCCAATGAAGTTATCCAGGCTAAGATTCTAACGAGCCGTAACAGCTTAATGGACTCTATCTTCCATAAAACCCTTGAATTTTAATTCAGTCTGAGTGCATTAAGCCAAAGGAGGAAATAATCGAGTTTCATGTGGCAAGACAGGTTGGTGAAAGGAGAGGCTTGGGATGTGGAAAACACCTTCTTAGTAATGGTCATGATATTGAGCAATAGCTAAGAAACTGGAAACACTGGAGAATCTTCGGGACATTAATGGCCAGCACGGGTCAGGGCTGGAAAGTGGGAATAGAGAGCGATGATAGAAAACAAATTTTTGGAGCAGTCCAGGACAGATCAGAAAGTATTTCCAAAACTGCCTCATCTATCTTTTCACTCTCCCTCCAATGATTTCAGGAGAGGGATTCAACAACATATTATGCTGGCATGTTGTCCCCACCTGAGAATCACTAAAATCAGTTCTTATGGAATGACCAACTTCTAGGTTGACTAGGCTTCCTCGTTTGCCTGGGACCTTCTTAATTTTAGCACTAAGAATCTCATTTCTCAGGAAATCACTCAGTTCCAGGCAAACAGGGCTTTTTGGTCAATCTAGATCTGACACACACCTTTGGGCCCCATCAAAACACTCCCGCCTTTCCCGAGGTCCATCTGTCTCCCTCACTCCCTCCCGTCTCCATAGGTGACACCCCAGCATAGGTTTTCACACCGCCAATTGGACAAGTTATACCAAATATACAGGCCAATATAAGCTGAGCCAGTCAAAGTCTGGTTCACAGAAACTCTCATTGGAATTCAGAGAGAACAACAACAATGGTCAGAAGTGGAAGAAGATTGATTAATACTATTTGAATACTTGCCATGTGCCAGGTTCTGTTCTAAGTGCTCTGCAGGTAGTAACTTACTTCCTCCTCACACCCACCGTGTGACTGCTACTGCTCTCATCATTTTGTTGGAGAAGTGAGGCAACAGGCCCAAGGGGTACAGCTAATAAACAGTAGCCCTGAGTTTGAAACTCAGGCAGAGTGTTTCCAGAATTCTCTCACTCAAATACTTAGTCTACTCAGCTTGACCCCTCTACTTGGTTTCCATAAGTGGCATTCCTAGGAAAAGAGTCAAATTTGGGGGCAGTAGCCATGTTTTTCTATGTCTGGAGAAGCAAAGAGGGCCAGTAGATATAAGGGAGAGAGACAGTCAGAGAAGGGCCGTGTGCCTCAGAACTAGGGGGCCCCTGAACCCTGAACACATCCAGACCTAAGTCTTGCACACACTTCCTGTCCCATGGCTCTATGGAGCACCCCTGAGCTCTTATATTTGTGAGGAAGCTGATTAGACTTGGTTTCTGGTCCTGAAACTCAAATAGTCCCAATCCAACAAGACTGAGTTGGTAAGGCAAGGTAATTAAGAGCAGGCTAAAAACAAAACTGTTTGTGCTCAAATCCCAGATTCCCACTCCCTAGCTGAATGTCCCCGGATAAGTTTTGTGACTGCTTGGAACTTCAATTTCTCTGTAAAGCAGGAGCCCAATTCTACCCTTGCGCTGGTCCTGGAGAAGGCTAAGTGAGATAAATTCTGCAGAAGAGATATTTGCCTCTTTATGAGCCATGTAGCAGGGCCTCCTTTCTCCTCTCAGGAGTGGGAAGTTGTTTGTCTCTCTCCTGGGCAGGAGACAGCAGGGAGAGGCCAAGCCCTTCCTTGCAGCAAGTCTCTGAATGGGAGATTCACCTGGGGTCTGTCATTACCTCTGCCTGACATCCCTGAGGACAGCAGACGCCCTAGGGGCAGCGCGGGACCACAGTTCTCTAATTTGAAGTCAGCAGGACTGGGAAAGCTGACTTTTTTGGCTCAAGTGGAAATGGAGGAAGGCTTCTAGCAGGAGACAAAGTTGGGCAAAGACCTTATGCACTACCCCTCCATGCACCCTCCCTCCCCTAGCAGTGAGCATTTCCAGCCTGACTATAGGAATTTTCACTAGAAAGTTTTCTCTGGGATGCAGCAGTGGGGTAGAGGAGACACACACACACACACAACCTAGAGGCCAAGATGAAGGTAGAAGCCTTTAAAGTTAGATCCAACTTGGTTCTCAAAGTGTGTCCTTGGACCAGCAGCAGCAGCAGCCCCAAGAAATGTATTAGAAATACAGATTCTCAGGCTCTTACTCCAGACCTACTGGATCTAAAACCTGACGGTGGGGACCCAATACTCTGTGTTCGAAAAAGCCCTCCAGACAATTCTGATACAGGCTCAAGACTGAAAAGCACTGATCGAAGAACCATGGCTTGTCAGAAGGATGCAGAAACCCCCAGACTCATAGATTGTAACCAGAGGAGCTCTCTCACGGTGAGAGCAGCCCAAAGCAAATAGATGAGAGGCTGAGCTGGCTGAGCACAGCCTGTGACCCTCTATGCCCCATGCAATATCCAAGCCAATAGGAAGTGGGCAGCACGGTGGCCTGCCGACAGAGCCCCCCAGAGCCTGGATCCTGGACTTCATAGTAGTTAGTGGCCACAGAGACTCGCAGGAGGCACTACAAGGGCTGTTCAATGGCTGGCCCTGGGATAGGAGCCTTATCATCCTTTTCCAGTCTTGTGTACTGTACGCCCATGACAGCTGTGAGTGCTTCTCACACTCGCCTTCACCAACAGGTAGTTTTTGTCCTTAACAGCCATCCTATTCTTCCTCTACCATTGCACATCCAGTGTTCTGGGGCTGACCTGCAAGTCTTTCAGACACAGGTGGCTGCACTAGAGGGCATTCCACTTAAAGCTAACGGATTAGGGTCCAGATACTGTAGTCCTGGCACAGCGTGCCAGAGGTGATATCTCAGCCCTGACTCCTTTGGGGGAATTCCCCTGGGTGTGAGTGTCTTTGAAGGCAGAGGTGTGAAAGGTATTGGTGGCCAGGGAAATAGACCCCAGTGGACACTGACAGCTGCCTCTTCTGTATCTATGTTACCTTCTTAACTTCCATTCACATATCCACTGTCCAGTCCCCCATGATTCAAGGGAAGCCAACCTGCTCCCCAGTTCTAGGGGTAAAGTGCAAAGGTAATCCAACCACCCTCTTCAGTAACTGGCTCAGGACCGTGGTCCTAGCCAAACAGCCTCCACACCACAAGGCATAGCTGCATGGCTTAATCATGGGAGAAGGCCTGCCAGAGCCTCGGGCTAGTTTTCTTACCCTTAAGAAAGAGCTGCTATAATTCTTTCTCTCTTGCATCAAGAATTTCTGTCTCCTCTAGACTAATCCCATCAGCAAAGAAACATACTTTTACTCCTCTCAGTTTAAAAAAATTTCTCTTGATTCCTCTCTCCTGCTAGTTACCCTCCATTTCTCTGCTCCCTTGGCAACACAACTCTCAGAATCACTCATGCCAACCATCTCTTCTCCCCTCTCTCCCACACCCACTGATTAGGGTTTCTGTCCCCACAGCCCCACTCCCATGCCTTCATCAATGTCATGACACCAGATGTGCTAAATCTGACCTCCGTCCCCCTCCTCCCTGACTGCTGAGCGGCACCAGACACAGCAGGTAACCCCCTTCCTTGTACCTTCTCTTCACTGGCTTCCAGAACATCCCTCTTCCTCCTGAAAACTTTTCAATGAGGCCTAATTACCCTACAGAGTTCCACATCCTCTCATCACCTTCTCTCACCTTCTTCTCATCACTTTATGACATCCACATAATAGACTGACTTACCCCAGTTACTGCCATCTGCCTTCCCCTTCTAGAACATGAGCCTCATGGGCAATACATCTGCACCTGTTCCATTCACTGATTTAACTCTAGCACCTACAACAGTACCGTGCATGTGGTAAGTACCCAATAAATATTTGCTGGAAGAATGAGTGAATGAGTGAATGAATGAATGAATGAATGAGATGGCCTCTCTTCCTCTGAGCACTGTGACGCACAGACACAAAGGTTGAAATGTGCTCACAGCCTGATGATAGTTTCCACACAAAGTAGAAGGCAGAGCCAAAAGAACGGCAAGGATGGCTGTGGGGTCTGAGGATCCAAATCTGATGCCTGAGCCAATCAGTCCCCTATGCGGGGTAAGCTGCTTGGGCACACATTTTTGCTACTAGCAGCTAAAACACCTTCTGTGATGGAGGAGGGTTTAGACAGTTGTTTATGAAGACTTCAAGAAATCACTCCACAGGCAGTAAAAGCAGTGACAGATGCTCAGGAGCTGGGGTGCAGGGGCAGGTTGTGGGGGGGCTCGGATTTGCCCACCACATGAGCCTATGGACCCCAAAGTTCATTATTCTTTCTGCTGACTTCTTTTTTTTAGGATTTTATTTATTTATTCATGACAGACACAGAGAGAGAGAGGCAGAGGCATAGGCAGAGGGAGAAGCAGGCTCCCTGCAGGGAGCCCGATGTGGGACTCGATCCCTGGACTCTGGGATCAAGCCCTGAGCCAAAGGCAGACGCTCAATCACTGAGCCACCCAGGCATTCCATATACCAAGTCCTTCCATTGGTCTCGCTGCAAGTCCTATGTGGAATTTATTCTACTATCATCCCATGTGAACAGTGGCCTCATTAGCATTCATCCCAGTTTACAATTAGGCAGGCAGCTGAAAATCAACCCCTCAAGAAGGACCAGCCATCAGAGGATGCAGCCCTCTTGTGAGCAAGGGCACAGGCAGGCAGGTAGGCACTTGGGGACATGGGCAAGTGTGCAAGGATGCTGTGAAAACATCAGAGTCTTCGTGAAAGCCCTCATTGAAGCCTCTCCCCTCTTCACCCCATGTTCCCAGCAGTGCTCCCTTCAGCATGCCTGTCTCTCTCAGCCTGTACAGTGCCTCTGCTCCACTCATGAGGCTTCCTTTGTCCCCCGTCTCTCTCCAGACCACACAGCACCTTGCCACAAGGTGGGTCTTCTACACTTTCACAGTGACTCATCGCTGGGAGATAGCTTACGTAGTAGTTAAAGCATGACTCCGTGCTCAGAGACCCGACCCCCCAGTTCTGGCTCCCACATCTCCTCCTAGTGACCTGTGATGAACCCAAGAACTTCTCTGAACCTTGGATTCTCCACTGTGAAAGGAGCATGAACCAAGGTTTGTCTGCAATCTGTAAGCCCCTCATCTGAGCAGGGCAGCCCCCAGGAACTATTGAACTGTTCTGCTATTCTGTAGCTTTCTGTGGCCTTCTACTGCTCATGCTTCCAGTCTAAGCCCCTCCATCACCTTCGGGCCACCCTTGACCTGGCCTTCCCTGCTACCCACATGTCCCTCTACTTAACCTAGGCTAGGCCTCTCCCAGGATGCTCATCCTTCACTCTCTTCCTACCCAAACACCACCATCTTTCCCCTTCTAGTGCTCTTCTCATGCTCTGCTTCCTCCAGGAAGTCCACTCTGATAACCAGCTTGGTCTGAGCTCTCCTTTCTCTTGGCCCCTGCAAGGTTTGAGTCTATTTCCTCATATTTAGATCACTGTATGACAGAGTAACCTCTCCATTTATGCTCCTCAGACTGTTGACCCATCTCATGCCTGTAGCTTGCAGAAGTTTACCAATAAGGCAGATCAGTGATGTAACAAAAAACAGAGACTGCAGAACTGTGTGGCCCTGGATAAGCTAGCTACTCAGCTTCTCTGAGTCTCAGGCTGGTTGTCAAGAGAAATGGGAATTTTAAAAAGTGTTTTTCGTACAATGGAATAAAAGATGGAGATCATGCCGTTTGCAACAATGTGGATGGACCTAGAGGGTGTTATGCTAAGGGAAATAAGTCAAAGACAAATACCATATGATTTCACTTATATGACTTATATGTGGAATCTAAAAAACAAAAACAAACAAACAAAAACTGCCCAGAAATAGACCCTATGTACAGGGAACGAACTGATGGTTGCCAGAGAAGAGGGAGGTGAGAGGTTGGACAAAATGGATGAGGGGGCATGGAAGGCACAGACCTCTGGCTATGGAGTGAGTCCGAGGGAATAAAGGTGCAGCGTAAGGAATATACCGTAGCAGCATCCTATGGCGGCGGATGTCAGCCACAGCTGTGGGGAGCGTCGCATAACATAGACTTATCCAATCAAAGTGTTGTACCCCTGAAAGTAATGTAACATTGTGTGCCAACCATACTTCAACTGGAAAAAAGAAAGATGTTTATGGGGACGCTACGAGGATTAAATGAGGGAACAAATATAAGGCATCTACCACGGTTTCTGGCATTTAATAGACGGAAACCAATACCGCCATCACCATTGAAAAGGGCTTCTTTCCTCTCTGTACAAAAATTTATATTCCAAGTGTTTTCCCCAGGCTTTACTGACCAATTGTTTAGATAAGTTATAACGTATTCCAGCGTCTACAAAACTGCCTCTCATTCTGAGAGGGATTCCAAAGAAGGGACACGAATGCTCCCACCGCCTCCACCCACCATGACATTCTCCTCTACTGAGCCCGAGTCTAGCCTCAGAATCTTCCTTAGCACGATTCTCAAAGCAATCACCACTAACAAATCAGAATTGGCATATGTTAAATTAGAAAGAATTTGACTGGTCTTTGTCCATGGTTCCTGGGAGGTAACCTCTAAATCCTTGGGATTTCCTGAGTACTGGGAGTATCTTGGCTAGTCATGGTGGGCCCTGGTAATTTATGCTGCAACTCCTGATGGCCCTGAGATAGTTTCAGGATGGGGGCCAGCTACCTCAGAAAGGCCGACCATGATCAGAGGGATCAGAGCCACATGGTATCATGATCTTGAGGGTATTGTGCTAAGCAAAATGAGTCAATGAAAGAAAGATAAAAACTGTATGATTTCACTCATTTATGGAATCTAATGAAACAAACAAAGTAAACAACATGAAAAACTCATAGGGAACAGACTGATAGTTACCAGAAGGGAAAAGGAGTGGAGGTGAGCAAAATGAGTGAAAGGGGTCAATGGATGGTGATGGATGGTAACTAGACCTTTGGTGCTGATCACTTTCTACTGCATACAGATGTCGAATTATACTGTTGTACGCTTGAAACTTATATAATGTTTTATACCAGTTTTACTTCAAGTTTTTAAAAAAGAAAGAAAAAATAGTGAACAGGAGCTGCTCTGTGTCTGAACACCTTTGCCAGAGTCCTTTTTTTTTTTAAAGATTTAATTTATTTATTCATGAGAGACAGAGAGAGAGAGAGAGAGAGAGAGGCAGAGACACAGGCAGAGGGAGAAGCAGGCTCCATGCAGGGATCCCGACATGGGACTCAATCCTGGGACTCCAGGATCACACCCTAGGCCGAAGGCAGTGCCAAACCTCTGAGCCACCCGGTCCATTATTAATGCCTCTGGGGACCACTCCAACCAGTGGGAGATGGGAACAGCATATGTTCCAGCTCCTGATCTTCCAGTGAATAATCCTTGAAAGTGACCCAGTAACATGAGGTGACAACCTCAAAATCTTACCTGATACTGGTTTTGTCTCCTTCTCTATCTCACTTTGCCCCATCCTCTATGTCCTGCTTCCCTTTGGGACCAGTTCCCAAATAAACTTCCTGTGCCCACATGCTTTCTCAGAGTCTGCTTCCAGTAGAACAGAAACTAAAGCTGAAGGCTGGGCTCTTCAGTGCTGTGGTCCATAGTATAGCTGAGGAGGTCCAGAGCTCTCTGCCAGCCTCCAGCCTGGTGAGAGTCTGGAGGGAAAGACAATGGTGGTGTGGCCCTCCCAAGGACAACAAAGGAATTTTGAGAACCCGTGGGGTACAGAGTCTTTGAGTGGGTCACAAGCACAGTGGGAGCCGCCTCAGCCCCTCCCAGCACAAAGCCATGGCTGGACAAGAAGACCTCCCATGAGAGTTGCCCAAGAGAGAGTACAGAGAGACTAAGACCCCACTTAGGTCCAGGGCAGGCTGCTCTGTCCTGCGCCCATTGGACACCACTCCCTTTTGGACCTAATAACCTGGGGACCTTTGCCAGACCTATCTACAAGGTAGCCTCCAACCCATGCCAGGGCTGTTTTCTTGTGTGTACAGACCACACTCTGTCCAAAAGTGTGAGGGGTGGGCACCCACTGGGCACCCACCCTGCTCAACAGCAGCCAGAGTGATAGGAGGTTTTTTTCTGAGCCCTCCACCTGAGAGCTTCCTGTTTTATTTATTTATTTTTTAAGCTTCCTGTTTTAAATCAGCCTGTGCCAGCAGAGGTTCTGACTCTACCTAAGAAGGCTCCAGAGGGAAAGACCCCCAGGAGAAGAGGCCTGTGGAAGGATGCACATCACCATTGGCTTCATTCTTGGGGGCCTCTCCAGGATTCACTGCCAGTTTCAGATTGAAGAAAATGCCAGCAGAGATTTTAGTGGTTGAAGGGAGAGTGTGTGAGAGGACAGCTCTCTAGCCGCCCAAAAGAAGGGTATGGAGTGGATACCCTCCCACCCACCACCCACCACCCCCGCAAACCCTGCCTCACTGGCTACCTTGTGGGCTCCTGATCTGACCACGGGGCCTTCCAGGGGTCTTGGCACAGAGCAGGTGCTCCCAAAACAATGACAGCCAACCCACAAGACGGTCACTCTCCACTCACAAAGTGAAAGTGAAATCTGAGTTTCTTCGTGCATGGTCTGCACCTCTTGTCTTAACCCTGAGCGAGTGCCCAGCACCACGGACCCCACCCCACCTCCTCCACACACATCCTCCAGGAGGATGCCCACCTCAGTAGCCCTTATCACTGCCCATCCTTAAAAGCCAGGCTTCTCTCACCTCCACTACCCCAGCAGCACTTGTGTCTTGACCTTGTTCTTGCTCTGCCCTTGCAGCGTGAAATAGATGGTTTATTCTGGGACCCAGTCCTTTTACAGAACACATCCAGTAGTAATGAGATAGGAGTCCTCATGGAATTTCAGCTCTAGGCCCTCCCTGTGTCAGATTTCATGCAAAAAAAACACACACACACACACACACACAAATCATGACAGACAAAATTATCAAAATTTTCATTAGAAACTGGATCAATATTACTGATTTTTTTTTGCCTTAGATTCCAATATGATTCAACACCGATCCTGTCTTTAAAATTTTGTTCATGATGGAGATTTTATCCTTGTTTTCTTTTTTTAATATTGCATTAAGATATATCCTGATTACTGGGTTTTTTGGTACCCTTCTAAATTTTGCAGCCAGGGCAGTGCCACCTTAGTGTTAGCTCTGCCCCAAAGCAAGCTTTTCCTTCTAAGGCAAGGTAGCTCCCGTTAAGCATTTCCTGCTGAGTGGTATTATGCTAATTAACTGGAACCCAAAATAATTCAGACAGCCTTGGGAGAGCAGGCAGGACCAGGGAGAAAGGGAGAAGAGAAATAAAGCACAAAAGCAGAAAGAGAAGTAGAAAACACAAAAGAAAAAAAAAAAAAAAGAAAACACAAAAGATTAAAGAGAAGAGAGGACCAGGTCAAAGCCAGCGACTATTGTATTTATGCAAATGAACCCCCCTGCTAACGCAGGCTTCCTCAAGGTGTGAAGGCTTTCCCTTCAAAGAGCTCGTATTTGTAATCGGCCAGACACAGTAGCAGGACTAAAGTGTGTAATTTAGTGGCTTACAAAAAAAAGCCTACTTTTATCTTGAATTCTCTAAGAAGTTGTTATAATTTCCACAGTGACCTAAAACACATATCAAACCATCCTTACATGGCAGGCAGCCCTGCTCACCTTAGCCCTTCACCTCTGGGTTATCTGCAAGAGCAAAGCCCACAGTGTAGAGAGAGATGGCCCTCCACCTGCAGAGTACCAGACATCCCACCTTGCACCGGCTGTCCCTCTGCAATTACGAATAGCATGCAAAAGGAGGCAAACTGGCAGCCAAGTTGGCCAGTTTTCATTTTTTAAAACCCACTGTTCCCACTAATGGCAGGTGCCCTGTTTCCAAGTAGTAGGTTTGTGATAATCAGTAGGACAGACTCTTCTGAAGTCTATGCTCCACAAGGCTGGTACCAAATAATTGCCTTCTTGGCCAAGCTAATTTTCCTCAGTGGAACTAGAGTCAGTGCAGAGAATGGGACAGGAGAAGGCAGGAGAGGTGGGCAAGGGTTGGACACGCTGAGCCCTGTGGCCCTCTTACTGAATGTGCTTTTTAATCCCAAGAGCAATGGACAGCTACTGGAGAATTGTAAGCAGAGGGGTGATATCAGGAGATCGATGTATTTTGAAAGTTTTCAGGGAACTGAAATTGTTACCAGTTGGACTCCAAGACCAGGCATTTATTGCCCACCTGCTTGTACTCACCTTTGTCCCACATTTACCCTTCAGCTCTTCTTTCCACCTTATTTCTTAACTCAAGCAAATGGAAAGCAAAACTGGCTCTGAGCCACAGTGACTGCCCTGACAAGACCTCCCCAGCCCAGACCATCCAGACAGTGTGAGTATAACTCCTGATTCATGCTTATCCACATGGACTATGGAGCCACTTCTAGAATGACCTGCAACTACCTTTACCTCGTTATAATACTAAAATCTTCATGCAAGGAGGAGCGCAGTACGTTTCGTACTGTACATAACGTACAGTGTACGTGTAGGCATGTTTCCTTAAGACACACACACAACTTTGTACCCTCCTCTACAGACCAGGACAGGGATCTCCCTTCTATATATTCATCTGACCTATCCACCCTTGCCTAGGGGGTCACAGCTTTGGAAGTTATTCCTCGTGAGCTCCTTAGTTGCTGTAAATAAAGTTTTCTTTGTACAGTAATTCACCTAGTGCCGTTTCCATCTATGACTCACCAAGAAGTGAGCTCACATTGGTTCTGTTACAAAATGGGACAAGAGTGTAAGCAATCTGGCCGTCGAGGTAAGACTGATCAGTCTTGGTTAAGACTGGCTCTGGGACAGAGGAGGAGGAAGTGTGACCAAATGACTCCCAGATTCTGGGTGGAAAATGATA
The DNA here is from genome assembly GCF_018345385.1 of Vulpes lagopus. Classification (NCBI taxonomy): domain Eukaryota; kingdom Metazoa; phylum Chordata; class Mammalia; order Carnivora; family Canidae; genus Vulpes; species Vulpes lagopus. The sequence continues at coordinate 3,356,794 of NC_054847.1, read as the reverse complement.
TTTCTCATTGAAGGAGAAGTGGGTTTGGGGGCACCCCGAGCCAGACATTTTATCTTATGTGGTGGGCCAGATCTGAGGCGCCTTTGAGAAATCTGTGGTAGCTGCCAGGTGAGCAGCTGGGTATTTCCAAGTAAAACTCAGGGGAAAGCGTTAAACTAGAGATTAGAAGTAATGGAGAGGCATCTGCATATATACATGGTAATTGCACCAAATAGCAGCTCCCGGGGAGTGGGTCACTTGAGGCCAGGATTTTCAGTGGAGGTTGGAGTGAGGCTGTAATTGATTCATTCCTTTGCCCAAAATACAGCTGACCCAAGGTATTGCAGCCAATAAATCGCTTGGAAGTTAAAATATTCACTCACTAAAACAATCTTTTCAAACCCTCCATTCCCTCCTCTTTGCTCAGACCACTTAGTCTTTCTGAGCTCCACTGACCATCTCCTTGGCTGCTCCCCAAACCACCCAGAGCCCTCCAGCCCTCGATAATCTCCTTTTGTAAATTCCTTCAGTGGGCTTCCTTTTGCAGTGCTCATGGGAGGGGCAGGAAGCTGTGGAGGCACCACAGGCACTGGGGTTGGCAACTTCAGCTGATTTACTACTCACTACCTCCTGGGAGACCAGAGTTACCCTCCCCCCCATGACAGACAGTCAAGGAACCCTGCCCATTGCACAGCCAATGGGAGCAGAGCTCACAAGGGAACCTAAGAGATGGCATGTGTGAGGCATGGGGGGAAATGGCCTGGCACAGCCAGTCAGCAGTGACTAAGAAATGCCCAAATTTAGACCTTCAGCTTTGGCTTTGATTTCAAAATTAATTTTTCCACTTTCATTTTCAAAGGGATTTTTTTTTTTTTAGAATTCTTACTTGTAAAGGTTGTGAGCATTTCATTCAGGTTATCAAAGATACTAGCACCAAAAACAAAAACAAAAAAGGCCATTAAAGTGAATCTGCTTAAGGCAGAAACTAAAATTCGTTGGAAATAATAGGGAGAAAATCTTACATCTAGAACTTAATTTGAAAAATAGAACTAAAAATTATAAAAATAACATTATTTCATATCTTAAATAAAACCTGGTTTATAAGCATAATGGCTCCTTAACTTCTGCGGATTTTTTTTTTACTTTATATTATAAAAAATTTCAAGCAAAAGAGGAAAGAGAAGGGCGTAACAAAACTCCATATATCCATTACCTAGATTTTTAAAAAGATTTTATTTATTTATTCATGAGAGACAGAGGGAGAGACAGAGGCAGAGACATAGGCAGAGAGAAAAGCAAGCTCCATGCAGGGAGCTCGATGTGGGACTCGATCCCAGAACCCCAGGATCACATCCTGGGCAGAAGGCAAATGCTCAACCGCTGAACCACCCAGGCATCCCTATTACCTAGATTTAATACTTAATTTTATATATATATACACACACACACAATATTTTTGGCTGAAGTATTTTAACATGTATTATGACATTTCAACATGAATCTTTTTTATTTTTTATTTTTTAAGATTTTTTATTTATTCATTCATGAGAGACACAGAGAGAGAGAGAGAGGCAGAGACACAGGCAGAGGGAGAAACAGGCTCCATGCAGGGACACTGATGTGGGACTCGATCCTGGGACTCCAGGACCTTGCCCTGAACTGAAGGCAGGTGCTAAACTGCTGAGCCACCCAGGGATCCCATGAATCTTTTTAAAATGACATTAGCCTATATAGACACAATACCATCATCACACCTAAGAAAATCAATAAAAATTTCCTAATGTGTTATCTAATACCCAAATTTAAATTTAAATTTCTCCCCAATTATCCTCCCCAAACTGTATTATGGTTGGTTTGTTCAAGTATCCAGTCATACATACAATGGAAAATTACACAACCATAAAAAAGAACAAGATCTTGTCATTTATGACAACATGGGTGGACCTAGACAGTGTTATGCTAAGTGATATAAGTCAGAATGAGAAAACAAATCTGGGGCACCTGAGTGGCTCAGTAGTTGAGTGTCTGCCTTTAGCTCAGGGTGTGATCCCAGGGTCCTGGGATCCTCCCTCAGCCTGTGTCTCTGTGTCTCTCATAAATAAATAAATAAATAAATAAATAAATAAATAAATAAATAAAATCTTTTTTAAAAAGGAGAGAAAATAAATTCCATATAATTTCACTTATATATCAAACCAAAACAGAATCATAGATACAGAGAACAAAGTGGTGGTTGCCAGGCTAGGGGCAGACGGGACAGTGATGGGCAAAATAGGTGAAGGGGATTAAGAGACACAAAGTTTCAGTTTTAAAATAAATAAGTCGCAGAGATGAAAAGTACAGCACAGGAAATATAGTCAATACTATTGTAATAACGTATGGTGAGAGATGGTGAGTACACTTACAGTGTCAAGCATTGCATAATGCACAGAATTGCTGAATCACGATATTGTACCTGAACTAATTAAACATTGTATGTCAACTATACTTCAATAATAAAAAAGAAAAGATCCAGTCAAGAAGCACCTATTGCATGCAGCTGCTAGGACTTCTAGGTATCTTTTACCCTAGATATTGCACTGTCCACGACAGTGGACACTGGCCACGTGTAGATATCTAAATTAATCAAAAATAAATAAATAATAAAAATGAAGTGATATTTAAAATGCAGCTCTTCAGTCTCACTAGCCATACTTCTAGTGCTTAACAATCACACCTATATTATAGAACATTTCCACCATCACAGAAAATTCTACACCACAATGCTAATCTAGAACATTCCCCTTGCTTTGGGCACCCCCACTCTGTTTTCTTCTTTTTATTTGTTTAAAACATTGTGTTTATTTATTCATGATAGACACAGAGAAAGGCAGAGACACAGGCAGAGGGAGAAGCAGGGAGCCCAATGCAGGACTCGATCCCAGGACCCTGGGATCACGCCCTGAGCCAAAGGCAGATGCTCAACCACTGAGCCACCCAATGTGCCCCTGTCATCTTTTTATATTTAATATTGACCTGGCCAGTTGTTATATAGAATGCCCTACCTTCTGGACTCCTCTGATTGTTTCTTTGTGGTGTCATTTAATTCATTCCTTTACTCCTTGTATTGCTGATAAACTCCAGGTTAGAGCTAAAGCCTTGATTAAATTTAATTATTAGGGCAGAGAAAGCAGCAAGTGTTGTTTGGGATGGAGGGGTGGTTTTCCTTAAAATATATGCTAGCAGAATTCTGGGATAGTCAGAAGCTCTTGCCTTTAAAATGAACTTGTCCAGTACAATCATACACTATCCTGGCTTTATGGTTTTAATATTCAAGTTGTTTATTCTGTTGCACATCGCATTTTGACTGCTTCAAAAACTTTGTACCCTCTATAAGACCCTAATTTGGTTCAGCAGTATGTTTGCACTGTATCCATCCATCAGTGGAAGGCTGGGCAGTAAGAGACCCCACCACCAGGAGACAGCTCCCCCCCAGCAGTGAGAGATGCTTGCATGAGGGCTAGGGCCAAACACAAGGAGCCCAGCAGTGAGCATTCTCATATGATAGAAACTTGAGGTGCCCTGTGTACCCTCAGATTTTTTGAATACCTCATTTAAGGAACTCTGACAAATGAAAATAAAAAATTTTACTCGTTACTCATTAGATATTTGTTTCTTAAAATGAGTAAAACATTGTTTTGTTTCTTAAACCCCACAAAGGAGTGAAATCATATGGTATTTGTCTTTCTCTGACTTATTTCACTTAACATTATACATTCTACCTCTATTCGTGTTGCTGTAAATGGCAAGATTGCATTCTTTGTATGGCTGAGTAATATTCCAGTGTGTGTGTACACCACATCTTCACCCATTCATCAATTGGTGGACATTTCCAAATTATGGAAACATAATTTGACTATTGTAGATAATGCTGCTGTAAGCATCAGGGTGCATGTACCCCTTTCAATTAGCACTTTTTATTCTTTGAGTAAATACCTCATAGGGCAATTGCTGGATTGTAGGGTAGCAAACAAACAAAACAAATGAGCATAGGGAAAAAGAGACAGCGAGAGAGAGAGAGAGAGACAGAGACAGAGACAGAGACAGAGAGAGGCAAACCAAGAAACAGACTCGTGAGAACAAACTGAGGGTTACCAGGGGGAAGTGGGGGCAGGGGATGGGTAAAAAAGATGATAGGGATTTAGGACAGTACTTGTCATGATGAGTACCAGGTGTTTCTACACCTGAAGCTAATATTACACTAACTAATTGGAATTTAAGTGAAAACTTAGAAAAAAATAAGATAAACAATGGGGGGATTTTTTTATTGAACTATTCACTTTAAAAATTTATTAAAATGACTTGAAAGGTAGAAATCATAAGAGAAAAGTCACTATAAGGCTTGAACTAGTGCAGGAGACTGAATATGTTTCAGCCACACAAGGGAGTACTGAGCAGCTATAACTAGAAACGGAAAATATCTCTATATACTGATAGAAGAAATAAGGTGAAAGAAGTAAGCAAGCAGAGCAGTGGTTATAATACAGTACCTTTTATGTAAGAAAAGGGGGAAATTAGATAACATAGATAGATCATTTCTTACACTATCATAAGAAACAATGGAAAGATATACCAAAAACCAGTATTTTTAAATGGTTATTCAGAAAAAAAAAAAAAAGAGTGAAGAGGAAAGCTATAAAAACAAGATTTCTGTGGATGTAACTTGTTAAATGCTTTTCATTTTGGCCTGTAAATGTCTTATATAATTTTTTAAAGTTCAGTGACAAAAGAAAGACAACTGGTTAAAATCTGAAAGTACACCTAAGTGAAGGAGCCTAACTGCATATAAAGTATGTGGCATAACCACGTACAGAAAACAATTACTTGAAGTGGCTTTAAAACACGATGTTTTAACTATACATCCCAAGTATGGGATACGCTATGGATAATAAAAAAGGAAAGAAATCATAAACTGCATTCAGTAGTCATGTTATTAGTATTGTTATTTGTATTAAATGACAATGTTGCCATCATTAGGTACCAAATTTTCAGCATAAAAATGATACAGCATAAAATTAAGGAGGTTAAGTAAAAATCCTACAATCCTAAAAACCAGAAATAGCATTATGAACTCACATTGTGAATATATATATGTATTTATATATATATATATATATTTAATACATGTGTCTTAGCTCTGTTCGCTAAATGGCCTAGAAGCAATGACTAACAAGTAACAATGAGTAACGCTTAGAGCCAGGCCGTGCTTTTCGAGGGAAATGGACTAATTCCAGGTCTGTGCAAAATAAGCCAGAGTCGTCTGGTACTAGAAAGCCACGGAGCTCTCAAAGACTGATGGGAGCACACTGAAGTGATACAGGACAGCCCGGGCCGCCTGTAGCAGCTGCTCAGTAACAGAGGGACTGATGAACCCACAGCTGTGGGACTCATCTAAGGCAGGGGTGAGGACTGCAGGGTGGAGGTGAGACAGAAGGAGTCCCAGCACAAGCAGGGTGGGCCTGGGTGGGCACAGCAGGGCAGGGGAACAAGCTCCGAGCAAGGAACAGAACAGTATCTTAGGGTACCCCACCAACCCCAGATTCTGGGCAAGGAATGGCTGCAGGGACTGGAGACGGCTTTTGAAAAAGAGAGCTCTCTCCCCCAGGAGGAGCTGGGGTGGGGGGTAGAGGGATCCTGGGCACCAGACTCAACCTGCAGGAACACCAAGAGCAGGTTTGGTTCAAGAACCACAAGACCTGGTGCTTGGGTGTTTCAGTTGGTTAAGCAGCTGCCTTCGGCTCAGGTCCTACTCCGATGGAGCCCCTGCTCAGGGGGGAGTCTGCTTCTCCCTCTCCCTCTGCGCTGCCCCCCTTGCAGGAGCAAATGCTCTTAAAAGCAGGGACCACGGGATCCCTGGGTGGCGCAGTGGTTTGGCGCCTGCCTTTGGCCCAGGGCGCGATCCTGGAGACCCAGGATCGAATCCCACCTCGGGCTCCGGGTGCATGGAGCCTGCTTCTCCCTCTGCCTATGTCTCTGCCTCTCTCTCTCTCTCTCTCTCTCTCTCTGTGACTATCATAAATAAATAAAGAAAGAAAAAAAATATTTAAAAAAAAAAAAAAGCAGGGACCACCAGGGCAGCCAGGCCAGTGGCCTGGAGCCCCGAGTGCACACATATGGTCTGAGTCCCTGACTCTGCAGACTCCAATCCCCAGGGTCCCAGGTGCGTGCAGCGCCCCTCTCCTACCAGTCCTTCCACCCTAGGGCCAGTTCCCCAGCAGCAGAACCCGCTGCTTCCAGACCCAGCCTGGGCTCAGGACCCTTCTGCCTGACCCACGCCAGACCAAGTGTCATTTCTTGACCTGGCAGGGCTCTTCCCACCCAAAACCCCTTGGGGATCCTCCTTGTCGTACCCCATCCCCCACGTCTGGATTCTACGGAAAGCTGATTTAGTGGATGGAAGTACTCCCCCAGCAGATATTTACTGAATTTCTGGTGGTTTCAGGCTCATGCTCACACAGCCGCTGCAAGGAGAGGCTGGCCGGCTCTCACGTGTTGAGTGGGCCTTAGGGATCCTCGTGTAAAGTGTGTGTTCACGGTTGTCTGCCTACCTTCCTGATTTTTTGAATTGATTTTTATAGCTGCTTGGCACCTAGTGTGTTGTAAAAAACCTTCCATTTATGGGGGTTTATTCATTAGTGGAATTTGATTTCTTGATTTTTGTGTTATCTATTTCGGTGCTTTCTAGTTATCTGTGGTAATAGATCAGTTGCTTTTTCCTTTCTTTTTCATTTCCAAGAATGGCAGACCAATAAGAAATAGAAGAGTTAATACAAATTTTAAAATGAGATTCACAATCTATGATAGATAGATGATTGATAGATGATAGATAGATAGATAGATAGATGATAGAGATAGGTGATAGATGATAGATAGAGTGGGCTTTTAAGTCAATAAAATGAGACAGAATTATCAAAAATATGGTAGCAGGAAAAGATTTTTATTAAAGAGAAAGAAGAAAACATTTTAATTACAGATGAAGCAGATATAAAATGTACTGTCAAAATGCCATTAATATTTCTGAAAACTGATTTCCAACGTGTCTACTTGCCCAGTCACAAACTAGAACCAGAGTTTATAGATGCCAGCAGTCTGGAGTTTTCCACTGACTTCACTGAAAATAGCATGGTTTATCTTATGTTTCTCCTCCAGCATTAATGCTTTTTTCTTGTTTAAGAAATCTTTCACTATCTCAAGGTCATGAAGATATTCTATTTTAGTTTCTAAAATTTTTATAGTTTTACCCTCTGTATTTAAGTATTTAAGACATCTAGAAGAGATTGTGTATTGTGCCAGGTAAAGATTCCATTTCATTTTTTTTCATGGATTTCCACTTGTCATTTTATTGAGAAGTTTATAATTCATATTATCAAAAATCAGAGGTTTATTAATATATGGGTCTGTATCTAAACTATACTTTGGGTCAATGGTCTATGTGTCTACTCTTGCACCAACAGCATGCTGCCTCAATTACTATAGCTTTACAATAGGTCTTGGTATCTGGCAGCTGAAGTCCTCTTACCCTTTTTTAAATACTGTTTTTGTTTGGCCTTTGTATTTCCATATAAATTTTTAAGTGAGGGGATCCCTGGTTGGCTCAGCGGTTTAGCGTCTGCGTTTGGCCAAGAGCGCGATCCTGGAGTCCCGGGATCGAGTCTCACACCAGGCTCCCGGCATGGGCCTGCTTCTCCCTCCTCCTGTGTCTCTGCCTCTCTCTGTCTCTATGTCTATAATAAATAAATAAATCTTTAAAAAAAATTTTTTAAGTTAATTTGACCAATTCTCCCAAGAAGCTTATTGGAATTTTAATTAAGATTGCATTATATCTATAAATGTATTCAGAGAAAATGACACATTAATGCTACTAAGACTTCCAATTCGTGAACATAGTTTATCTCTTCATTCCTTTAGATCATTTTTTTTAAGTAGGCCCCACACTGAGTGTGGGTTGGACTTGAACTCATAACCCTGAGATCAAGACCTGAGCTAAGATCAAGAGTTAGACACTTAACCGACCAAGCCAAATGTTATAATCTGAAAAGAAAAAAAGAGATACAGGGGTCAATTTGAAAAGGCTACACTGGCTTAAGATGGAACTATCTGAGCACCAAGAAGTGAAGTGATCGGCATGGAATGAAACATGACAAATATATAAAATTCATGAGTTCACAAAGCATTTTTAAAAACTCTTTAGTTATCATGAGAATTTTTTAGGACATCAACTCATTACTCTGAAAAGTCATAAACTGATAAAAGGACACAATCAAGCATTCATTCCACTTTTCCCTTATGAGGAACCAAAGAATCTATCAGGTGAAATTTTGAGGAAGAACTTTATAATGGAAGGAACAGACTGACCACACTTGAATTTGTGATCAATCTTATTATCACTAAAAGGATGGCAGATATGATGAGCCTCCCACCACACCACCACAGTGAGATGCAGTTGAAAGCCATGGCACAATCTATAAAGGGCTTTGCCTTAAAAAGGAAACCTGAATTTAATCAAGTCTGAATCCAACCACCATTTTATAAGGAATATAGGAGACAGAGGAAAAAGTTAAAGAGGCTTTCTATGCAACAATCAGCCAAATCTAGGGTACAGGATATTCTAGAAATCCAATGAGCTAGTTTCTCTGACAAATCAATGGCATTTTCAATAATAATAATAATAATTTAATTGAAAAGAACAAAGGATATTTAAGATATATCCCAAAATGATGTGTGGGTCTTCCTTGAATCCTGATTCAGACAAATCAACTCTAAAAGATAATTTTTGGAAATTTGACCCTGAACTGTGTACTACATGATATCAAGGACCTATGGTTTGGTTAATTTGTTTTTTTTGTTTTTGTTTTTTTTTTTATTTATGATAGTCACAGAGAGAGAGAGAGAGAGAGGCAGAGACACAGGCAGAGGGAGAAGCAGGCTCCATGCACCGGGAGCCTGATGTGGGATTCGATCCCGGGTCTCCAGGATCGCGCCCTGGGCCAAAGGCAGGCGCCAAACCGCTGCGCCACCCAGGGATCCCGGTTTGGTTAATTTGATAGGTGTGATAATACGTGATGTTTGGGTTTTTTAAATGGTCTTGTTAGAGATGCATACTGTAGTATTTAGAGGTAAAATTACATGTTTCCAGGATTTGTTTTAAAGGATTCCAGTTTTTTGTTTTGTTTTGTTTTGTTTTTAAATTTTTTAATTTATTTATGATAGTCACAGAGAGAGAGAGAGAGGCAGAGACACAGGCAGAGGGAGAAACAGGCTCCATGCACCGGGAGCCTGACGTGGGATTCGATCCTGGGTCTCCAGGATCGCGCCCTGGGCCAAAGGCAGGCGCCAAACCGCTGCGCCACCCAGGGATCCCGGTTTGGTTAATTTGATAGGTGTGATAATACGTGATGTTTGGGTTTTTTAAATGGTCTTGTTAGAGATGCATACTGTAGTATTTAGAGGTAAAATTACATGTTTCCAGGATTTGTTTTAAAGGATTCCAGTTTTTTGTTTTGTTTTGTTTTGTTTTTAAATTTTTTAATTTATTTATGATAGTCACAGAGAGAGAGAGAGAGGCAGAGACACAGGCAGAGGGAGAAACAGGCTCCATGCACCGGGAGCCTGACGTGGGATTCGATCCTGGGTCTCCAGGATCGCGCCCTGGGTCAAAGGCAGGCGCCAAACCGCTGCGCCACCCAGGGATCCCAGGATTCCAGTTTTTAAAGAATGATATGAGAGAAGTGGTAGTTCAAATAGATGGCAAAATAGTGACAATTACTGAAATTGAGGGATGAGTACATAAGAATTACTCATTACATTATCCTCTTTACTTTTGTGTATGTTTAAAAGTTCTAAGTAAATGTCTATTACCTTATAATTTAAAAACAGTCAATAAATTTAAAAGCCAAATAAGGTGGATCCCTGGGTGGCACAGTGGTTTAGCGCCTGCCTTTGGCCCAGGGCGCGATCCTGGAGACCCGGGATCGAATCCCACGTCGGGCTCCCGGTGCATGGAGCCTGCTTCTCCCTCTGCCTATGTCTCCGCCTCTCTCTCTCTCTGTGTGACTATCATATATAAATAAAAATTTTTTTAAAAAGCCAAATAAGGAACTAGGACAAATATTTACAATTTATATGATAGTCAAAAAGTTAACATACATTCTAGGTAAACAGTTTATAACATGTTAAGATTAAAGCAAGCACTCTAATAAGAAGATAGGCTAAGGACAATGAAAAGGCAATTTCCCTAATTACATTGGCTAGTAAACTTAAAAAATTAGAGAAATTCACTAATTATCAAAAGGATCAAATTAAAAGTGATGAAATATTATTTTAAAATATTTTTTGAAATCATCTTAGTGTAATGAAAAATGGACACACAAATACTGCTGGCTAGATTATAAATTGTGTAAACTTTCTGGCAGATAATTTGGCAATGTATATTAAATAGCCTTAAAAATGTATGCCCTGGGTCTCTCAGAGAAATGGCTGCTTCTAGAACTGGGGCAGGAAATATTAAAAATGAACTTAGAGCATCTTGTAGTGCTCGACAACGAAGAAGGAAAAAACAAAAAACCACAATGATGGAGTTACATCAAAGGGACACAGGAGTCAGTTGAAAGATCCAAATGACCAAGCTGGAACAATCTTAGCAACAAAATAAAGTAGCATTAGATAGTAACCCAGAGTATAAAATCAATAGCCATGAGTCCATTCTGATATAAATGAACAATTGAATGCATAAGTAATTAAACTAATGGAGAGAACAGGCAAATCTCCCTTGTATTCCAAATAACTTGTATTGTACTCCCCCCTTGAGGAGAGTATAATTCCCCATAATTTTTTTCTTAAGATTGTATTTATTTATTTATTTTAGAGAAAGAGAGCACCTTAGAGGGGTGAAGAGAAATGAGGGGAGGTGCGGAGGGGGAGGAGCAGAAGAAGGGTAAAGAATCTCAAGTAGACTCCACCCTGACTGCAAAGCCCCTCACAAGGCTCAGTCTCCTGACCCTGAGATCATGATCTGAGCTGAAACCTAGAGTATGTTGCTTAACCCACTGGCCACTCAGGTGCCCCATAATTCCCCATCTCTTAAGTGTAGGTTGTGTGCGTAGTGACTTCTTTCCAGAGACCATGAAAAGAAGAGGGAAAGGAGAATAAGTTTACAGCGGAGAAACCTAACAAATACTACCTCAGCCAAGTGATCAAGGTCAATGCCAACAGTGTAGGTATATTAATATGTACCCTTCATACAGAGTAATGAAAATGGCACTTAACCTCTGTGATCTTCAACCTCAAAACATAACCCCAATTCAATCATGAGGAAAACATCAGAAAAGTCCCAACTGAGGGATGTTCTACAAAATACTTAAACTCCTCAACACTGTGGCATCAAAAACAAGGAAAGTCTGAGAACCTGTCACAAACAAGAGGAGCCTGAGGAGACATGACAACTAAATGTAGTGTTGGATCCCACCTGGGATTCTGGAACAGAAAAGGAGTCATTAGGAGAAAACTAAGGAAAAGTAAATAAAGTATGAATTTCAGTTAGTAATAATTTATCATTGAATTATAACCAATGTATCCCACTCATGTAAGAAGTTAGTAAGAGGGCGCAGGATATGTAGGAAATATGTACTATCTTCCCAACTTCACTGTAAATCTGTAACTGTTCTAAAATAAAGAGTTTATTATTTTTCAATGCATGTCTTTTGACACAGAAATTCCATTTGGGGAAATGTATCCTAAGGAAATAAATAAGGATGTAAACAGAGAAGAAGTTACAGATGTGAAGTTTATAATAGTAAAAACTTTTAACAGCGTAAGAGCCCAACAACAAGAGAAGACATCGGTGAATGATAATACATTCACACAGCCGGTAACCGATAGTTCTCAGACTTACAAAGGGTGTTTCAGATGTGTGTGTAGCTGATATCCTCCATATTTCATTTTAATTGCAAAAAAACAGATAAGGTTTACCCATATTTGAAAGCAGAGATATAGTGAAATACAAATAGAAAAACCTCAAAGTGTGTGCACAAAATGTTAACTAAATCTGCACTCCTTTGGAGCATTTTCTAATTTTCCTATAATAAGCAAGCTGAAATTTCCAGGAAGGAACTGGATTAGCCAAAATGATCTAGTGGGTCCACAGGCAGCAGGGGGGACTTCATTGTCACTGTCAGTGCCATTTTGATTGTTAAAAACTTTTTAAAATCACTTCTAATAGTATATGTATTTCTGAACTATTAGAGTGTCCAGTTATGGGTAAACTCTAATACATTCAAAATGAATTTTTATTTGTGAACAGTCTGTTCAACTTGCCAGAAAAACTGGGAGAAGTGGGGGACAACTGTACCTTCCTGCAGGAAGCCAGGAAGGCCATGTCTTTAGCTGATGTCCCCCTCTGCTCTCACCCCACTCCTTGACCCTACCCTCACCACCACTTACTTCTCTTTCCCAGGAAAAAAAGATCAACTCAGAGAAGCCAGGGACAAGCCAAGTCTGGACAATGCCCTGGAGCTATTGCTCCTCCCTGCCTGAAAAAAATGTTGAGCACCTGATGACTCCTAGCCACCAACCTGACCAGCAGTTGCCATTTACCTGGCCTCTCCTCTGTGACAGGTGTACTTCTGTATCCTTTTGTCAGGAAAAATACTGGAAAAGAACAAAGATGACAGGGTATCTTCTCAATGGAATTCTGGCTAGCAGACCCTCCCGGAACCGATTCTACAAGGATGTCTGCTTTTTGGTTGTTTTTAGTTGGGCTGTTTGGCAAGCCTGAAGAAAGAGAAATTGACTTTTGGAGGGCTGATGGTGATGAAGTGGTTTTTTGTTGTTGTTGTTGTTGTTGTTGTTTTTGTTTTGGGGTTTTTTTTTTTTGTCCACAGCAATGTAAATGGATTGAATCCAGTGGAGAATATAATCTCTGTAAATCCAGTTATCATTTGAACTGGCTCCCTTGTTCACTAGTAGCTAAGTAAAATCTTCAGCGTGTTTATATTTGTATGATCATAATTTTAACTCTTTGAAAATTATCCTTTAGTAGTTTCAGAGATCCATGAGATACCCTGTGGACTCACTGGACAAAGCCAGGTAAACAGCACGCTGGAGAGGATACTTCCCAGGCTGCAGAGCTCTCACATGGCCCTTCAAGGCGCCCAGAGTGAGCCCCAACCAGCAACAGAACTTGAGCTTTGCTCACCCTCTGCTTCTCTGGTTCTGTTTTACTAATCTTTACTGAATTTGTGTTTGTGTTTTTAGGTCTGGTTCTTAGATGGCTGTTAAGTTATTCTCCTTTCTTGGGAATGGTGGTTAAAAAATTGGTTTTACAGTTTGACCATGTGGTAGTCTCTGTAGGCAGATGATCTATCCCCTTGTACATGGGAAACAACAGAAAACACAGCTTGTTAGTCTTCGATTGTCTATTTGTTATTCAAGTCAATTAGTCTTTGTTTATCTATTTGGGGCTCAAAGCCGTTAAGAATTTAGTGCCCCGGGAAGAATATCTCTTTGAGATCTAGGACTGGTTGTATTTTGTGTTTATTTTTGGCCTGTGGCTGAAACTGTGGAACTGAAGTCAAAATCTCTTGATATATCTGTGCATTCACGTGGGCATGAGTCTACTGTGAGAAAGGCCTTTACCTCTCGGTGTATGAGTGTAAAATACAGTAGGTTATTAAATCTCTTAAATCAAAGGAGCCCTATTCTAATTAGTGTAGAGGAAAAAGAAGCACTTATTAAATCTAATATTCCTAACTTGTAATACTTTCAAGTGTTAGGCTTTTAAAAAACTATTCTTCATAAAGAAACTGCTAACTTAAAAAATGTTTAAAAAATCCAAGTTCACATGTGCACACATGTGTGATGTGTAAAATCACATTAGCTTAATAATTTTGGTTTTAAAAAAAGAGATATGTCTTTTCTTCAATCTGTCCTTGTCAAATTGTGCAAATACACATTTCTTTTGGTATGCTTTATCATGAAGAAAATAGTTCCTTTGAACTTCCTAAATAGTTTACTGATGAAAGATTAAAAAGCTAGCCTTACTCTTACATTATACAATGAAAACCATAAATTGATGTTCTTCTAAATTGAATCATCATTCAGACAAACTTACCATATGTTTTGCAGTGCATCCGGTTGAGTAAATTTCCAATATCTTCAGATAACTGAAAACCCTAAACTGATATTGAATGTATCTAATTAATGGATAATCATTGGCTACCTAGGTAATTTCTATGATACTAAAACATAATTACTAAACATAACTTTGTTTATATTACTTTGTTCTTATTGTTATATGCTACAGAAAGACTGTGTATTTAGGTCATGTTGATAAATGTATTCACGTTTGCTGATGCATGTGGCTGCACAAATGTGTGCATGTGTATTTGTGCACACTGCTCAGCTGCTCATAGGCTGGCCAGAGATGGTTCTCAATTTTCCACCCACATCCTGGATTTTTTCCATATAACAGAAGTTGGTTACTTTGGATAAAAGTTACCACTAATACGGGTAGTTGATGCTATACATGGAGCAATAGTTACAAAGAAATATAACTGTGTATGTGCTTTTGTTTTGTGAGGCAGTAAAGTACAGTTTTGTTCCTGAATGTAAGAGAGAACAGTGAAGGACAAAACTGAAAAAGTATGTTTTATTTACCTTGGTTTATAATACCTGAGTCTGAAATGAAACCATGAAATACGTTAAAGATCTGGCAAAACTCATTCATTGTTGATGGGTTTGCTGCCTTGGTTTATTGGTAAGTACCTTTGTCTACAATGGGGAGGTGATTTTTCACTTGTGTGTAATCTGTCCCCATAGTGGATAGTTTGTGTCCTCCTATAAAAATTTCTGTGCTTTATGTTGACTTTATTACATTCCCTGATTATTAAATGACAAAATACACACAAAACCTCACTTGTGAAAGAGATGATGGTCTTCACAATCATATTACCTTCCACGTTCACTATAATTTTCATTTTTCTTTTTGTATTTTTTTAAGTTTTTGTTTCAATTCCAGTTAGTTAACATAAGGTGTTATATTAGTTTCAGGTGTGCAACGTAGTGATTCAACACTTGCATACATCACCAGGTGCTCATCACAGCAAGTGCCCTCCTTAGTACCCATCACCTATTTCACCCATCCCCCACCCACTCACTTCCCCTTTGGTAACCATCAGTGGATTTTCTTTTCTTTCTTTTTTTTTTTTTTTTAGATTTATTTGAGAGAGAGAGAGAGAGCACACAAGTGGGGGAAGGATAGAGGGAGAGGGAGAAGCAGGCTCCTTATGGAGCAGGGAGCCCAAGACAAGGCTCAATTCCAGGACCCTGGGATCACGACCTGAGACAAAGGAAGATGCTTAACAGACTAAGCCATCCAGGTGCCCCCACCAGTGTGTTTTCTATAGTTAAGAGTCTGTTTCTTGGTTTCTCTCTCTCTCTCTCTCTCTTACTTTTTCTGCTTGTTTTCTTAAATTCCACATATGAGTGATATATGGCATTTGTCTTTCTCTGACTTATTTTGCTTAGTGATATACTCTATCTCCATCCATGTCATTGACATGAAAATGATTTCATTCTTTTTTATAGCTAAGTAAGATTCTATTGTATTTATGTACTACATCTTCTTTATCCATTCATCAGTTGATGAACACTTGGGCTGCTTCCATATTGTGGCTGTTGTAAATAATGCTGCTATAAACATAGGGTTGCATGTATCACTTTGAACTGATGCTCTTCTTTCTTTGGTTAAATACCCAGTAGTGTGATTGCTGGATCAAAAGGTAGTTCTATTCTAACTCTTTGAGGAACTGCCAAACTGTTTTCCCCACTTCCCACCAATGGAAAGGGTTCCTTTTACTCCATATCCTCATCAACACTTATTGTTTCTTATGTTTTTTGTTTTATCCATTCTGATAGGTGTTAGGTGATATCTCATTGTAGTTTTGATTTGTATTTCCCCGATGATAAGTGATGATGAGCAGCTTTTCATGTGTCTGTTGGCCATCTGGATGGCCAACAAGAGTTTAGATAAATGTTCATGTCTTCTGTTCATTTTTAAGTGTATTATTTGTTTTGGGGGTGTTGAGTTTGATAAATTCTTTATATATTTTGGATACTAACCCTTTATCAGATATGTCATTTGCAAATATCTTCTCCCATTCCATAGGTTCTCTTTTAGTTTTGCTGTTTCCTTCACCGTGCAGAAGGTTTTTATCTTGATGAAGTCCCAATAGTTCATTTTTGCTTTTGTTTTCCTTGCTTTCTTTGTCTTACAAGAAGTTGGTGCAGCTGAGGTCAAAAAGGTTGCTGCCTTTGTTTTCCTCTAGGATTTTCATGGTTTCCTGTCTCACATTTAGGTCTTTCATACATTTTGAATTTACTTATGTGTATGGTGTAAGAAAGTGGTCCAGTTTCATTCTTCTGCATATTGCTGTCCAGTTTTCCCAACACCATTTGTTGACGAGACTGCCTTTTATTCATTGAATATTCTTTCCTGCTTTGCCAAAGATTAGTTGACCATATAATTGCAGGTTCACTTCTGGGATTTCTATGGTGCTGCATTGATTTACGTGTCTGTTTTTGTGCCAATACCATATGGTTTTGATGATTACAGCTTTGTAATATAACTTGAAGTCTGGAATTGTGATGTCTCCAGCTTTGATTTTCTTCTTCAAGATTGCTTTGGTTATTTGGAGTCTTTTGTGGTTCCACACAGAATTTTTGGATTGTTCTGGTTCTCTGAAAAATGCTGTTGGTATTTTTTTTTTTTCCAACAAAGATTGCTTTGGGTAGTATAGACATTGTAACAATATTTGTTCTTCCAATCCATGAGCATGGAATGTCTTTCCATTTCTTTGTGTTGTCTTTAATTTCTTTCATTAGTGTTTCATAGCTTTCAGAGTACAAGTCTTTCACCTCTTTGGTTAGGTTTATTCCATTACTGTTTTTGATGTGACTGTAGATGGCATTGTTTTCTTAATTTCTCTTTCTGCTGCTTCATTATTGGTGTATAAGAATGCAACAGATTTCTACACATCGATTTTATATCTTGCAACTTTACTGAATTCATTTATCAGTTCTAGCAGTTTTTTGGTGTAGTCTTTCAGGTTTTCTACAGATAGTATCATGTCATCTGCAGATAGTGAAAGTTTTACTTCTTCCTTGCCAATTTGGATGCTTTCTATTTCTTTTTGTTATCTGACTTCTATGGTTAGGACTTCCAAGACTATGTTGAATAAAAGTGGGGAGATGGGGCATCCTCATCTTGTTCCTGATCTTAGGGGGAAATCTCTTGGTTTTTCCCTATTGAGGATGTTTGGTGTAGGTTTTTCATAATGGTCTTTGCTATGTTGGAGTATGTTCCCTCCAGATCTACTTTACTGAGGATTTTTATCATGAATGGATGTTGTACTTTGTCAAATACTTTTTCTGCATCTATTGAGAGGATCCTATGGTCCTTATCCTTTCTTTTTTTTTTTTCCTTCTTTTATTAATGCGATATAACACATTGATTGATTTGCAAATACTGTACCACCCTTGCGACTCTACAACAATTTCCTTTAGTACTAAATAGTACTAAAAATTACTAAATAGGTGGCCAGGATTGTTTCTGGGGACCGATGATACTTTCTTTTTTTTTTTAAGACTTTATTTATTTATTCATGAGAGACAGAGAGAGAGGCAGAGACACAGGCAGAGAGGGAGAAGCAGGCTCCAGGCAGGGAGCCCGATGTGGGACTCAATCCCAGGTCTCCAGGATCACACCCTGGACCAAAGGCAAGCGCTAAACCGCTGAGCCACCCAGGCTGCCCCCATGATACTTTCTTAATCAAGCACCCAAATATTCTCTGACAGCTCTTTTGATTTCTCCTTAAGACCAGATCCTAAACACAGAAACAGTAAAACAACATTTTCAGATATCTTCAACTAAAACATTCTTTGAAACTTCCCAGAAAGCCCCCAGAAACTCACAAAGATTTGTTCCTTTACCTTATAAAATGAGGATGAGAGATGCTAAGTCATTATGTTTGTTTAATGGGTTCCATCTTCTTTCATCAGAGCTGCATTGGAAGCGTCACATCCGAAGAAACCCTCAGCCTTCCCTGGGCTAAGTTTGTCCCTGTAAATGTCATCAGTATGACTATTACAGATGCTGTGTGCTTTATGGAAAGGCACTGAAGGTGTGTCAGTGCCCTCGAGGTCCATCATATCCTTTATCCTTGGGGAAAGTCTCATCAAAACTCTAGTGAAACAGTTATTTCCAGTAGAGTATCTTACTCTCTTCCATCTTTGTATGTATCATGGGCTGCTGTAAGAAATTAACCAAAGTTTTGTCACCAGTCGTTCTTGGTTAACTCTGTTGGTCTGGAAGCTCTGCTATCAGCTGTAGGCCAGGCACTGTGTCCAGCACAGAAGGGAAGCCTGAGGTCCTCATGAAGAGACTGTATCAGTAGCTCTGACCACCAACACTTGAGTGAGTCACCTCTGGGAACAGACTGCCTAGCTGACCTCACCTGGACAAACTTCAGACCACATCAACAGACAGATTAGGATTTCTAGGACACAGTTCAGGCAGAAGCTTTCTGAAAGCCAACAATGAATGAGAATTAATGACTTCAGATTGAAAAAGGTCATTTTACTATGGTTATTATTTTTTAGAACATTGTTGATGTTGCGTTATCTTTCATAGATCTGTGAGGAAGCCCTTTCTCTTCCTTCTTAACCTACAACTTAATAGACTTTGCTTTAAAAAAAAAAATAGACTTTGCTTTTGTAAATTGATAAAAAAAATCCTTGTTTTTTTTTTTCCCCCAGAAATGACTTAAGTCCCTGGGTGCTTTTTCTCTCATGTACCTCCCTCCTCAGAGGTGACTACTCCTTTGAATTTGATATATATTATCCCCATGCATTTTAAAACACTTTGTTATATATAGCTTTCCATCAGTGATATATGGCATAGTTTTCAAGCTCTTAATCTTCATAAAATGGGAAGCATGTTATAACTCTCCCTCTGCAGTTTTCTCTTCTGGGGAGTTTTTGAGATTTGTCCGTATTGATATATGTAGTTCTCACTCATTCATTCTCCCATTGTGTGACTATACTTTATCCATTTCCTGGCGGCGGATATTTAGGTTTTTGCCATTGTTTGTCTATACAAATGGTGATGCACTAAACATTTTGTACAGGTCTGATGGCCTATTTACTGAGTAGAAGAACCTCCAGTAGAAAACTGGCACTGTTTTAAACAGCTGATAGCCAGGTATGAAAAGAAACATTTTCATGTGATTCCCACTGATCCCCAGAACTCAGCTCTTAGTTCTTTCAACTTTTCATGGAAGTGTAGGTTCAATGAGAAACTGTCCTCCTTTTTACTGAAATATAATTGGATTGTGCATTAGGGATGCACCTGGGGATAATTCTCATTTAGCCAGGTATGATCAGCAACTTTATGTACAGAATCAATGCTGCAAGGCCCTCCCCAGAGAGCACACCCAGTGCCAGCCTCATGAGTGGCAAATAAGGTAGCTTCCTGCAGGCCAGGAGCATGCCCCAGTCTCAGGAACTTTGAAAAGAGAGGAAATCATCCAGTTACCTGGTGTTAACAGTACTTGGGCTCTGTTTCTTAGCAAATAATAGAAATGTTTCTAAACCCAGGCTGAGAGCCCTTATGAAAACTTCCAGACAGACAATAATTCCAGGGCCTTTGCAGTTGCTTGATGCTGCATGTTTCTCTAGATTTGAAAGCGAACTCAGGGGGGCCTGTAAATTAATGGACATTAATTTACTTACTACACCTGTGTAAATAATCATGCCAAGCCTGATTAGACCCATTGTTTGGGGAACAAGAATACATTTTGAAGATTATTATGACCCTGGAGGGATTGGAAACTGTTTATAAAAAATGTGAAAGACTTTAAATAGGCAAAAGAATGACCGTGTGCCTCTTTGCTGGAAATTTGGCATGACCTAGTGGACCTCGGGGTTGTCTGATTTTGTGGGGTACACATCTTTGACTGTCTGGGGCTGGGCTGTTTTGTAGCTCTGTAGAGGAAACAGAGTTAGCTCATGGAGGCTAGCAGAGGTGCACATATGTCTTGTTCAGGAGAAACTATAAATCTCTATAAATCCAGTTCTCATGTAGACTGCCTGTAACAGCTCACTGACTCCTCATTAATTAAATAAAATGTGTTGCATTTCTATTTGCATAAGACATATGTAGATACATATGCATGGTTTTACTTTTTTAATATATTTGGTGCTTGGGTGACTCAATGGGCTAAGCATCTGACTTTGGCTCAGGTCATGATCTCAGGGTCCTGCGATTAAGCCCTGGCTCCTGCTCTCTGCTCAGCGGGAAATCTGCTTGTTCCCTCACCCCTCCTGCTGCTCATGCTCCTGCTCTCTTTCCCTTTTTCTCTCTCTCAAATAAATACAATTTAAATAAATAAATAAAATATTCTGTAATACTTATTAATTCCCACAACCACTCTATGAATTAAGTGTTGTCACTACTATTTGATAGGAAACAAACTGAAACCCAAGGCTGGGCCATACCATCAAGACTTGATGCCTCCAGTTCCAGAGCCCAGTTCTCAAGTAGCCCCACACCTGCTATCCAGACATCTACCTTGTCAGTGCCCTGCACCCCTGTTCTCTCTAGGATCACCATTTCCTCTGCTCCTGAGGCAAACAACTTACTGTCCCTTCCCTGCCCTATCTCCTATGGCTTCCTCTGGGCTGTGGGCAAGTGGTTTTTTTTTCCATGCACTGCTTTGTCCATCCTCTGCTCTGAGCAAGTCCTCTGTCCCTGGCTGTTCCCCTCTCAGCTGTGTGTCAGTTCTTTTTTTTTTTTTTTCTTTAGAGATCTTATTTATTTATTTATTTATTTATTTATTTATTTATTTATGAGAGACAAAGAAAGAGAGGCAGACATAGGGAGAAGGAGACCCAGGCTCCCTGCAGGGATCCCAATGCAGGACTTAATCCCAGGACCCTGGGATCACAACCTGAGCCCAAGGCAGATAGGCATTCAACCACTGAGCCACCCAGGTGCCACCTAGGTCAGGTCTTGCATGCAACTCAGCTCTGCTCCCTGGTTTCCTCAAAGCAACATTGACCCAACCAAAGATATAGGACTGGGCACCTGGGTGGCTCAGTGGTTGTGATCCCGGGGTCCTAGGATCAAGTTCCATGTCAGGTTCCCTGCAGGGACCTGCTTCTCCCTTTGCCTATGTCTCTGCCTCAGTCTGTATCTCTCATGAATAAATAAAATATGTAAAAAAAAAAAATAAAGGTATAAGATTAAAGGTGGGATTTTCAGCCCACCACAGAATTAGAAACAACTTAAATTGAGTATTAGTCTTTAATTCTTACAAATATAGGTGTTTGCCTCTGGAGCTATTTCTTGGCCATTGGTCCTTCCTCAGGACTGTCTCATTGCCACCTCCTCAGGCCCCTTGTCTTCTTCTAGACTCCTCATTCTCTCCCCACCCTGCCCCTCATGGGCTCCTCACACCCTCCTTGCTAATCCCCCACAGGCAGAGGCAAAATTACTTTATTACGAAGAACAACTCACCTCTCTGGCTTCTGCTATCCAGGCCATGTGGGAAAGAGAGGAAGAATCATATTTCAGAAGGAAATATGATCTTAGGGCTGTTCCCACACACACACACACACACACACACACACACACAGACAAATGACCTTTTGACTCTGTTGGAGGAATTTATGGTTTCCTGCTGGCCCGATCCGTTTCAACTTCAAACTGTAGGCAACTTTTCTAATAGAAATTGTTTTCTCCCTATTACACAAAAATCGAATTCCCCGACAGAAGGTGATAATCTGTCAGCATGGAATGCACCCAAACGTTGCCACTGGCCTGCAGATGCTTCCCAGAGAGGAAATTCTAGAATGTGCTGAGCAACTGCAGTCTTTTGTTCAAATAAGGACACATTTACACAGCACATGGGTTCACAAGATGATGTTCGTTTGCATGAATTGTTGGCTGGAAAACTTATAGAGACACATCTTAAATGTAAATCTTGCCTATGGTCTCCCCAAAAATTCTTGTGAACAAAATAAAGATTTGCCGCTCACAGGACAATGGGGCAGGGGTCAAACTGGGGACACCAACATTTTAAAAGAGAACACGTGAGCAAGCGTGAGTCTGCGGTGATGGGCCTCAAGGCTCTGCAGGTGGCGGTTCTGTGGAGTTCAGGGATTTTATCACAACTGATCGTGTCATCAGCCTCCTTATGTAAAGATGGGGAAGCTGGGTTTGGGCCTCTAAGTTGACTGTGGGAGGTCCCACAGAGGGCTCTGAGCAGAGTCGGGGCTCGTTCTCCTACTCATCGGTCGACCACCCCGGGTGCTGGGCTTCACCCAAGTTAGGAGGACACAGCGGAGATGGAAGTCGGCTGTGACACACTCGGAGCCTACGGACTGCTGACAAGGCTCCACTGTTGGGTCAACCCGATCAGGTAAAGTGCAGCCAGGGGAAGTGCCAGTCTACCTTAGTAAGTGAAAACCACAGTTCAAAATAGGAAAAACTAACCAGGTTACTGGTAGGGGTGAGGGGCTTGGCACTCCTTTGTTCCAGTTTTTAGCGAACAACGCCCCCAGGCTTCTGCAGTCAGGTTTGGTGGCCGCATGGCGGGGCCGAAGCAGAGCCTGGTGGCCTACAGCACTCAGCGCCGAAGCAGGACCCTGACGCCGCCGATGGAGGCAGGGGACACAGGAGGCTCCTGCTGTTGGGTGGGGGAAGATCTGTGGAGGGAGCAGATGATGTCGGCCCACTGCATGCCGCACAACAAATGCCAGGACAGACAGATGGACTAGTGGGAGTGCGCTCCGAAGAGGTGGCCGACTCCCGGGGCTGGGCACTTGGGTCTGAAGAGGATGGGTGTCAGCAGGATCCCGGAGGACACTTGGCCACAGCACAGCAGAGAATAGTGGGACAGTAGGAAGGGGCCAGGCAGCTCAGGTATGTCATAGAGACGGTAGGTTCAAGGCAGGGAGTGGAGGAAGACGGAGTAGAGAGATGGTCAGGGCCCAGCTCCCGAAGGGTCTGCATGAGGGATTTGGGCTTGTGTGGGAAACGGGACCGTCTGGTCAGGAATGAGCCTCTGAAGATTTGCCCTGGCAGCCACGGTACACTCCAGGGATGGACAGGAGGGAGATGGCACAACACTGTCACGTTAGTGCAGGAGGAGAGGACAGGACCTGAACCAGGAGGAAGAGAAAATGGGCAGAAAGAAACCAGTTCGGAACTCCAGGAGGCCCATCAGAGGACTCCGTGACAGACAGGGACGTGGAACCATGGAGAACACTCAGGTCACAAAATCCCCCACACATGTGATGGGCTCATTCGTTTCACAGGCAAAGTCAGGGATGGCAAGCAGGTGGGCATGAGCACGGCTGTGGGGTGCGGGTGCCGTCCTGCCACCTTTCCACTCCGGCCTGCTCGGTGAGCGCTTTTCTGTGCTAAAGTCCTCACGAGGCCCAGGGTCACAGGACACTTCCTTCCGGCCGGGGAAGGCGGCGAGGGCCTTTCTCCTGAAAAGGCCTTCAGTTTCCTTTGGGAGCGCTCCTCCGAGTCGTTGGCCAGCCCCGTGTCACGGAGCCGCCCTGACGGCAAGGAGGGCTGAGAGATTGGGTGGAGGACGGAGGAGTACTGGCTGGCGCCGAGCGGGCATGGCCCGGAGGTGCCCCAGGTCCGACAAGCCCAGCTTAGAGTCATAAGCAGTTTGAGGTGCCCACCGGCCTCAGCGATGGGCCATTAGATGGACCCGCCTCAAGTGTCAGTGAGGACAGTCGCCTGGAGCCAGAGATTGGGGGCGTGAGCCCATAATGAAGGGGACGTAGCCTTCCAGACGTGCCAGCCGCGCCCTGGCTCCGGAACCCCTGAAGTGACAGTGGCCGCGCCGCCTCGGGCCTCCAGAGCAAAGCGGCCCGTTGCCTTGGCTCCGCGGTGGTTTCCGTGTGTGAACCTCGGCCCACGGCCACCTTGGCATGTCCTCGGGGACGAGCTGCCCTTGCCCCTTGCCCTTGCCCTTGCCCCTGCCCTTGCCCTTGCCCTTGCCCTTGCCCCTGCCCTTGCCCCTGCCCTTGCCCCTGCCCTTGCCCTTGCCCCTGCCCTTGCCCTTGCCCTTGCCCCTGCCCTTGCCCTTGCCCCTGCCCTTGCCCTTGCCCCTGCCCTTGCCCTTGCCCTGGCCCTGGCCCTTGCCCTTGCCCCTGCCCTTGCCCCTGCCCTTGCCCTTGCCCCTGCCCTTGCCCTTGCCCTTGCCCTTGCCCCTGCCCCTTGCCCTTGCCCTTGCCCTTGCCCTTGCCCTTGCCCTTGCCCTTGCCCTTGCCCTTGCCCTTGCAGCCAGCAGAGGGCGGGAGCCCTGAGGCCGGGAGATCCGCGCTGGGCCGGACAGGCCGGGCCGGGCCATCTGCCGTCCTGGGACTCCAACAAAGCATTTCCTGAAGCAAGACCCGGTGGCCCTCTTTGCCCTGCGCGTCGACCCTGCTGACTGGGACGGGGGATGTTCCACCTGCAGTCGGGAGCTGCCGGGAAGGCTGCGGGGCAGCCTGCTGGTCCCCCTCGTTGTGCCGGGGCCGGCCCTGCGGCAGGGAGTTGCGGGACGTGCTCTTGGCACCCGGAGCCAGGCCCAGGCTGCCTGCAGGCCCCGGGCCGCCTCCTCCGTCCGACAATCCCCCCGACAACCCCCGCCCGAGAGCAGGAGCCCCAGGGAGGAGCCTTCCTCGCCACCGCCACCGGGCAGTCCCGCCTCGAAATCCTGCCCCCCGACCCCCCCCACGTCAAGCTGCCCCGAGGCCATCCCTCTGCATCCCCTCCCCACCCTCAGCGGCCACCTCAGAGCCCCTCACCTCAACCTGGAGACGCCTGTCGCCTCCTCAGGCTCCTCCCTTGTGAAGGCAGGGCACTGACTCTTTTTTTTTTAAGATTTTTTAAATTTATTTATTCATGAGAGACACCGAGAGAGAGAGGCAGAGACCCAGGCAGAGGGAGAAGCAGGCTCCATGCGGGGAGCCCGACGCGGGACTCGATCCCTGCACCCCAGGATCAGGCCCTGGGCGCCGGAGGCCCTAAACCGCTGCGCCGCTGAGCCCCCCGGGCGTCCCACTGGCTCCGTGAACACAACCATGAGAGGTCCCGCTGTGCCTCTCTCGCCCGCTCTCCCCCAACCGCGAGCGCATCAGGGGTAGGAACCACACCTGGACCTTCTGTCATCGCAGGGATTCTGTGGGAGATGCCTGGTGAGTGAATGAATGAATGAATGAATGAGCAAGTGAATGAATGCGTAGGGGACTGGAGCTGTGCAGACCCAGTGTACCCCCAACCACACAGGATGAGGAAGACACACTGTGGTGGGACAAGTTCTGGGGGGCGGGGGTATCAGGTGACCATTCCTCCTAGAACACAGAGCCCTACATGGGGTATGGCCCCCGGCCACACACCAATCCTCTTGAGATGAGTAAAAGAAGAGTCTCTCACACACTCGTACCCACAAACACCTACTTGTAGCCTCCATCCAGTCACATTCTCTGGCCACATGGCCCCTCCGGAAGACACCGTGCAGTGCACATTCACTGGCGTGAGCCCCTAGGACCCAGCCCCCACTTCTGTGGCAGCCACGCCCCACTTTGTGTCCAGACGTCCAGCCCTCCTCCTCTCGGCCCAGCCCACCTCCCGCTCAAGACCTTGTAGTTTTGGGACAATCAGAGGTCCCCACCCCCAGCCACAGAAACTGACTGGGCACTGGGGACTCAGGCCAAGGGGACAAAGGAGACTTGCTGAAGGGCTTCCGCGAAGGAAGACTCATGTCCCTCTGCAGAAGCTTCTTTCCGCACAGTCCGAGCACAGATGCCAGACCTGAAACTGACGGGAACCCTGTCCAGAGATGAAGCTAACACCCAGGGAACAGGGGGCCAAGAACATCACGGAAGGCCTGAGCTCTAGCTGGAGTGCCCTTCTACCTTAGATGCGAAGAACGCCCAGCCAAGGCTTGATGCGCAAAGGAACCCAATGTTTGGTCACAATGTCCCAGTTCATACCCAGTGTTTGGGAGTGGGTGACACTTAGAGGTGTGAATACTTAAATTCCCAGAGTGTCGGGGCCAGTGGGACCAAGAGAAGCAATGCCAGTGTGGTCTCCAAATCCAACCAAGGATGAAGAACAAGAGGCCGGACAGGGCTGGCTAGTATCAGTCACTGTGGAAGGGCTTGGGGGCTAACGGAAGGGAGGGGAGCTGGCTGGAGGGAGGGGGAGTTCCCAGAGATGGGCTGGGGCCTTCTGAAATAGTCTGGTCACTGCTTGTGCAGAGTCTATGGCTTTGGGCAAGGAGAGGGAGGGACCATTAGCACGACAAGGTATGTGCTGCTCACCTCTGAATTTCAATTTCCCTCAGACAGACAAGAACCTGGTACTGCCCCGGCTCCCAGACACTACCCAGCTCAGGCTGCAGGCCAACTGCCTACCCTCTTGAGCAGGGGCGCTACACCCAGGCTCCCTACCTCTGGGGGCCCTCTGCGTAGGGTCAGCTCCCTCCCGCTGCCTGCATGGAACTCCCTGCAGGCCCCACCCTGTGACACACAGCAGAGCTTTTCCTCCAAATTTAGCCCCACTGTAAAGCAGGACCTCCTTGAGGGTCAGAGGGTACAGCTCAAAGCCACCATTCAATACGTCCATGAAGCTCACATGGTGATTAAGCCTAAGGCAAATAAATGTTTCCTTAGGAAAATGTATTTACATTTTCCATCCCGAAATAAAAGTGAGGATTCTCACGGCACACCCCCATAGCCCAGGGCACACACCCGAGGTTCTAAAGCACAGTGGAGCTGACCAAGTCTGGGCTTCAAGCCCAGCCCCAGCAGCAATTAACTGTCACTGTGGAATGAATGAATGAATGAATGAATGAATGAATGAATGAACGAATGAAAAGCTAAAGCTTTCAAAGCAGAGGTAAATGGGAATGAGCTCCATGTGCTCAAGGAAAGTGTGGTTGGCAGAGCCAATGCTGTCACAGCCAGACAAGGCAGGGCCACAGCAGTGGCTGTCCTGCCACCTGAAGCAAAGCCCAGGGGTTTTACAAAAAAATAAAGCTAAGATTCTGACATTCACCTCCTTCACCAGCTTTTGACCACTTGTTACCACTGTACAGAGTTATGTGGAGACAAGTTATGTGGAGACGAGGAGCTGCCTGCAGTGGGGACCTTCCTGCTGGAAAAGGAGGGAAAAGACAGGCCAGCTGAGCCCATCCCCCCTGGCACCAGGTCAGGCCTTCCCATGCACCCGAGGCCAAACATTCAGGTTCAAAAGCCTGTCCCGAGACTCACCAGCAAGCCACTGACCCTCCCTGGGCCTCGGGTTCCTCATCTGGGAAGAGTCCTGGCTCCTGACCCTGGAGTTCTCACCCATATTAAATCATGTCACTTAGGCGGCACCTAGCTGGCTGGCACCCTTCCCTTCGCATCACTCGGCCCCCATCACCTGAACCCCAACCAACCATCGGTCAGAACACCAGGGGGCTGGGGCTGAAGCTATCAATCGGATCCAGAGGAGCTCAAGAGGAGGTGGCCAGCACAGCAGAGCTGGTGGGGAAACTGCAGGAGTGTAGTCCACTGACCAGCAGCACCTGTCCTGGCAGGTCCGGGGGTGGACTGTGTCCATAGAAGTGCCGCAGATGATCACAGTGTGCTCATACTGCGGACAGAGGTGGAGTGAGAGCAAATAAACGAACATAGGCTTTCTGAGTGGTTTCGCCAGTTTGTTTCATTTTGCTTGGAACACTAAGATTTATTTTCAAACGGCACACAGACGGTCTGCAGGGTGGGGCCAGGCCGGGCTGATGTCTGGGCCCTGAGCTCTCTGGAGAGACCCAACCCCACCCACAGCAGCTGCCAGGAGAAAGAGGACCCTCACCCAGGCTGCTCGGCCAAAGCTTCAGGCAAGCGAGGTGGCTTGGCAGCCCCTAGCCCCGCCCTGTGGCCAGGCACACATGCGGGGCGCAGGGTGGGTGGCCAGGAACCTAACTAGGGGACACAGCAGCTTCAGGAACACTGGTGATTCCACTGGACTTGCTGAAACCAGGCTCTTTGGAAAACCACCTAATCTTTGGGAGAACACCTCGTGGCTTAGGCCTCTCCTCTCAGTTTCCCTTTGCTTTTCAAAAGTTTAAAAACAAAAATCAAAAAAAAAAAAAAACCCAAAACACACATTTTTCGGGAAAAGGTGTTCTTCACACGCCCAGAGAGCTGCACCAGCCGTGGCCCTCACTGAACCCGCTCTGTGAAGTTCTCGGGGAAGACGCCCCGGCATTTCTCCAGCTCCTTGTGCTGGTTCCAGTCACTCTCCTTCACGCCCATGAGCCAGCCTTCATCCTGAGAGTGAAGCAGAGCACCCAGGTCACACAGGGATGGGGGCAGAGGGCACTGGAACCCTGCAGGGCATGGGTCTTAAGGGACATCTGCTGGGAAGATGTCCCCTCCTTGGTCTTGCTCAGTTCCTCCAGCCTATCACACCCACTTAAAGAATGCCTCCTCCAGGCAGCATTCCCTGCCACCCCGGACCCAAACCTGCCCAAGCTAGGCGCCATCTGCCCTTCACCAGCGGATTTAACTCTGGCATTTGTGTGATTCCTCCTCTCTCTAGAAAGGCAGCCAGACTGCCGCACTGGTCTCAATGTGTCTAAACGCCATCCCAGGCCAGGAGCTTCCCCACGGGGCATATCAGTTGTCCTTCCAGACTTCTACAAACAATACCAGAAATTTCTGGTGAGCACTGACCAGTTAAAGTTTCTCAGTGACTCAAAGCCCCTCATGAAACCCTCCAGCTCAAATCCAGCCTTTGCTTTCGCCCTGACAGTTCACAAGCACCACCTACCCAAGCCCTGACAAAGTCCTTAGCCCCAGACCCTGACCCCTGGGCCTGCAAGGCTCATTCATCCCTGCCCACAGTGGAGGCCATCACTGACCCTGCTATGCCTGGGATCTCCCTCGGTCCGTCACAGAGCCTACGGATGTCCTCTCTGACCCAAGTCCACCCACCTACATGACTCCCACTGCTAGCCCGCCCAGTCCAGGGCTGGCCCAGGGAGGATGTGAGCAGAGACCCAGGGGTTGACAGGGATCTGCCAATTTAGCACCAGGCTCAGGAAATCCTTGTTATTGAAACCTCCCAGACCCGTGGCCTCAGTCCATCCCTGCTGCCCTCAAGTCTCAGCTCACTCAGCACCCCCAGCAAGGCTGCTGCTGAGAAGCCTTAGAGACCTGACCCAGGCAGCCTGCCAGGATTTGGGGGTGCAGTCCCCACTCTACACCAGCCCCAGGCTCCACGGGGAGCTCACGGTGAGACCAACTGACATGGAGAAGCCACAGCAGGGGGTGCTCTAGGAGGTCTCTGGCCTGGGGAACAGCTGGGGACACAGCTGGGATGTTGGGGGTCCTGCCAGAAGCCATGCTCTGTCCCTGTGGGCAGGGCGCAAGGGCAGCCTGGAGGAGGCAGCCCAACGTGAGGCCGCAGAGTGGGCATCTTGCCCTCTCACTGCCGGGCAGGAGGGCTGGTGGAGAGGTGGCCAGGGATCCTGTCCTAGGAGGAAGGATGCCTTGAGGGGCAGCGGAGGGAGGGGGGGAGAAAGACCTTCCCCTGCAAAAATCTGAGAAAGGCAGTGCCAGGAAAGGAGGAAGGCGACAGTCCGAGGAAGCAGACAGAGGGGACACGGGGGCAGGGAGAGAGACTCGGGGAGATGGGACGGCATGAAGGGAAGCCCCGGGGAGAGGTGAATGGAGGGAAAATGAGTGAGGGAAGCAGGGTGCAGAGATGAGAAGAGCAAAGAGGGGGGGGGGGAGCATCTTGACGCCCACGTGTGGGGCCGCAGCTGGTGGGGCTCTGCTGCCCCCTGCTGGCTCCTCCCGCCACAGCGGCCAGGCCCTTACCTGCTCCTCTGGGTTCTGGAAGGGGATCACCAGCACCACGTCACCCGCCTTGAGCTGCAGCTCATCGGTGTCGGTGGCCACGTAGTCGTGCTGGGCCTGCACCTATGGAAGTTTGGGGAGAGCTCAACTCCCCTGCCCCACCCGCAACCAAGCGTGGTGCAGCAGGCTTTGTAGGGCTTCAGGATGCCCTGGCAGCGTGGTGACTGGGAGCCCGTCAAGGCAGCAGGACCAGCGCTCGAGCCGCCACCATGCCCACTGGGCAGCCAGGGGAGGGGGGCCAGGGGGGGCCAGGGTGCTTTGGGCCAACCCACCCAGCTTCGCAGCTCAGTGTCCTCGTCTGTAAAAGGGCGATGTCGGCCCAGATAGCAGCCCAGGCTGTGGGGCCAGCAGCCCATGCTTACCTTGAACATGAAGCCTGGGGGCAGGTCCAAGCGTCCGGCCCCACCGCCACCCTCCACGGTGCCATTCACAGTTGCTGAGAAGGTCTCTACCACCACCGCAGGGAGAGAGCTCTGCAAGGAGGAAGCACAGTCAGCGTGGGCAGGGCGCTGGTCCCGGGAGGGCAGGGGCCATGAGGGCAAGGGGAGGGGACGGTCTCTGTGACGGATGCCAGACTGGTCTGCCTCCCCTGTGGAACTGCCACCTGGACCAGCACAGAGCAAGGAGCACAGGCAAGACGGGGCTGGGGAGCCATGAGTGGGGGGGCAGGTGGACAGCAGGAAAGAAAAGACAGGGCCTTGGTCCCTGTCATCTTACGGAGGCCGCTTCACTTGCTGCTGTTTCCCCGGGCTCCTGGGCTCCAGCCGCAGGTGGGGTCCCACCCGCCACCTCCGAGGCCTCCGCTGGCTGCAACATAAATGCCGGCATGGGGTCAGACACAGGACAGACACCGTTCCCACGACAAGGAGAGAGGCCATGGACGCAGCACTGAAGGGGCATCTAGAGCCCACCAGTGCCTCTGAGGGTACAGGAAGCCCCTAAAAGAAAGGTCAGGTCCCTGCAATGGGAAGCAGCTGGAGAAGCAGCTGGAAAAGGTGCTGGCAGCACAGAGACGCCAAGTGACATGCTGCACAGGCCTCTGGGTGCCACCAGGACCCTCCCCCATAGGCCCTATCCTCTAGGCCCAAAACCTGACCAAGCCTCAGCTTCTTCTCACCTGCCTGGCCTGGTGGCTGAGCCAGCAGACCCCATGCTTGGGGACAGCAGCCAGCCCCTGTCCCAGTCCAAACAACTCAAGGCAGGCCCAGCAGCCCCTGCCTGGCCCTGGACACCTGCTCTCCAAGGAGGGGGCAGCACAGTGCTGGGCACCATGGTAGGGGCCCGGCCGAGGCCGAGTGCACACGGCCCAGACCCAGTGAGGCTGACCTGGCCAGCACTCACTCAGCCACTTCCGAGCTCTGGGAGCAATCACTCAAGCTTCCTAGCCCCTACTTCCTCGCCTGTAAAAAGAGCAAATGTCTAGGTTAGAGTGAAAATTAAATGAGAAGATTCTGGAAAGTGCCTGCCATAAACCAGGAGATGCCCTGACCACTCCTCCCTCCCTCTGCAGGAAGCCTGAGCTGGGAGGCTGCGGTAGGGCTGGCGAGGTGGGAGGGGCCTGGCCTCACCCTCAGGCTCACAGCAGCTTTGTCCATCCTGTGCCCCCTCCTCCGGGCTCTTCCTTTGCTGCTACACCCCCAGAGACTGGGGACAGGTGGGGGCTGGCAGGTGGACACTTACTTGGGCAGGCCCCGGCTCGGCCGTCTGGCTGGGCCAGGCCACAGCAAAGGTGCCCTCGGTAGCGCTGGGCTCCCCGGAAGGCAGGCTGCCAGCTGGACTCTCTGTGGGCTAGTGATGGGCCACCAGGGAGAACGGGGCGGAAGGGATGGGAGGCCAGGGAGGAGAGGGTGTCGGGCAAGGGCACGAGACAAGAGAAGAGAGTTGTGAGCAGCCTGGTGGCGGCAGAACAGACCGTGGGTGCCTGCGGCAGGCAGCCTGGCCCGGGGGGGACAGAACCCTTAAAGGGAAAGCCACTCCCCCCTCCTCGCTCCTACCACTGCCAAAGGGATGAGCAGGTGCAAATGAGCCACACGCAGCTCCGCACCCACAGTCCTCTCCACAGAATGGTGGCCCACACCGGGCTTTACTGGCCTCCTCCAGAGTAAGACTATCCGGAGCCTTCGAGCTCCCAGGAGGATATGCTACCAGCACTTCCACACCAGCTGCTGCTGCTGCTGCTGCTGCTCTGCTCCTGCTCCTGCAGAAGCTACACTGTGCTTGTGGATGAAGTCCCACGCCCTCCCTGAGCCTCATGGCCCAGCCACCAGGTGGTGCTGACACCTGCCCAGCATGCTCACGTTAGGGCACCTGGCCTCACCCTGCTTCCTCTGTCCCAACAGCTCCCTGACGCCACTACCCTGTAGGGCCCCCACAGACTGAAAACTCCTCAAGGACGAAGACCCTCCACCCCACGGGCCCCCTTGCAGGCCTCAGCAGGGGACCACTCACAGAGCCTGACACCTGAGCCGAACCACAGGGGACCCTCTTCTCTGGCTAAACTGGGGAGCCCCCTCCCGACAGGGCCTGCTGAGGGGCGGATTCTCCACAGACGGGAACAAGCTGGGGGACAGCTGGGGACAAGCAGTAACAACCAGCTCCCTGTGTGCATGAGCACCGGCCCATGCGTGCAAGTGCATGCACCTGCGGACAGGCTGGTGCAGGAACGGGCAGGGTGGGCCGGGACCACACAGAGGAGCAGCTCCCCCCGGGGGTGGGCACAGAGCAAACGCGGCTTACCTCCCAGAGGTCCCACGGGATTGACTAAGCGCAGCAGAGGGGGAGAAGGACAGAGTTAGTACAGAGGTTAGAGACAGGGTTGGGCGAGCAGTCCCCAGCGACCCCCACCCTAGGGCCCCAGAGCCCGCCAGGCACTGGGCAGCACAGGGCCAGGCTCCAGGGTCTCCAGAGGGCCAAGGCCTGGACATCTGCCAGGGCACTGAGGCCAGAGCTGCTGCCAGGAGAGGGCCGGATGCTGATGGGGGCCTCATTTTTACCGAGTGGGTATTCAGCTGACCCTCCTCCTGAGGGTCTTCACCCTGACCTGGGTCTGCTCCTCCCCTCCTCACGTTCAGGGCTAGAGCAGGTGACAAGAGCTGGGGCCAGGGGAAGGGCAGTGAGTGGGCTGACAGCCTGGTGACCCCAGAGGCCCGGCGTAGGTGGGCACACGTGGCCAGACATGAGCCCATGCCCCGGTGCCCCAGAGACCCACGGGCCTGCAGGCGGTGGTGGGCCCAGACCAACCTGACCAGAGGGCGTGGGTGCCTTCACTGGGCTCGCCACAGGCGGGAGGGGGTCAAAGTCCAGGTCCAGCAGACTGGCCTGCTCCGAGAAGGGCCCCGGGGCCTCAAACTTCGCAGCAGTGGCAGAGGAGGAAGGCAGTTAGTGACAGGCTGGGAACATCCCCAGGGCGCGTACACTCACAGACACGGCCGCCTCACTAACAAGGGGGCACTGCCCACGCCGCAAGCCCGGCAGAAGTTCCACGCATACAAAGACAGCCCCTGCCACCCACCCCAGACACCAGCGACAGGCGCACTGGGGCAACCACCCCGCGGCCCAACGCCAGCCCCGACTGCTGCTGTCCCTGCCCCACAGGCCGCAGAGGCCTCCCAGTGCCTGCTCCTCCCCTGCACCCCGCTCTCCTAGCCGCCCGCTCCGCCCACCCCTCAGAAGCAGCACCGTCCATCGCCCAGGCTAAGAGCACCCGCACTCCCTCTAACCAAGAGGGCCCTCGGACAGGCCCTGACCCCACCTCGCCACCCCACAGACACGCCGGTGGTGACAGCCAACCAGCAGCCAGCGCCACTGAGTGAAGGACAGGCTGAGGTGGCGCACTCCCCCTAGGAGCTCAATCTTAAGTGTGGGTCCCCCAACACTGGGGGCACCAGGGCCCAAAGTGCAGGTCCCACCCAGCCACCCCAAGATTCCCCTTCAGTGGGCCTGAGTGCTTGTGACAGGCATGACCCCAGGAGACTGTTCACACTGTAAGAAGCCAGCCCCGTGGTACACTGGGCCAGACAATCAAAGGGGAGCTGCCCTTGAGGATGGGCTGGGTATGTGCCAGCACTAAGGACGCCCTACCCTTGGGGTGGGGCTTGCTCAGTGGCACCTCCAACTCACACAGAGTTTCCCTTTGGGGGCCAGGGAACACTTCGCTGGAGAGGAAAGCCCCTAGCTTGGCCCTGGGTCCTCCTGCCCTACTTCATGCAGTGCTAGGAGGGCCATAGCCCCAGCAGCCCACGCCAGCCTCTCATGTCTACTTGCTCCTGATGGCACCTAATGCTGACCTATATCCACCAAGTCTTCCATCAAGAAGGACCCAAGGCTTGGGTCCTGGGGAGTGGTCTCCCCAGAAAGGACTTTACAGCTGCACCTATCAAGAGAGACTCAAGACTCACTTCTGAGAAGACGAGGTGCCAGGTGTCTCACAGCTCGGAGGACAAAGTATCCACTCTGGGCCAAGCCACAGACTCCAGGGAGCCCCAGCCTAGTGTTCTCACTTCCTGGACACTGCCCCAATGCTCAAGCATCCTCAGCCACTAACTTTCACTGCTCTGTCCCCATAACCCTGCCTCTCAGCGAGGGAGTGCTCAAGACACCAGGGGTGCATGGCTTTTAGGCTCCCTGCCAGCAGCTCGCAGCAGCATTTCTCCCCCCCAGGTAGCTTCCCCACCATCAGAAGTCCATCAAGCCCAGACAGCCACCCTCTCATGCTCCAAGGGGACAGGGTCACCAGGCCAAAGGGCAGACCACGTCCTCCCTCCCTGCCTCCCAGCAGGCCAGCCTCCCCACCATGCAGGATCAGAACTGTGCTTTGGTGCAGGGACGCAGGCCACTCACCTCAGCCCTGCAGAGCAGCCCTGTTAGCACAGCATCACGGACAGCCCACCCCAGCCCTGGGCAACAGCACCCACGGAGTACGCTTCCCACCCTCGGGGCAGAGACCTGGCTCCCTGGAGTGGGCAGATGGGGTAGCAAGGAAGGCATGCGGTGAGTGTGAGTGTGGAGAGGCCGACACACGGTGCGGGCAGTCTGGCTGCAAGGCAGGCCCATAGGCTCCTCACCTGTTCAGTGAGGGCAATAACCCCCTCGCATGCATAGGTGAAAACCCAACAAGGTCACCTAGATAAGCGGCTGGCACCACTCCCTACTTGGTGTTTACCCGCGCTCTGGGTCACCCTGTCTCCCTCATGTGCACTGCCAGAGTTGAGACATACTCCAGCTGGCAAGCGTTCCAGCAGCCAGCTGCCCCAGAGCTCGTGCCTCCCGGCTTTGTCACCATGCAGGAGGACCCCTGGACCAGCTTTGGCCTCCTTCTGCAGAGAGGGGCTCCCCTGCCTCCCAGGGCCCTGAGCCAGGGGATCACCCACCTGCCGACTAGCCACCCTGTATTGCAAGTTCTTAGGTCTCACGTGGAGTCCTCCTGCTGGGGCTTGTGCCCACTTGCTCCAGGCCCCTCTTAGCAGAGACCACCGTCCTCATTTCCCAACTGCTTCTCCCTCCACACTTATACCCTCTGGCCCTGACCCTCCCTCTTCCCTTCAGGCCTCTGAGCTTGGGCAAAGGAACCTTCAGGAGGCAGAGCCCAGAGGCCCTGGGCAGAGCAACTCTATGGCAGCACTCCAGAGCAGGCTGGCCCGCAGCATGGGATTAGCCAGTCTGCATGACAGGCCAGCCCCTAGTGGCTGCAAGGCCCAGACACCAGGCTTGGAGGGGTGAGGACACTGTGGCCTCTGTAAGCGGATCTGACAGTGTGCACCCACTCCCGTGCCACCATGGTTACCCTCCTGCTCAGCTCTCCATCTGTCCATCTGTGGACGGGCATTACATACCTTCTCAGGGCACTTACAGGCAGCAGCCCTGCTCTGTGGCCCAAGCACCGGCCCACCTCCAAAGCCTGGGAGCTAAAGTCTAGGTGCCTTGGTCAGACATTCCAGGGCCTTCCGAATGGTGTTCCCATTGTCTCCTCTTGCTGCCCCACTGCAGTACCCTGCAGACACTCTGAACTCCCAGAAGCTCCTGAGCCCGTGTCTTATCCCTCCCGGCCTGCCTGACACATGCTGCCATCTCTGGCTGAAGGAATGTGTCTGTTTGCAGGCACCTGGCAAATGTCACCGGCTCCAAGCAGCCTTTCCTGACTGGCCCGAGTCCTCCCCCCTTCCCGCTCTCCCCTTTGGCCATTGCATCAGCGTAGGCACGAGGTCACTCCTGAGCGGACCAGCTCCATGAGGACCACCCACCTGTGTCCCTGCATCTGGCCACAGTACATGCTCAGAGATGGATGAGGGAGGATGGATGGAGGGATGGAGTGATGGATGAATGAGCAAGGAGAGGCCCTGGGCCAACCTCTAGGGCCAGATTCTGGCTCTTGAGGTAGAGACATAGCCCATAGGATGAAGGAAGAAGGCCATGCACACCCCGAAAGAACAAGAGAGAGCTGGGCCGCGGTGGCCGCGGCTGACCTGGGAGGGGGTGGTCACGCTGATCTCAGGGACAAACGTGTCATCAAACAGGCTGAGGATCTGCTCCTGCTTGACCTCCTTGGACGGGGTGTGTTTGGGAGGCGGAGGGACTGGTGGCCCTTTCCGGAGCTGTGGGTCGGAGGGTGAGGGGCCACACAGGGAGGCGCAGCAGAGCATGGAGGGCAGGGCAGACAGACAGAGACAAAGCCACAGTTAGTCACACTCCCCAGGCTGTGCCCCCCACCAGGCAACTGAAGACACAAACCAAGAGGAATCACTGCTGCCCAAGGCACAGACACCAGGACCACCAGGCCACCCTTAGAGGGAGACTGAGGAAGGAGGTCCAGACACTGTGCCTAGAGAGAGAGAGAGAAAGCGAGAACGACAGAGGGGGGAGGAAGTGAAAGAGAAAGACGGGGAGGAGACAGAAAAGAAGAGGAGAGACAAGGGAGAGCATGCGAACTGCCCGGGGGCCGCTGGAGGAGTTGGGCTGACACCCAACTGGGTAAGACCCCACAGAGAGAAGCAGTAGCTGAGGACCAGCCTCGCTCCCCGCCGGGCTCTCTGCCCCTCAAGGACTCTCTCTGCACCTCCTGCACAGGTGGAGGAAGTCTGGCCCACCTGTCACCCGTGGAGGCTGGCACAGAGGGGGAGCCAGCG
Source organism: Vulpes lagopus (assembly GCF_018345385.1). Lineage (NCBI taxonomy): Eukaryota > Metazoa > Chordata > Mammalia > Carnivora > Canidae > Vulpes > Vulpes lagopus. The sequence goes on along the minus strand of NC_054847.1, from coordinate 3,319,682 downwards.
CTCGGCACCGGGCTGGGCAGGACGGCCACACACTTGCCCACTTGGGGGCCTCAGGCAACTCGGGAAACCCCGGCACGTCTGGGTTTCCTCAGATGTCGAGCTGGGGTGGGCATGTGCCTCAGAGTGGCTGTGAGGATCTAACGTATGAAGACGTAGGAAGTGCTGGCACCGTGTCGGGCCCAGAGCAAGTGCTATTCAAGTGTGGGCTCTTGTCGCACTCAGCTGCAGGCCCAGCGTGCTGTGCCGGGAACTGATGCTTGGGGAAGCCTGACAGCTCAGACAGGGCCGCAGGCCAGCGCCCGGCGACCCCCCGTGGAAGGGATGCTGGGCTTCTGGAAGCCCGGCGTCTGTCTCCTTCGGCCACCTCACACTCCCCTCACGGAGCCCTTTCCCCTGCTGACCATGTAAAGGTGCCCTGTGGCCCCATGCCAAGAAAGAAGGTGAGGAGGAGGACATGCAGCCACCTCTGCAGATCCAGATGCTCTGGGGCGGAGGGCCCCGGAGTCTGTATCAGAAGGGAAGGAGGATGGGGGAAGTAACAGCCCCGAGGAGAGGATGCTGTGGGGGACGGGGGGAGATACGCAGCCAAGGTGCCCGGAGAGACAGGACCATGAGCCCAGTGCTGGGGACAGAGGACCGAGAAAGAGGGGCCACCAGTGATGCAGGAGGATGAGGAGGCGGGGGAGGGAGGGTGCCTACCTGAGATGGGGACTTGGGGAGGGCTGCCCCGGCTGCTGCCGAGGGCTCAGGCTCGTGGTTGACTCTGATCTCCGGGGTGGCGGCTGGGGAGCCATCGGGCGGAGGCGAGGGGCTCTTGTTCCCTTTCGCAGGGGCGTTGTCACTGTGGAGGTAAGACCAGAGAGGAAGCCCAATGGAGGGCGAGCACCGCGAATCCACGGGCGTGCACGCGCACGTGAGCCCAGGAACCGCGGTGCGATGTGAAAACGCGTGTGCACGTGTGTACCAGGGTGTGTCCGTCAAGAAGGGCGGGTGTGAAAAGGAGGGTGTGGGGGCGCCCACACACATCCACCGTGGAGATGTGACGTCCACGTGTGCGTGAGGGCTGCCGCAGGGCTTGCATGTGGGAAATGCACGTGTGTGTACCAGCACGGGTGGAAACGAAGGGCCGTGGGCGCAGCCCCTGCCCTACAGACAGTGACAGCCTGCGCGGGACCCCAGGCTGGAGGCCTTCGAGCCCCGGTCAAGCCACTCCCCAGGTCGCTGCCAGGCTCCACCCGGGAGCCCAGCTCCGCAGCAGGCGAAAGCCAACATCCTAGAGGCAGATGAGTTTCGTCCCACACGTCCCGCAGCAGCCTCTGTGCCGCCGGGGCCCCCTCCTCCGTCCACTCACTCACCCCAGGACGCCCCCTCCGCCCCGCTGCCAGGCTCCACACGCCCCAGCACCCCCCTCCCCACCCGTCACCGCAGTCACCATCTCCACACTTTGCTCCCACATGCCCCTTGGAGGAGGAGGAAAGAAGCCAACCAGAGGCCACAGGCAGGGTGGCTGCCGGGGAGGAGGACGTGAGGCCTCCCCGCCTCGTGTGACGTATAGAGAGCAAGAGCAAGAGCAATGCTGGGCGTAGCCAGCCACTCGGTGCAAGGGGGCAGAAAATAGAAACACGCATTTGTTCTTGCATCGGGAAACTCTAGAACCGGTGAAGACAGCCACTGGCCACAGGCAGCTGTTTACGTTTGTATCTGAATTAAGGGGAAATAAAAGTGCAGCTGCCCAGTCACACCGAGCACATCTCAAGTGCTCAGCAGCCTCCTAAGGTGAGTGTCTGATGGGGCAGCTCTGGAAGGATGCAAAGAAGCTACTGACCACATCCCCCGGGGCTGGGGGGGGGCAGGCTGGCGAGGGACACCGTGCTCCCTCCTCATCTCTACTGAATTTGTGTTTCATGGCAATGTATTTGCCTCCCTAAGGCATAAACACAGTACGAGCACACGCACGCACACGCACACGCACACGCACACGCACACGCACACACACACCATTTTTTAAAAACTAAAACACTGTGCTAACAGAGCCCATCCTCTGCGCCTTCCTGGCTACATTCCCCTGTTCCCCTTCTGGCCTGGGCCACAGCCAGGGGGATACACTGTGGCCCAGAGACAACATGCTCAGCTGAGCTCAGGCCATCTGCCCCCTCATCCTTCCCCTGACAGCCCCTGAGCCCCCAGGCCCCCAACACACACGTGACACAGCACAGCCCCGCCGCCCTCCCGGCAGCACCACACACGGGAAGACAGGTTAGGGGTTAGTGGCACCCTCAGAGCAGGGCACCAGGCGCATGCACAGGGGCGGCCGGCCAGGCTGCTGGCCTCAGACACCCCCACAAGGCAGCACGCACTGCGGGTACCTGTTCTTCTTTCTGAGCAGCCGGGAGAGCAGTTTAGTTTTCTTTCTGTGGGAACGGACGGGACGCAGAGGCCTTCATTTTGGGGAAATGCCTGATTCAAGGCTGGCCTGTTCCCTCATCAGCAGCCCCTCTGCTCAGAGGAGTGCAAAGGGCCAAAGCCTCCCTTAATCCTCAAAGGCTATGAAGAGGGCCTGACCCTGCCCTGAGAACTCCACTGCCCAGTCCTGGGGACCCCACCAGCCTTGGCGTGCTGTCAGGTACCCCCGGATGGATGGAGCTGACAAAAGAAGCAAAAGCAGCAGCCCCCAGACGAGGCCTGATGAGCTGGGGGAGGACTGCAGGCAGCCCACCCGGCCTGCAGCTTGGCACACAGGGCTCTGGGACCCACCGGGGGTGGGGGCAGCTGGCCAGCTGGGGCCTGGGACACAGGGGCAATCAGGGCCTCTCCTTGGGGTAAAGGCCGTTCACAAAGTTCCACTTTCTTCCCTGTGGGCTCGACCGGCCCCTCCCACAGGAAGGATCCAGCCCCTGCACTGCCTAGGAGGGCTGCTGCTTGCCCATCCTGAAGAGGGGCAGCACCATTCACTAAATACTTTCTTAGTGCTAGGTAACAGCCCAATCACCCCAGGACGCAGACATATTCACCAGCTGTACAGAGAGGAAAAGTGAGGTTCATCCGCGCTCTCCACATGGTATCGCCGCAGGTGCCAGCCAAAAGGGAAGGGAAAGCCCAGACTCTATTGTTTCCCCTGAGGGCGGTCAGAGGGCCAGGCACTTTCCCCCTCCCTCCTGGTTTCCCCTCAGGAAGCAGGAATCTCCTTGCAGCTGGAGAGACCCTGGGAGGCCAGGCCTGGCCAAGGAACAAGGATGCTTTTGTGGGTGTGCACAATGCGGCCCTCCGGGGACTCAGGCTTCCCAAGAGCTGGACAGGGTAAAGGCGGCACCGCATCCTGCTCGAGGAGGAAGGCTCACCCTCCAGGGGGCTCTGCACCAGCACGGAGTCATCCAGTCCCCAGGCCCCACCTCCAGAGCTACACAGGCACCCTCGCTGTTCTGGTTTCCCAGGCGGGGAAGCCAGGCCAGGGTCCAGTGATCCACAGAGCACCCAGGAGTGCTGTGCTCCTTCCCTGATGGGACAACACCAGAGGAATGTGGGGTGCCCCTACCTGTCCCCCTGATCACAGAAAGGCCAAGCCAGAGAGGGCAAACCCCCAGGGGGTAGGAACTCGAGTCTTGCCCCGGGCTGGCCCTGGCCTGGCAGGAATGAACGAACCCCAGGACCCTGCCCCAGACCACACCTCCCCTACCCACCTACAGCCAGAGGGCAGTGGGCAGCACACACCTGGGCTGGGCCTTGACTGTGAAGGTGTTGCTCCCATGCTGCTTCTCCAGGCTGACCAGCACATCGTTGAGGTTCTGGTTGAGCTGCAGGAGGGACAGCCAGTAGGTGGGGAACAGCCCCACTCTCCCCAGTAACATCCCTGCTTCTCCCCACATCTTAGCCCCTTCCTTGCACCCCTGTCCCCTACCAAGAACAAGCTTTCCAGACTGCCAGAGGTGTCACCCAAAGCACAGGCAAGACAAGAGGTTTATCCCATGTGTACAGTGATTCTCATTACTGAGGAAATTTTCCTCTTTTGCTCTGGCCGTCAGGAAGCTCAGAACCGAATTTTCTTCTTACTTTACATAAATGTTTCCTTCCCTCAAAGGCCTCTGTTTTTGTGTTTTGTTTTGTTGTTTTAATTTTTCGTAAGTTGTCTCAAATCTTTAAAGGGAGGAAGGAAAAGAAAGGGAAGACCTGAAAGGCAGGAAACTATAGTCAAAGTGATGACTCAGGACTGCCCCAAGCTGCTTTTCCTCCTCCAGCCCTGAGCCTGGAATCCACTACCATCACTTCATTCCTCGGGGCCCAGGAGACAGATTCAGACCCACCGACCATACAGCACAGGGGCTGCCAACACTGGGTTTCTCCAAGTCTGCTTTGCAGCTTAACTGTCAGTTAAGTTAAAATGGAAATAATACAGGAATTTAAGCTAATTCAGACTCCTTCTTACACCAGATTCTGGCAGGTAAAGCAGACGTGTTTCATTGTCTTAAGAAACATAAGAAAAAAATTGAGAAAATTCTAGTATTTTATTGATTATTTGCCTATGAACTAAGAAAGGGTGCCACCATTGTCTGATGCCCAGCTCCCTGGGCCGCCACTGCCTGAGAACACGTTGACCGCTTGAGAGGGGCTGGCTCTGTCCAGGCAGGAGGGGTAAGATGGGGGCAGGGAGGGGGCAGGGACTGGGCCCCAGTGGGTCTGGACACTCTAGAGCAAGAGCTCCTGGAGGGCAGGGCTCAGTGGCTCCTCCCCAGGGCCCGGAGGTAGCACTGTGGCCACTAGTGTGTACCAAACCCCAGCCGGAAAGAGGGAGCTTGGCCTGGCCCTTGGCAGCAGAGCATGGCCCGAGGGTCTGAGTCCCGTAAGGGTCCCCAGGACCTACCTTACTCATCTCCTTGTGGAAGTTCTCCTCCAGGCCTGCAATGCTCTGAAACGTGTTGACATAGAAACCTACCCGGCTACGGGAGGAGGAAGGGCAGTGAACACAGGTCAGGGCAGGCAGCCCAGGTGAGCCGCACACACACTGATACACCTCCACCCTCACCAGAGACACACCGTGGGAGGGCATGGGGCACTAGGCACATGAGACACCTTGGGCAGCCTCAGGAGGGAGGCCGAGGCTCTCAGCCCCACTGCCTCCCGAGACTCACCTGTTCCACAGGGATGGCAGCTCTTCCTGCAGATCCACGTTCATCTCCTCAAACACTTTCTGGGCTTTGATGAGCTCCTCCTCTGCCTGAGGGGCAGGACTGGTCATTCCCCTCTGCTCGGCCTCGGCCTCGGCCCCAGCTTAGGCCTAGCCAAGTCTACCCCACGAGACCTGCTCCCCCTAACCTCCCACCCCATGTGCTAGGACCAGGGCTCTGGACATAATGGGGGTGGACCAGATGAGGATGCTCAGGGGGACTTCCCCATGTAGCTCCTTGTTCACCTATAGCCAGGTCTGTAGAATCTGCTACAGGAAGGGGAAAGCAGAGAGCACCCATGGCCAAAGGAAGAGCCCCACCTCCTATCAGGCCCAGATGGGCCAAGAGGGAGATAAGCAGGGCACAAGAAGGCTTGAGACAAGGGGCCCGGAGCCAGGGCACCAGAAGGGGGCAGAGGCAAAGCCCAGCCCCAGCCCCAGCCCCAGCCCAGCAGGGACCCTGCCCACTTACAACTGAACCCCTCCAGGCTGAGTGTTGTCTACTGCCCAGCCCCCTTGGCCTTGGCCTTGCTGTCCCTGCCTGAAGACCCCTTTCTCAAAGCCAGTCCCACTCAGCCTCAGCCTCCTCCCTATAGGATATGGCAGCAGTATGTCCTATCCCTCCCCCTCTTTCCTCTGTGACCTGTCCCCACCAGCTGGAAGCCAGAGGCAGCAGATCAGACACATCCAGGAAAGACGGGGAAGGATAGGGAGAGGGCAAGGCCAGGGGAGGACGGAGCTAGGCTGTCGGGCAGGACGCCTGTGCTCACCCCCAAAGCCCTCACCCTACCCCTACCCAGGCTGGCCCAGCACCCTCCGGGCCTACTCGCACCCACCAACAGGTGTCGCTAAGGCCCCATCTCACCACTGAAGACTAGGGACTAAGACCTCAGGCCCCAGGAAAGGCTGGCAGTGAGTCACAGAGAAGGGGCTCAGCTAGCTCATTTGGAGGGTGCTGCTGGAAACAGTGACTCAGTAGGTGACTTGGAATCAGGGTCTGAGTCACAACCCAGGAACGTGGCAGGCCCCTCCCTGGAGAACACTTCCTGCCTTCCTGCCAGCAGCCTTACATTTTCAGGCCTTCTGGCAAAGGCAGCCAACCGGCCAGAACTCCGAACTGCCACAAAGCCCACGATTTCCCCAGCCCACCCAGCTGTCCTGTCTGACTTCAGGCACCAGGTCAGCCCCAGGCAGCCTCGTATCCCAGCTGTTCCTGGCCAGCCCAACCTCAGTGGTGGGGGCGGGGCTCGAGGAGAGAGGGGCCACCTGACTCCTAACTACAATCACCTTCAGTTGTTGGAACTTGCTAGAGTGAACATAAGCTCCTTGCCTAACTTTTTAAAATCTAATTTAAAAATTAAAGGTAGAAAAGGAAGAAAAAAGTAAAAGAAAATAAAAAAAAAGAAACGTCTGTGAACATGCATGTCTTGGGCAGCTCCTGAGGAGGATCAGACCCAGCAGGCCATCCCTGCCTTACCCCACTGGGCATCCCAGTACTGACTGGAGGCCACTAACATGAGTCTGTAGCACCCACAGAATCAGTGACTCTCACAGATGGAACCACAAGTGTGGGCACTGTCCGACCCAACTGCCAAGGGTCTGGCTCAAGGCTCATGTTCCCCAGAAACCTGCTTTGGTCCAGCTGCCGTACCCCAGAGACCACTTCATAATGGCGATTCAGCCACTGCCCCGTGATGCTGGTCCTAACCCCTCAAATGAACATCAGTGACAATGACAGTGACAACGGCATAGCAGCTCACGGCTATAGGCCAAGCCTGATTCTCGAGCCCAGCAATGCTGCAAAGAACAGAGTAGCTCAGGTTTCAGCTTTCCTGGAACTCAGGCTCTGTTCATTATTCCCTTTGGATCACATTCTTCATGTTCTGGCTGTTTGAGGAGGACCTGAGGTGGTAGGAAGTGGGGGGAGAGCTGTCCATTGTTGGAGCCCCAGTGGCTTGGCGACATGCTGATGGACACATAGAGCAGAGGCCAAAACCAGCCTGCTTATAAGGCCCAGGGCACCAGGATCCTGCAGGCAGGTTTTAGGGGACTGTGACCAGTGCAAAGAGCAGTTTAGAACGAGCCCAGGGGATATATGGTGCTGATCAGCTTGAGAGATCACAGCTTCACCAGGTCACACTCTCTCCCCAAAGTCAAGTCTGCCAGCAGGGCAGTGCGAGGACCCTAACACCCCAGCTCACAGCCAGCCAGCTGCCCATGGGAACTCAGAAGGCTCCCCAGCTTCCAGCCAGGTGGGAGGCAGGGTGGGAGCAGAAAGACGATATATGCCAATAAAAATTGGGTCCAAACGGGAAAGCCAATTTGGCCGAAAGGCTAAACATCTGCAGTCCAACATCCAAAAACTGAGATCATGTGCTTTAGCCTCCCTAGTGGCTCCCCTGAGGTGCGGGTGTGGGGCCCTCCCAGCAGGATCCCTCACCCACATCCATCTCAGGAGTCCCAAAACAGCCATAGGCATTACCCACCAGCTTCACAGTCTCCCAGGGGCAACAAAAATTTTCACCTGGTCTCTCACCAAACCCATTTCAGGGAAAATTATGCAGAAACCCTAGCTTTGGGTCAATGGCCCCATCCTCCAGCCAGAAGTCCTGAACTCTACAGGCAGGGCTGGTGCTCCAGTCTCTAGCTCCTCCTTCACCTCCCGCAGACCGTCTCCCCCAGACCTTGGAGATCCAGGGTCACCCCAGCCTCAGAGTGGGGCTGCACCGACTCTAAAGTCAGCTCATAACTTTGGCCTAAAAGAAATCAGGCAGCAAGTCAGGTAAGAAATTGGGCCGTGAGCCCATGCTGAGCCCAGAGCTCCCCTACCACAGGCATTCAACACATGTGGGTTGAAGGTGATGAAATCAGGAGATGGCCTAGAAGAAAAAGGGACAGCCGCCCCAAGAGAAACCCGACCTTGTGGGTCAGGGCCCCGCTGTCCACCCGTACCTCAGGACCATGATGGGGCACTAGCGTCCTATCAGTTTCACTGGAGACCATGAGGCCACCTCTCCCGGGGTGTATCTGGTGATCCCTGGCCACACTGCTCACCCAGAACCCAGCCCATCCCAAGGGCAGAGAAGAGTGTATGGCCAGGGTGTTAGATCAATCAGGAGTACAAAGAGCCTCCTCTGAGAAGCCCTCTGGCACCACTGTGGTGAACAGTCTGCCCTTTATGGAACTCCCGACGAGCAGACCCTCTAGGCCCCAGGTCTCAGCATCCCAGCCATGCTTGAAGAGCTCAGCCAGAGTTCCCCGTCCAAGAGCACCACGAGGGCCCACAGGTCCCAAGGGTCCCTATGAGCTGAAGATTCTGCCTCTCTGAGCAGCTTTGTCTCTTCAGTAAATTCTGGACAGCCCCACAGCTTGTATGAGGCTTGAAGGACAACACGTGTCAGGACAGGAGCCCTCCTGAGAGGACAAGTGGCTCGGAGGCTTTCCTGTGTTCCCAGAGGCTAGGATTTCAGAGAGTGTCAGGACTCCAGAGACCCAGGCACAAAGCAACAGACCAGGACCCACCCCTGCTTAATGGGGGCCCCAAGCCCCTTTAACCCCCCTCATTTGGCCTCGGGTCTCTTCCAAAGCAGGAGCTCTCTCAGCAGAGACATCTGAAAACGGCCCTGCCCCCCAACCCAGGAAAGAGACTGAGCCCTCCCCCACCCTGGGCAACGCAAGACAGGCGCCCAGCGCCAAGGACAGGACCACAGACCAGAAGGCGCCAGCACGTGCAAGGTTAGATGCCAGTGTCACCTGATTTCGGAGCAGGTTAGTTTGAGCTACGAGATGAGCCTGCAGTTTGCCTTGGCACCACTGGGGGGCGGCTTTCTCAAGCAGCGAGACAGGCTGGGGGTGGGGAGAGGAGGTCAAGGCCAAGGAGAGTGGAGAAACAGGAGGGAGATGGGGAGAGAGAAACAGAGACACAGATATTACACGAGTCCAAGTCCAAACGTCCCAAATGCAGTGACAGACAAGCCGGTCACCCCTCCAGGGGGCCAGCCCCCAGCAGGTAAGGCCCTTGAGGCTAAGAGGATTAACGGGATTCCTGGGTAAGGGGCGGAGAAGGGGTGAACTCCAACTGCAAAGCAAAATGTAAGAATGTTAGCAGGGACAGTGGGGCTCAGCAAGCTTGGTCCTGCCACGCGGCGGGGTGGGGAGGGGATCCACGCGGCCCCTCACTGCGAACAGTGTGACCAGCCCAAGCCCTGTGCCCTCCGGCTTGTTCCAGCAGAGACAGGGTCACATCAGATCCCATGACAGAACTGCACTCAGAGCATGCCAGGTCGGGTGGGGCTGTTCCAGTTAAACCCAAGCCAGGCCTGTTCTCATCCTGGAAAGTGGCCGCAGAGCAGGGTGGAGGGCCCAGGGCCCAGGGCAAGCACCAGACGGTGGGTGGGCGGTGCGCCTTCAGCCAGCGGCTCACAGGGGCCGTTCCCCGAGCCCGCTCTGCTACCTGGGCACATCACCCGCGGTACACCCACCTGCAAGGGGGCTGAGGACTCCAGCCACAGGGGAGCAGCGATAACCCACAGGGCAAAGGGGTACAGTGGGCACAGCACAGAGGAAGGTCCCTACCCCTCTGAAGACTCTCCCCCAGCCCCGCCCCCCAGCTCTTACCTTGGCAATCTTGGCTTCATCCTTCTTTTTGGCGGTTTGGAGGGACTCATAATGGTGCCGGGCACTGTCATAGTCCACCAGCTTCCGCCCTCGCTTGGCAATGCGTGACTGGAAGACACGGAGGTGGGAGAGGGGGGCTGAACAGGGCCTGGCACCCAGGCTGAGATGTCGACCCAGGCTGGGCTCAGAGAAACTGGGTTGTGGGCACTGGGAACTGGATAAAGCCGAAGGGCCAGGGCAGCTGACCCAGGCTCAAGAAGCGCATCTGATGCAGGCTTGAAACAGGCTCCCACATGTCTGGAGGCCAAGAGCTTGCCCCTTCCAGGCAGCCCGTGCCCTCAGGAGTCCTTTCTTATACAGAGGCCAAACCAGTTCCTTCAATACTCAGCCACGTTTGCCAGTGCCCACCAGCCAGTATTGTACGGGACAAGCCTCTTCCCTGGCCTGGCCCTCGGCTCCTGGACCCCAGGCTTCTCTTCTCCAGGCTACCACCATCAGCCTCCCTTGCACACTCCCCATCAGGCATCTTGAGGAGCCCAAGGCACCTGCACTGGGTGGTCACAGTGCAGCATTGAGCCAGACCCCCAGTGTACAAGAACTAGCATCACAGTCACCACCTGGCCTCAACACCTCTACTTCCATGTCTGAAGCACCTGGGCCCATCGGCTGCAGGGGAGGGCACCCATTAGGCACACGTGCTTAGGCTTTACATCCCCTTAATATACCTTATATGACCCTATAGTCACTCCACAGTGACGCAGCCATGCAGACATACATGCACCATGGGGTCTCTTCCTACAGTCTGGAGACCCAAAGGTACAGGGCCCCAGAGCTCTCTGCTCAGAAAGGCTCAGGTTGGGGGGCTGGTCTCAGAGGGAGCAGCCCTGGAGGGATGAATTGCCAGTGCCTGAGCCAGCCCTCGGCTGACCCCTTCCCCCCATCCCGCTGTCCCTGCTTCAACTCCAGTGCACAGGCTATCAAGCCAGAACAGGACAGATCTACAGAGTGCCTCTCACCTTGATGTCAGGGAACTGGCCCAGGTATGTGTCCATAGTCAACAGCGCCTGGTCCACCAGCTTCTGGTGGTAATCCAGCCAGAGGAGGTCGTTGTTCTGAAGGAGGTGAGAGCTCATGAGTATACAGCCAGTCCCCAGCTCTCTCCCCCCCAGAGACCTGGGGTCCACTTGAGCCCCGCTGCTTCCCAGCACAGAAGCTTCTCAGAATCTCGGGTTCCTTGGCTGTAAAGTAGAGGTGATAATTCCTGCCCTATAGCCTCTCCCAGGGCAACTATAAGGAACAGATAAGCCCAGGGTTGGTAGGGTCAGGAAGGGGAGGTGACTTGCCCAAGGGCACACAGCCTGTGAATGCCCAAAAACCAGATGGGCTTGTCCAAGAGGGTGAGGCAGGGCAGGATGGGCCAGCAGCTGAGACCAGAGGGTCCTCTGGGAAGGACGGAGGTCGCCTGCCTCACGCTCACCTCAGCTATCTTGTTTGCTTCATCCCTGCCAGGCCAGTCGGGCTCGTACACCTCCTGCAGACATTCATTCAGTTTCTTGGAGGCTTCGTGCATGGCTGTGGGGCAGAAGGGCCATGCTGCAGCCAGGGCCATGGGGGACGAAGACGGGGCAGGAGGGCCCAGGGGGTATGTGGTCCCCAATGCCAGCGTTCACCCCTCCACCATAAACCCTGGTCTCTATCCCAGCTCTGCACCCATCAGCTTTAGGTGGGGCAAAGGCCCCTCAGTGTCCCATGAAGCCCACCTACCCAGACCAGGTCTGCCCAGGAGGCTGCCTGCCCCTTACCCTTGACTGAGGCCAGGTAGGTCCGGAGGTCCTTCTGTAGGCGAGTGCCCTCAGTCTGCAACGAGAAAGACAAGGCCAGGGTGAGGGCCTACTTGTGCATGACCCTGTCCTTCCTGTACTCTCAGGTGGACAAACGCAGGCTGCTCCCAGTAGCCACCACAGATCAGCTGTCCTCATCAGGGCGCTGGCAGGACTAGAGAAGACAAGACATGTGCAACAGCTCCTGGGCACAGCCTGGCCCGGAGCGCCCCTCAAAGCACAGCAGCTACTGCCTCTCTTGCCACGAACATGTACTAAGCATCCAGCACTTCTCAGCACCATCCCTGCCTCAGGAGCCAAGGGATATTCATCCAGAGATTGTCAGTACCTGTCTCTTCCAGGAAGTTCTCAGCCCTATAAGGAAGGTAGGAAAATAGTGGGCCCCACACACACCCTAAGTAACACACTGGGGGCGCAGGCTGGATGACACACATGTACAGTGGGATGGGCATACGCCAGGTCTGCCCTCAGGCAACCACGGGCCAGGTGGCCAATGAGCACAGGACACAGGACTAGAACACCCTGCCCCAAAAGCTTAGGCCAGCAGGCTCCCAGTGCATCATGCCAGGGACAGAGGATGGCCTGCAGAGGAGGCTGCAGAAGGCGGAAGGGAATTGCTTAGCCAGGCTGCAGAGAAGTGAGCAGTGCATGCCCAGAACTCTCAGGACACTGGCCCAGCCAAGAGGGAGGATTTGGACGTAGGAAGAAAAGATTGGCCAGGGGACTGGGCCAAACGGTGAAGGCCCTGAGCTCGGGAGGTAGCCCCAGGGACTTGCTGAGACAGCAGGACCAGCAGAAAGGATGGACCCATGGGCAAAGCCTCAGTCCCTCTGTGTTATCAATACCATACAAGGCAGGAATCGGAAAACTGAGCCCCAGGTGAGAGGGGGGGTAAATAGGCTGAGATAACAGGTGATATAGGAGACCACCAATGGTGAGACCCTGGAGTTTCCAGAAGCCATGTGCAGAGGGGGACAGAGCACACACAGGCTCTGGGGTTATGAAGACCCACTCTCTAGCTCTGACCCTCACTAGACCTGTGGCCCTAAGCACATGACTGAACCTCTCTCTTCATCTGTCAGCTGGGGTGAATGACTCCCACGGCAGACCACAGCCTAGTGTGTGCTCAGGGAACAGCACAAGTGAGCCAGCCCAGGCCCCTGGCCTTGCAGGCCAGTTTCAGGAGATGAGCTTTATGCTGAGGACGGTGATGTGAGGCAGTAGGGGGACATGAGGAGAGAGGGCTTCTGGACGTCAAAGGATGGCAGTGCCAGAGGCTGACTTCTACAGGGGAAGAGCACCCTCCTGGTGTCTCCCTGCCTAATGCTCTCACATCCTTATTTTAGATCCCCTTGCCCTTGCCCTTGCCCTGGTGGAGGGCCAGGCAGACACAGACCCAGCAAGCAGCCGAGGTCCCACTCCTGGCCTGCCAGGTGCCTCTGCAGGAGAAAGGCGGTCTCCACTCCAGCTGAGGGCAAGCAGGGACACACCAGCCTTCTGGGCTCACCCCAGGTACCCTCAAACCTCTCCTGTACCCCCCATCATCAGACTCTCCCTCCTCACAGCCAGGGCCTGCTCCTCCTCTCCCAGTGTCCTCAGAGCATCACACACCAGCTGTCCGCCGGGGCTGGCTCTTTCCCTGCACGTCTCTCTAGCATCACTGTCCTCACCTGATAAATGAGGGAGCAGAGAGGTTCAGGGACTTGCCCAGCGTTACACAGACTGGTAGAACTGGTGGGACTCCCCACAGCCCCTGTTTATGATGATGAATGCTTCCAGAAGACAGTAGAGGTGTTGTGCAGGGAGGGTTTCAGGGCAGTGCATAAGATGTATAATTAGAAAGAAAGAAAAAAAAAAAAAACAGGCGGTGGCGGAAAGGAAAAAAAAACCCTCTCCAAAATTCCTTCAATCCCCCAGACCACAGAGCAGCCTATAGAACCGTGACCACACAGAATTCTGAGGAACCTCAAAGTTTAAGGCCTACTGATTAGAGATTAAAGGAAGAAACAAAGGCCAATCCCCAGCATCCAGACCTCTCTGGAATTCCATCAGGGATCGGATGTGGACCGTGTAGGCCTGGGAATGAGGAAGGGCCTGTCCTACTCTTTCAGTGATAGAGATGAGGCCTCAAACATGTTCATGACGTGATGCTATCACATTCATCTGATGCCACAGAATCTTCCAAACTTGGTTTCCCTTCCTGCCGACCATCCGTCACCTCACTCCCCTCCCCACCATCCTCTGAGCGCCCGTCTACACTGCACCCCGAGGAACGGGTCTCCCGTGGGGCGGGTTTCTGTGCTTGCCCAGGCCTCAGGCCGTACCAGGGCCCCTTGTGCCTCGCAAACAAGGCCACACTGTGAGCCGGCACACTGGACACAGACGAGCGAGGGGCCGCGCAGGGCTCTGCCTCACTCATGTGCCAACTGCAGCTGGGCCCCTCAGCCCAACTCCCGAGTCAGTGCCTAGGATCAGACATAGCCCTGCCCCACGCAGCTGCCTCCTGCAGGGCAGCATCCAGGAGGCCAACACAGAAGCTGTGTGTTTGCTCCAAGCCGGCTCCCTGGGCACCCCCACCCAAATAAGGCGCCCGAAAGAAAACTCTCTGGAGGTTCCTGGGGCTTTAACACACTCCTAGCAGAGCAACTAGGGGAAAACTAAAGCTCTGGAGCACAGCCTGGCCTGGACTCAGGGGTCTGGAAGGATACCACAACCCGATACCAACACTTAGTATCACTCCACGGAGGTGGTTTGGCCAGCACCCCACATCCTTGCCCTACATCCCCTCGGAGGGTGCTCCCTGCCTCCTCTGCCATCATGGTCTGAAGACCCAAGCCCCCATCTTCCCAGTGGGCGTAGGGGCAGGAACATCCCTCCCGCGTGGACTCCCTCTGGCTATAGCTGACTCTTGCCCCTCTGCAGTCGATCCCAGAGGATGTTCACTCAATAGCCAGGGATGCCCTCTGTGAGCGGGCAGGCCCTAAGAACAGGACAGAATCAGACCCGGCCCACATCAGCAACAGACAAGCCAGCAGCAGTAATGTCCCGGGAGGAAGAGCCTGGCTCACACCTCCCTCGCACTGCCCCACAGCTCACCATCCTGGATCCTCTGAGGGGGCCAAGCTCTGTTTCTCAGTGCAGGGCAGGAGAGCCAAGGCTAGTGCTGGGGGCGGCCGGGAAGGGCTATGAAACCCAGCCCTGTGAGAGCCGGTGACAGCTGGCTCCCCCAGGCTCCGTTCCAGCTGCAGAGGCATCATGGGCACCTTCAGTGCTCTTGGAGGCCTTGGACATGAATGAGGAGTAGGGAAAGACCTGGTCCTTCCCAGCCCCAAGTCTGGGCCTACGTGGCCCTCTCCTAGCACGGCAAAGACCCTGACTCTACCCTCCAGCCCTCCTTCCTATTTCCCTTGGTCTATGCCCCGAGCCAGAGCTCCCTCTTCCAGGAAGTCTTCTGTGACCTTGCCAGCCCACACCAGCCCCTTCTCCCAGCTCGCTTACTCCACAAATTCAGCTCTTGACATTTTCTACCTGGCAGCCACACTTCCATTTTGCACAAGCTCCCTAAGGCCAAAGGCCACCCCCACTCACCAGCTGCTTGTTGAAATTCTGGACACACTGTTCAAACTGCTCATCCTTTGTCTCATCCGCCTTCCCCAGTTTCTGGAGGACCTGCCAAGGCAGCAAGAGAAGGGAAGTGTTACCATGAGAAAGAGGGTGGCCAAACCAAAAGTGCCCAGTCACCAATACCACAGATGGCTCCCACCCAGCCAGGATCCTGGAGGCCCTCAGCCAGTATAATGCAGCCCAGGGCACTGGGACCATCAGAAGCTCTCCTGGCTGCTGTAATCCCCCAAAGCAACCTCGAGTCCATCAAGTCTTGAGACCTCCTCATTGTCTATCCGGGGCTTGCCCATTGGCCAAGCAGAGGAGTTCAGGTCAGGCTTGCTGCAGTAACTGAAACCAGGAGAGGGGGGCTCCGAAGACAGCTTGAAGGGTCAAGTGCCCCTCCTTGTTGATCTCACATTGCACCCCTGAGGGTTCCACCCCAACTCCGGCAGCTAAAAAGTGAGCTGAGCACAAGAGCCCCACCTCCCTACATGACTCCATTTCCTGGGTCCAAGACTCATGAAGACCAGAGGGAGGAGCAGAGCAGCCCTGGGCTGGGAGGTAATCACCCCAGGACACAGAGGGCACCAAGAGGAGGCAGGGATCAGGCTCTTAGTGTCACTAGGAGCCAGCTCGCAATCTGCATAGATTCTCAGATGTGACCTTTTCCAGCCACCCTGCTTCCTTCTCTACGGCTCAGCAGACCATACTGGGCCCACTCTTGGCGTGCGCATGCGCACACACACACACGCACACATACACATGGGCTCATGGACACCTGCTCTGCTCCCAACTAGAAATCTCAGAGGTGGACTCTCCCTCTGATTAGTCCCAACTGTGCTTTCTCAGCTGTGTAGGGGGAGCGGGAGAGGAGGGCACAGGTGGGGAGATGGTTGGGTAGAGACAGAGAGACCCCGAGGCCAGAAGAGAGAGAAAGACCTAGAAGAAGGAGGAGCTGGATCAGAAGCCTGAGAGGAAGTATGATGAAAGACAGAGAAGGTGGAGGCAAGGAGGGGTGAGGGCAGCAGGGGAGTAGGAGGGTGGGGAAAGAGAAAGATGAGAGATCGGGTGCAGAGAGGGGAAGCTGAGGCAGACATGGGGTGGGTTTGCAGGAAGAGAGGGTGGCAGAGACCAAACTGGAGACAGTGATCCCCCACCTGGAGCACTCCACAGGAAGCAGGAGCATGACACCGAGGTGCTCAGCACAGGCAGTGGCCGAAACCCAAAAAGAATGAGGAAAGGGGGCAGTGGGTGGGGGTGGCAGGTGGAGGGAAAAGTGGTGGATCCTTCCCAGCCCTGACTGGCTCTAGGAGGGCCTATCCTGCCCTGTCAGCTCTCAGACCTTCTCTTGGCGTGGGGTACATTTGGCCACGTCACCAGGTGCCCTCTCCATACACGGCCATGGGCACCTCTGCTGGGACAGCAGACATCAGTCAGACATGGATCCAGCCAGACAGAGGGAAGCACATGGCACTGTGGGGGCCTGGGCAATCAGGAAAGGTTTCCTGGGGGAGGTTGCAGCTCAAGTGGCAGAGAGAGCATGCAGCAAAGGTGAGAAGACCAGGGAGATGAGGTATGTTCCCAGGGAACTTTTTTTTTTTTTTCATAAAGATTTTATTTATGTATTCATGAGAGACAGGGAGAGAGAGAGGCAGAGACACAGGCAGAGGGAGAACCAGGCCCCACGCAGCGAGCCTGACACGGGACTTGATCCTGGGTCTCCAGGATCACACCCTAGGCCAAAGGCGGTGCTAAACCGCTGAGCCACCTGGGTTGCCCTTACCAGGGAATTTCGAATAGCTCGAGGGGGGGGGGGTGGCAGGAGGAGCAGGGGTAGGGGTGGGAGAGCAGCCCACCAACAGCTTTGTGCTATAATGGTCACAACACAGTCTATTGGGCAAGTGCACCTGCAGGCCAAGGGCTGACACTGAGGTGAGAGGCGAAGAGCAAAATAAAACCACTGCGAGCAAGAGAATTAGCACTTCCCACCAGCCACGGGCCCCCACACCTCCCCCTTGACAACCATACCCAGCTGGTCCCATGGAAACAGGGTGGAGCTGTGGGGGTGCCTGGCCCACTCTGCACTGAGCTTGAGTAGGTGACTCACCCCTATCAGACGCCAGCCCCTTGGCCCCACCACCTCCAAAGACAGAAATGGAACACCAGGTGGGAAAGAACTTCCAGAAGTCAACAGAGGCTAATGGATGGAGCAAGAGGCTCCCAGCAAGGTCAAGGCCTGGTCACCCCTCAAGATAGGAGGACTGGGAAAGTGGCCCTGTCTACCCCTTTCCTCTCTTCTCCCCAAGGAGATGGACTCTATTGGCCAAAGGTCCCTCATCTCTGTCCTGCCACCAGAGCTCCGGAGGGCTCTAAGCCCCCA
The DNA here is from genome assembly GCF_018345385.1 of Vulpes lagopus. Classification (NCBI taxonomy): domain Eukaryota; kingdom Metazoa; phylum Chordata; class Mammalia; order Carnivora; family Canidae; genus Vulpes; species Vulpes lagopus. The sequence continues at coordinate 3,302,080 of NC_054847.1, read as the reverse complement.
GATTTGCACCCAGACATGCACACCGACCTCAGTTCCCCATTGGGCTCTGTGCTCCACCCAGACAGCAGAAGCCACCAGGGAGACAGATGTTCAGGCCAGCCACAGTGAGCTGTGTCAGGCAGTGAAAAGACCATTGAGAAAAGGGACTTTCTCTCTGAGCCTCAAATGCATTGTCTGGAAAATAAAGAGAACATCAGCACCCACCTTAAGGCTTGTGTCTGCAAAATATGTCTCCATACCTGGCATACTCGAGTAGCAACAACAATCTCCTAAAAAGCCTTCACGGCAGCTTTCCCACAATGGGGAGCCAGGCCCGACCCCAACGAAACCCCATGCCAGGTCTAGTGTGACAGCATCCGGACGACGCATGGGCCAGTGTGCACACAGTCAACTCCTCCAAAACTGCTCAGATTACACCTCCGTGAAGCTGGCCCCCGCCCTCTCTCTCCCCCACCCCATCCCACTTAGGACCAGGCCCTATTTTCCTCACTGCTGCCCCGTGTGCCCAAGCGTCTGCCTCTAGCTCTGCCCCAGCCACATGAACAGCCTGAGGCCAGAGACCTCAGCTCCTGCACAGGGCTGGGTCCAGGGCAGACACACAATTTGCTCTTGGTGGCTGCTGACTAACGTAGGCCGTGAGCTCTGAGGACGGCGTCCAGAGCTGGAAGAAAACATCCTATCTCTCAGGCTAAGCATCGTCTTACCCTCTTACGTCACCCTTAGAACCAGGGTTAGACTAGCCCTCACATGAACCTGGGGTCTGGGCTTGGGCAAGGCCGCCTGGCTCCAGTGGTCCCGGGCCTGAGGAGGCGGCACAGGAAGGCAGGCCAGGCTCCCAGCTCACGTGACCTCAGGTTAACCGCTGACCCTCTCCACACCTCAAACAGCAACCACCGCAGCGGCCAAGGTTTGAGAAAAGGCCCGGGGAGTGCATGCTGGCCTTGGCCCCATTAATCTTCACCGTCCCCACCCCGATGCTATAGATGACAGAAGGAGGGCACACGGCCTGGGTCCTGACCTCAAGGTGCTGCGGGAGTGGCTCTAAGAGGGAAAAACAAGCTGGGCGTGCCTGCCTCAGGACAGGGACCAGGCCGAAATTTGGTCCAGTAAAACCCCACAGCCTCCTGCTACCGGCTTCTGTTTTTCTACCTTCTGGAACTGGAACTCCTGCCACGGCCCAGCCACTGGGTAAGAGGCCTTTACGACCAGCTACTGGGGAGCTCAGACCATGGCCAGTCCTGTCCCTACCACCTAAAAGCTATTCAGCCAAGCCTTCATCTGTCCCCATCCCCAGGAGATGCCCCAAGGCTACTCTCTGGCCCCCACCGGCTTCACCTGGGTCTCACACATACACACACACACACACACACACACACACACACACTCAGTCCTCTACTCACCAAGAGGGAGGCCATAGCCACGGCCATGGGCCCTAGGGGCACAGGTGCTCCACCCGTTCAACACAAGGTTAGTGGGGCCTCCTCATGCCAAGGTCACACATGGACCCTGAGAGCGGCAGGGGGACTCTGGGTGTCCAGACAGGCCTGCTCCCCAGGGGCTCAGAGAATGTGGGAGTTAACCAAAGCGGTTTTAAAAGATGAGCGGGAGTTAGGTAAGGCAGGAGGGCCTGGTGGCAGAGGCAAGATTCCCACTGTCTGTCCAGGGTTATGTGCGGGGAGAGCCCCAGACCCTCTGGTGTCACACGTCTCCCTTTGTAACAAACACAGGGGGCCTTTCTGATGATGGGACAGGCCCTGCCATACCTTGGTGTTAGCCCGGGGGGAGGGGGGGGGCATGGGGACAGTTCAGCAGCCCAAGGGCCAGCAGACCAGAAAGCCTCATCAGTGCTACCGCCTCTCCTCAACACATCATCAGCCCAGCCAGAGAGCAGTGGAGCGGACATGCCTCCGAAGGGGCAGTCCAGGGCAGGGCAGGGAGGACAGTTCTGCAGCTGGTGGCAGAAACAAACCTCCTTTTGACAACATCCACTGTTCAGCCTCACTGAGCCTGGGCTGTGAACCAGGCCAGCAGCCCCCCCTGCTCAGGGCAGGAGGCTCACCAGGGCTCAGGGGGAGCTCGGGAGGAAGGAGATGCCCTTCCAGCCCCTCTGCTGTGACCTCTCACAGCCCAGAGCATCCCACTCCCGCCAGCGTGGGGGCGTGGGGTGTCCTGCCAAACCCTCACTTCTCCTCCTCCCAGGCAGCGAATGGCCCCCTGGGGCAAGACACATGTGCCTCTGCACAGCCATGCTTGCGTGACCACCAACCCAAGCGACAGGAAGGCCCTTTGGGGCCAGTCTTCCTTGAACCAGGAGCAGTTTATCGCTTACTTCTCAACAAGCGCGGAACAAAGCAATTTACAGACACCAAGCGCTCTCCTACAGGTGCGCGTCTCCACCTCCACGTGACAGGTGGCAGGTGAGTACAGATAAATCAGGACACACAGCCTAAGGCTTTACAGTCCGGAGTCAACTCTGAGCTTCTCGCTGCTTCCAATCTCCAAAACTGGAGGAGGGGCACCTGGTAGCCCTCAGCCAGCACCCAGGCCGGCCCAGCAGATAAAGTGTAGATAAGCACATCTGCAGACCCTCACTCACTCAACTGACACTGGGTGGCCCTGCTTAGAGCCCTGAACTCACGGCAATCCCCTCCTGGGGGCTCTAACCCCTCCTTCCTCCAGAGAGCGGTGGGTTCCCTTGCACTGGGGGGGCACACGCTCACATCTGAATGGCATGGCACAGGGCAGGAATAAATGCTTTCTAGAACCCAAGGCTGGGCTAGGGAGAAGAGGGACGCCAAGGGGCCCAAGAGGGAAGCCCAAGGAAGGCAGGGCCCGTGTTCCCAATCAGCCCTGGTCCCTAAGCTCAGGGCCAGGCAGGAAAGCTGGGGGTTCCTCCAACGGCTACAGCGCCCCTGGTCATGGCTGCAGCAGAAGCATCTCACAGAGCCAGCCAGCCAAGACGGGGACGACCCGCACCTCAGTCCAAGGATCCCCGAACCCCAACACACACACACACACACACACACACACACACACGAGGTGGGGAGGGGCTTCACCCAGCCCCCCTCCAAGGACCCACCCCCCAGCTGCTGAGACCCACTCTCAAACCTTCACCTTCCTCATCATCTCCTGCCAGCACCTGTCCAGTTGCTGCCTCTGTCAGGGTTGGTGGAGAAGTGAGCTGTGCCCCAGGGGGCGGGGGCTGGGTGTTGCCACCTCACTGCTTCCTCCCAGGAGAGCTTGTGGTTGGTGGGACCACAGCAACAGGATGCACATCCTCACACCTCGCACAGAGGCTCCCATACAGGCAGGACAGGCAGACAGACAGACAGACATATGGGCAGGCAGGTGTCAGGGCAGGTTTTCCCAAAGATTGCTCAGCACACACAGCTGGGCCCTGTTCTGAGGGAGACCCCCTAAGAGGGGAAAGGCCAGAGCAGCCCCCTCCCCGAAGGCAGACATACCAGTTGGGCAGATTCTCTCCACCCTGCCCACGGGCCTCTGGGTTTCTGGCTCCCCCCCTGTCCCCCTGGGGCTTTCTTTCTGAGACCAGCTCTGGCTGCCTCCTTCTCCACCACGCTAGGGAGCTCCACAGGCACTGCAGAGCCCTGTGCGTCCTGTTACTATGCCGCAGGGCCCCTCAACCCGTGTGATGGGCTCGGACGCTAGTGGCCTGAGCCTGCTCCCACACTACTCTAAGACCCTCTGGCGACCCAGGAGATGGGCAGGACGCCAGCAGCACCCACAAGAGAGGACAGAAGGGGGGCCCCAGCCCACCACTCACTGCCACGTTGCCCGTGCCCCGAGAGCCAGACATTTCTCCAAGCGGCCCTGGTGTCTTCAGGGGGGGATGTGTTCATGGTACCGGGTATACTTTCTCCTGAGTATCTCACTTAATCTTTAGGTCACATCCTGAGCCACATATTCTTACCCTCACTTAAGAGATAAGAAAAGTGAGGCTGAAGACATTAAGCAATTCAGCCTCAGGGCCAAGAAGGAGCAAAGCCCGGACTTTGCGGCTCTGTGGTGGCCATGAGCAAGTGTGGCTCAGATCTCATCTGCTGTGGCAAATGAGCTAGGCCTCTGGTCCACCACTCTGTCCCAGCCGAGGCCACACTGCCCATGGGCTGCTCCACGGGGGGTGCTGAGGCGGCAGAGGTTAACGGGTTCCAACAAGTGAGTCTGACCTGGGATACCCCGCCAGCCTCGCTGAGCCTCTCTCGCCTGTGCTGCAGGCTGAGCCCCTGGCCCAGGACCCTCCTCCCTGGCCCCGTCTTCTGAAGTGGGTGTCTGGTACTCTCACTAAGTGAGAAAGGAGACCGAAGTAAAGAGTGCTGAGATAGCCCGTCACCTGGCCAAGGCTAGATCCAGGGCTCCTGATTCTTGGGTCCTTTCTCCTGGGTGTCACTCTTAGGGTATGGCCCCTGCACCTGGACAAAAGGAAGCAGCTTCATCTTCTCAGCTAGCACCCCGGCCCCGAAGAGTCTGCGCCTCCGTCCACAGAGCCCTGTGAACCCGCTCACTGAGCAACCAGGCGGCTCTGCCTTCAGACCAGGCAGCAGGGCTTCACCCAAAGGCCCAGGGTCTCCCAGTGGCCAGTTTTCCCTGGTCAGTGGCCCCAGAGCTGCTGCCATGCCTCTGGGTTGGGCAGGGACCAAGGGGAGAGGGGGAGGAACAGGGGCCTGCCCTCTCTGGGAAGGCGCCTGGCCCCGCTCCAAGCCAGCTCTGGCCATCAGCAGGAGAAACCAACGGGGTCCTGCCTAGGGGCAGAGCCCAGGGCCCCAGAAAGCGAGTCCAGAAGACACAGCAGGGCAGCCCTTCGCCCTCCTGCAGTGCCAGGCTTTTCCTTACGACTTCCCAAAGGCTCAGAGACTTTTGAAGAAAGATAAATGTTGAAACACGAGCCTTGGCAAGAGCCAGAACAGCATTCCACTCGGAGGCAAGAATGCTCCCCAGCACCAAGGCCCCCCACGCCACGGCCACGCACAGGCAGGAGGCACACCCAGTCCCCGCGTGTTCACGTGCTGATGCCCGTGTCTGTGCACACACTCACACACACTTCCTGGTGGGGCTCCTACCCACCACCCTTGTGTCCCCCCCGCACGGCAGGAAGGCAGCGGGCAACACAAGGAGGCCACAGAGCCAGGCAAAAGGCAGAGCAGACGCCAGGAGGTGCTGTGCAGGGAGAACGCAAAATGAGGAAGGGGAAACAGAGAGAAAACCAGAGAAAGGGAAACCAACGGTACTGAGAGCTCGGGCTGGGCTCTAGCCAAGGAAGCGCCCGGCAGCCCCAGGCAGGTGGGCCTCAGGGAGAACAGAAGAGCCTACACACACACACACACACACACACACACACACACACACACACACACACTTCTCCTCCCAAAGACAAGGTTGGCCAAGGAAGGCAGGGCCCGTGGTCCAATCAGCCCTGGTCCCTAAGCTCAGGGCCAGGCAGGAAAGCTGGGGGTTCCTCCAACGGCTACAGCGCCCCTGGTCCCTTCTCTTGGTCTCTCTGCAGTCTCCTATTAGGAACCCTATTTCCACAGGGTGGCTGCGAGGTGGTGGCAGGAGGGGCTGGCACCCGACGTCCTGCCTTCCTCCCGGGGGAAAGATACTGCCAGCTCCCCCTCATGCTCAAGAGGGTTCCCTCACCGCCAGACCCCAGCCCAGCCAGGGTCCCCGAAGGCTCCAGCCAAGCGCACTGCAACAGCCCCTCCTTCTGAGCTCCACCAAGATCACACCAAGGCATGAGCCCAGGGACCCATGTCCAAGGACCCTCCCTGCGGGAGGCCCACCACTTCTCAAACTTCCCCTTCCGTTTGGCTCACACAAGCAGGACATCCTGAGGTGGGGACTGTCGTCTCACGTTACAGATGAAAGAACTCATCTTCTGAGGCTCAGAGAGGTCACTCGGCTGATGAGTGGCAGAGTCAGGCCCGCAAACCTGACGGACTCCAGCGTGGAATTCTGCAGTAGGGAGTCCGGACGGGCAGCGGCCACAGGCATCGCGGAGGTTTTACTGCAAAGATGACTCTTAGCTGCTGCCCCATCTTGCTGCATCCCAAAAATCTAACTGGTAAAGAAAGCACGTTTGAAGGGGCGCCCGGCTGGCTTCGTCGGTTAAACATCCAACTCTTGATTTCGCCTCAGATCCCGATCTCAGGGTTGTGAGATTAAGCTCCAAGCTGGGCATGGTGCCCGCTTAGGATTCTCTCTCTCCCTCTCCCTTTGTCCCTCTCTCTCTCTCCCCCTCTCTAAGAAAAAAAAAAAAGGCACTTTGTGACATAACCAACATATAAAGACAGATTGTGTAGCAGAATGCAAAGTTTGCAAAGATTTTTGCAATGAAATAGAAAACTAAAAAAACATTTCCAAGGTTCCAACTGGCCAACTGAGGCTGGGCTGAGCACTACTCCGCCCTCAGCCCCCGCACACCCCACTCTCCCAAGCCAGGAAGTTCCTCACTTCACCCCACCCCCACTTCATGATCTTTTTTTTTTTTTTAGCAAGTCCTCGTGTTCTGGAAGTCACTGTCCCCTGACACCAGTCCACAAAGACTCATCATCTTTTTCTGTGGGTTCCTGGTAAGATCCGCTGACTGGCTAAGGAAGCCAACTGGCCTTGCTCGGGAGACGGTCACTCTAAAATTACCTCCTTCCTCTTTTAGCGATTTTCCCTTTCCTTTATGAAACACTGGTGAGAGTAAAGAGTGATGTTCGGTTTTCTTTTTTACATCCTTAACTGGATATATATAAACTTGGCCACCACCGATATCAGCCCACAATGCCTTGAAATGTGACTCGCTGGTCAAAAGTCAGAGTGCAGAAGCTTCTGTGGCCCCCATCAATCCATCAGTCCCAGGGCTGGAAGCCTAACCCCTGAGACAGTGGGGGGCCGGGGGTCTGTTCCTCCTCCATACCCATCTCTCCAGGTGGAAGCGAAGGCCTCCCCCCACAGAGGACTGCAGGCCAGAAAGCCTGTCCCCCTCTCCCTACCCTTTCCCTTCCCGGAGGCCTGAAATTCCAGTCTGTTCAGCAGGTAAGCCTGTGGCCAGAGGCCAGGGTAAGACCACCCAGAGCCCAGGGGAGCAGAGGCAGCAGAGGTGAATATCGGGATGAGGAAGGGGTTAGGGAGAGTCCAGAAGGGCCCAGCTGAGCTGGGGGAGCAGGGGTGAGGTGGAAGCCACAGAACAGCAGCAGTCACTCATCTAAAGACACCCGAAAGGTTTACAAGTGTCTCCAAAGCCCAGGGGAAGAGGGAGGTGATCCATAGACAAGGAAACTGAGGCTGAAAGCCCGTGATCTCAGGGCCACATCAGCCAAAAGGAGGTTTAGGCTGAAAGAAGCACTGGACCCCCAAGACAGTGCTGGAGGGGCCAGGCTTGGGGCAGGCTCCCCTCCTCTCAGGGGCCACCCACCAGGCTGAGCCCTCCCTAGTCAGAATCAGGCTTCCCCGTGAGTAGGAGGGCTTCTGGAAAGACCAAAACCACCCCGGCCAAGGCTGGCCACCCTCTCCCACACTCAGAAGCACCTAACTATCCAGACCTCCCCAAATAGCCCTCCACTCCTCCCAACCCACACTCCAGTGGGAGAAAGGAAATTTTTACCAATTTTTCCAGGAGGGCTCAAGCTGCTCCATCCTCGGGACCTTCCACTTGATTTTGCCCGTCTCAAACTATCCACAGTGAGGAGTCCCTACCCCTGGACTCCGGGGGCTGGGAGAGCTGCAGGGGGAGGGGAGACCTCATCTTGGACACCCACCCCCAGCCAGCCACCCCCAAAGCGAGATCCCTGAGCCAACACTCCAAAGAGGAGGCATGGCTGGTGGTAATACAAGTCTTTAAACAAAAATACAGGGACACCTGGATGGCTCAGTGGTTAAGCATCTGCCTTCGGCTCAGGTTGTAATCCCAGAGTGCCAGGATCCAGTCCCACATCAGGCTTCCTGCATGGAGCCTGCTTGTCTCTCTGCCTGTCTCTGCCTCTCTATTTCATAAATAAATAAATAAAATGTTTAAAAATAAACAAACAAAAATACAGCGGTTCACAGACTGGGTGAGGCAAGGGAGGTCCGTTCTTAGGAAATAGCTCAGAGAAGTGACATCTGAGACCTGACGGAGAGAGAGGACAAGCAAGTGCAAAGGCCCTGAGGTGGGAAGAGCAAGGCCAGTGCAAAGGGAAGGTAAGAGGGTGGGGCGAAGGAGGAAGAAGTCCTAAAATACCGGTGCTGAGCACTTCACATGATTCATCTATCCATCCCCCCAAATCACAAAGGAATTACTAGTACTTTATCCCAACTTTGCAGATAAAGAAACTGAGGCACTGATTTAAAATCTCCCGGGGCCACACAGCCAGTCAGCAGGGTGGCTGGAATCCAAACCCCAAGGCTGGTTCCAGAGGCCATGTGCTCTAACTACTGCACGAAGTGCCCCGGCAGCCAGGGCCAGACCACAGGGCTTACCCGGAGACCCTGCAACACCCTGGCTTTGAAGCTGTGCGTGAAATAGGAAGCCTCGGGGAGCTCTGATCTGACGCACAGCATTAGAACACCCAGGCTGCTGTGTGGGGACAGACTAAAGAGCAGGGTAAAGCAGGGAGCCCATTTAAAAGTGTCTGTAATGACCCCGGCAGAGCTAAAGGTGGTCTGGCAAGGGCAGGAAATGGTGAGAGGGTCGAATCTGCGGTGACAGAGAGAAGCGAAGGAGACTCCAGAATCTGAGCAACAAGAGGGAAGGAGCAGGCATCACCCGCGACAGGGACAGCTGAGGGTCACGGTAAGTCATGGTGAGGTGCTCAGAAACGTCAGGGAGGGATGTGGAGACACAGCAGCCAGGGCCGACCCCCATCAGGCTCCTGAATCTCCCCACCTCGGTCTCCTGGGTCTCCTGCCCTGGGACTCCCAGCTCAGCGTGTCTGGCCTGGACAAGCTGCTAAAGGGAAGGGAAGGGAAGGGAAGGGAGGAAGAGAGGGTGGGAGGAGCCTGTCCCGGCTCCGGGCCTCTCTGCAGTGAGGCCCCATGGCAGAAGGTTCAGGGAGGGGCCTGCTGTGCAACCCTGGACAGGGGCACACCTGCCTGGGTCCCGAGCCTCATCAGTAAAATGGAGCCGAGACCTCTCCCTCAAGGCAGGATTAAGGATGAAGGATGACTGAGTAGTAAAGAGGGCCCAGCACAAGAAGCTGGCTGGTCTCCTTTCTGTCCTTTTACCCCATCTTGATCTGGAATTCCTAAGACCCAAGCCAGAAAGTTCAGGCAGCCTCTCCTACCCGGTCCCCACCCTGCCCCACCTCACCCCCCAACCCACACAAGCCTTCCTTGGTGCCTGCCACCGACTGGACCTCCTCCCGGTGACTCACTCAGGCTTAAGCACCTGAGGGAGTGGTGGACGGCACACAGCAATCCACCCCACTCCCCTCAGCAGCCCCCCCACCCCGCAGCTCTGCAGGGACCCTGCAAGCCCCCTCCTTACCCCTGCCGGCCATAAGAGGGGGAAATGCTAGATCCCGCAGAAACCAAACAGCAGCTAAGGCTACAGTTCCTCTTAGGAACAGCAGCCACCACCAAGAGCCCTGACTTTCCTGGCACGGAGCCTGGACTACAGCCCCCTCCACGAAGAGGTCAGGAGAAGGCTCCCAGGAGGGGCCTAGGAGCAACACAGGGCCAAGCCGGCCTCCTGTCATGCCGGGTGGGGCCTGCAGAGGGCAGGAACAATCCCTCACCCTTGGCCCAGCACCCAACACCACCTGTTCCGAGATGTCAGCACAACCACCTCCAGAGCCACTATCCACCCCACCTGTCTCCTCCATGCAAGTGTGGGTGTTATTCTCAGCCCTGGCTCAAGGACGGAGGCCAGCAACGGAGGGGTGGGATCTGCCCCCAGCGGGTTGCCTCCCACAGGCCCCTCATTAGCTGCGTCCTTACCTCAGTGGGCGAGCAGCCTGTGTAGAGCAACAAAGCACAGGCCCAGCCCACAGCCCAGCAGGGCACACAGCCGGGGCCAGGAGAAAAGGTGAAGGCCTTGCCAGAACCCACTACCATTTGGACCAAGAAAGGTCAGCCCGGAGCATCCAGTCTCCCCCAGGAAACCCTACTTCCTTAATAATGCCAGCCCACGCTGGCCTTTCACATCACCTCTTCCAGGCAGCCTTCCTCCCCTGACTCCACCCCAGCCACAGGGACTCTCTCACTTGCCCCGACTGATGCCCCTTTGCGTACGTCTGTTCCTTTCAGAGAAGTCGGACCTAACCATGCAAACAGGTCATTCATTTGTTTCACCAACTGGAATCCTCCATGTCCACATCTGTGAAACTGTTAACTATTAAAGAGTACTTAGGGGCACCTGGGTGTCTCAGTAGGTGAGCATCTGCCTTTGGCCCAGGGCCTGATCCTGGAGTCCCAGGTCCGAGTCCCACATCAGGCTCCCTGCATGGAGCCTGCTTCTCTCTCTGCCTTTGTCTCTGCCTCTTTCTGTGTGTCTCTCATGAATAAATAAATCAAATACTCTTAAAAATAAAACAAAGAGTACTTAAAGGAGATAAGATATGGGATATTTTTTCCAAGTACAGTATCACCACTATTTTGGCTATCGTTGTTATTTTTGTTACTCAAAGGAGTCAATGCCCACAATCACCTTTCAAGAGTTCCCACCCAGTCTGGCCCAACAAAGTGCAGACAAGTACACACAGCCCAGCAGTCCCGGCCCCCACACTCACTCCCAGGCCCTCATCTGCCTGAGAGCTGTGCTCACCTCCCTGCCTCCGCCCTGGACTGTCCACAAGTCCCCAGGACCTGTAAGGGCACCCCTGTAAGTCCCCAACTTCACAGACAGGGGATCAATGGTTAAGGACCAGCTGGTTGAGTGCTCCCCAGCGCACCAGGGCTAATTCCACTGCATTTCACTAGTGGAGGCAGGGGGAGATTTGGGAAGGCACTGGAGGGGAAGGGGTATCTGACCACCTGGTAACCCGGTCATCCGGTCGAGAGTGAGAGCTGGGGTAGGGGAAATAAGTGGGACCACCATCCATCACATGTCTGCCTCTGGCAGATGGAATGAATATTCAGGGGCCAGGACAGGCTTTTCCAGGCTTCCTTCTGCTGATCCTGCATCCTGTTTTTCTGTGCATCTGGAGGGGGAGGTTAGAGAAAGAGGGTGGGCGAGGGGCAGACTGAAGGGGAAGGCACCTCCCCCCCAAGCTCGGCAGACAGAGGAGGTCAGTGCACAGGAGCAGAGGCCTGGAGGCCTCACTGGCTCGGGAACAGCTCAGGGGAATGACGTGGGGCCACCAGAGGCCTGGCAGGTCAGCACTTTTCAGGTCTCAGTGTCCTACCTCTACCATCAAAGGAGGGAGGTGAGGACCAGGTGAGCAGGAAGGCCTGTCCTTCTGGGCTTCCCAGGCCTCATGCAGACATCAGCCCTGGAGCCCCTGTCTCACCACCTAAGGAGGGACCCAGGGATCTGGCCCACCCTCCTCCACATAACACATCCAGGCTCCCACCAAAGGCTGTTAACAGCGAGGGCAAGGAAGGGTCGCAGAAACTCCCCAAAATCACAGCAAACCCCAGAACACCTTGCATGCCTGCTGGGGAGGAGTTCATGCCTACCTGCCCTTCTTCCCCTGGAGCCTTCTTACCCAGAAACACAATTCAACATGAAGGGGAAGCTGAACGGCCAGACAGTTACCAATTCTTTTTAGAAAAAAAATTTTTAAATCATGGTAATGTGCCAAATGAGGCACACAGGAAAGATCAGAGTGGGACAAAGCGTGGGGATGGACACCTCACCCCAGATTCTGAAGGTCAGCCCCTGACCCTCCCATGCTACAGCTCTGGACACTTCTGGATCATCTAAAAGCTGTTAAGAGATTCTGTTGCCTGCAGGGAAAGGAGATCAGGGTGAGAGAGCAAAGGGTGGGAAGGGTCCATGTTGTCACCCAGCCCCCACCCCCATGAGCCCTCTCCAGGAATGCCTCCTCCCTTCCTCCTCGGAGACCTCAGGCTCATTATCTAGATTAGATTACAAGCTGGGCCTGGACTACTGTATCATCAGTGGGCTAGGGCTGGCCTAGACTTGGCCAGAACAACAGGACACACACAGAGTGCAGGGTGCAGTCAAACACCCTATTCCCACCTAAGGCACCTTGGCCACCCCCACTCCAGAGCACAGCTGGGTCAGCTCGTGAGCTGACACCCCAACATTTAGTGTCTTGGTGTCAAGTGGAGACACCATCCTCCCATTTAATCCTCACGAACAGGAGAACCGAGGCTCCAGAGAGGATAAGTAACTTGCTCAAGGTCAAGGGCTTGGGAGGAGCAGAGCTGTGATTTGAACCCAGGCCTTCCACCTTGCCACACTAGTCAAGGCACTTTGCAAAACCTTTACCATTGCTTCTGCACTGGAGCCTCACACTCCAACTCACTTAGCATTACACGTCTACTATGTGCAGGTGCCAGGCACAGACTCACCATGGGACCAGCCTCCACCCTCAACGACTATGGGTCTAACAGGGAAGATAGCTACCCCATTCTATGGAGGAGGAAACCAAAGCAGGAAGGGTTAAGGAGCTGGCTGAAGTCCCAGATAAAAGGCCAGGAGAACAGGAGCTAGAATCCCAGGTCTCGGGGTGTGCTGAGGGCACCTGGCTGCCTGGAGGTTTCTCTCTCTGCTGCATTGCTCAGGAGTGGCACTGCGCTGGCTGCAGAATGTGGTGGCAGCCTCCCCACGTCTGTTAGGGTGCACGGGGGCAGTGTGACCTGTGAGTGCAGTGGCACAAAGTAGGGATGAAGGCACCGGGTTCTGTCCTGCCACTGACCACGGGCCTCCCAAGGTGCTGACTCAGCTGTTCCTCAAGGTGGCTTCTGCAGTGTCCTGGACCAGCAGTGCCAGGATCAGACATGAAGATGGGGCCCCCAACAGTCCACCAGATCCAGGGCAGGGCCACCCCCAACATCTCCGTGAAGGGCCTGGGGCCCCATTTGGTCGTGGCCTCCTCCAGACCCATGGTCCACCCAACTAGGAGGGCTAAGGGGTCAACATGGGGAAGGCGGTGACATTCTAGCTCAGCCAAGCCACTGCCAGAACAGATTGCTAGAATGTCTTGTGGGGTGGGGAGGGGGAGCAAATAAATAACCCCCGGGCTCGGTTTATGTTTAAGTTTCAAAAAAACAACAGTATTTGGGTCCTGTCCCAGATTCAGCAAATGCCTCCAATTAATTGTGGATTTTGTTTCTCATTTTAGATCAGTGCTCAGCTCACACCCTCTGCCATTAGCTCATCCTTACGTCTCTCCTGTCAGAGGATCCCCCAACTCTTTCTTTGTGGGAGGCAGGAGCTATGGAGCCCAAGCTCAGCCCCCTCTTCTACCTTTGGGCTCCCTGAGGAGTACAGATCAGGCCAGCTCTGTCCAAATCTGACCCTCTGGGGTCCCTTCATTCCTGGGGACAACCAGGTTCCCCCTTCTCTCATGGAGTTCGTTGGTGGATGCCGGGCTATGAGGAAACCCCAGTACAGTGAACGGCCCGTTCTGCAGCTTCACCTTCTACTCTGACATGCCAGTCTCCTGGGGCAACCACCGGCCAGCTTCATCTTCCCCAACACACACACACACACACCAGGCACAGGCATGTACACGGTCACTTCAATAGACTCGCCCTAAGAGAGCCTTGCAGGCCTGGCTGGCTCAGTGGGTAGAGCAAGGGACTCCCGACTTCAGGGGGCTGAGGTTAAGCCCCAAGCTGGATGTGGAGATTACTTAAAAAAAAAAAAGAAAAAGTATCCCCCAACTCTGGATTCAGTGATGGGGGTGGCAGCATCTGTGAAAGGCCAACCTAAGGCCAAGTCTGAAGACTGGAAGGGAGGAAATCCCAGATTCCTGAGCTTCAGTGCTCTCATCTGCCAAATGGAACCATAACCCAGATCTGCCTACCTCACAGGTCAGCGAGACAATGAATCAAATGAAAAAAGGTGGGTGTACGGGTTGTTCATAAATGGCACAATGCTGCAGAGATAAGATGACTGTGTTCCCCTGCAGAATCCTCTAGACCCAGCAGGGACACATTGCTGCCACTAGCACTTATAAGAGTCCCAGAGCTCACCTTATCTCACTGAGAGGAGGATCTCATCCTTCTCAATTCCCAGATGGGCACGCTGAGGCTCGGAGGCCCAGCCAGGCCCTTCTGTTGCAGCTCAGGCTCAAATGAATGAATGAATCATGGGAGACCCAGCATCTCTGTCCCATGCTCCATGCCCGTCATCTGGTCCCTGAAAGCACAGCGTACCTGGAACCACCTGTCCTTCCCCTACCTCATTCAATTGGGCTCTGGCTCAGGGGGCTCTGACTTCTGTCCTCCAGGAAATGATACCATTGCCTTCCAATTTAGCTTTTTCAGCCAATACAGGAAAAAAGGGGAGGGGGGAGGTACACGCAGTTCAATTTCAAGAATCCTGTCATAAGCAAAACAAACAGCCCAAAAGCCAGAATGGTCCATACCTGTGGGTTTTCAGGGGCTTCCCCAAGATGCTCCCAGGGAAAAAAAGCCTGTGTGTCAGCACCCACCAGGGACCAGGCTCCGATCATATCACTTCCTCCTGGGTCCTCTCCACAAGCCCATGGGAACAGGAACCCTCATTCCCATTTACAGAGAAGGAAATGGGGGTGCAGCTTGCCCTGGACCGCAGAGTATGCAAGTGGTCACAGGGGCCACACTGCTTCCTCTCTGTTAGGGCCTGTCTTCCTCCCACACACATCTTTTTTTTTTTTTTTTAAAGATGTTCATTTATGTATTCATGAGAGACACAGAGAGAGGGGCAGAGACACAGGCAGAGGGAGAAGCAGGCTCCATGCCAGGAACCCGACGAAGAGACTCGACCCCAGGACCCCGGGGTCACAACCTGAGCCAAAGGCAGCTGCTCAATCACTGAGCCACCCAGGTGTCCCACACACATACCTCTTAACCCCTAATCAATCTGTCCTCTGCCTTTGCCCAGCTGCTAGTGTTCCAGGCTCCAGGTTAGCACCCGCATCCACCCACCACCTATATCTGGCCCCAAGATAGTTATCATGTCCTGGCAGAGTGGATGCTATCCGAGAGCACAGAAATAGGGGCGCCATGGTGGATGGGAGTGGGGAGCGGGGGTCCCCTTGAGGGGCCTCTCCCCGCCCAGGTCTCCTGTACCAGGTCTGTCCCTAGTAGCCATTGGTGGGCCCAGGCTCATCCAGGGCTCAGGCATGTTGGCGACAGTCCTGGGGAGAGGCTGAGCTGACCCAGGGTCCAAAGAAAGCAGCAGCAGCTGTTGGAAAAGGGGCTGGTCTGACAAAGGCTGTCCCGTCACCTGATCCCCCTTCTGGCCCCAAGGGCTCTGATGGCTCCTCCAGCCACAGGCCTGAGTGGAAATCCCAACCGGCCTCACCGGCCAGCGCCGCCCACTGAGCCTCCATTCTACAACATCACCAACATTACTATTCCTGTTGTCCACTCCTCTCCCAGCACAGCCAGAGGCCCCACCGCAGGCATGACCCCTTCTCCCCTGAGGGCCCTCCTCCCCGGAGGACCCTCCTCCCCTGAGCACCCTCTCCTGCTCTGACCAACGGCCTGGCCACAAAGGGCAGGGCACACAGGGGTACCATCGAGAGGGGTGAACTGATGCACTGATGGCCTCTCCCAGCTGTTAAACTCTCCAAGCCTAGCGGTCACCCCCCCAGTGTCACCTTGGGGCCCCCAAATAAAGAAGCATGTATATATATATAAGGTGGGGAGTATAGGATGTTGTGCCTTTCTAGCAAGCCTGGGGAACAGTTATCACCCAGCCCCTGTGATCGCAGCCCTGAGAGACTGGACTTCAGGATGGCAGCCCCACCCCAGACCCCGTGTGGCACAGATGGATCCTAGCCTGGCCAAGCCTGAGGTCATTCCCTCAGGGGACTGACCCTCACACCCAGAGCTCCTCCTCTTCCCCAGAAAGCCAGGGGCTCCATCAGCCCTGGATAGTGAGACACCAGGTTCTCGGCTAAGCCCCGTCTAGAAGACAAACTGACAAATGGCTCAGACAACACACGAGGAAGAAAGGTGAGCAGACTGAGGCACACGGGTCTGGGGTCCCGCACGGCCTTCCAGGGTCTGCACTTCCCCACCTGTCCTTTCAGTCTCGGGCCTCACCCCACCACCCTCACTCACACACATTCCAGCCACCCCTGACAGGCTGCCAGAAACATCCTTCCCCAACCCCACAACCTATCTCCTCCGCCTTGCAAACCCAGCTCAGGTGCTTCCTCTGAGGAGACTTCCATGATTGGCCAGGCTGGATGAGAAGCTCTTCAGGCTCTAGCGTCCCTGCCTCAATCCCTCCCCAGGGCTGTGACGGGCACTGGGGGTTCCTTGAGGACAGGAGCAGGTTCTCTCAGTACCCTCAGCACTTCCGCATCATGGCCCACGGTGGGCAAGCCACAAACAGGAGGATGACAGCCAGGACGAATAAGGTCCCCACAACCTGACCAGGCTGGCTGAGTGTAAGTGAGGCACCTGGGGGCCCCTGGGTGGCTCAGGGCATGATCTCAACGCCCGTATCGAGTCCCACATCGGGCTCCTGCATGGAGCCTGCTTCTCCCTCTGCCTGTGTCTCTGCCTCTCTCTGTCTCTCACGAATAAATAAATAACATCTTTTAAAAAAAAAAGTAAGTTTAGCATCTAAAACGAGGGGCCAGCAGGGACATCCCTGGGAAGCTGCTCTGGGAGCCCCAGCACAGGAGCAGCTGCAGAGTCCGTCCCTGCAGCCCCGTGGGGCTGCTGCTGCAACCGCCCACTCACTCCCAGCCGCGGGGCTCAGCCTAGAGATGCTGCGGCCTTCACCCCGCAGAGGCGGAGGCGGAGGCAGACATGCCTGCGGCTCACTGCCCTGCTGCAGGGCCGAGGCAGCCCCAGGGGCCTGGCTGCCGCCCCAGGCCCAGACACAGCCTGGGAGGCACAAAGGCCCACCCCCAGGGCACCCCGGTTGGCTCTCTGTGTGCCCCACTGCCTGCAGCTCCAGTTCCCACTCTTGGCCCATGCTGGGGGTCCCACTCCCACCCACCTGCTGGGCGGTGGGCGTGAAGGTGAGGCCCAGGAAACGGAGGGAAGAAGCCCTGCAAAGAGTAGAGCGGAAACGGGTATGAGGGCAATGGCTCACTGGCCGTAGCGGTGAAGTCGTGGTCCAGCAAACCACACAGACCCAAGGTCAGCCATCCTGGCATTTCTGCCCCTAAACGCCGTCTCAGGCTGGAAGGAGACTCTGGCAGAGGGCTGAGGACAAGCCCTCTGTCGCATCTGGCCTAACGCCAGGCAAGGCCGCCCAGCAGGGCCACAGCCCACTCCTGAGAACTGCAGTCTCTGCGCCCAGGCGCTGCAGCCCCGGGCTCGGGCAAGCTCCTCCAGTCCTGGACCATTCTCCTGGGGGAGGTGGTACCTTGCAGCAAGGCCTCAGTCCCTCAGAAAGGCCTATGGCCGGCAGGGATACGAAGGCCTTCCCTGAAGGGCCGCGATCCCACAGCTCCAGCTGCCCTACCCTGAAAACCATCCTGCACCCTGAAATCCCAGGGGGTCTCCTGGGCCTCTACCAGCCCTGCCTAAGGAACCCATGTGAGCACTGTGCACTGAGCTGGAGAAGCCACAGCCACTGCAGCAGGACTCAGCGTCACAGAACAGATATTTCAGGGGGCCTGCGCCAGACTTGCACGGGTCAGACTCAAGCTGGACCCACAAGAGCTGCCTTCCCGCTCCACAGAGCCAGTCCACAGGCGCGGGCAACAAGCTCCCCAGGGGCAGTGGGGCGGGTCCCAGACGAGATGCCACTCCTGCAACAGACTTCTGTGTTGGCCAGTGCATGTGCGTGTGCGGTCAGTTGCATGACTGTTTCCTCCCCAAGAACATTTTTAAAAAATAGTAGTAACATCACTCTATAAAGGAAACACTGTTGCAACAACAAAAACAAAAGGAGACAAACTCTCCTAATAAAGAGGGTTTCTTTATCCTGAATGAACTGGATGCAGCTTTTCTTTTTGGGAAAACACACTCACATACACACCGCATTACCTCATCTGTCCTCCTTGGCTTGCACAAACTCTCGTGTTGGATGGCATCCAGAAACCTCTGGCTGTGCCCTCACCCTACACACCCCGAAAGGGTAAAGGTCACATCTAGGTAAGGATCCAGTGGGGGACAAGGGCCCTCAAATCTCATTTCATGGGGGAGGAAGGTCTTGGGGACCCAAATCTGTCAGTTGATCAGTACGAGACAACACCTTCCTGGTCAGGAGGGATCAGGAAGGGTCCTTAGAGATTCGCACTTCATTTGCATGGCCCCCCAAAGACACAGTAGGTAAGCCGGACAGTTGACCAGGAGAGCCCACGGGCAGGCCACGCGACTGCTCAGCCTCAGTTTCTTCAATTGTTCAGTGGGAATCATCATGACCTCACCTGGTTGCAGTGGGGATGAGCATTTCTCCTGAGCACCTGCACGTAGAAGGCGCACCATAAACCACGGCTGTGGGGGCTGTGGGACACCTGCTGGCTCAGGGCATGATCCTAGAATTCAGGGATCGAGTCCCACAGCAGGCTCCCCTCAGGGGAGCCCCTGCTCCCTCTGCCTCTGTCTCTGCCTCTCTCTCTCATGAATAAATAAATAAAGCCTTTAAAAAAACAACAAAACAAAACAATACCCACGGCGGTCATTATTAAGTTAATGTTTGACAAAGGCTCCCCTGAGCAAGAAGAGTCTGCCTTTCCATTTTCACTGGCCCAGCCCTGACCCGCCAGCCCTCAGCATACAGCCAGCTTTGCTCCCCCATCCACACGTGAGTGGCCTCTTCGGGAGGTGGTAGCCTCTTTGGGGAGGCCCCAGGAGCTCCAGGGCCAGCCAGGTCCCATGAGCACCCCTTCCAGGGCACAAGACCAGCTCCTTTGGGGAATGATGAGCCCTGCTTGTGTCCACTTAACCTGCACAGCAGGCTGCATGGCACGTGCCACTTCTATCAGGTGAGGAAACAGGTTCAGAGAGGTCAACGAGACTTGCCCAAGGGCAGTAACGCCTGAGGAGCAATCCAAATCCAGCTTTCTAAAAAGTCTTGCAAGTGCCTGTGCGCAATCTTCGGTGCCTCCCTCTTCCTCCCTCAGGGACCCTCCTGTCCTCCCCATCCTACATCCCACAACTGGAGCCCCTGCCCAGCCTCCTCCAAGCTGCCCGGGCCAGTCCTCTGTCAGTGCCTTGCTGGGTGGTTTTAGCACTGGCATCCTCTTCTTTGCACTTTTAATTCCAAAAGGAGACTTGCCAAACAGGCTTTTGAAAAACACAACACATCAGGGTGACATCCAATAGCCAGCCTTCCTCCCCCAGGTGCCCTCTCACCTGGAGACCAGAAGCTGCCACTCAGAGGCTCTCCCTGGCCAGTAGCCTTGAGCTGTATGAGCACCCCAGTTCACATGCACACCTGAGTCTTCAGCAGGGGTACTAGGGATGCTCAGGAAAGGCTGAGCCCATTAATCAGAATCCATGGAGGAAAAGTGAAAGACCACCTCCTGCTTCATTACTGCCAGCATGGTTGTTTCTTTACCAGCTCGTCCCCACCCTCCCACCTAGAATGTCAGCTCCCTGAGGGTGGGGTTTGGTTTTGTTCAGCCCTGTACCCCCTGTCCCTAGAATAGTGCCCAGCACATAGTGGGTATTTGAGGTTCATTTCATGGATAAAAGAATGAATAAGCAAACTCCCAACACTTAACTGATGGCCAAAGTAAAGAAGCCCAGAGAGAAGGGAGAAACTTACCCAGAGCCACTGGGTTTATGTGTAAGGTGAGTTAAGATTCACTCCAGAACTGTCTGATTCCCTCCCCTGCTACTGGTTGCCCCTGTACACACACACACACACACACACACACACACCACCACCACCACCACCACCACCACCACAACCACCCGGGGACTGGGACATCATAAGCCCTGATCAGCTAAGGGCTCAGCAGGGATTAGCTGTCTATACAGGCCTGTAATGGACACTCACAGGGAGAGGGATGGGAAAAAGGCCTAGGCAGGGACGGCGGGCTCCAGAGTGGCTTCATTGTACTGCTCTGCCCCACAGGGCTGGCATTTAGTGAGCACTGGCTGTGTGCTGGGCACTGTCCAAGGCTTTACTCCCCAAAACAAATACATGCAGAGGAAACATTATTGCCCCAATTTATACGTGAAGGTCCTGCACCTTGCCCAAGGTCTTGGCTAGATGGGGAAACTGAGGACTGCCTGCCTGCCAAGAACATGTGTGTTGTCTCTCCAACATGTCCTTGTAGTCTTTTCTCCTGTGGTGGGAAAGAGGCCTAATGCTGAGGGTAGGACCCAGGGATTCCAGAACACGATGGAAACAGAACCATGCAAGACTTGGTGTTGGGTTAAGGCAAGAGGGAGAGGCAAAAGCATTGTCTTCACATTGTCCAAGTCACACAGCTTACAAGGGACAAGCTGGATCAAGACTGCGTAGTCCAGGGATGCCTGGGTGGCTCAGTGGTTGAGCATCTACCGTCAGCTCAGGTTGTGATCCTGGGGTCCTGGGATCAAGTTCCACATCAGGCTCCCCGCGTGGAGCCTGTTCTCTCTCTGCCTGTGTTTCTCATGAATAAATAAAAAAAATAAAATAAAAGACTGCCTAGTCCAGGGGTAGGGACCTAGCCGGCTGCCAGAAGTCAGAGATGGGAAAGGGGCTCCTGAAGGGGTCATCTGTGGGGAAGGGAGAAGAATCCAAACTGTGGCTTCTCTGAGAATCCAAGAGACATACAGATTTCCCCACACGACTTGATCAAATCTGGCCCAAAGCTACCACCCAGCCACCTCTTACCACTCCCAACACAGCCTGTTCCTTTTCTTCAAGTGAACAGGTGGTCTCCTGTGCTCACTCTCACCCCACATGTTGGCTCACATAGATCCTCCCAGAATACCTCCATGCCCCATGCAACCCAGTCAGCACACCCTTCTCTGCAGGCCCCTGGGCAAGACAGCCTTTGCCTCATTCTGAGTCCTGGCACAAGCCAGCAGACTCTACCGAGTGGGGATTCAGCTCATCCCTGAGCCCCAGCCCAGCCAGGGCCCACTGGAGCTCAGGGAAGTCTGGAGTCTATGTCTCCAACCTCTCCATGCCCACATTCCTTAGCCAAATGTCCCCTGAGTCCCCACAGACACCCTAGCATTGATGATGCCTGGCTCAGGAACCTCCCCTCCAGCAGGCAAGGTGAACCATCTCTACCAATAACTCGGGTTCAAGGAGAAGCTGCTCTGGGGGTAGAGAGTACAAAAGCCATGTGCAAGCTCAGAGGAAAGAGACACGGATCAAGGAGATAGAGAGAGGCCAAGGAAAAGGTGCCATTGGGTAAGATGTGGGCACAGACAAGAGACAGGGACAGGAAGCATCCTCCGATGCCCAGGGACAGAGAGAGGGACACCAGGATGAGGAGAAATGCAGAATACAGGGGGAGAGGACCAACTTTTGGCTGCGGCCTGGGGAAGCAGGGAGGTAAGAGGAGCCTGGAGCCTCACAGGCCCTCCTGCAGACCCAGATGGGCCCCACTCCCAGGGCACCCGCTATTCTATGTGGTCGGCTCCTCTTAAGGCTGCTGTGAGGGTAAGGACTGGTTGTACAGGCCTGGCTCCAGCTGAGGCTGGTAGGGCTACTTTGTTAGGAGACCTTGACCACCCGACAAGCATGGTGCCATCGGGGCCATGTGTCAGGGTCCTATAAATAACTGCCATTGCACCTTTCTTCTGGTGAGCCCTGGGCCCTGCCCCCTCCCAGCTGGGCCTCCCCCCTCCCAGCAGACTCAGGGAGTCAGAAAGAGTACACACTCCCACCCTCCACGCCCCCCACTCCCCCCCGCCACCCCGCGCCACAGCCTTCTTCCTTGTGCTTATCATCAGCCCAGCTTTGGCCTCCCTCAAGTACGCATGCTCCATGAGTGAGGACTCCTAAGCAGTAGGCCTCAGGCGCAAGGGCCAGCAGGCCAGATTCCACTCCCACCCAGCTGTCCCTTCTGCCCCACCTGCCCCTCCCCCAAAGGGCCCAGCAGGCCAACCTCTAATCCTCTGTCATCTGACCCAGGCTCCACCCTACATTGGCTCTGCCCAGCCACCCTACTGAGGCCCAAAAATGGACAGAGTCATTTACAGAGGGTCCAATGAGCCAAATGCAATAGGAAGATGACCTCATGACCCCCCCCAGCCCCAGCTCCAGGCACACGCTCTGCACCCCAGGACTCTGGGGCAGCCAGAGGCAAGCAGTGCTCAGACCCTGATGACCCTTTCAATACACTCTCATGCCTCCTCACAGCCAGAGGCCATGGGACCTTACAAAAGTAGGCTGCACAGCAATCCGAGCCATGCACACCCCGCTCCCCAGTGCACCCTGGGCTCAGCCCAGGACCAGGCACACAGCACATGTCCAAGGCAGGATTTGCTGAACTTGGGGGAAAAAAGAGAAGCATGCAACACAAATCAGCCCACCCCCAGGCCTGCATCAGGGCTCCCAAAGCCAAGCCCCTAAATGCACTTGTTTGTCCATAAACAGTCACTCCACACCTGCACCTGCAGGGGCCGCACACACAGACCTGCCCTCCCGTCAGGGGGAGCACCCAGAAGAGGGATACAGGGGTGGGAGGAGGATGAGATGGGTATTGCCCAGCCAAGACCCACAGAGAGACGTGCTAGGCTGGGGACGTAAGAGAACTGGCTCCACAGGCACCACAGGGCAAGTCTTCCTTGACACAGTCACCCTCTGAACCCTGGTGGATATTTGGGCTGTGGGAAGACGCAGGTAACTGGGAAAGAAGAAAAGGAGAGACGAGGCCCCCCTACCTATGCGGATGATATCCAGGTCCTGCACCAAGGGTCCTGCTTGTCCCTGGTCAGGAAATGCCCTCCTGTGGCAACACAACTGGAATTGTCCTCATGACGCACGGATCTGGCCGAGGCAGGGTGGGGACAGGGGCAGGGGTGCCCGTGAGACCAGTGGCAATGGGAATTAGATGGGGTCCTGAACGCTGCCAGAAGATGCTGCAGGGGCAGCTCTCGATCCAGGCTGCACCAGACTCTGAACCATAGGAGGGCAAAGGGGAGAGGCTGGTGTGCACTGGGGCATCAGGCTTCCCCGGAACGGGCTGCAGCAGGGTCCTGAAGGAAGCCTGCTCTCAGGCTTCCCGTACCCCTAAACAACCCGAGTCTGTTGGAGCCCAGGCTTGGGCAGGGCCGGCCCCGGACCGAGGCCAGCGTCCACGGCTGACCAGCTGTCAGCTAACTGCCCATGCCCTGGAACAGGAGCTGAAGGGGGGGGGGGCGGTGGCAGCTCTGTGGGGTCAGTGATGACACTGCCACTTAAAAGGGAGACACAGCTCATGCCTACAGCCCCTGAAATGAGTGAAAGAGGCCACTGCAGAGACAAGGCAACCAGGGCAAAGGAGATACCCAAGGAGCAAAGGGGAGCAGGGGAGGAGTAGGACATCAGTGGAGTGGGGGCAGGGCCTGGCTAACCTTCTGCTTCCCATTCATCTTCCTCAGCTCCTGAGGAGCAGGAAGTCGGCTAAGCCCAGGGCTAAACCCAGAGCTGCCGGCTCCAGGCACCTAGATGGATTACCCAGTCCTGGGCCGGCGGGGGGTGGAGGAAGCAAGGGCAGCCCCCCCCCCCCCCACAGGGGCGCTTATTGAAGCCTTCCCAGCCCAGGCGGCTTTCTGCGCTGCTCTAATCCCTCCTGCAGCCCGGGGCAGGGCGGGTGGGGGCGGTGGGGAGGGGGAGGGGGAGGGGGGTCAGCTGCTGGGCAGGCCGGATCTGGGGCGGCGAGGGTCCTAACCTGCACCACACCCACCCACGTCCTCGGCCTGGGACTTCAGGGATGAGCCGCTGGGCACTTGGGGAGGCTCCGAGGAGGCTCCGGTCGCTGCCCCCTCCCATCGCGTGGCTGCATCCTTAGGGAGCCCGCAGGTCTCGGCTGCAGAAGTCATTGTTTACCGCCAGCCGCGGGCGGAGCGGGCCGGCCCCCGGGTCCCCCGCAGGCTGAGCGCCGCGCGGCGGAGGGCAGGCTCCGCCGGGGCCTGGGGGGACCCGGCAGCTCAGACTCTGCCATCCTGGGTTTCAGGGCCCGGGTCGGCAGGGGAAGTGGCGTCAGCGGCTGCACCAGCGGTGTCCGGGATGGACAGCGGAGCCCAGCGGCCCCCCCCCCCGCACCCCGGAGCGCCCCGAGGCCTGGCTCCATCCCCGCGCCCCCGGCCGCGCGCTCCGGGCACCGGGGACTCGGGCTTCCCGCGGCGCCCTCCGCGCCCCGGGTGTCCCCTGCCCGCCAGGTGCGGGCCCCCCCGGCCCCGGGAGCGCGGAGCCCGGCGGGGACTGGGCACCTCCCGAGGGGCGCGCGGTCTGCGCTCCCGGGGCCGCGCCGGAGTGTCCAGGCCGCGGGCAGCTCCCGGGAAGGAAAGCGGGTCGCGCTGCGGCCGGCGGGGCGGGGCGGGCGGGGCGGGGGACCGGGGCGCCGCGTCGCCTCCCAGCTGCGGGGCCCTCGGCCTCGGGGCGGCCTCGCCGGGCCCGGGCGCGGGGAGCAGCGTGGCCGGCCCTGGTCTGGGGCGGCGGGGGGGCGCCAAGCCGGGCGCGGGGCGCGAACCCGGGGACCGCTGCGCCCGCCCTGGCCCCGGGGTGCGGGGGGGACGGCGCCCGGGAGCAGCAGGGCCCCGAGGCCGCGCCGGCCCCTCACCTTCTCCTGCGCGCGCGTGAGCTTCTTCTGCACGTTGCTGGCGATCTTGCCCGCCGTCACCCCCTTGCTGCCCATCTCGGCCATCGCGGCTGCGGCCTCGCCGGCGGGGCGCCGACCTGCCAGCCCAGCCCAGCCCCGCGCAGCCCAGCCCCAGCCCAGCCCCGCGCAGCCCCGCGCCAGGCGGCCGAGCCCAGCGACTGAGGCGGAGCGTGCGCCCCGCGAGCGTGCGGCCGAGCGACGCGGGGACCGGGGGACGGCCCGGGGGCGGGGCGGGCGGGCGGGAGGAGGGGCCGGGCCTCGGGCTGGGTCGGCGCCCCCCCCGCCCCCTCCGCGGCGGGCTCGGCCTTTTAAAGGGCCCTCGCGGGTGCCGGGGACGCGGCCGGGGACGCGGGGCGCGCGCGGCGAGAGCTGCGGCCACTGCGACTGCGGGGACGCCGCGGGGACACCGCCCCGGGGCCGAGAGCGACGTGCGGGCCCCCCCGGGGGGACACCGGTCTGCAGGCCGCTGCGTTCAGACCCTGCGGCGCGGCGCGGAGCCTGGAGCGCGCCCTGGAGCCCGGGAGCCCCCGCTGCGGGCGGGGGCGGGGGCCGGGGCGGGGGCGGGGGCCGGGGCCGGGGCTGGGACTGGGGCTGGGGCCGGGGCCGGGGCTGGGGCGGGGGCGGGGGCCGGGGCGGGGGCTGGGGCGGGGGCCTGGGGGCTGGGGCCGGGGCTGGTGCGGGGCCTGGGGCTGGGACTGGGACTGGGGCTGGGGCCGGGGCCGGGGCTGGGGCGGGGGCAGGGGCCGGGGCGGGGACTGGTGCGGGGGCTGAGGCTGGGGGCTGGGACTGGGGCTGGGACTGGGACTGGGGCTGGGGCTGGGGCCGGGGCCGGGGCGGGGGCGGGGGCCGGGGCGGGGACCGGGGCGGGGGCCTGGGGGGGGGGGGCTGGGGCGGAGGCTGGGGCTCGGACTGGGACTGGGGCTGGGGGCGGGGGCCGGGGCCGGGGCGGGGCTGGGGCGGGGGCTGGGGGCTGGGACTGGGACTGCGGCTGGGGCCGGAGCTGGGGCGGGGACTGCTGCGGGGGCTGAGGCTGGGGGCTGGGGGCTGGGACTGGGACTGGGGCTGGGACTGGGACTGGGGCTGGGGCTGGGACTGGGACTGGGGCTGGGGCTGGGACTGGGACTGGGGCTGGGGCTGGGGCTGGGGCTGGGGCTGGGGCTGGGACTGGGGCTGGGGCTGGGGCTGGGGCCGGGGCCGGGGCGGGGACTGGTGCGGGGGCTGAGGCTGGGGGCTGGGGGCTGGGGCTGGGGCTGGGACTGGGGCTGGGACTGGGGCCGGGGCCGGGGCCGGGGCTGGGCCTGGGACTGGCGCTGGCGCTGGCCTCGCGCTGGACGCTCCGCCTCCTCCTGGCGGGCGGACTCACAGGTCCCCACCAGGGCCCTCTGGGACACCTTCCGACACCTCCCGAGCTCTGTCCCTGGCTCCTAGCTCCTGCCGACCTTGCGCTCCATCTTCCCACGTGCTGGCAATGATTATTATTATGACAACGACGTGACGTTACTGAGGACTTACTACGTGCCTGGCACTCGGCTAAGTGCCACCAGCACCGCCCTAGGAGGTAGGTGCTATTATCATTCCCGTTTTACAGATGAGGCATATAGAGGCCTGGAACCAAACCTCTGATTGTGCATTCCAGGATCTCAGCCACTGTACAGAGGGTTGTCTTCTCTTCCCTACAGGGGGGAAAAAAGTGATTGATGATCATTATTCAAAGAGAAGATAAGGTTACTGCCAACCAGCTTTTCAAAATGTATGAATCCCACTCACACCCTTCCCCCAAGTCATGTCAGAGGCTATGAAGGATGCCGCAGCCTTCTCTGTCCCGGAGGCCAGGGCACAGCCCTGGTAGGTTTCTCAGGGACTGAAGGTGGAGCGGACTGAAGAGAGCACTCCTGGGGGCCCAGCTGAGGAGGGTGGACAGATCAGGGCAGGGGACCCTGGGAGGCTCCTGGGAGTCAGCAGGAAGGGCTTTGCCGACCGGACACCAAGCCACCAATGGAGAAACTGAGAGCCAGGAATAAAAGGTTCTGGCTCCCCTCTGCCTGGAAGGTCCCCTGAACTCTGATTACTCCTGCAGGTTCTTCCCATCACTGCTCAGGACCCATAGGAGGTGATCTTAACTAGTCCTCCCTCCTGGCATATTATTCCTCCTGTTTTGCAGAAAGATAGAGGCTTGCTGAAGGTCACAAGAGATGAACGGATCTCCAAACCCAGGTTTTCCTGCCCTAAAGCCCTCAGCTGATAAGCCAAACTGCTTCCCAGAAAAAACACCAAGCACTGCACCAATGGAAAGCATTTTGTCAAAATTATTATTATAAACTCATGACCGATTCGTGAGTTACAAAATCAAAACCTAAACAGTGCAGACTGAGTTGCTAAAGCAACTTTCTTCTAAAACCTCAATTTCACCTCATGATCTCTTTTCCTAATGTTATAATTGTCATTTTTCTAACCATTCCCTAAGAGCGATTTCTCCCAACAGTCCTCTGAAGAAAGGAGGAAATGAGCGGAAGTCAAACTATTCCAGTTGACTCCCAGGGAACAGTGGGAGATTCTGCTTTGCTGTACTTTGGTGTTTCAAAATATCACCTGACAAAAAAATTAGAATCTTAGATGGTTGTCAGCAGGATTGAGTCAGCTAGCTTGCACAGCGACCCAAGGGGCCATAGGGGGATCGTTCTAAAAAACCATTACAGAGATGTAGAACATGAAAATAAAGCTTACAGTATAATTGTGAATGAAAAGGGGAGGATCAAAAACTGCATGCACTATCCTTGCAACCACTAAAAATAAATACAAGTACTCATGTTCCAAGATTCAAAAGGACCATGCCCAAAGGAAATAGACGTGTATGAAATTAAAGCATTACAGGTGATTTTTTTTTCCTCTTAATTTCCTAAATATTCCATATTATGCTATAATATGGCCTTCATAACTAAACACACACAGCTCTGTCTCTAAACATGGCAATTCTTAATGTGATCTCCGGATTAGAAAGGCTTTTTTTTTAACACAAAAGCATTGGAAGATATTTTGAAATAAACAATGCTACTTTGAGGATACAAAAAACATTTTAATTTTTTAAACTTCAAAAAATACTGTTAACACATAAGGTTAAAAGTTTGGAAGGACATACTCCAAAAATGTCCAAGGGGTAAGAATGTAGGAGATTTTTACTTTCTTCTTTTTGATTTTCTATTGTATCTGATTTTTTATTTTACCATGATAGCCCATTGTTTTCACTATCACACACACAAAAAATAAAGGTATTTCCATTTTGAAAAGAAATTTGACATAAAAAGATTAAAGTGTTAGAAACAAGGGAAATATTTTAAAAAATAAAATAGAACTCTCACAATTCACAAGAAAAACATTAAAAGATCCCAATATAACTAGGCACATGGCACAAATGGATAATTCACAAAAGTGGAGATTCAGCCTTGGGGCACCTGGGTAGCTCAGTCAGTTGGGCATCTGCCTTCAGCTCAGATCATGATACTGGGGTACTGGGATCCAGCCCAGTATCAGGCTACCTGTTCAGCAGGGAGCCTGCTTCTCCCTCTCACTTTGCCCCTCCCCCTGCTTGCACATGCTCTCGGTCTTTCTCTCTCTCTCAAATAAACAAATAAAATCTTTTAAAAAAAATAAAATTAAAAAAAATAAAAGTTCAATCTTGGGGTGCCTGGCTGGCTCAATTAGAGGAGCATGTGACTCTTGATCTCAGGGTCATGAGGTCGAGCCCCACATTGGGTATAGAGATTACTCAAAAATACATAAATAAATAAATAAATAAATACTTTAAAAGTTCAGTTGTACCAGAAAATTTAAAAAGCATTCATTAAATCAATGAAACATAACATTCCTGCCTCTACTTTCCTCAAAGTGGTGAATTTTTTTTTTAATTATGTTACTTAAAATCAGAGACAGACCCATGCTTTGCTTCTGAGAGTGTAACAGATAATCGAATTTCTGGAAAGCAGTCTTGAGATATGTATTAAGACTCATCGAAATGCCTATATTCTTCAATCCTAGAATTTCAAGTCTAGGAAATAATTTAAAATTTTAGCAAAGCTTTAATCACACAGATGTCTGTCATCTTAATATCGAGGCAGGAAAAAATGAACAGACAAGCAAATATGCAGTGTATTCTGGGGCTGCCTTTCCTTCTGCCCCTTCAGGGCCAGGTCCCCACCCCTGTGTCCCTCTAGTTCTGCACAGAAAACCCCAAGGGCCCAGCTGTCCAGTCTATTCTCAGACCTCTGCACAAAGGGCTATTACCACGTGCAATTAACTAAACTATAGTATAGCAATGCATGAAATGTTTGCCAAAACAACGCTTATGAAGTTTTTTGTGATGGGGAAAGGCCGCTAATGTGTTGTTAAGAGAATAATGCAGGATATTGAATTGTATATGAGTATAGTGCCAGCTGCTATCCAAATGTGGTTGGTATCTCTGGGTAGAGCAATTTGGGGTGAGGCTTTTTTCATTCCTTTTTTATTTTCCAAATTTTGTGCAAATACTATATTGGTGATCAAAAAGAAATGGTATTAAAAATGCAAATTGAAATGAGGAAGTTGTCTCCTGGGATGCTGATTGGGAAACCACAATATGGCAGAGCAGAAAGAGTAAGCACAAAAGCAGACCGTGTGTGCTGTGTGCCCGTCCCAACTGTGAGGTCTTGGGGACTGATTTTCCAAATCACGAAGAACTCAGACGCAAAGGGCAGTCCTCCTTTCCCTTGGAGAGAAGATAACACCGCCTTCGTGTTTTCCTTATGTTCTTCAAGAATTGATTAAGAAGCTTTCATGATCATGATCATCATCATTCCATCCTACAAAGCAAGTTTTTTATTTATATTCTTGTGACTACCTGGAGAATCCTGTGTTCCATAGCAGTAAGACTTTGTGTCATCATTATATAACGATGGGGACTCAGAGAAGACAGGGTAGGTTTACCCAAAGGCACAGGGCACAGTGTAGTTCCTAAATGGAGTTCAGTCCACACTTGGCCATCTCCAATGGCTGGAATGGGTCAACTTCCTACCTCCCTCCTAGGACAGCAAGCTTTGTCTCTTAGAGATGGAAAATCCAGGAGAATCTACAGGAAGAACCAAAAGGGGATTTGTCTTTCTAGAAGCATTATTTCAGGGCAGCCCATGTGTGATGTATGTCCAAGAAGGGCCCCCTGAGAGGTTATCCTCACTCCCTTTCACATGTAAAAGGCCACAGGATATTTTGAGAGAAAGAGACAGATCTAGTGTCAGAAGTCAGGTCCTCCATTGACCACTTTTCCATCCTTGGCTATATTATTTAAACTGTTCAAGCCTCATCTGTAATAGGGGGTGAATCTCTTTAAATATCGTGAAAATGATGAGCATTATTATACATAAAGCCCCTGGAGTGTCAGAATTGACCATGTAAACGGTGGCTGTATACAATGGATGCAGATGCAGTCAATTTGGTCTGCTCATCTAGTTGGCCTACTTTCTTTACAGACTCATTCCTTATTTGATGTGGTTCGGTGCAGCCATGTGCCATGATGTGCACCATGATGTGCACATACCCCAGGGAGCTGTTCACCCCAGCCATGACAGCTGCCTCAGGGTGAGCACGTGACCCAGGCAGAGCCAATCAGAGCCTTCTCTAGGCATGAAGCCATGTATTCCTGTAGGAAAGAAAAGTTCCTCTTTTCGGGAGAGTTGCTAAAATGGGAGGATGTGAGTCTATAGTCCTGGGGACCAGCTTGCCCGCCATGTGGACAATCCTTCCTAGAAGATGGAATCCACAAGAGTCAGAGAGATGGGAACAGAGAGAGAAACAGACACAGAGAGACACATGTAACAATATTGTTTGAGGACTTGGTGCCAGGAAGGCTTTGGTTCTGCCCACCCCGGACCTTCAACTGTCTGGCTACGCCAACCAATACATCTTTTTGTTAAGGCCAGTTGCAAGTCACTTACAATCAGAAGAGTCATGGCTAATGTATGTTATCATAATAACAGCCCTAATTACTGAGAGACAGCCCTAATTATTTCCTTACGTATTGTTAAGTGAAAGTTTCTCTGAAGTGCCTCTCTTCATCCGTCTGCATTAACATAAACCAAAAGGGGTTGGGGAATGGGTGATGATTA
Organism: Vulpes lagopus; assembly: GCF_018345385.1. Classification (NCBI taxonomy): domain Eukaryota; kingdom Metazoa; phylum Chordata; class Mammalia; order Carnivora; family Canidae; genus Vulpes; species Vulpes lagopus. Next base: position 3,271,179 of record NC_054847.1, on the reverse strand, counting down.
CAACTGACAGCAGATATAAACCAGGAGTGTCCTGGGCAAATTGGGACACATGAGTACCTGGTGAAGGCACAGAAGTCAAGACTAAAGGTAGAAAAGGAAGCTGAAGACATGCAGTTCACAATCTGTACTCAAGCTGGTACTGAACACTGACCTTGACCCACTTTCCCAGGCCCGTCCAGCCATAATTTAGGAGATCCTTGCAGAAATGGGAGGGCGACCTTCCAGAGGCCCTTCTGACAGACTTGTCCCAGGCTTTGTCTCCTGGTTTTCAAACCTACCACCCTAGATGTTTAGCTCCAGTCTTGATCTGATTTAACCAGGCCCTGCAGGAAGCATCTGCAGAGTAGGCCAGTCACTGGGGCCACAAACTGGCCCAGGATATTTCCAAGGCTTCTTGGAAACAAAGCTTCCAGCAAGAACCAGTTACGCTCTTTTGCCACCAGTAAATGAAGTCTCCGAGAGCAAAGCAAAATTTTTTAGATAATCAACTCGCTTGTATTTCTCCTCCTATCTTTAAGGTTTTGCTGTCACGTGTGTGGTCTACGATGTAGCTAAAATGTAGTAGAGCAAGAAAATGATATCATAGGCTTCAGAGACAGAAGGCCCAGGCTCTGTCACCGTTAGTCATGTGACCTTGGGTCAGTCGCTGCCTGCAGCTTCCAAGTGGAGCAAATACCCAGCAGGCAAGACTGCCATTGAGAATCAGAGGAAACATAGGCCCTCCTGGCCCTGGGCATACCGGCTTCCATAAATGGTAGTTACTATTAAGACATGTTGTCCTAAAGGCCAGGAACAATGTCTCTCGGTTAATCTGTCCTGTGGCCCTCTTTGTGGTGAGCGACAGCAGGCTGACCTTTGCCAGCTTTACCGACGGGCAAATAGAGACTCAGAAAAGTAAACAGCCCTTTGCCCAGGGCTCCTTCAATAAATCACAGCTGACTTCCTTTGGAAATAAGATTCTATCTAGCCTCTGGAAATGCTCGCTCGCTGGAAATTTACCAGCATCATCTTTGTATTATCTATGAAAAAAAATGGTTTCCGAACAAAGAGCAGGGACGAAATGGCCCATGTATGTTTTCAGGCATTTCCAGAGTTTCATTTGTCTATAAACAAACTAACAAGCTATTGGACTCTTAGGAGGACTGGATGATCACTTGAAATTGAGGTTGACATCCACGTTACCAGGAGCCCTTTAGGAAAGCCATTTCAGGGCATGTAACCAAAGTTACGCTCACGCTTTGGCATCCTGAGAACACGGAACACAGGTTTAAGTATGGTGACACTCCTCACAAGTAAAGCAGTAAAGAGTGGGAAGCAGCCTAAATGTCCAAATATGGATTGGTTAAATAAGCACATTTTTAAATTTGGAGGGAACCTACTAGATGGCTCAGTGGTTGAGCATCTGCCTTTGGCTCAGGTTGTGATCCTGGGGTTACGGGAGTCCCGCATCAGGCTTCCCCATAGGGAGTTTTCTTCTCCCTCTGCCTGTGTCTCTGCCTCTCTCTCTGCATCTCTCATGAATTAATAAATAAAATCTTTTTTAAAATTTCTAAATTTTGGCATATCTATATTTTGAAAATTAAGCTGTCATCAAAAAGTGATAAATGGGGGATCCCTGGGTGGCGCAGCGGTTTGGCGCCTGCCTTTAGCCCAGGGCGTGATCCTGGAGACCAGGGATCGAATCCCACATCGGGCTCCCGGTGCATGGAGCCTGCCTCTCCCTCTGCCTGTGTCTCTGCCTCTCTCTCTGTGACTATCATTAAAAAAAATAAAAATAAAAATATTTTAAAAAAGAAGTGATAAATGGGACTTCTTCAACATTTAAAAAGTCTGCTCTTTCAAAGAGACCATGATGAGGTTTTCCAATGAGAAAAAACTACTCATGACACAAGCAAAGGACTTATATCAAGAGTATATAAACAGCTGTTGTAGCTCAGTAACGAAAAGGTGAACAACTTGTTTTGTTTTAAGATGTTATTTGTTTATGAGAGATAAATAAAAAGAGAGAGAGGCAGAGACATAGGTAGAGAGAGAGGCTCCCTCTACACGGAGCCTGATGTAGGACTCGATCCTGGGACTCCGGGATCACACTCTGGGCTGAAGACAGACACTCAACTGCTGAGCCACGCAGGCGTCCCAAACAATCTGTTTTAACAAACAACACAAAGCCAGGCAAATGATTCGAAGAGACCCTTCATCAAAAATGGCAAAATGCACATGAGAGGATGCTAAACTTCATTAGACTTTAGGGAAATGTAAATTAAAACCAAAATGAGCTAACAATACACACAAGCACACACACACACACACACACACAAATGGCTAAAATTTAAAAGACTGACCACACCAAATGTCGGTGAGGATGTGAAGCAACTAGTACTCCACCCAGAGTCACTTCTCCCCTTATGCCAGATTCCTCCTTCTTTTTTGTTTGTTTTTTTTTAAGATTTTATTTATTTATTTGAGAGAGAGGGCATTAGTGGGGAGGGGCAGAGGCAGAGGGAGAAGCACACTCCTTGTTGAGCGGGGAGCCTGATGCAGGGCTTGATCCCAGGACCCTGATATCATGCCTGAGCCAAAGGCAGACACTTAACCAATTGAGCCACCCAGGTGCTCCCCTCCTCCTTCTTTCTTTATGATGAATTTTTCTCTTCTCATCTTTTTCTCTTACCTATTGTACTTGAGTTCATCATAAATACTGAAACCTAATTGTGGCCCAGCTAAGCCTTTTACTCCCTGAGCATCCTTGTGGCTGCAAGCAAGCACCGGGGTGGAGCAGGGCTGCCCAACTCATGTCACCCTTGTCCAGGCAGCCCCCATGTGTGCTGCAGCTTTGAACATATGCTTCCTCAAAACCTATGCGCACTTGCTGCCATGCCCAGTTCTTCTCCCCTCGTGTCTTCCCTGCTACCTGGCAACCCCTACTCGCCCTTCAGACCCAGCTCACATGTCATCTCCTCTTGCGAGCCTTCCTTGAACCATCTGACTCAGGCAGGGCTGAGTAACTTTCTTCTGCACTTCTCTGTGCCCACCTTTCTCATATGCCTGGTGTCTTCCAAAATCAATCTGTGATTTGGGGGGGGGGGTACACTTTAGGACTCAATTCTTAATTCTGACAGTGAGTGGGGATGCACCCACTGTATTCCTCCTAGCCTGGTGGTGACCAGAGTTGTACTTCTTTGTGGGGAAGAACCATTTCTTTCTCAGACTGTGAGTTGAGAAATGACAAACTCCTACACAGGTTGTGGTTGCCTTTGAGCGGAGGCCATGCTCCATTTGAGAACCACAGTCCCCAAGTGACACTCCTGGTGGGGCTGGGGGGATGGTGCTGGGGAGGAACTGGGTCTGGTTAGTTCTGACTCCTGACACTTTCCATGAAGCACGGATCAAACATCCAGCAAATACATGCTAGAACGTTGCCCCTGCACCAATGGCTGAAGACCAGCCTGGAGCTGGTGTCTCATAAGAGGGCAAGCTGCATTCAAAGTTGCCTGCCCTTCTGTCATCACTTATGTCCCACTCTTGTCACTTCCTATCTCTGTTTAACTGACATTTGCTGCATTAAGTATACTACATTTGCTTATGGTTTTATGTCACTGGCCTTGCTTCATTCACTTATTTCCTGCTGACCTGCATTGCTTCTAGAGCCAGTTTCTACTGCCCCAGCCTAGTTCCTGGCCCCTGAGAGCTGGTAGAAGCTGGTAGAAGCACTGAGGGAATGGCTGAGCTCTGACTGGCGGGCCTGCGGGTGTTGGGTGTGGCAGAGCAGACAGTGATGCACAGTCACAGATCGCAGGTGGCCAGCATCACTCTTGCCATGAAATCATGTTTCTTGCATTTTATATTTTACGGATGGGGACACAGAACATAATAACAGTTTTTGTTCATTCTAAGTAAACATCTGACAATGTCCAATTCAATGGCCTCTGCCTCTAAAACACAATGTTGGCTTAAATAAAAAATGGCTGAATATATGCACATTCATAGGTAGCAGGGACAGAGCTCAATCCACAGTCTGGGCAGTACGAGAACTTCCTTTACTCTTCTCTCTCAGAGCCTTATTTCACCAGGAGGTCATTCCTGGCTCTATCCTCATTTCCAGACGTAGAAAGCTCTGGTCCTCACATTTGTCTTCTGGCCAATTGTACACCATAGTGTGCCTTTCCCTTCTCTCTCCAGCCTGGGTCCCGTGTCACCCACACGGCTGCATCCCAGGTCTGGTCTAGGGCTTGAGAGAAATATCCAACATCCTGCATGACTGAGGTTTTAGGATACCTCATATTGGAGGTCCTCTCAGGCAGGGGGACAGATGTAGGAATCTTTTTGACTGTCCCTCCATGTTGGGGCCATGGGTATCCTTCTGCAGTTTCCTTAGGCCACTGCCCAAACAGGACAGCAGAGTTTCCCCTGCCCTGTGCGTGACTGCCGGGGTGACTCCGGGCAAAGTGTACTCTGCTCTCAGATTCTTCCAGACCTGGCTGGGAATATCTGTCACCCTCCCTGCCCCCAGGGATTGGTCTGGACAGCAGGGCCAGGGGCTCTCTCAGAACCTAATCTAATTTGTGTTCACTTTCTCTTTGAGTCTCCACAATCCCGCCCTAAGAGTAGCTTTATGATCTGATGATCTGATAGGAGGAAGACCGGCTGTAGGCTAACTCATGAGGCACTGCCCTCAGTGTACTGGCTATAAACAGGTCTGGCTTTCAAATGTCAGAAGCCAAGAATTTGACCCATCCCTGGAAATAATGAAAGCAGAGAGCTCATCTATTTGAACCAGGAAAGGTCGGGGGCAACAGAAATGCTGAGGGGCAAGGCAGTGTTAGCATTCCCAACACTATCCTGTGTACATCATATATAGTTTCTTATGCAAATTCTGTGTATATGTGTATGTATATTTATATATTTATATATATAAAGTTTATGTAAATCCCACCATAAACATGAAGCAGGGAGGTGTTTTTTGCAGCCTAATTAGACCCCAACACATCCTGCCTGTACGTACAGAGAAGAAGACTGTTGGAAGAGATTTTTGTCCCCACACAGTGAAATCTCCAGATCAGCAATCAGCAAGCACTGAGCGGGCTAGCCCCAGATGCTGGGGGCACACATAGAGGAAGATACAGCAGGCCCCTGACTGCAAGGAGTCCTCAGTCTGGAAGGGCACAGACAATACTCTATGAGCCACCCTTAATACATGATAGTCTGTAACATAATAAAGTGTTGCCTGTTGCCCAAAATTCTACAAGTGGGGGAAAAGCCCAACTTGAACAAGGTAGATATTTTGAATTGATTGACTTTTATAGACACACAAATGTAGACACCTTTGGAGGAAAGCAACTTGTATGGGACCTATGCCTGAGGTCTTAACCAATTGCAGTTACAACTCCCTGAGCGGAGCGAGGTCCCTGCAGTGAACACCTTGACATACCCATTCTAAAATTCTGACACTGGTGCAAGTCATCTACAGGAATGAAGACATTCCCAAGCCATGACCAGGCTCTTGGCTCAAGCATCTCATCTCTGAGAATGCTACGAGGTCGCCCCGGAGTTGGCCCCACCCTGCCCCAGGGTCCAGGCGAGGACAATTTGGCAGCCGTGAGGAAGCTGTGTTCCAGGGATTGTTGGAGGGGGCCTGCTTGGGCTCTGAAACCATTACAGCCACATTGTGTCTAACTTTGCCCCTCAAGACCGCCTCCCTCTGAATCGTGTTCCCTGTGCCTGTAGCCTGTCATCCTCACCTCCCACCCCTCATCTGCCTTGCCCTTCTGACTGGACCCTGGCCTTTCCCCTCCCATCTGCCCTCTCCTCTTCCCCAGGGAGATTTTTCTAAAATGTTATTCTGACAGTGCTACTCTCCTGCCCTTCACTGCCTCCTGAGATTCTAGAATAAATTCTGGATACTTTATATTAATGCGCAGGCCCTTGGTGGCCCAGCTCCCACCTGCCTCTGCATCTTCCACCTGCACTCCTAGGCTCCTAGCCAGCCCCAGGCCTTATCTACCAAGCCTCCCTTACAGGCCTTGGCACAAGCTGTTCCCTGTGTCTGACCCACATCCTCCACTTGGCCTCACTGTTTCCAGGTCAACTCTAGACCCGGTTCAAGATCCCTCCATCCAGGAAGCCTCCTCAGGTCTGCCAGGTGGGCCAGCTCCTCTGCTGCGAGATCCACAGCACTTATTCTGTCTTATAGTCTGTTTCTCCAAGGAAAAGGCCCCCAACCTCTTCCTAAGTGCCCACTGCCTCTGATGCAGAATGCACTCAAGTGCATGGGAGAAGCTGAGGAGAATGAGAGACAGAGCAAGGGATGTTATATGACTTGCACCTTTTTTGACTAGTTGGAGCCCTCCTCTGGGACAAACTTTGCAGACCATCGGTGTCCACTTAGGGCAAGCAGGCAACATTTGCTCATGGGAGGACTCAAGCCCAGCCTCTCCATCTCTGTGATTCTCAAATTGGGCTTGGGCTTTTGAGGTGTGTAAAGTATACAGAGGTGCACAAGGCAGTCCATATCCTTTATTATAATTTGTTTTTCTGGAGAAATCTTTATTTTGTTCCCATTTTTTTCTTTACTTTCAACCTTGAAATAATGGCAAATTCACAGGAAGTTGCAAGATAGCAGAGAGAGATCCCGTGTATCCTTCACCCAGTTTCCCCAACGCTAGCATCTCGCATAACTATGACACAGTATAAAACCAGACCCCGGCATTGGTACAATATATGTGTGTAGCTCTTTGTCATTTTTTCACATGTGTAGATTAATATTAAATACCTCCATGGCCACACTTGAATGGACGGGTCTCTTTCTGGGTTCTCTATTTTGTTCCATTGATCCATGTGTCTATCTCATCACCAATACTCCATAGTAGCTATATGTCTTGAAAACAGATAAAGTAGTTCCTTCTTTATTCTTCTTTTTCAAAATAATTTTAGTTATTATATAATATACATAAAGAAATGGATACTATATTACATAATATAGTATAATATACTAAAGAGTTTGACTGGCATCTGTTTCTCATTCCTAGAAGAGAGAGTAAATCCATGATATTTCCAAAGTAATACGAATGTCTGTTATCCACAAGCCCCTTGGATCTCATCTGAGTTTATCCTAAGAGATAAAACGACTCAGGATAAAGGCTGGTCACCAAAAAGACCAACCATGTGATCAGAGTCTGGGGTTTTGAGCAAATGATATCAGCCCAAAATCTGCCCTTGGTGGAAGCAGGGGGAGCCAGAGATTGTGTTCATCCACACGCCCGGTGATTCAATACATAATGACACCAAAAGAAAACTATGGCCACTGAAGCTCAATGGAGCTTCCTGAATGGTACGCAAATCAGTGTAGCAAGAGAGTACCCTGATTCCACAGGGAGACAGCACAGAGGCTCTGCATTCCCTCCCAGACTGTGTCCTGTGTGTCTTTTCATTATATTATCCCTAATTTGTATAATAAAACTATAATCATAAGTATAGTACTTTCCTGAGTTCTAGGAGTCATTCTAGTGAATCAATGAGCCTGAGGAGGCTGTGAGAACCTCCCAATTTGTAGCCAGTTGATCTGAAGTACAAGTGTCCTGGTGCCCCACTTGTGACCGGCATCTGAAGTGGGAGCAATCTCTTTGAGGACCATGATCTTCAATTTGTGGGGTCCAGCTCTGTGTAGCTGATGTCAGAATTGTATGGTAGTACACCCACTGCTGTCAGAATAGATGGAATTGGAATAGCAATTTTAGTTCCTTTGCCTCTTCACATAAATTCTAGGATAATCTTTTTATATCTATGAAATTTTTTTCTGTGATTTTGATAGGAATTGCACAGCCAACTGAGGGAGAACTGACATCTTTTCAATGTGCGGTCTTCCAACACATGACCACTGCAATGTCTCTCCATTTATTTAGATCTTCTTTGACTTCTTTCATCAGGGATTTTCCACGAAGAAAATCTTTTCAAATGCAAACAGGGATTGTTTTATTTCTACCTTTTTCATCTGTATGCCTTTAATTACCTCTTCTTGATTTATTGCCCTGGCTAGATCTTCCAGTACTGCATTGAACAGCAGTAGTGAGAGTAGAGATCCTTGTCTTGTCCCCAGTATTAGGGGACCATTAAGTATGATGTTGGTTGTAGGTTTTTTTTTTTTAAGATGTTCTTAATCTAACTGAGAAAGCTCCCTCTAGCTCTAGTTATGAGTTTTTATCATAATGGGTATTGAATTTTGTTAAATGACTTTTCTGCATCCATTGATATTCCTTGCATCCCTGGAATAAATCCCACTTGGTCATGGTGTGTAATTCGTTTTATATATTTCTAAATTCTATTTGCCAATATTTTGTTAGGAATTTTTGCATCTACATTCGTGCCTCATATGATTATCTAAACATCTAACATTAGTATATTCAGAATGAATCATTCAGGGATGTATTTATTTGCAAGGTAAGTCAGTAAACACTGGCTTAAGCACATGAGAGTATTTTTCCTATATAATAAGAAGTCTGGAGAAAGGCAGTCTAGGGCAGATGCAACTGTTCAAGGATGTTGTCAAGGACATATGTTTCCTTCCATCTTTCCTTTTTTCTTTTTCTTCCATCTTCTGACTCAGTCTAGTTTGTATATAGAACATTTATGCTCACAGCTGCAAGATGGCTACTGCACCTCCAGTTTTAGTCAGGGAGAATGGAGAGGAAAAGAGGAAAAGACTGAATCTATATGCCCTCCCTTGTACAGAGGTTATCCAGGAGCTTCACCCCATGAATCACTTGCTTTCATCCCAAGGGTAGAACTGGGTAACCTGCTAGGCTTAGCAAAAAGATAATTTGGGAACATAAACATTAAAGCTAGTACTGTGCTAGCCACCTGGGTGGCTCAGTTGGTTAAGCATCCAACTCTTGATTTCAGCTCAAGTCATGATCTTGGGGTCATGGGATCAAGCCCTATTTAGGCTCTGCGCTCACTGCAGAGTCTGCTGGAGATTCTCTCTCCCTTCCCCATTTGCCCCTAACCCCATGCTCAATCAATCAATCAATCAATAAAATCTTAAAAAAAAAAAAAAAAAAAGCTGGCAGTCTGCTGTAATCAGACTTCTCCCAATAGAAGGGAGGCAAAACAGGCAAACATCACTGTCGGCACCTGGATTATACATGCCTGACCATCTTATAACTGAATGCTGTAGGCTACATCAGGCTGGAATCTGTTTCCATTTAGGATTATATTGACACCAAGTAAATTACTGTATCTTAATAAATAGAAAAAAAAAAAAACAGGAGGAGGAAGGCAACTCCTCTGCAATATGGCAGAGGAGTAGGGTCCTCAACTCGTCTGGCCCCACCACCTTACCCAGATGACTTTCAAAACATCCTGAACATCTACAAATCGACCTGAGATTTAAGAGAGAACAGCTGGAAGGCGACAGAGAGAAAAGTCTTTGCTTCTAACAAGGGAGGAAGGCAGAAAAATCTAAAAATAAAATAAAATAAAATAAAAAAATAGAAAAGAATAAAGCAAGTAGCCGAGCCAAGTGGAGCAAGGGGAGCCTCTGGGGCAGGGAAGCGCAGCCCTGGAGAAGCGGGAACTTTAAAAATCCGCCCCCCCCACCCCCCGGAGTTTTCCTGGAGGAGAAAGTGCTGAGCAGGGAGCTCGGGCAGGAGGGCAGGAGGGCAGCGGGGTCACTGCAGGAGGAGGCCCGGGAGGCCCCCGCCACCCGCAGCCCGACGTGGGGCTGCCCTCGGGGCATCCGGGAGAAGCCAGTGGGGCCCGCGGGCGGCTCGGGATGCGGGTGGCTGCGCCCCGTTCCCTTCGGGAGAGGTGGCCCCGGACTGTGGGTGCAGCGGCACAGGGCCCGGATCCAGGGCGCCCAAGTGGACGAAGCCGATGATCCTGCGCCCCCCTGGACAGGCTGAAGCGGGGAGGGCCCCGGGAAGGAGGGACTGAGCTGCCCGGGGCCCCCCAGGCTGTGCAGAGCAGCGCGCCCCGCGCCGGCCCCGGAGCACCTCGGCCAGGAGCGCTCGGAGCTGCCGCTGTCACCCCAGGGCGCCGCCTGCAGAGCTGGAGACCGGCCGTGTCGGTGCTGCTGGTGCTGCTTGTCCACCCTGTGCTCGGGCGGGGGGCACCGGGGACAGAGGCCTCGCGGGGTCAGCAGCCCCCACTGAGCCCGGCACCGGCAGGGCGGGGCAGCTCCCGCAGGTGCACACACCTGAGAGTCGGCGCAGCAGCCCCTCCCCAGGGGACCAGCTGGAAGGACCGGGGAAGAGCAAGCTTGGACCCAGCAGCCTGGAAAGCTCCAGGGGAGTCGAGGGAACTACAGTGTATAGAACCAGAGGGCACCCCTCCTTTTTACCCTTTTGTCCAGTTTTCCAAATACAGCTCGTTTTTACATCAGACTAAACATTTCCAATTTTTTTTCTTTTCCCACGTCAACTATAATATTTTACCAGCTCTTCATTTTTAAGTTTTTCCTTTTGACTTTTAAATATCTATGAATACATGTCTTAGATATGTTTTTCATTTCTGGATTCCCTTCAACATATTCAATTTAATTTTGGTAGATAAATAATTTTGGTAGATATGAGATATGGGTTTTTGTTTTGTGTTTTGTGTTGTTTCTGCCTAATTTTTTTACGATGCTGGAAGTTAATACCCTCTAAAACATGACCAACATACACCCAGAACCAAGTGAAATACCGTGCTAGTTCATTCTGTGAGATTAGATTCTCTCTTCCTTCCCATCTGCCCCCGTCTTTTACCTTGTTTATGTTTTTGTGGTCAGTGTTGGAGCTTTCTATAAGTATTGCTGGTTTATATAAATTTAGGATTGAGCATCTTATAACATACAGAACAAAATACACTCCAAACCAAGAGGATCACCCTCTAGGACCCCCCAGGTAGACTACCTTCTCTCTCCACTACTAATTCTTCACCACCACCATCCACCACCCCCATTTTTTCTCTTTTTCCTCTTTTCTTTACTTTTTTTTTTCTCTTTTTCTTTTTTCTTCTTTGTTTTTGGTTTTTGGCTTTTAATTTTTACTACTTTGTTTTAAAATTTGTTTTCCACTTTAGTGGTCCTTTTACTTTGTTCTGTTCTAGTTTTTCTTTTATTTTCTGGTCTCTGACCTTTTGGAAATCATCTAGTGTGTATTTTACTTGGGTGGTGATTGATATTGTTGACTCAGCACACTCATACAGCCACTCTGCACTGAACAAAATGACTAGAAGGAAGAATTCACCACAAAAGAAAGAACCAGTAATTTCTGCCACAGAGTTAAAGAATTTGGATTTCAATACAATGTCAAAACTTCAATTCAGACGTACAATTATAAAGGTACTGGTGGCTCTAGAAAAAAGCAAAAAGGACTCTAGAGACTGTTACCCCAGAACTGAGATCTAATCAGGCCAAAATTAAAAATAGATTAAATGAGATGCAATCCAAACTGGATGTTCTAACTGCTAGGGTTAATGAGGTGGAAGAGAGAGTGAGTGACATAGAAGACAGGTTGATGGAAAGAAGGAAGCTGATGAAAAAAGAGAAAAACAATTAAGAACCCATCAGGAAAGGCTTAGGGAAATAAATGATAGCTTGAGAAGGAAGAATATATATCTAATTGGGATTCCAGAAGAGGCTGAGAGAGAGAGAGAGAGAGAGAGAGGACCACAAAGTATATTTGAACAAATCATAACTGAGAACTTCCCTAATCTGGGGAAGGAAACAGGCATTCAGATCCAAGAGATAGAGAGGACCCCCCCCCAAAAAAATCAATAAAAACCATCAACACCTCGACATTTAATAGTGAAACTTGCAAATTTCAATGATGAAGAGAAAATTCTTAAAGCCGCACAAGACAGGAGATTCTTAACTTATATGGGGAGAAGCATCAGATTAACAGCAGATCTCTCAACAGAGACCTGGCAGGCCAGAAAGGGCTGGCAGGATATATTCAGGGTAATCAATGAGAAGAACATGCAGCCAAGAATACTTTATCCAGCAAGGCTCTCATTCAGAACAGAAGGAGAGATAAAGACCTTCCAGGATAGGCAGAAACTGAAAGAGTATGTGACCACCAAATGAGCTCTACAAGAAATATTAAGGGGGACTCTGTAAAAGAAAGAGGAAGCCCAAAGAAATAATCCACAAAAACAGGGACTGAATAGGTATTACGATAACAAAAAGAAAGCTGGGGTAGCAATCCTCTTATCAGATAAATTAAAGTTTATCCCAAAGACTGTAGTAAGAGATGAAGAGGGAACTATGTCATACTTAAAGGGTTTATCCAACAAGAAGACCTAACAGTCATGAATATGTATGCCCCTAATGTGGGAGCTACCAAGTGTATCAATCAATTAATAACCAAAGTAAAGACATACTTAGATAAAAATACACTAATAGTAGGAGACTTCAACAGACACCACTTTCATTAAATGACAGATCTTCTAAGCAGAACATCATCAAAGAAACAAGGGCCTTAAATGATACACCAGACCGAATAGATTTCACAGATATATACAGAACTTTGCATCCAAACGCAACTGAATACATATTCTTCTCAAGTGCACATGGAACTTTCTCCAGAATAGACCACCTACTGGGTCACAAATAAGCTCTCATCTGATACCAAAAGATTTGGATTGTCCCCTGCATATTTCAGGTCACAATGCTTTGAAACTAGAACTCAATCACAAGAAGAAATTTGGAAGAAATTCAAACACATGGAGGTTAAAGAGCATCCTACTAAATGATGAATGGGTCAACCAGGAAATTAGAGAAGAATTAAAAACAGTCACAGAAACTAATGAAAATGAAGATACAGCCATTCAAAATCTTTGGGATACAGCAAAAGCAGTCCTAAGAGAGAAATACATCTCAATACAAGCATCCCTCAAAAAATTGGAAATAACTCAAATACACAAGCTAACCTTGCATCTAAAGGAACTGGAGAAAGAACAGCAAGCAAAACCTACACAAAGCAGAAAAAGAGAGAGAATAAAGAATCAAGCAGAACTCAATGAAATAAAGACTAGAAGAACCATAGAACAGATCAACAAAACCAGGAGTTGGCTCTTTGAAAGAATTAGTAAGATATATAAACCTCTAGCCAACCTCATTAAAAAGAAAAAAGACTCAAATTAATAAAAGCATGAACGAGAGAGGAGAAATCACAACCAATACCAAGGAAATACAAACGATTTAAAAAACATATTATGAGCAGCTATACACCAATAAATTAGGCAATCTAGAAGATATGGATGCATTTCTGGAAAACCACAAATTACCAAAACTGGAACAGGACAAAATAGAAAACCTGAACAGGCCAATAACCAGGGAGGAAATTGAAGCAGTCATCAAAACCTCCCGAGACACAAAAGTCCAGGGCCAGATGGCTTCTCAGGGGAATTCTATCAAACGTTTAAAGAAGAATTATATTAATATATTATATTATATTATATTATATATTAATATACTATTATAATATTAATATATTATATAACATATTAATATAATATTATAACATTAATATAGTATCTAATATATTAATATAATACATTAATATAATATAATATTAAGAAGAAACAATACCTAAAATATATAATATATAATATATAATATTAATTATATTATAACTAATAATATCGATATTAACACATTAATTATATAATATATTAATATATTAATTATAATATAATTAATCATACTATTATAATATTAATATATTAATGATATAATAATTTAATATTGATATGTTAATAGTATATTGATATAATTATGTATGATATAATATTATATTATATATTTTATTCTGTATTTTATCATATATTATATATATATATAAAACCAATACCAGGGGCATCAAATTGCCAGATTTCAAGCTGTACTACAAAGCTGTGATCATCAAGACAGTATGGTACTAGCATAAAAAGAGACACATAGGTCAATGGAACAGAATAGAGAACCCAGAAATGGGCCCTCAACTCTGTAGTCAACTCATATTTCACAAAGCATGAAGGAATACACTGGATAAAGGACAGTCTCTTCAATAAATGTGTTGGGAAAATTGGACAGCCATGTGCAGAAGAGTGAAACTGGACCATTCTCTTATACCATACACAGAGATACACTCAAAATGGTTGAAAGATCTAAATGTGAGACAAGATTCCATCAAAATCCTAGAGAAGAACACAGGCAACACTCTTTTTGAACTTGGCTACAGCAACTTCTTGCAAGATACATCTATGAAGGGAAGGGAAACAAAAGCAAAAATGAACTATTGGGACTTAATCTGGATAAACAGCTTCCGCACAGCAAAAGAAACAGTCAACAAAATTAAAAGACAACCTACAGAATAGGAGATTTTTGCAAATAACATTATCAGATAAAGGGCTAGTATCCAAAATCTGTAAAGAACTGATTAAATTCAACACCCAAGAAAAATGCTCCATATCACTTGCCATCAGGGAAATGCAAATCAAAACCACAATGAGATCCCACCTCACACCAGTGAGAATGGCAAAAATTAACAAGTCAGGAAACAGCAAATGTTGGGGAGGATATGGAGAAGGGGGAGCCCTCTTGCACTGTTGGTGGGAATGTGAACTGGTACAGGAAAACAGTGTGGAGTTCCTTAAAAAGTTAAAAATAGGGGCTCCCTGGGTGGCTCAGCGGTTTAGCGCCTGCCTTTGGCCCAGGGCACGATCCTGGAGTCCCGGGATCAAGTCCCGCGTCGGGCTCCCGGCGTGGAGCCTGCCTCTCCCTCTGCCTGTGACTCTGCCTCTCTCTCTCTCCTATGTCTATCACAAATAAATAAATAAATCTTTAAAAAAAAAAAGTTAAAAATAGAGCTACCCTATGACCCAGGAATTGCACTACTTGGGTATTTACCCCAAAGATACAGATGTAGCGAAATGCTGGGACACCTGCACCCCAATGTTTATAGCAGCAATGTCCACAATAGCTTAACTGTGGAAGGAGCCACAATGCCCTTCGACAGATGAATGGATAAAGAAGATTTGATATATATACAACAGAATATTACTCAGCCATCAGAAAGGATGAATACCCACCATTTGTTTCAACATGGATGCAACTGGAGGGTATTATGTTGAGTGAAGTAAGTCAATCGGAGAAGGTCAATCATCATACGGTTTCACTCATATGGGGAATATAAGAAATAGGTGAAAGGGACTATAAGGGAAAGGAAAGGGAAATGAACAGGAAAAATTAGAGGGGAAGACAACCCAGGAGAGACTCTAAACTCTGGGAAACAAACGAACAAAGGGTTGCAGAAGAGGAGGTGGGTGGAGAACTGGAGTAACTGGGGGACAGGCACTGAGGAGGGCACTTGATGGGATGAGCACTGGGGTTTATATTATATGTTGGCAAACCGAACTTCAATAAAAACAAAATTTTAAAAACCCAGCAGATTTCATATGTCAATGTTGGCATCAAGTTAAGAGAAGGACAAACAATATCATCCTGCTCCATGAAAAGTTTGACGATAGTTTAAGGGGAGAAAGTGGTTGGAGAATTGAGTCTTCTCACAGCTCTACATTCAGTGGCCATGCTGCACATGAAAATTAAGACAGCGGCAAGAGTTGGCATCCAACTGTTCACCCTGAGAGCATGATCTGCCTTATTTTTCATAAGGCATGATCCTTTATTAAATTTATGTTGTTAAATTTATGTTGTTATTTTGATACTTTTGGTTTTATAGGGTTTTTTTCTTCCAACTTTCCCTTAATGGAAAATTTTAAACATAAAGATATATAGAAAGAATAACACAATTCCAGATTTCAAGCTATAGTACATAGCTATGGTAATAGCTATGTTAAGCATGGTACTGGCACAAAAATAGACACATAAATCAACAGAACGAGATAGAGCCAAAAAAATAAACCCTTGATTATATGGAGGCAAGAATACACAGGGGAAAAAGACAGTCTTTTCAATAAATGATGCTGGGAAAACTGGACGGCTACATATAAAAGTATGAAACTGGACCGCTTTTTTACACCATACACAAAAAATAAACTAAATATAGATTAAAGACCTAAATGTGAGATCTGAAGCCATAGAACTCCTAAAAGAAAACATAGGTTATCTCTTAGATAACCATCTTAGCAACTTTTTTCTGGATCTGTCTCTTCAGCCAAGGGAAGCAAAAATAAGCTTAGAACTACATTAAACTAAAAATCTTTTGCACAGAAATGGAAACCATTAACAGAATGAAAAGACAGCATACCAAAAGGGAAAGTATATTTGCAAAAGATATATCCAAAAATGGGTTAATATCCAAAATATATAAAGAAATCCTACAACTCAACACCAAAAAACCCACAAATAATCCTATTTATAATGGGAGAGGACTCAAATAGGCATTTTTCCAGAGAACACATTCGTACCACCAATAGATAATGAAAAGATGTTCAACATCACTCACCATCAGGCAGGGAAATGCAAATCATAACCACATTGGGGTATCAACTCACACCTGTCAGAATGGCTATTATCAAAAAGACAAATATCAAGTGCTGGTGAGGATGTAGGGAAAGAGCCCTGGTGTAGTGTTGGTGGGAATGTAAATTGGTGCAGCCACTGTGGAAAACAGTACAAAGGTTCCTCAAAAAACTAAAAATAGTTAATTCTACTCATGGGTGCTTACCCAAAGGAAATGAAAACACTAACTTGAAAAGAAGATGCACTCCTGGGACGCCGGGCTGGCTCAGTGGTTGAGCGTCTGCTTTGGGCTCAGGTTATGATCCCCAGAGTCCTGGGATCAAGTCCCACAGAGGGCTCCCTGCAGGGAGTCTGCTTCTCCCTCTGCCTATGTCTCTGCCTCTCTCTGTGTGTCTCTGATGAATAAATAAATAAATAGTATCTAATTTTTAAAAATCTAAAAAAAAAAAGATGCACTCCTGTGTTTATTGCAGCAGTATTTGTCAAAGCCAAGATTTCGAAGGAACCTAGGTGCCCACGATAGATGAATGGATAAAGATGTGGTATACGTTGACAATGGAATATTACACAGGCATAAAAAATAATGTAATCTTGTCATTCAGGACAATATGGATTGACCCTAAGGGCATTATGCTAAGTGAAATAAGTCAGACAGAGAAAAATAGATACTGTATGATTTCACTTACAGGTGGAATCTAAAAAAATAAATCAAACACACACACACGCACACACACATCCACACATCCATAGACAGTTTCATAAATACAGAAAACAAACTGGTGGTTGCCAGAGAGAGGGAATAGAGGAATGGACAAAATAGGTAAAGAGGATTAAGAAGTATAAACTTCCAGGTACAAATTTACTTAAGATAAATATGTCATGGGGATAAAAAATGCAGCATAGGGAATATAGTTGTAATAACCTTGTATAGTGCCAGAAGGTGACTACCCTTATTGCAGCAAGTGCTGCATAATGTCTACTGTTGTCCAATCACTATGCTGTACACTGGAAACCAATATAATGTATCTTGATTTTTAAAAATGTGTTTCATTAGCATTAATCTTACATTGTCAATAAATACTAGAATATCTTTTGAAAAAAAACATCACCGGGATCCCTGGGTGGCGCAGCGGTTTAGCGCCTGCCTTTGACCCAGGGCGCGATCCTGGAGACCCGGGATCGAATCCCACCTCGGGCTCCCGGTGCATGGAGCCTGCTTCTCCCTCTGCCTATGTCTCTGCCTCTCTCTCTCTCTCTGTGTGTGACTATCATAAATAAATAAAAATTAAAAAAGAAAGAAAGAAAACATCACAAATGCTACTATACCCATCACCTCAATGCAACAGTTGTGTTCACTGGCCACATTCTACATATATAGTAAATATTACATATATACATGATATACATATAATTATATATAACTTATATACATGTGTTATGTATTATATATACAGCATACAGAATTTCTATATTATATATAGTGTATAAACAATACATATAATATATATTTTTTAAATAAATGTATAATATATATGACCTGTTTGAAATGTAGCTGCAGGCATCATGACACTTCACTCATAGAGGCTTCAGTGTGCAGCTCATAAATTATACTACTATTATCATACCTAAGAAATTCAACAGTAATATGTCTACAGCATCTCATATCAAATTTATATTAAATTTCATTTAATTCTACCAGTTTTATCAGTGTAATTTTACCCTTATTGGGTTTTTTTTTTCTTTTTTTCCTTTTTTTGAAACAGGATTCAGTTAAGGTTCACGTGTTGCATTTGTTGCTGGGACATTTTAGTCCATCTTGAACAGTCCTCCCTTTTGGCAGGGGGTATGATATTACCTGTTTGAAGAAACCAGGTTGGCTGTCCTATAGAATGTCCCATATTCTGAACCATGCTTCCTCAAGGTTTGATTCGACTTGTTCCCCTGGACTTACTGTCAACTGGAAGTTCAGTTTAACCACTCATCAGCAGACCCCTGACACTGTGTACCTCACACCATATCATCATATCACACCATATCATCATATCAGGAAGTGCCCGATGTTGGCTCATGCCAGTATTAGTGATACTTTGTTTACTCATTTGGCCAAGGTAGTGGCAGTCCATTCTTTCCATTGTGGAGTCATGTTTTTTATCTTGCAATCAGCAGAGGAGCTGAGAAATGTCAGTGTGGCATCATGCAAATATCCTGATCCTACCACACTTTCAACTAAGTGGTTTTAGCATCTATTGATGAGCCATTCATTCCAAAGTCAGTTACTTCACTAAGGATTGCAAAGTAATTGTTCATTCTAACAGTGCTTCTACACTTTCTGCCAAAAAGGTAGTCTAAATGCTTAATTCTTTCTCTTTATTTCCAGAATAAAGAATTGGCAGAATAGCCATCTAGGCTAAGTGCGGTGGGGTTTTCCTCTTCTTCTTGCTCTCTCTTTCTCTTTCTTTTTAAACATTACTATGGACTCATGGGTTTTATTCAGTGTTTCTAATCACTTCAGTCCTTTTTTTTTTTTTTTAATGTTCAGATTGTCCCAAATTTGGCCAGTGGGAGGCCCCTTGTTCTTTTTATGTCCCTATCAGTCTTTTTTTTTTATAAATTAATTTTTATTGGTGTTCAATTTACCAAGATACAGAATAACACCCAGTGCTCATCCCGTCAAGTGCCCCCTTCAGTGCCCGCCACCCATTCCCCCCCACCCCCCACCCTCCTCCCCTTCCACCACCCCCAGTTCGTTTCCCAGAGTTAGGAGTCTTTATGTTCTGTCTCCCTTCCTGATATTTCCCACACATTTCTTCTCCCTTCCTTTATATTCCCTTTCACTATTATTTATATTCCCCAAATGAATGAGAACATACACTGCTTGTCCTTCTCTGATTGACTTACTTCACTCAGCATAATACCCTCCAGTTCCATCCACGTTGAAGCAAATGGTGGGTATTTGTCGTTTCTAATTGCTGAGTAATATTCCATTGTATACATAGACCACATCTTCTTTATCCATCATCTTTCGATGGACACCGAGGTTCCTTCCACAGTTTGGCTATTGTGGACATTGCTGCTAGAAACATCGGGGTGCAGGTGTCCCGGCGTTTCATTGCATCTGAATCTTTGGGGTAAATCCCCAACAGTGCAATTGCTGGGTCGTAGGGCAGGTCTATTTTTAACACTTTGAGGAACCTCCACACAGTCTTTAAAGGAGTATCAATCAGGATTCTCAGAAACAGAACCAATAATTTATTGACAGAACCTTTTAAGGAGTACTTTAAAGGAGTATCAGTCAGGATTCTCCAATTAAACAGAACCAATATAATTTATTATTATAATTCTATAATTATTATAATTATGTATATATTTGTATACCATATAAATATATTTCATGTGTTAATATATAATTATATATAGTTACACATTAATTTAATATGTAATTATATTTTGTGTATAAATATATTTAAGTATTATATATTTGCTATATAATTATTATAAGATAATTCACATGATTGGACAAGTGACTTTGAAATCTATAGGGTAGGCCAGCAGGCTGGAAACTTTTGATGTTATAGTTAGGCAAAATGTCTTTTGTCCCAGGAAACCTCCATTTTTGCTCATAAGGCTTTCAACCAATGGGATAAGGGCTCACTCACATTATCAAGGGTGAACCCCTCTACCTAAGTCAGTTGATTGCAGATGTCAATCACATCTACAAAACACCTTTATAACCATGTCTACACTAGTTTTTGACCAAAAAACTGGGCACCATAACTTACTTAAGCTGACACATAAAATTTATCATTCTGGCAAAAGTGTTGCAAGCTTACCTTGTATTTTTCCTCTCTCCAGTCCTAGAATCAGCCATTTCTCCAAAAGTTCTAATTTCTTCCAGTGAAAACTGATAGTAAAAAACAAAATCTGGGTGCTTAGTTTGCCCATTGCTCCTGAGATATGATTGCTCATTGGCCCTTTCCATGGATGCTGTTAGAAAATTCACATTTTAAAAATCATACATCCTTATTGATATTTCAAATTCAAATTTAATATTGCAAATATTGCATATCCCCCTCAACTTCTTTGATTTTATATCTCTTTTCCCTTAAGCTGAAAGTCTTGGTTGCAATTAATACATTTACTTACTCACTTTCTCCTAAACCATGCATCAGATAAGTTCAAAATTACATTACTAACTTACTTGGAGGACTAAAACTTAAAGTTTAAGATTTTTTTCAATTCTCTTGAAGTATAGATATGCTGAACAAAAAAAGCAAACAAAAAACAAAAGTAAAGCATTATGTCTCCTGGTGGTACTGCAAGTTATTCATTTTTGGTAAAGTATGAACATCCTTCATGTTAGATTAATGCTAGTTTGAATCTTACTGGTTTTGTCATTTTGTTTACATATGGCTTCTAAATTTGCTTTGGTTTTATAGTAGTATAAGAGCCATCAGCATAAGGAGTTTATGCTTAATTTTATATTCATATATATGTAAGAAACATTGTAATCAAAACAATTTCGGTCATAGTTCCAAATAAAGATCTCACAAGGAAGCCAGTTGTAGGCATTTCTTCCTTGAACAGCAAGAAAAAGTACAAAGTTAGTAAAAAAGAAAAAACAACAAAAATTTACAAATTCACTTTTTGTATTTTTCTACAGTGAGTGAGTTCTTTATAAGCCCAGATCATTCTTACAAACTAAAAAATAATAATTAAAAAAACAAAGCTACTTTTAAAGTACAAATTAAGCCCACATTTGGGGTAAGGGAGAATTTCTTCCTTTAAGAGTTGGCAGACACGGGGGATCCCTGGGTGGCTCGGTGGTTTGGCGCCTGCCTTTGGCCCAGGGCACGATCCTGGGGTCGGGATCGAGTCTCGCGTCGGGCTCCTGGCATGGAGCCTACTTCTCCTTCCTCCTGCATCTCTGCCTCTCTCTCTTTCTCTCTGTCTATCATGAATGATAAATAAATAAATATTAAAAAAAAAAGAGTTGGCAGACACTGCTATAAGCCCAGATCTGGATTTTAGAAAAAGCAGAAAACACAGACAAGCTCAAGAAAGAGACTGCTGTTAGAGCTAATAGTAAATAGGTGACTCCCTAGAAGGAAGAGGTATAATAAAGGAGGCCAAGACACCCTGACTCATTCTTTTATGATGAGGGCTCATGCCCTTTCCTTTCCTCACCATCAGTATGGCTGGAAACCATTTCTAAAGCCCAGGACTGCCTGCTGGGTTGATATTGTCACATGCAGTAACCCAGGACTTTCTCACTCCTTCCTCAGTTGACCCAGCATGAGGGATGCTTCAAACTAGCATTTCTGTTCCTATTGTCTAC
Organism: Vulpes lagopus; assembly: GCF_018345385.1. Classification (NCBI taxonomy): domain Eukaryota; kingdom Metazoa; phylum Chordata; class Mammalia; order Carnivora; family Canidae; genus Vulpes; species Vulpes lagopus. The sequence goes on along the minus strand of NC_054847.1, from coordinate 3,249,403 downwards.
AAATGCATCTATACTTATGCACACATAGTCATATGTGTTGTTGTCTTTGACTCCTTGCCTTTCACCATAGGCTTCCTTCCTCTCTGGACTTCATACAGTGATTTCTGAAGCTAGACTATAATAGCTGGAGGAGCCCTCAGGTACCATCCTGTCCAGTTGAGCTCATTAAGAAGCCTGGAAGCCAAAGTCCAGAGAGAGGGATGGACTAACTGCTGGCCACATTTTCTAGTGAGACAAGCCTCTGGGCCTATCCCGAGTTCCACACTTGACTTTCTCTCTTGTATTCTCTAGGTATAATCCTGATGAGCTCACAAAATGACTCTAGCCCACGATTCCACCAGAAAGGGTAGGGCAGGAGTACCACAAATTGGGGCAGACTGCAGTTGGCTAAGCCAATAGGATTTCCCCCTGTCCCTTACCACCTCCCTTAAAGAGCTTGGGGAAGTTAAATACCTTACCAGCCTCCCCTGAAACCAAGTTGACATTTGACGTAGCTCTAGGAAATGAAACTTAAGTGAAAATTCTCTGGGATGGGGAAAGGTTTCTGCTTTTCTTGATTAAAAGGAAATTGCAGCGCTTCCTTCTTCATGCTGCCTTGAGTACAAATAAAATGTCTAGAGCCCCAGCAGCTATTTTGTGATCACAAGACAACTGGCAAGAGATTTGTACATAAGTACTGATGCCATGAGTTCCTGAACCAATGCAAGCAGTTACCTGATTTGGAGAATCTTTTTATATGACTAGGCCTCTATAGAGAGTATTTTCTATTTTTTATAGCAAAAAGCATTCTTTCGTGCATGTGTGTGTTTATTTGAACATTTTATGCAGAAAGCACAAGTTACAGTGATACATATGTTCATCAACATTGGTAAATATGTCCCAAAACGATTATTTTAATCAGAATATTTTTTATGTTTTAGTTTTATTTATTTGCTTTTTAAATTTGAAGTATATTGACATACAATATTATATTAGTTTCAGGTGTGCAACGTAGTGATTCAACATTTTATGCACATTGTGAAATGGTTACAGTGATAAATCTAGCTGCCATCTGTCACCAAATTTGTCACACATTATTGACTATATTCCCTATGCTGTACTTTGTATTCCCAGTCTTATGTTATAATTGGAAGTGTGTATCTTTTAATTCCCTGCTCCTATTTGGCCCTTCCTCCCACTCCAGAAAGTATTTTTCTTAACTGACACGTACATAAACCACTTAGAAACAAGTTAGTTCAACAGACATGTATTGAGCCCTTGCCGTGAACCTGAATCTGAGGATCCAGACATAAATAAGAATTGTCCCTGATCTCAAGGAATTTCCAGCACCTGGATTATATTTGTGTTCTTCACACGGTTCTGTAAGATAAATATCATGGTCCCATTTGGCACATGGGATAAATGGAAGCTCAAAGAAGTGAAGGCATTTGCTTAAGATTACACAATAATTAAAATTGACATCTGACCTATACAGGGCAACCAGTCCATGAGCAGGCCAGCAACCAAAGACAGGAGCCACATCAACCAGAAACTTTCTCAAACACCTTCCCCCTCCCCACCCCCATGTCTTTTTCTTTGAACTGGGAACTTGGAGAAGTTCTGCTGGTCAGTGAGAGGTGGAAGAGAGAGAGAGAGAGACAGAGAGGAGGAGGGGGAAGGAGGGAGGAGGGAAAGGGGAAGAAAAGAAAGGGGAGCAGGAGGGGAGGGCGGGAAAGGAGCACACTAACAGGAGCAGGAGCAACGCCCCGGCCCCATCCCTGCCCATTGGCCCCAGTGAGAGGGAATTGCGGCTGGACCTACAGCCATCATATGAGAAGCAGAGGCTGTAGTGACCCCAGGAAACAAGAAGAGCCCCGGGGTGTCCAGTCCCAGAGCAGAACTGCTAGGGACCTACAGTGAACCCATCCTCAGTCTTTAAGAATGTGGAGGAATCACTGCTCCCTGGAGCCAAACCTACTCTGTCTGGGACTCAAATAACAGAAATGAAGTGAGGCCAACTCAGGCAACCAGGGAGATGTTTGACATGGACACAGATGGAAATCCAGGGCCTTCCTGCCCCTGTGCTATGATGTGGATGACCGCCCCTGCCTTCTCACTGAGCCCCTCTTCCCTCACAACCCTCACCAAGTAGATACTTGGAGGAGGAAAGGCTCCTGAGAAGAGGCGTTCCCTGTACCCTAGGCTCTGACTCCCCATAAAGACAACTCCTTTATTCCCTGCACTTACCTCATGATCTATACTGACTTTTCTGGAAACTGGGATTTTAAATAAGCTTAAAGAACAAACAAGAAATAAAACCAAAACCTCTGTTCTGCTTTTTAAAAATTCCTTTTTCCCCTTTTCATTTTCAGCAGAAGTAACCGAAAACTAGGGGCGGGTGCCAAAGGAAGGTGGAAGGAGAGAAAGGGAAGTCTAGGTACTGAGTAGGAGGTCCCTCATCCTTGTCCTCGTCCTTGGGGCTTGCTGGGGACGGGCAGCCCCACTGAAGTCAGCACCACCAAGCCTGTGAGGGTCCTCACTGCCCATGCCTGCCACTCTGCCAAGCCCAGAGCAGACATTCCCTACTATTGATAAAAGCAATAACAGCAGCCACCCATTTGAGCATGTGTTCTGAGTAGGCACAGTATGCAGAGCTTTTCATGCATTATCCACTTTAGCCCTCACATCAACCCTGTGAGATGGGTGGGTCTTACCCCATTTCACAGATGAAGAAACTGAGGTTCAAAGTGGTTGAATGACTTGCCCCAAATCTCTCAGATAGCCAGTACTAAAGCAGGCTCTAGATCTAACTTCAAAGCCTGTCTTTGGATCCCATGCCAGAGGGGAGCCCAGGGTTTGTTCCAGCCAGTACATGTTTTGCTTGACTTGCACAAGGGAGCCTGCCCAATGTTTTAAATTTGATTTGTTGTTGACATTTTACAATTGGGAGAGTTTACGTAAAATCTCACATTTCTGGATTCTCTATAAAAATTAGGATATCAGGCCACATTGGGCCCACATTTCCTCTTGGCAATAATTGGTTGGGCTGACCCTTTTATATCAGACTCTGCTCTCTACTTTCCCCCAAGTCCTCACTGCTCCCTTATTGCACCTCCAACACCAAGGCAAGTGTCAAAGGGTAGTGATCACCCTCCTCCTGGTTTGCTCCAGTCAATCATGGTACCACATGGTTCTGTACACAACAGACTTTGGAAGCCTGAACTAAGTCACACTGTTTTATGGATGGATAGATGGATGGATGGATGGATGGAGGGACAGATGGAAGGATGGGAAGGGTTCAGAGGATCTCAGCTGCCTATATAGGCAGTATCTATGGACAGTGGCCCAGCATCCTGTCAGCCAACTTATCAACTCCAGGGTATCTATCCTAACAAATCAGCCTGGCTGCTCATCCTCTTGCTCCTGAAACCCAAGCATTGAGGCCCTAGTACCATGAGAGCCCTACTCTCAGAGCATCACTCTGTCAAAGCCAGGGGCAGGAAGGCCCTGGAGAAGTCCTCGCCTATAAGAAGGGCAGGCATTCCCATGTTCATCCTTACTGCACAGGCCTGCAAATGGTGCCTCAACATGGGTCTGTTGTGAGAATGCAGTGAGGTGAGGTGGGCAAGGCCTGGCCCCTACCTGTGCCCAGTACAACCTAGCCATAATAAGAGGTAGGAAGTCAGGGAATGGTGAGGCTGGTTAGTCCATGGAGCAGATGCCCCCATTGGCTTCGATGCTGGCAGGAGCTGAAATGGGAGAAGCAGAGCTTCAATGAACAGTGAGGGCCTGGAGTTGGGGAATGAGGAAAGATGTAGAGAGGATGGAATGTGCAGTAGAAAAGGAGAGGTGTGAAGAATAAATGAGGAAGGGAGAGCAAAGGCCTGAAAATGGCCATGAGAGAAGCTGAGAAGCTGCTAGTTCTGTCTCCCCACTCCTGAAAGATGGAATGGGACAAAAAGGAGGGTGGCCAAGGGAATAATATGGTCTAGTGACCATTCCTATCCATTATGAGAAAGAAAGGATGGAAGTTTACACAAGGCTTATGATGTAGGCACATATTGGCCATGGAACATGAAATCCAGGTGACAGGAGGCAGAAGGAATGAGGTGGCAAAGATGGGCAGAGAGGTGCCTTGCAGGGTTGGACATTGCTCAGGCGGTATGGATGTGGTGTGGGAGGCAGAGGGTTGAGAGGAGGTCTCTCCTGCAGGATGGATGGGCATAACTAACTCCAAGGATGAGCCTGGAAGCACTTCTGGTTCAACAGCCATGACAGTGTTGTTCGTGTTGGAAAGCCTCCAGCCTGTATCTCCCAAATTCCAGGTCACTCACAAGGTCTAATTTAGAGTGAAAGTTGGTCATGAGGCTTATGGTGATTTTCCCTTTGGTCTTTGAAGTTATCGATGCACTAATAATCTCTTCCTGGGGAATCCGACTGAAGCTACTCTCCATCTAGAAAGACAGGAGACAGTCTGGGGAGGGACTTGCCCTCCAATCAATGACCAAAACATGCTATTCTCTCAGAATTCCCGCAGAACTGAGGTCTGGAGCTCACACTGCCACTGCCCAGAAAAGCTGCAAGAGTTGGAGTGGCCTCTGGGAGCTGATGGGCATTCTGTGCAGATGTGGTCTCAGCCAGGCAGGCTCAGAAGCCACCTAGTCCCAAGAACTGGAAGAAGAAAATCTTCCAAAACATTTTATATCAAACCCTGACCCAAGCAGCCTTAAAGCATAAGGGTATTTATCATCTACTATAGGAAGATGCCTGGAAGTACCCCAGATCCCAGGGCATGCTGATTCAGCAACCCAACTCTGTCATCTGTGACCAGGTTTGCCCCATTTTTCTGCCCTGTGTTTCTTATGATTGGCTTCTTCAAGCTGCTTTTTTCAAATGTGACACAAAGGAGAGGTCCCATATTTTTTTGTAAAACACATATAATGAAATATACCATTAGCAGCATTTAGCATATTCACAGTGTTTTGCAACCACCACTCCTGTCTAGTTCCAGAATATTTTTATACTCAGGAAGGAGCCCTCATAAACAGTGAGCGGTAACTCCCCATCCCATGCATTCATTTCAGAGCATACATCAGTATTTTATTCCTTTTCATGACTGAATAATCTTCCAGAACCTCAGCCCCAAGATTTTCAGAAGCCTCACCCCCAAGACCGCAAGTCTCATTGACCCCATTTCTAAGCCTTTCAGTGGCAAGGCCAATGGAATCACCCTTAAGTAATAATGGCTGTCTTGGCTGCACATTGGATCACCTGGGGACCTTCAGAAAAACCATAAACGTGGGGGCCTACCCTGAGAGATTTTTATTTAATTGGTCTGGGGCTCTGGCATGGGCACTAGGATTTTTTTTTTAGTTGGTTGTTGCTGTCATTAATGGTGGAAATGAGGAGAAGATGATGAAAAAATGACTAAGTTAGGAGACAAGGGTAGAGAGCAGATGATGGGGCCCCAGGAGTGAAGAGATGTCACAGAGAGGACAAACCACATACTTCCTAGTCTCTCTCTCAAACAGCTGGACCTGCCTATGGGCCAATGTGGCAGGAGAGGCCTCCAACCCTGCTTATTCATGAGTTTGGGGGTGGGTTTCCTTGCTTTGTTGTATACTGGACCCCCTCGGGCCTCCTCGAGGAGGGCTTCTGAGGGCGGGGTGCCCTGACATCTGCATTCTGCTGCACCTCCCCATTCAGTGGTTCTAGGGGGTTCCAAAAGGTTGAGGAGGACTGGCTTAGGCATTAACCCTTCTGTTGAAATACATCCTCCAAATTTTGGACTTTGCCTTTCACTCAAAGGCTCTGATGAGTTCTAGCCAGGGAAGGCAGAGGCCAGGAGGAGGGCCCGTTCCCACCAGAGAGCTGGTCCAGTCAGGTCTAAACCTTGGCTGCAGTCCCATTGGACATTACCTAACCTCCTGTCTCTCCCTGTGCAGCCTCCCCGCCCTCTTGCCGCTAGCAGAGTGCTCCTCTGCACTGCCAGCTTCATCCCACCTAAACCAGCAATTCTTCCAGGGGAAGGAAGATTCAAGGGAGGATCATGGTCGTTCCCTTGCTGTCCACACCCTTTGTCCCCACCTGTCCTCCCTGTGTCCACCTGGGCAAGCCTCTCCCCAGCTGCTCTTTCCACTCTGGAGAAGAGCCATCCAACCTGGGATGTTAGAGGATTAAATATGGCTATTTTGGAACTTAATTTTAGAGGGCAATCTGGAAGAAAACCACCAATAGTGGATTGTTGCTGTTGCATTTTCAACCTGATTGTCACTGGGACCTAAGAAAGGACCAAATCTTAATATTGTAGCCTGACCAGCATGCTGAATTCTCGTATTCACTTTAACCGTTGCCAAATGACACTCCTGCCTGGTTAGCCAGGTAGAAGGTTGTACTATCTTCCAACAAGAAAGCTTTGTCTCTTCCATTGTCTCTTCCAAAATAAAGTACTCTGGCATTTTATTTCCTTTTTTGGGGTCACAGGAGTGTGTATTACAAGAGGCACAAAGATGGAAGGGCAGTCTCCTTCTTCCCATCCCCTTATCACCAAGGTTCCCCCCACTAGGAAGTAGCCACTGTGGCCAGTTTCTTGTAGGCCCTGTGGAGATAGTTCATGTACAAACACGTGCATGTGTTCTTCCCCTCCTCCCCACAAAGGGGTCTTCCAGGTATTTACAGTCAGGTAACAAAACACTCCAAACTTAGTAGCATAAAATAATGACCATTGTGTAAAGCCACAGATTTGGGGTGAGGAGTTTTACAGGATTCTGGGGGAGTGGTTTTCCTCTGCTCCAACCATGTCTGGGATCTCAACTGGAAAAGCCCAAATGACTGCAAGTTGGAATTGCTTGGAAGTTTCTTTCCTCACATGACTGGCCACTCTGCTCAGCCAGAGCTGTGACCACATGTCCCATATATGGTCTTCCAGGTGGCTTGGGCTTCCTCACAGCATGGAGGCCTCAGGTCCCCAAAACCAAATGTTAAATTGAAGAAGACAGAGGAAGCTGAATGATCCTTTATGACAGAAATCACATAGAATCCCTATGCTCAAAATGGTCACAAAGCTCTGCCCTATTTCAAAAAGTGAGGCATAAGCTTCACCTTTTAATGGGAGGAGTGTCTGGGACGCCTGGGTGGCTCAGTGGTTTAGCGCCTGCCTTCGGACCAGGGCGTGATCCTGGAGTCCCGAGATAGAGTCCCACATCGGGCTTCCTGCATGGAGCCTGCTTCTCCATCTGCCTATGTCTCTGCCTCTCTCTCTCTCTCTGTGTCTCTCATGGATAAATAAATAAAATCTAAAATAAATAAATAGAGAGAGAGAGAGAGAGAGATAACGGGAAGAGTGTCAAAGAATCTGTGGCTATGTGTTTAAATCACCAGAGGTATAATACTATCATATTATTAATTGTGTTATTTTGGAGTATTTTTGTTTGTTTGTTGTTGTTTGTTTAATATATCTTGGTGAGCTTTATATACACATTTATCTGAGGTTCATATAAGGCTTTTTTATTCTTTTTTATAGTTACACAATAGTCTATTATAAGAATGTAACATACTTTGTTCTTACCAATATGGTGAAAAAATTCTTCATTCTAGTTCATTTTTAAATTTTTAATTGTAAGAAAATACACGTAATATAAAATGTATCATCTTAACCATCTTTAATTGTACAGTTCAGTAAGTGTTAAGTACATTTACACTGTTGTACAACAGAGCTGCAAAACTCTTCGTTTTATAAAACCAAAACTCTGTACACATTAAAAACTATTCCCCATGCCCTCTTCCCCCGGTCGCTAGCAACCACCCTTCTACCTTGAATTTTCTCTATGAATCTGTTACCCTAGATACTTCATATAAGTGAAATCATACAGTATATATCATTTTGTGACTGGCTATTTCACTTAGCATAATGCACTTGGTGTACAACACCCTTGTATTTTATCAGAATTTCTGTTCTTTTTAATGTTGAATAATATTCCACTGTGTGTGTATACCACATTTTGTTTATCCATTCATCCATGGACAACTGAGTTGCTTCCAACTTTTGGCTATTGTGAATAATGATACTGTAAATATGGGCGTACAAATATCTCTTTGAGACTCTGCTTTAAATTCTTTTGAATATATGTCCAGACATAGAAATGCTGGATGAAATGGTAAGTCTATTTTTCAAAGTTTGGCAGAAGCCCCCCTACCATGGTTTCAGCTGCTGTATCGTCTTACATCTTACATCTTACATCTTACCCCACCAGCAGTGCACAATGGTTCCAATTTCACATCCTTACCAACACTTGTTAGTCTCTATTTGCTTTTTCATACAGTAGCTATCTAATAGGTATGAGATGGTAACTCATTGTTGTTTTGATCTGCCTTTCTTTTATGATTTAGTGATGTTGAGCATCTTTTCATGTAGTTATTGGCCATTCGTATGTCTAAGAAGAAATGTCTATGCAAGTCCTTTACCAATTTTTTTAAATGAGATTGATTGATTGATTGATTGATTGATGAGAGACAGAGAGAGTGAGGAAGTGGCAGAAGGAAAGGGAGAGTAGGTCTCAAGCAGAATCCAGACTGAACACAGGGCTTGACTCAGGGCTTGATCTCATTACTCTGAGTTCATGACCTGAGCCAAAAACAAGAGTCAGACACTTAACTGACTCTACCACCCAGGTGCCCCAAACATGACTAATTTGTTTTAAAGATTTATTTATTTGACAGAGAGAGAGAGAGAATGGGAAGGAAGGGGCAGAAGGAGAGACAGAACCTCAAGCAGACTTGTTGAGCACACTCTGACTCAGGGGGCTGGATCTCAAGACCATGAGATCATAACCTGAGCTGAAACCAAGGTCTCAGATGCTTAACTGACTGAGCCACCCAGGAGCCCCCCTTTGCCCATTTTTTAAATCAGGTTGTTTTGTTTTTGTTGAATGTATAAGATACAAATATAGATTTGGATATAGATATAGATATAGATTAGATATAGATATTCTGGATGCTAACCCTTTATCAGATATATGATTTGCACATATTTTCTCCTCTCCTGCAGGTTACCTTTTCACCCTGTTAATTGTGTCCTTTGATTCACAAAAGTTTTTAAGGTTGATGTGATCCAATTCATCTGTTTTTACTTTTGTTGCCCGTGTTCTAAGTGTCATATTAAGAAATCATTGCCAAATTCAATTTCAAGAGGCTTTTTTCCCCTATGCTTTCTTCTAAAAGTTTCCTAATTTTAGCCCTTACATTTAAGTTTTTAATGATTTTGAGCTAATTTTGGTACATAGTATAAGATAAGGGCCCAGCATCATTCTTTTGCATGTGGATATCTAGTTTTACCAACATCATTGTTAAAAAGCTTATATTCTTCCCTATTCAATAGTCTTTTTTTTTCTTTTTTCTTTTATTTATTTGTTCAGAGAGAGAGAGAGAGAGAGAGAGAGACGCACAGGCAGAGGGAGAAGCAGGCTCCATACAAGGAGCCTGACGTGGGACTCGATCCTCGGTCTCCAGGATCACGCCCTGGGCTGAAGGCGGCGCTAAACCGCTGAGCCACCCAGACTGCCCCCCTATTCAATAGTCTTGATACCTTTGTCCAAAATCAATTGACCATATATGCAAAGGATTATTTCTAGGCTGTCTATTCTATTGTATTGATCTATATGCCTGTCTTTGTGCCAGTACCTCACTATTTTAATTATTGTAGTTTCATAATAAGCTTTTTTTTTTAAGATTTTATTTATTTATGAGAGAGACACAGAGACACAGGCAGAGGGAGAAGCAGGCTCCATGCAGGGAGCCCTATACGGGACTTGATTCCCAGACTCTAGGATCACGCCCCAGGCCAAAGGCAGGCACTAAACCGCTGAGCCACCCAGGGATCCCCCATCATAATAAGCTTTGAAATCAAGACATGTGAGTCTTCTAACTTTGTTCCTTTTCAAGATTGTTTTGGCTACTCAGGGTCCCTTGAGACTCCATATGAATTTTAGTATGGATTTTTCTATTTCTGCAAAAACCATTGTTAGGATGTCGATAGGGACATTATTAAATCTGTGGGTCACTTTGGGTAATAGTGACATCTTAATAATACTAAATTTTCTAGTCTATGACCAAGGGATTTTAATTTATGTATTTGGTTTATCTGTGCCTTCTTTAATTCTTTCAGCAACTTTTTGTAGCTTTCAGGGTACAAGTATTTTTTTTCTGATGCTATTTTAAATAGAATTGTTTTCTTGATTTCCTTTTTTTCTTTCTTTTTTTTTTTTTTCCCTTAATTTCCTTTTTGGATTATTCATTAGTGTATAGAAATACAACTGGTTTTTGTGTGTTGATTTTGTATACTACAACTTTGCTGAATTTATTAGTTTAGGGCTTTTCATGAAGCAATTTAAGGTTTTCTACTTTAAAAAAAAAATTCTCCTGTGTGTCTCTTAATTTGTTACTACCACACTACCTCACTTCTGACACTAGATGCATGTTTTCCATACACTAAACAATCCTGCAACAATAGCTGTGTATCCCACAATTTAACACAATTCTGACACCATCTACCTTAGCATTTCATCTCTTTTATTGCTATTTTAAGTAAAGTCACTTCTTCCATTATAACTTTTGATTGTTGTCTTTATGTAGTTTATTGTGCTCTGCATATTAATTTTGTACATACAAAATTTACTGAATTCTCTATCATGTGTTATAATTTTCCAATAAATTATCTTGAGTTTCCCCAGTAATCAACAATAATGTTTACAAGTAAGAATAATACTACTTTTTTCCCATTTTTAGAGCTCTCATTTCATTCTCCAGTTCAGTTAGCTGATATATAGAGAACAATGTTGAATAGTATTAGTGATAAGGATCAGCTTCTCTTCTTCCTAATCACAGCAGGAACATTTCTGGTGTTTTCCCTTCTTGGTGATGGTATGTACATATTTTATCATGTTAAGTAGGAGTCCATCTACTCTTAGTTCATTAAATTATTCTATTAATAATACTGAATTTTATCACATACCTTTCCAGCATCTACAGGAAATATCTCATAATCTTCTGAACTTTGGATTTATTAACACATATTATATTTATTAAATAAACCCCATTTGGTTATGGCTTCCATGTTTCTTAAGTGTGCTTTCCTTTTTATATATTAATGCTAGGTCGTTAGGTGAATAAAAGTTCATCATTGTTACATCATTATGAAATGTTTTATTCCTCATAACATTTGTTGTGCCTTATATTCCATTTTTTTTCTGATGTTAATATCATTAGACATTCTTTTTTGTCAGTATATATTCACTATATCTTCTTCCATCCCTTCATTTTCAATGTCTCTGTCATTTTGTTTTAGCTATCTCTCATAGAAGCAGCATGAAGTTACATTTTGGAGAACTCTTTTCCTCCTGAGTTGCTCTTTTCTTCAAAAGTCTATTTAACCTACTCACATTTATGACTATTGATATGCACAGGCCTGTTGCTGCTGTCTTATTTTGTATTTGTGTTCACCATGCTTTCTGTTTTTCAACACTTTTTTTCCTGTCAATGGATTGAGTCTTCTTGATTTAATTTCTGATATTCAGGAGCTTACTTTTAAATTTTTACTCCAATGTCTGATCATTATTTTTTTCCTTTCTTGACCCATATATAAGTATAGTGCCTCTCATGACCAGCCACTACACACTGCATAGGCCTTGCTCCACTCATACTTCTTTCCTCTCCTTTTCTTCACCTACTATAGTACTTTTTAGGATTTCAGTTCCAGATGGCAAGGTCATTTCTTTTTCTTTTTTCAATTAACACTTATTTAGACATCAATATTTTCTACTGATTTTTTAATTCACCTCTGCTACTTGAATCCAATAACTTTCTCTTGGATTTATTTTCATTGTGTTGGAGACCATCTTCTTGCAGGAAAAACTAAAAGTAATCCATTTAATCATCCTTGCATGCCTGAAATTGTCTTTATATATTTTACCCTCACACTTAAATGATAGCTAGGCTGGTTCTAATCATTTTTTCTTGGATCTCTGAAGATATTCCAGCATGCAGTGTTGTAGTTGAATCTGACATTTATCTGCCTTCCTTTATGAGTAATCTGTTTTCCTTTTTTCTCTATCCTTCATGTTCCAAATTTCACCATGGCATATCTATTCGTCATATTAAGATTTCTGTTCTCCTTGTCATGTGGTGGTTGGACCCTTGCAGAAAGAGGACTTTTGTTTTTCACCAACTTGAGAAATTTCCTTCTGTACATATTTTAGTCTTCCTTATTTCTTTTCTCTATTTCTCTTTATGGAACCTCTACTTGATGGATATTGAAGCCTCTGAATCTACCCTTCATATATCCTAACATATTTTATGCTTTCTCTTTTTTTGCAGTATTTTGTCAAAGAATTCCTCAATTTGATCTTCCAGCTCACTTATATGCTATTGTTCATCTATAGCCAACCTGTTCATAGCCCATTTATTGAGGATTGCCTTTGAGAATCTTATTTTTTATTTCTGAGATCTCAGACTTTCTCTAATAACTCTCTGAGGATGTTTATTCTCATTCTAAATGTTTAATCTGTCTGCTCTGCTAGTTCTGTTTCTTTGGGAACCAGTGTTTCTGTCTATTGTACTCTATGCCTATTTCATCATAGTAGTTTTCCTCAGTGTCCAGTGGCTCTTGGTTGTGCACTCATCTTGGAACTGAGATTCTTTGTTATTCGATTTGTGGGTAATGTCTCTAGTCATTGTATGGGAAGGATGATAGAGGGTAAGAAGCAAACTGATAAGAAAACTGATGTCTGTTCTTCCTAGATGTTGCCTTGCTTCTCCAGCCTGAGTGCCCACATATGCATGATGGAGACAGATATCTGCTGCTGCTATTTGGCTATGGGGAGAAGATGGGGGGGGGGGCGTCAGTTACCACCACCCCCAACATCCACTGTCTTCAGGTTTGAAGTACCTTCAGAGCTACTCCCACCTTTCATAGTGGTCTCTCCTGCACGTGTTTTAGACACTATTTTAATTCTACCAACTCTGCCATCTTTTTTGCACTCATCAATTCCTCACAATTTCAAAATCACTAAGGTTATCCTCTCTTGTTTGCCAGAACATTTATGGATTACATAAATTTATTTTTTCTGGTGTTTCTAAAGATTTGGGATAGGAAAAAGTGGCTGGAGTTCAGTCTATCATTTTGAGCTAATTTCTAAACAGAGTGTTTAAATGTTCAGAACAACCCTATGAGCTAAGTGTTAATTATTACTCTCATTTTACAGATGAGAAAACAAGCTCAGAAAAAGATACATAATTTCCTCAAGATTTTACAGCTGGCAAAGAGCAGTATAGGGACTGGAACTCAAGTCTGTTCAACATTAAGCTCAAGGCTCTGAACCAACTCCCTAAGCTGGTGAATTGAATACAGCAGAAGCCAGTCTCATGATTATTTCATGGTGGACACAAAAAGTCGCACAACCTCTAGGTCTTCTGCTTCTGGATCGCATTTGAAGACCACTGCTTCGTGCCAGGTCTCTGAAACTCTCCCCCACCCATCACAGCCCCTAACTCTTGAATCTCCTATCATTCATTCTTTAATTCACTATTTTCTGAGTATAGCCTCTGTTACAAACACTTCTAGGATGAACTAGACATGATCCTTACTCTCATGGGCTTTTCTGTCTACTAAGCAATCACTCATGTTACAGATGAAGATGCCAAGACGTCTTTCTTGGCATACATGAATTTTTTTAACCGAAAAATATTTTTGAGGTCTTAGAACATTTGTTTTATCTTTCAAAAATAGAATCACACTATATATTTCTCCTTGAAAATCTATTATGCAAACATCTGCATGTCAATAAATACCACATTGTCAATCTTAATTACTGTACAATACTCCGCTGTATGGATATATTACACATTATGTAATCGATCCCCTACTGTTGGAAATTAAGGCTGATTTCCAATTGTTTGTGGTTATACATCAATCTTTAAAATAATATTCTCATATTCATAATACTAATCTTCAAGTCAGACAAACTGGGATCAGTACTAGCTTTGCCATCTGTGTGAACTTGGACAAATATTAATCTCTTTGGCTCTCAGTTTTCTCACCTGCAAAATGAGAGAAGTGACATATATTGCACATGGTATTTACCACTATTAAATGAGATAAGGTACATAAAAGGTATGGCTCTTGGTTCATTTTAGGTACTAACTTAACAGTTGTTCTGTGATGGTGATGATTAGATTTGCCACTTTATCTTTTAAAAGCCCTGCCTAGAGTGAATCAGATGCACTCAGATCCACCTCAAACATTCCTCCAAAGGAATTCGCTTATTTGAAACTCATGCCCAAGCGATGTTAAAAATTGAACCAGCTCAAGGCTAAGGAGAATCCTCTGTTACTAGCTATCCTCTGCCACCATCCCCTGGTCCCTTCCTCCAGCAAGGAGCATCTGGACTGGTGGATTTCCAGGAGTGGGCAGTCTAGGCATTACAGGGGAGTGGGTAGTCAGACCCCTCCATTCCAGAATGAATAAGACACACCAGGACCAGGATCTTACAGGAGCTAGTTCAAGCCCTAAGCATACTCTCCAGGGAATTCTATACAGTATACACAGGAAGTCCTATGGGCTGCCCTCAAAGAGTCCATATCCATGATCAAGATGGATGGGAGCCCACTGAATCAGAAGACAAGAAAAGGTCCTTTTCCTTTTTGTCTTTTATTACTTTCACTTCCTGTTCCTCTTTGCTGTGAAAAGCAGGATGGTGGGAGAGATTGTAAATAGGGAGACCAGGAGAAGAAAAGTAGCCAAGGGAACATGAGGTAGTCAAGGGCAGGAGGCAGCCCAGAGCTCAGAACATACCCACGGGTGCCCTCTCTCATTCTCACTGTGAACTACATGCTCGAAACGTGGTTCTAAGGATTAGCCACTAATTAATAGCTAATGTTTATAGAGTGGTAATCAAATTCCAGGATGCCGTCAAACTCATTTAATTCTCACTATGATAATAGATATCATCATTATTTCTGTTTGGCTGATGATTTAGCTGAACCACTGAGAGAAAATCTGAAATCTAAATTGTTGACTTCTAAGTTGTTAGGACATAAATACTTAAGTTGTTTGGACATAACTAGTTAATAAATGGAACTATTACATGTTTCTTTTGGCCTAGGAGGAGCTGTGAAAAAATTTCTGAGACACTGAAAGCATCAAGAACCAAAAAAGTTTGGAAAGCTCTGCTCTAGCATAAATTCCTTCAGTTCATTTGCTGCCTCAAGAGGTAGACAAGATTGGGGTTTTTTTCAATAAATAAGCCCAAATTCCTTCCAGAAGGTTCTCATTTATAATTTAATCAACAGACTATGAAAGTGAAAGACAATTTAAAAGTAACATTAATATAGAGACTCTAAATATCTGATTTCTTCCCCCTAGGAGACTATCTTGGACAAAGAATCCAAAGACTTTCTTGGGCTTACCATTTATGCAAATTATACATTTTAATTTGTTTTAAATATGTGGAATTGAAGGAGGAAATGCACCAACATACCAGCAATTATTTATCTCTGGATGATAAATTTCCAATAATTACTGCTTTCTTCTTTAGAACTTTCTACATTATCTGATTTTTTACAGTGATTATATCCAACTATTTTAATCTAAAAAAATTAACTTTAAGAAAGTCTGAATATTTTGGATCAAATTTGTACCATTAATAAGAACTAAGGACATGGCACTAAAATATCTAACGCCTGTCATCCTCTTTTTGAGAAATGAAACCCCTGGCCATAAAAATAGCCTTTGCTTGCAATTGGAAGGGAAAGAATTTAAAAGAAAAAGCAGAAGGAAAATTGTCTGTTAGCAAGTCTAAATTCAGAGAAATGTCTGAGGGGCTGAAAGATGGAGATGGTCCAGTTCCAGCTTCCCCAGGTTCCCAAACCCTCCATGGGGCAAGGAGAGAGAGAGAGCTGGTGACTTTGTGAGGGGTGCTGATTTTAGATGTGGCTGCAGATTAATTTTAGAAGGTCCTGACATTCAAACTGAGTCATCCTGGCCTGATTGGAACTAACCCGGCAAGCCCATTTCAAGCAGGCTGTCTTCTCAAGTGTCCCAGACCTCTGGGGCTTTGCCAGCTCCTGGGACTGGGAGGCCTTGTTCCCGTCAGTAAGTGGTATGTCACCAACAAGGAGGACCCGAATCACCAACTGCAAGTAGCAGGACCACCTTGAAACACACAAAGGGAGTCCTAGCAGCTCTATTTCCATGGGCAACTAACTCAAAGACAGCTAGTATGACCACACAAGGAAAGGCTGACCCCAGCCTTTCCATTACACCAGCAGCTATAAAGCACCTACTGTATACAAACATGGTGGGGCAATGCTACCCAAACCCAGTCATCAATATTCACTAGGGAGCTTATTAAAAATATAGTTGCCCTGGAAAAAATATGACAGATAATAGATGATAGAGATAGATAGATAGATAGATAGATAGATAGATAGATAGATAGATAGATGATAGCTGCCTGCCCAGGACCAGCCCCACACTTGCAAATTCTATTTTTTTTTAATTCACATAAAGTTTAATCAGTCAAGTTAATGAAAATATCAAAATTTTTGAGTTAGTGTATGGCAGCAGAAATGTAATTTTTGTTGCAAATAATACAGTATTTGGTGTTTCCATTTACTGACAAGCTATGCTGCAGATAGAGCAATTGCATTGAACCTCAATTCATCAGGGTCATGTTCCATAAACTTCTTGCAAACTTCTATGGCATCCTCTAATAAAGTTTCATCACTAGTTTCCCCATGGTTAATTGGAAATGGTTTCCGTCCATCTAATTCATAGAGATGCCCATCTACATGAACTAATGCAATAAATAAATCTAGGGAGGGGTGCCTAGGTGTTTGTGAGGTCATCCAGGTCTGGGAGGCCCAGAACTGAGGGACACACAGCTCCAGCCCCCAAAGCACTCTTGGGAACCATCAGGGCAGCCACAAGTCATGGACTGTGCTAACTGACCAGTCTTGGTCATGTGGTCATGTGTCCCACTCCTCATTGGGCTGGGGCCCCATATCAGCACATGGGCAGGAGTAGAGTAGTTCCCCAGAGGAAACTGGGTTGGTTGTTATAGAAAGGTGAATGAGCATTTTGTAGGCAAAAAACAGTAAATGTCACTCTTGGTCTGCTATACCAGGAGTTTATCAACCTGAGCATCTTCAGCATCAGAAAACCAGTCAGCATCATGTAACAGACATCAGTTGTTTTCTGCCCTCACTGGTCCCATCCCTCTAAAAAGGGCACCTCTTTCCTTAGGGAATTTTCCCCTCTCCGTATCAGTGTAGTCTGACCCACCTCAGCCACATAAATTGGCTTACAGGTGAGTACTTGACTTAGGCTGGGCTAATCAGAGCCCCTCCCAGGGATTTTCTGAATTAGGAGTCAGAAGGAAAGCCCACTCCTCTCAGATGGCAAATAACATGTGGAGACAATCCTTGAAGTTTTTCGGGCCAGGCTCTAGAAAAAAGCCATGTGCCGCAGAAGAGACTGAAGGCACTGCTAAAGGAGAGCAGAAGCCACAGAAGAGAGAATGTCGTTGTAGCACCGCATCCCTAGGTCCATCAGCCCAGCCACTACTCAAGTTCGGGTCAGGTTTTTGTCACTTGCAACCAACGAGTTATAACTAATATTCATGTCATGTATTATTTATCTAAAAAGGGGATACCTAGGCTAAGGAATGTTGAAGCCCTAGGTCTCCCTCCTATAGTCCAGCAGACCTTTTCAAGCAGCACTGAACTATTCATCAGCCAAATTCAGGTTTCATCATTCCAGAAATTCAATTAAGAAGGGTGAAGTGAAATCAAAATATGCTTCCTGGAGGAGGGGAATTTGAGGTTGGATTTTGGAGAGACCACAGGGCACTCTCAAAGCCGTACCACAGGCTAAAGATCTCTTTATTCCAGGGAAGGTTGTAAATACTCATGACTCCATGGGAAGATCTTCAGAGGCACATATACTGTACTCTCGCTATTCTTAGCTGCATGCCATCGTTCAGGAAGGGATCAGGATCCCTGAGCTGCATGTTCTGGGGGAAAGATGAGCTGGCCCTTCAGCTGTGCTGCCTTGCTTAGCTCATGGGCTTAGCAGAGTGAACTTGACTCACATTGCAGCTGGGGATTAAAGCTGAGGGGCTCCAGGAGGCTTCTCTTGAGCGTGCCTGGGTTGGAAGTGTGTCCAATTGACATACCTCGTAAAGCCCGAAGGATGAAGCTGATGCAGCCTCACAACTTGGAAGGAACTCTGCCTCCCTGGTCTATACAACACTAGCAAGTTAATTTTCGTCACAGTAACTTTGCCTGGGATCCTGGACTCATCTCACTTCTAACATGGGTTACCAGATTCTTTGCCCATTTTTAACTGGGTTATTTGTCTTTTTATTATTGAGTTGTAAGAGTTGTTTTTATAGTCTAAATACAAGTTTCTTTTTAAATATATGACTTACAAATATTTCTCATTCTGTGGGTTGCCTTTCACTTTTTTTTAAATATTTTTATTTATTTATGATAGTCACACAGAGAGAGAGAGAGAGAGAGAGAGAGAGAGAGAGGCAGAGACATAGGCAGAGGGAGAAGCAGGCTCCATGCCCTGGGAACCCGACGTGGGATTCGATCCCAGGTCTCCAGGATCGCGCCCTGGGCCAAGGGCAGGCACCAAACCGCTGCGCCACCCAGGGATCCCCACTTTTTTTTTTTTTGAAAGTAGTCTCTACACTTGACACAGGGCTCAAACTCACAACCCTGAGATCAAGAGTCACCTGCTCTAGCTACTGAACCAGCCAGGTGCCCCAGCTTTTACTTTCTTGATGGTTCTCTTTGAGGCACAGAAGTGTTTAATTTTGATGAATTTTAATTTACTTTTTATTTTGTTTCATGTGCTTTCATGTCATATTTAAGAACAATTACCAAATCCAAAGTTATAAATGTTACCCCTATGCTTTCTCCTAAGATTTCAAATAGCTTTTGCTTTTACATTAGGTCTTTAATCCATTTTGAGTTAACTTTTGTATGTGGTATGAGGTAGGGGTCCAATTTCTTTAGTTTGCATGTGGATATCCAGTTGCCAGCACCATTTATGGAAAGGACTGGTTTTTGCCCCTTGAATTAGTTTGGTACCTTTGTCAATAATCAACTAACTGTAAATGTGAGACTATTTCCAGATTATCATCTATTCCATTGATTTATATGTCTATCCTTATGCCCATACCTCACTGTCTTGATTTCTGTAGCTCTGTTGTAAGCTTTGAAATTTGGAAATGTGAGATATCTGACATTGTTTTTCCTTTACAGATTATTTTGGCTATTCTGAGTCCCTTGGGCTTCCACATGAGTTTTAGGATCAGCTTGTTAATTTCTTTTTTTTTTTTAAGATTTTATTTATTTATTCATGAGAGACATAGAGAGAGAGAGAGAGAGAGAGAGAGAGAGAGAGAGAGAGAGAGAAGGAGAAGCAAGCTCCTTGCAGGAAGCCTGATCTGGGATTTGATCCCAGGATCCTGGGATCATGACCTGAGCCAAAGGGACTCACTCAACCACTGAGCCACTCGGGTGCCCCCCAACTTGTTAATTTCTATGAAAAGTCCAGCTCAAACTGATAAGAATTGTGTTGAATCTGTAGATCTATGAGGAGAGTATTGCCTTCTGATCCATGAACATGGGATGTCTTTCCATTTAAGTTTTATGTAATTTCTTTCAATGATATTTTGTGGTTTTCCACATGCAAGGCTTGCACTCCTTTTGTCAAATTTATCCCAGAGTATCTTATTCCTCTTAATGCTGTTAGTAGAATTGTTTTCTTAATTTTGATTTTGTATTTTTCATTCTTAATGTATGGAAATACACCTGGTTTGTTTTTTGATTCTTGTTTGTATATTATGCTGGCATCCTGCAACCCTGATGAACTCATTTATTAGCTCTAACAATTTTTTTTTTGTGGATTCCTTAAAATTTGCTTTTTATAAGGTTATGTCATCCTTGAATTGAGAAACTTTTATTCTTCCTTTCCAATCTGAATTCCATGTATTGCCTTTTCTTGCCTAATTTCCCTGGCTAGAATCTCCATTACAATATTGAATAGAAATAGTGAAAGTAGACATCATTGTCTTGTTGCTGATCCTAGGGAAAATGCAATCGATCTTTTACTATTAACTATGATGTTAGCTGTAGGTTTGAGTTTGTTTGCTTGCTTTTAGCTGCCTTTATTAGGTTGAAGAAGTTCCCTTCTAATCCTACTTTGTTAAATGCCTTATAATGAAAGGGGTTGGATTTTGTTAAATGGTTTTTCTGTTGTCTGATCTATTGACAACTGATAAATGAACATGTGGTTGTTGTTGTCAGTCTATTGATATGATATATTACATTAATTACTTTTTTGGATGTTAAACCCATCTTGCATTCTGGGGATAAATCTCCCTTGGTCAAATCTTTTCATGTATTTCTCAATTTGGTTTCCTGGTATTTTGTTGAGGAATTTTGCATTTATAATCATAAGAGATAGTGTCTATAGTTTTCTTTTCTTGTGATGTCCTTGTCTTGTTTTATCTTTTTAAAAGATTTTACTTATTTATTCATGAGAGACACAGAGAGAGGCAGAGACATAGGCAGAGGGAGAAGCAGGTTCCCCACAGGGAGCCTGATGTGGGACTTGATCCCAGGACTCCAGGATCATGCCCTGAGCCAAAAGTAGACGCTCAACCACTGAGCCACCCAGGCATCCCCTTGTCTTGTTCTAATATCAGAATAATACTGACTTTATAGGGGCACCTGGGTGACTCAGTTAGTTAAGCATCTGACTCTTGATTTCAGCTCAGGTCATGATCTCAAGATCAAGCCCCACATTGGGCTCTGCACTGGGCATGGAGCCTGCTGAAGGTTCTCTCTCCTTCTCCCTTTTCCTCCCTCCCTCACCCTCTCTCCCTCTCTAAAAAAAAAATACATACATACATATATACTTTATAGAATTATTTGTGAAGTGTTCCTTTCTATTCTATTTTTGGAAGGGTTTGTAAAGAATTATTATTAATTCTTCTTTACATATTTGGTGAGATTTACCAATAACACCATCTGGGCCTGGATATTCCTATGTGGATAGTTTGTTTATTTGTTTGTTTATTACAAATTCAGTTTCTTTTCTTGCTTTAAGTCTATTTAGATTTTCTATTTCTTTTTGAGTCAGTTTTGGTGGTTTATATCTTTCCAAAAATTTATCCATTTCATCTGTTACCTAATTTACTACCATACAATTGTTTATAATATTCCTAGAGTCCTTTTTATTTCTTTCAGTAATAATATCCCCTATTTCATTTATGATTTTAGTTATTTGACTTTTCTCTTTTTTCTTGACCAGAATAGGTAGATTTGCCCATTTTGATGATCTTTATAAAGTACTAACTTTTGAGATACCCGGGTGGCTCAGTGGCTGAGCATCTGCCTTCGACTCAGGGCGTGATCCTGGAGTTCCGCATCAGGCTTCCCAGGAAGTCTTCTTCTCCTTCTGCCTATGTCTCTGCCTCTGCTTCTCTCTAACATGTCTCTCATGAATAAATAAATAAAATATTTTTTAAAAAGTACTAACTTGTGACTGTATTGATTTTTCTCTATTATTTTTTCTCTACTATTTTACTTTATTATTTTCTCTATCTGTTCCCTGCCTCATTTATATTCACTCTGTTCTTTATTAATCATCTTCTTTTACTTGCTTTAGGTTTAGTTTGTTCTTTTTATTTTGTAAGATTTTATTTATTTATTCATGAGAGACAGAGAGAGACACACACAAGCAGAGGGAGAAGCAACCTCCATGCAGGGAGCCTGACATGGGACTCCATCCTGGGTCTCCAGGATCAGGCCCTGGGCTGAAGGTGATGCTAAACCACTGAGCCACCCAGGCTGCCCTAGTTTGTTATTTTTCTGGATTTTAAAGTGGAATATTGGTTATTTGATCTTAGATCTTTTTTTTTAATATAGTTGTTTACAGCTATAAATTTCCCCCAAGCTCTGCTTTAGCTGCAACTCATAAGTTTGGTATGTTGTTGTTCTTCATACCAATTTTCAAAGTATTTTCTAATTTCACTTGTGATTTTTTTCTTAGACCCATTGGGTATTTAGAAGTGTATTGTTAATTTCTACATGTTTATGAGTTTCTCAAATTTCTTTCAGTTATTGATTTGCAATTGTATATCATTGTGATGAGAGAATATACTTCATTTTATTTCTTTTTCTTATTTCAGTCTTTAAAATTTTATTTAGATTTGTTTTATGGCCTAGCATATGGTATATTATTCAGAATGTTGCATGTGCACTTGAAAAAAATGTTTATTCTACTATTGTTGAGTGGGAAGTTCTGTAGATGTCTATTAGTTCTACTTGGTTTATAATGACATTCAGGTCTTTTATTTGTTGATTTTTTTGCATAGTTCCAACCATTATTGAGTATGGCATATGAAGTCTCCTAATTTTTACTGTCGAATTGTCTATTTCTTCTTTCAATTATTGTCTTGCTACATGTATTTTGTAGCTTTGCTGTTGGTTGAATATATGTTTATAATTGTTGCATCTTACTGAAGAATTGACCCTTTTATCATTACAAAATGACCCTCCTTATCTCTAGTAATATTTTTAAAGTATATTTTGTCCAGTAACTAACCACTCCATCTTTCTTATATTTGCAGTTTTTATCACATATCTTTTTTCCATTATTTTACTTTTTAAAAAAAAAGATTATTTATTTGAGAGAGAGAAAGCATGAGTGGGGAAAGAGGCAGAAGAAGAGGAAGGGGGAGAGAGAGAATTTCAAGCAGACTCCACACTGAGCACAGAGCCATACATAAGGCTTGATCTCACAACCCTGAAATCATGACCTGAGCCAAACCAAGAGTCAGACACTTAACCAAGTGAGCCACCCAGGCACCCCATCCATGCCTTTACTTTTAATCAATTTATATCTTTGGATCTAAAGCATGTTTCCTGTAGACAGTATATACTTGAATCTTGTTTGTTTGTTTTTTCTTGGAATTATATCTGCCCTTTTATTTTTTCTATATCTCTTATATATTTTTGGTCTTTTATTCCTCTGCTGTTACCTTCTTTTGTTTTAGGTAGATATTTCTGAATGTATCATTTCTATTTTATTAGTGTTTCTTTTGCTATATACTTTCCAAGTTTTTTCTCAGTGGTTACTCAGGGGACTACAATTAACATGTTAATTTATACCAATCTAGTTCAGATTAATACCAAGTTAGTTTCAATAGTATATAA
This sequence comes from Vulpes lagopus, assembly GCF_018345385.1. Taxonomy (NCBI): domain Eukaryota; kingdom Metazoa; phylum Chordata; class Mammalia; order Carnivora; family Canidae; genus Vulpes; species Vulpes lagopus. Next base: position 3,226,135 of record NC_054847.1, on the reverse strand, counting down.
AACTTCACTCCTATAAAGCTCCATTCCCTTTCCTCTGCTTTGTGGTTTTATTTTCATACAAGTTACATCTTTATACATTTTGTGACCATTGACACTGATTTCTAATTAGTGCTTTATGCAGTTGTCTCTTAGGTCCTATTTTGAAAAGACATTTATAATCTCTTATTTACTTTACAGGTTTTTATTTCTTCATACGGATTCAAGTTGCTGTCTGGTGTTTCTTTATTTCAGCCTAAAGGACCCCCATTAATACTCTTGCAAGGCAGATCTCCCAGTGATGAATTCTCTCAGTGTTTGTTTATATGAGACTACCTTAATTTCTTCATCTTTGAAGAACAGCTTTGGTGGATATAGAATCTTTATTTGACAGGATTTTTTTTTCCTTCACAACTTTGAATATATAAAGCCATAGTTTCTTGGTCTCCATTGTTTTAAATAAGAAATCAACTTTGAATCTTACTGAGAATCACTTGTACATGATGAGTCACTTCTCTCTTATTGCTTTCAAGATTTACTTTTTTGTCTTTGTCCTTTGACAGTTTGATTATTGTTTATAAATGTGGATCTCTTTGAATTAATCATACTTGAAGGTTTTTGCCCACTTGGAAGTTTATTGAGCACTCATAAATCTAAATCTATGTTAATTATCTATATATTGACATAAAATATGGAATGATTTTTTTCATCAAATTTTGGAATTTTCATCCCATATATCTTCAAGTATTTTTTCTGCCTTTTTCTCTTTCCTCTCCTGCTGAGATTCCCATTATGCACATGTTGGTATGTTTGATGGTGTCCACAGGTCTCTGAGAATCTGTTAATTTTTCTTCATTCTTTTTTCTTTCTGTTTCTCAGACTGGATAATCTCAATTGAATTATCTTCAAATTTGTTGACTTTTTCTTCCATCTGCTCAAATATGGTGTTGAGCACTTCTGGTAAAGATTTCATTTTAGTAATTGCATTTTTCAACCACAGAATTTATATATGTATATAAATATATATATAAAATATATATAGATATATATATATATACACACACAAGGCCACGTCATAATTAAAGAAAATAAGAGAATGATGATTGCACAACAAATATAGAAAATGAATAAAGAGGTGGAAATTATATATATATTTTCTTTACTATGACATATTTTTCAGTTCTTTAAACATATTTAAAATAGCTAATATAAAGTCTTTGACTATTAAGTCCAACATCTGGTCTTCCTCAGGGACAGTGTTTATTGATTGCTTTTTTCCCCCTGTGATTAGGTCGAGCTTTCTTGTTTCTTTCCATGTCTCACAATTTTTTGTTGAAAACTGAATATTTCAAATAATATGCTGTGGCAATTCTGAAAATCAGATTGTCCCTCTCCCTAGAGTTTATTGTTTTTGCTGTTTCCTATAGTTGTTTTTGGTTTTGTTTTAGTGCCTTTTGAACTAATCCTGCATAGTAGGTATTCTTTCTCATATATGGCTACTCAAGTTTCTGTTCAGTTAATCTAGTGGTCAGTTAATGGTTAAAGAGAAATTTCCTTAAAGACTTAGAACCAATAAGTTTCCCAGCCTTTGCTGAAGGGCTTTTGTATGTGTTGGGCATGCCTTCAATACTCAGCCAGGCAGTTTACAACTCTAAGCTTTTACTTCCTATTTGCAGAGCCTCCAGATCAGCCAGAGGTGAGAGCTTAGAGCCTTTCAAGTCTTTCTTGAGTGTGTATACACTCCTTAATATGATCATAGCCCTACACATGAGGATGGCCTTCTAGGTTCCCAAGAATATTTTAGAGCTTTTCAATATCCCATGGGCATTGCATTCCCCAGATTTTCCTCTTAAGCCTTTTGATTGGTCTATTATTTGACCCAAATGTTATCAATTGCCTGTAATTATTTTATATATATAAATAAACATATAAAATATAAACATATAAACATATAAAATATATAAATAAAAAATTTATATATATATAAATAAACATTTATTTGTTTATTTATTTATTTATTTATTTATTTATTTGAGAGGGAGTGCGCATATAAGTGGGGGGAAGGGCAGAGGGAGACGGAGAGAAAGAAGCCAAAGTGGACTCTCTACTAATGCAGGGCTCAATCCCACAACCCATGAGATCATGACCTGAGCCGAAATAAAGAGTCTGGCATTTAACCCACTCAGCCACCCAGACACACCTCCTGTAATCTTTTTTTTTTTTTAATTCTCCCTAGGAAAAGGCTTTTCACACTCTGTGTGCTCAGAACACAGACAGCCTAGCAGATGAGGTCTTCCAAGGAACGATCAGCATATCAAATTGTGACAGTTTTCTGGTAATGGGGCTTTGGAAGTGCTCCAGGCCAGTTCTACTCCATTAGGTGGCTGCCAGGCTGCTGATTTACACTGCAAATGGGAGCTGTTATTTTCAAGACCATCATGGGAGTGGGATTAGGACAGAATAAAATGCCACAAAGTTTACCATTCTTACCAAGGTTCAGGCATTTGTCTTAAATAAATGCTCTCCAAATTTCTGCAATCTTGTAGTTAATTTCCAGAGTTCTAAGAAAGCTGATTCTGACAATTTTTACCATTTTTCTCATTGCTTTTATAGAAAGAAATGTCAGAGGTCTTTATTTCACCATTTTTACCAACATCCACTCCATATTTTACATTGAACGCCATAATATAGTCAAGAGTTTTTTTTCCAAGTGTCTTAATTTAACAATATCAGATTTTAAATTATTTAACATGGATTGAAATCAACTCTCTAGAAAGATACACTGAGTAGTCTATTCTGGGACTTCACACCCACCAGCATACTGCTAAGAAGTATAGCGCATTATAACGTTCTAATTATGTGTTGTCTGCTGTACCAGACTATAACCTCCCTGGGTGCAGAACCAAGTAGCCTTCATTTCTGTCAATGATGTTTTCTACAATAACTTGAAATAAGGTGATTATAAATGTGGAGACAAGGGGCACCTGGGTTGCTCAGTCAGTTAAACGCCTGACTCTTGATTTTAACTCAGGTCATGATTTTAGGATTATGAAATCAATCCCCTCATAGGGCCCCATGCTCAGCATGGAGTCTGCCTGGGATTCTCTCTTTCCCTATCCCTCTTCCCCTCCTCCCACTTGCTCAGGTGTTCTCTCTCTCTTGCTCTCTCTCTCTCTCTCTAAAATAAATAAAATATAAAATCTTTTTTTAAAAGAGAAAACAGGGGTGCCTGGGTGGTTGAGTGTCTGCCTTTGGCTCAGGTCATGATCTCAGGGTCCTGGGATCAAGCCCTGCATTTGGCTCCCTGCTCAGCGGGGAGCCTGCTTGTCCCTCTTGCTCTGTCCCTCCCCCTGCTTGTGTTCTCTTTCCCTATCTGTCAAATAAATACATAAAATCTTTTTTTAGATTAATTAATTAATTAATTAATTAAAAAATGAAAATAAATGTGGAACCCAAATTAATAGTCCATGTTCTTATTTATCTGAAGATCCCATCATTGGGCAGGATAGCCCAATAGCTCCTGGGGAAAATGCACGTTAACTCCAATAGACTGAGTTCAATACTTACGTCAAGCTCTGACATAAACCTTGGCCATTCCCAAACTGTATGTTCTTGGCCATGGGCTCTAAAGTGCTTCCTGGTGGGAATTATCATCTTGAAATTCTATGTTAGAAGCCTCTGATGCTACTAAAAAAGAGACATTTCTTTCAAAATGAATAAAATTAAGTAGTATATATAATGTTATATGTTGCTATATATAATTATAATATATAATATATATACATATAATACTCAACAACATATATATGTGTATATATATACACACACACACACAGAATTATTTTACCAGTCATTTCAAATGCATGACTAAATTACCACGATCTCTTGGCCACTGTACTGGATATCTGATATTTGGGGATACTCAGCCAGGGGTATGGTCTTCTTATCTGTTTGATGAAAGCTAGGTTGTACCTCCCACTGTGTTGCTAGAGGAAACCAAGCCCTCCCCCTCCTCACTCCCTGGTAGCCAGGGAAGTTTACAGGACTCAGGCTCAGCTGATTGGGTGTTTTCTGCCAGGGTCACTGAGCCAGTGAGATCATCTATTCCAGCAAAGGGGCTGAGGATCCAAGGAGGGTGGCACAATCTCCAGATGGCTTCTGGAACAAAGCTTGGGCAGTGATCAGGCCATCTTTGGTTCCTGCCCACTCTGTCTCTGCAAACCACAATGCTCTCCAAACACACCCCTGCTCTGCTTAAGCCGCCAGAATCAAGTGCATTACATTCCTGTCTTTGACCTTTGGCCATTCCCCATTTTTATTAATAGTCTTGTACATTTCCTTAACAATTAAGAACTAAGAATCAACTGGCATTGGATTTGTGATCCTGAGTCTAAGCAGTAGCAAGCATTTCAAGCCTTACAGAAGGTGGGCTCATGGCTAGTTTCTGTTGATGAACTCCAATGCACACATGCATCCTCTGGATCCCAAAATCTTTTTCTCAATCCCCAGATGACGGAGTAACCAGTCCTTGCCATGTACTTATTCCTCCTGACCCTCCTCCACAGCTCAGGTCTTGAAGTCAGCCTCCTGGAGGCCTCAGAGATGCAACTACACTTGTATATACCTGACACTCACTGTGTGCTAAGGTTCTAGGACTCTGGGGGGCCTCAGAGGAACCACATTGCTCTCCTGGATACATTAAGAAGCATCTCCCTAAAGGCTGGTCATGGGATTTCCCAAAGGGGAAAAGGAGCTGATCATGGGGAAAATGAGCTCATTCATGGTCCTGCCCCCACTGCTCACTAGTGTCTAGGTCCAGGGCAGGTCAGCTCAGCCAGGAGAAGGGCAGCCCAGGAGCTGAGTCCCTTGAAGCCTTGCTGGGAAATTGCAGGAGTTCCCAGGGGTTTCTCTTGTGAATGGAGGTCAGAAGGTAAAGAACAGAGGCCAAGAGAGCTCCAGTCACCAAGATCCCAGGTAAAGGGCGCTGCTTCTGCATGGTTAGCTTCTATATTTCTAAATAACAGCTTTTTCTACTTCATTCTCAGCTTTTACCTTAATACAAAGTCCAAGCCACAGCACCCCCATCCCTCCCCAAGCCATCATGCCTTCATGATTATGCAGATCACTAATGAAGACACTCACTGCCAAGAAATTGTATAACCACTTCTCCAGCCACTACTGTGACTGATTCCAAACACACAATGAACTCTGCCAAGAAAACCAAGCACTACAACACAAGCCTTCAGTGCTTGTGAGAGCTCTATCAGCACAAGAACAACCGTTCGGTTAGGCTACAGGGCTCGGGTGAGAAGACCTTGGGAAGATAGGGGTAGCACGGTCATAATGACACACTCCAGAAATCATATACAAAACCCAAAAATTGAAGAACAGGAAAGAACAACAAGGCACTCAAACATATTTAATGACTTAATATAATTTTCTTTATAAGTTCAATATTGAAATATTTACCTATTGTTCTGCTAAGGAGGTGGGGCTCTGGGGCCCTCAGTGGGAGGCCTGGGATGTGGCTGTCAGGGGACCCAGCTCTGCTGGGTCCAGACTCTTGACCACAGGCACTGGGGGACGATCAAGGTGTGTTGTTTTAAGCTGTTAAGTTTTGGCAATTTGTAAGGCAGCAATGGATAACTAAGACAGAGATCCTCTCTATTATGATCCTCTTGCAAACAAAAATTTCTTTTTAATTCTTTCCATTGTCAAATTAATAGACAATCTTTAAGAAAATTTTAAAAGGAAAGACAAATTAAAATCACCATGTTTGTCACCACACAATTGCCATCATATTAATCATTTGATTCTATTTCTTTTTATTTTTTCTACTTAGAAGATTTTTTTTTTTAAGATTTTATCTTTCATGAGACACACAGAGAGAGAGAGAGAGAACCAGAGGCACAGGTAGAGGGAGAAGCAAGCTCCATGCAAGGAGCCCGACATGCGACTTGGACCTGGGACTCTGGGATCATGCCCTGGGCCAAAGGCAGGCACTAAACTGCTGAGCCACTCAGGGATCCCTACTTAAAAGATATTTTGCTAGTTATCAACATTCAGTATATATTACATAACACTTCGGGGTTTGTTATTAGCATTCATCTTTATTAATTTTATTCTAAATGCATGTATGAGGTATTCTGAATCTGAGAGATATTTCTCATTAATGATCTTACAGTAAATAACAAGCTGTGGCCCCTCCTTGCTCTAGCCAGGTGACATGAGGAGAGCCAGATGGAAGGTCTCCAGTGCGCAGACAACACCCTTTGGCTGAAGGATGGAAGATGATTCATCAATAGGCCCTCTTCTCCTTTGAGGAGGGAAATACCCTTGCTCCTTAGAGACTGTATGGCAAGGTAAAGATCAGGACAAAGTGAGGATCCAGGAGTGTAAACACAGCTGATCTTTGCACCATGCAAAGTTAGGGGCACTGACTCCCAAACAGTTAATAATCACCATATAACTTTGACTCCTCCAGAATTTAAACTACTAACAGCCTACTGTTGGCTGGAAGTATGTATCATATACATACTGAATTCTGACAGTATATACTAAATTACGATAAATACTCTATATTCAGTATACAATAAACAAAGTAATCTAGAGAATAGAAAATGTTGCTAAGAAAATCATAAGTAAGAGAAAGTACATTTACAGAACTGTACTGCATTTCCCAGAAGAAAATCCACATATTAGTGGACCCACACAGTTCACACCCACGTTGTTCAAGAGCCACTGTTTACCCCTCCAGGGCAGAACACCTAGGTCAGTTGTCTCCAAGCCCAGGCCTCACTCCTGGCTGAAATGTAAACACATATATTCTGCTTAAAGAGGTAAGCCTCTCTAGAGTTGTCTCACTATCTTCACAATTGTAAATTAACTTTAACACTTCCTTTTAGCCCAGTATTATAGACTGACTGCTTGCCTACCCCCTAAATTCCTATGTTAAAGTCATAACTCACCATGTGATGATATTTGGAGATGGGGCCTTGGGAAAGTGGTTAGAGCCAGATGAGCTTCCTTGGGTGGAGCCCGATGACGGCATTAGTGTCTGCACAAGAGACACCAGGGAGCTTATGCGCAGTCTCCATCCTGGGAGGACACAGCAGGATGGCAGTCATCTGCAAGGAGGGAGGGAGCCCTCACCAGGGACCGAATCAGGCAGCACCTGAATCTCTGGCTCCCAGCCTCCAGAACTGTGGGAAATACATTTCTGTTTAAACTGCCCAGCCTGGGATCCCTGGGTGGTGCAGCGGTTTAGCATCTGCCTTTGGCCCAGGGCGCGATCCTGGAGACCCAGGATTGAGTCCCACGTCGGGCTCCCTGCATGGAGCCTGCTTCTACTTCTGCCTGTGTCTCTTTCTCTCTCCCTGTGTCTCTCATGAATAAATAAAATCTTTTAATTACCCAAGCTGTGGTATTCTGTTACAGCAGTCTGAGCCCACTAAGACAACCAAATTCCAAGCTTCAGCAAAATTTGTTTAGAAAGCCTGCAGAAACACAAAAATGTTTACTCTACACTCCACAACATTATAAAATAATACTACTTCTCTTACAAGCTCATACTGCTGCTGAGAAACTTGGTCTTCAAGATTTCGTATACTTTTTAGTTTTTAGGTTTTTAGACATGTAGCCTTGAGTTGCTCTTGGAGGGCACAAGACACTTGCACAAAAAAAAAAAAAAAGGAAAGAAAAAAAGAAATTACAATCACCACCAGGAACAAAAATAGCCTTGCTCTCACTGGCCCCTTATGCCCCTTCACAGCCACAGAAAGATGCTCAGGAGAGAGGCTCACAGATGGGTGTTGGAGACTGTAGGGCTCCAGGCCTTGAGCCCTGTGCTTGGACAGAGAGTGCCCAGGGTTAGAGAGCAGGGAGGTTGCCCCAGGTGGGACACGGGCATAGAATTAGAATCACTCCCACAGCACCTTGCCCAGCATGGCTCCAGAATTCTGTAGCAGAACCTTGGCATCTGCCATAGGGCCCCTTCTGTTCCCCCAATGATTCCAACAGCACCCAGAAAAGCCAACTCCCTAGTCCCTCCAGGGCCTCTGAGAGCCCACCTCCCCACTTCCCCCTTAGCACCCATTCTGCAGGAAGGCCTTGGAAGCCACCTGACCATGTCTAAGAGCCTGGTCCAAGGTCAAGGTGTTCTGTCTTGATTGTTTTAAGCAGAGCCAAGGAAGGGAAGAAATGCCTATGAGTTTCTGCCTCCTTATAGTTAGGTTACTTTTCTGCTCCTGACCAGACAGCTCTGCAGTTAGTTCTCTTGTTGCAGGATTAGTAAATACTTTAAATATTTTTAAAATACCAATGCCTGGGTATCACCCCAAACCAACTAGTCTCCAGGGAGTATCTCTCACACTCTGGGCAGTAATGACATGCACCTCATGACAAGTACCTTTAGCCAGACTCTATTCTCTAACCTTGCATCACAGAGATGTCAAACATTCAGCCAGCAAGTATTTATGGAACTTCTGCTGGGTGCCCAGCCCATGGGGACTTGGAGCCGTGCTAGGAGATTGGGAGAATCGCTGGCTTAAAGATGCTTCCATCTACTGATGTTCAAAGTATAGTCCAGGCAGGCTGGAAATCGCATGAGACCCTCAAAGGAGTGCATGAGGTCAAAATTATTTTCATAATAATACTGGAATACGGCTTGCCTCTTTCATCCTCCTGGCATTTGCACTGGCTGTCACAAACATTGATGGGTAAAGCTGTGAGGCTTTGCACAACTCATAGAGTGGCTCTATACCAGAGTCATTTGCTTCTCCACCACACACACTCACAAATTTTTAAAAGTGCCAATTCTCCTTAAGATTGTCCTTGATGAAGCAGTAAAACATATTATTGTATTAAATTTGAGTTGGCATAGAAGACTTCCAGTGCATACCCGCATGTGATGGTTGTCCCGAGGAAATCATCTGCAGGATTGCGTGCATTGCAAGTGGATCTGGACACTTTTTTTTTTTTTTTTGCATAGAATACCATTTTTACTGGAGAGAATAAAATCTCATTTTACTTGAAAGAATGACAAATAAACAATGATTATTCAGACTTGGGTATTTGACAGATATTTCTTGGAAAATGAACAAAGTGAGCCTGCCATTTCAAGGGAAACAATGACAGTATTTGTTGCCAATGATAAATTTGAGCATTCAAGAAAAAATTAGAATCTTGTGAAACTGTAACTGCCATCCTAAGCTTGACAGCCTCTGAATATATGAAGACTTTTCTGATGAGATCAGTGGTTATGTTATCAAACTTGAATTTTTGATGTATGATGGTGAAAACTCTCAACAATGGGGAAATAGTACGTAGCTCCATGAATCTTCCCAAGGACCCATGTGTGACGGTACATTCCTGGGTAAGAAATCCATTCACAAAGCAAGTTAGAGCAATAGTTTAAGGGGAAACAGGATAAATGGTTTCAGATTCCACATGACAATTAAGAAACACCACGTGTCACATTTTGGCACAGTAACAAAGCAGCAGATCTACAACTATGTGAAAAGGCTGCAAAAGAAAATTGATCCCCTCCTCCAGGGGCATATTTTTCCCAACACTTCAACCAGGACAACCTACTGCACAGTATTGCCTATGGAGGAAGCTGGGTGAACCCAACTGTTTCACATTAAACCAGATATTAAAGAGACTTGCAAAAACTGTAAAAATTGCCACTAAATTTATTTTTGAGACATATAGCTAGTTTTCACAAAAAAGCATCTTTTATGTTTATATGCAATGCTTCATTGTTTAATGCATAAATAAATATTTAAAACTTGCTCAGGTTCAAACAGGAAAAATACAGATTGATACAGTCCACACAAACAAAAAGCTCCTTGGGATCCCGAATCATTTTGAAGATTGGAAAGGAACCTGAGACCAAAACGTTGGAGACCTGCAGCTTTAAAGTAAACTGAAATCCATTAGGCTAGAGGTGAAGCCCGGCTGTGCCCCCGTGGACGACCTGATGCTCCACAGGCCTGTCATTCAGGCACCCCTGGGCTCCGGTGCTGGCATGGTGCCAATGGCTGCACACCCATTCCTGACTAGACACTTTGAGGGTTCAAGGCCCAAGTGGGGAAATTTGTTCTAAAAAGCTTAAGTTGGGGCAGCCCAAGCAGCTCAGCAGTTTAGCGCCACCTTTGGCCCTGGGGAGTGATCCTGGAGACCCGGGATCAAGTCCCACGTCGGGCTCCCTGCAAGGAGCCTGCTTCTCCCTCTGCCTGGGTCTCTGCCTCTCTCTCTCTCTCTCTCTCTCTCTCTCTCTCTCTCTCTCTCCCCCTATGTCTCTCATGAATAAATAAATAAAATCTTAAAAAAAAAAAAGCTTAAGTGGAAGAATAAAGAAGCAGCTCTGAAGAGCACAAGGGGTCTAGGTAGGAAATGGAGTCTAAAGACTCCCACAGAGGTGGGTGGAAGGTTCATTCCACTGGCATGTTGCTGGAAAAGTCAAAGATGGAGAGAACTATTTGTATTAACCTGACCCCTCTTGCGATCAGGTTTTTCCTAGAAGGTCTAGGACGAGCAGTCATGCACACCTTAGTAAGACCTACAGAGGGAAACTATGGCTTCTCTTCCGTAAGACCATCTGCACTGCCTGAGTGAGACTTTTGCTGCATGGGCATATGCAGAAAAGGGGTAGATTGTCTGGAGGCCTGCAGTCTCTGAGGGGGAAGTAGGGGACACACACTTTGAAGTAGCTGAGGATACTCAGGTGTTTTTATTTTAATATGCTAAATAATATGCATAATAATTATATGCACAATATGCATAATAATATGCATAATTTCTAATATGCTAAATACTATAAATATGATCATTATGAGCTAAAACTCTTTAGGATTTTTTATGACTTTTAGGAGTTGAATGAACTCCTGAGACCAAAAAGTTAGAGAACCGCTCCTCCGTGGGGGTGGCAGGCACCCCTAGGTCTCGCTTTGGTGCCATGATTACTCATCAGCTTCATATGGAGCATCTGAAGGGGAAGGACTGCGGTTCCCAGCAGTCAGTCCTCCATCTGCCCTGAAACTCTATCCTGGCCTGGCCGCCAACACATGGATGCAGGAAAGCTTGTTCGTGAGCTCCCTGCTGATCAACCCATCCCACGTGGAGGGCACAAGTGAACTGCGGCCTATTTCCAAATGAATTTAGGGCCAGGCTGCAAAAAAGGGGGAGACACCAGCTGCTCTGTGTCCCTGAGGCTATTTTTTAGATAAAGGAGCCCAGAAATACCCTTCTCCAGAGCATGGATGACTCTGCTCAAACAGCACATACCAGGAGACTCAGGCCTATGTGCTTATCGGGCATCACCCAGGAGAATACTGGGGTGGAGAGGAGACCACCAAAGGCAGGCTGGGGCATCACAGCATAAGGACCAGGTGTCTCACAGCACTGAGAGCCCAGAGAGGTCCATGAGCCTCTGGCCTGTGCACTCTGGGGACCAGACACCACCTAGGCCCTTCCTTACCTTTGAAGTGTGGGATCTTTGCCAAATATCAATGCCCAATTAGTCTGGATTCATTCCTGGCAATTTAATAATATCTGGGTTCTGGACTGAGTGTTTCTATGTGTTCTTTATTTCAAGAATGGTTTGAGTGGGGATCCCTGGGTGGCGCAGCGGTTTGGCGCCTGCCTTTGGCCCAGGGCACAATCCTGGAGACCCGGGATCGAATCCCATATCAGGCTCCCGGTGCATGGAGCCTGCTTCTCCCTCCGCCTGTGTCTCTGCCTCTCTCTCTCTCTGTGACTATCATAAATAAATAAAAATTAAAAAAAAAAAAAAAAAGAATGGTTTGAGTGCGTGTGTCGTCCTTCCCTGTGTGGCAGGGCCAGAAGCAACCTGGTCTGCATGCAAATGTCAAGAGGGCTGAAAACCAAGCCTGGCCTCATGGTGTGCAATCAGCAGCACTGCCCGAGACAGGTTGAAGAGCGTGGACAGAAACTCAGAGATCCTTCCAGAGACCACTGAGCATACAAGCAGCAACCTAGAGAGGGCTCCTGACCTCCCAAGGGTCTGCCTTTCCTCCAACAAGGACCAGCCTTCTATAACAGATGGCCTTCTTGGCCAGGACAGTGCTTAGGATAGAGGCCCCTGGAAGTTTCCACTCAAGCTGAGGCCTATATGTTCTAAATGGAAGATTTCCTTCCCAACAAATAAACAGCAGCTCCCCACTCCTGCTCCCGTGCAGGGGGCCCTCAGTCCAGCTCTACGCCCTACCTTCTCCCGGGCCTTTCCACAAAGAAATCTGGTGACAAGCACCCCCTCCAGAGCTCCCTAAACAGTACCCCACGTTAACTAACCACTAGCCCCCAACTCAGTCCTCTGCTTTGGAAAAAGACATTTCCTTAATGCTCTGCCTGTCACCATTTCTCTGAGAATCACACTCCCAGGCCCTTTTCTGGAATCCTGGGACAGCTGAGCCTCTTCCGGCTCCTGAAACCCTTAGTGGGCTGTGTTCCTGCATGCAGAACCTCCTGAGCGCTGGCCTCTGGGCCCACTGGCCTGGTGGTAGGCTAAGGCCCAGCTGCCGCCATGCCTGCACCATCCACCATACACAGGGCTTCTGCCAGCAAGGCCCCAGGGGCTGGGCCTTTTGTAAATCCACCTTCTGTTTGGTGGGGGAGAGGGTGATCAGACACAGGCCTGTCCTCGGGAACACCCAGCCTAATCCACAGCCAAGCCTAAAATTTCTCTCAAAGCACGTGAGGGAGGGCTGAATCTTTAAACTGACTTCCTAATGTTTTTGTTCTTGGCAACCAGATCTCACTGGGGATTTTTCGAGTTCTTAAGCCAAGTCCATTTCCCCTTCTTAAAAAGTAACACTACCAAGAACAGCATCAGGATTGTGTCGGAGAACATCCTGGTCTTTAGGGGAGGCACAGTGAAGTATTCAGAGTAGAAGTGCCATGTTGGCAACTGGCTCTCGTGCAGGACACACACACACACACACACACACACACACACACACACAGCGTAAGAGACCAGGCAGGCATGGCCACGTGTTAACAAGGAGTGAATCTCAGTGGGACAGAAATGGGTGTTCACCCGTCCCATTCTTTACATTTTTCTACAGGCTTGAAATTTTTCAAAATTAAGTTTGCAGGGGGAGAAAAAGAAACCTGAAAAAGTAACCCCACAGTTGAGAGTCTCTCTGTTGACCTCCTGCCAGTAGAAGTATGGCTTAGGGTCTATCCTCCAGGGTCTTGTTGGGCCCACCACCCTTTTGGAGTCTTCCGGAACCTTCTAGAGCTACAATTCCTGAGAAATCAAGATGCATGTTCCGAGGCAGGGGACTCCAAGTCCCCTCAGGCTCCAGCTTTCCACAATGCAGTACCTCTCTTGGTGGCTTCCTGGCCACCTGAAGGTGCTCTCCTGGCATGACTGGAGCATCCCTGTTTCCAAGAACCAACGGGGGCCTAGATAGTGCTAGTTCACCCACCAGGGGCCTCAGATGGTCGGGCCAGCAGCTCCACCTAGTGGTGAGATGGGCCAGAGCCTCCCCAAGGGCAAAGTACCCAGCCAGGCCTCCCTTTCCGGAGGACCTTACTCAGCCCTTGGAGAGGCAGCACGTTGCAGATAAAGAACATTAGCTCTGGAAGCAGAGAGCTTGCAGTAGGTGCCCAATAAATTCTGTTGACTTCATGGACAACTGAGATCCAAACCAATTTTTGAGCAAGCTATTTAACAGGCCTAAGCCTCTGTCTTCTTATCTGAAAAGTGGGGATAATAAACTCCAAGGGCACCTGGGTGGCTCAGTCAGTTAAGCGACTGCCTTCAGTTCAGGTCATGATCCCGGGGTTCTGGGATCGAGCCCCACATTGGGCTCACTGCTCAGCAGGGAGTCTGCTTTTCCCTTGGCCCCTGCTCCTATCCTCTACTCATGCTCTCCCTCTCTGTCTCAAATAAATAAATAAAATCTTAAAAAATAAATGCATTCCAAGTGGCAGTGGTGAAAACTAAGAGAAAGTTGGAAGCCCCGGAAAAGGCAAGTCATTCTTCAGTCATGATTGTCCAGAACTAAGTGCAGCCAGAGAAGGCCCCAGACAGAGAGAAAGCTTTCTGCAGGATCCGTGGGGAAAGACACGGGGAGATGTGAGTAGGGTGTCTGGGCCCCATCTGCAAAGGCTCAGAGTGGGGGCGGGACCCCCTCCCCACATCCACACTGGTCGAGGCAGAGCTCAGCACGAAGGGACAGCAGGAATGCAGGGCAGGGGCCCAAAGCTCAGGCAGCTCAGAGGGGCAGCTTCCAAGGCAGCTGTGCAGACCCACAGTGATCTGGGCCTGGCGAGCACCCAGGGGGCAGGAGACCTAAACTGAGGCTAGAGAGAGCAGTAATCAAATACATCTGGACATATCCCACTTTTAGAGATTCACAAAGTCTACTAATATGCTAACGTATTAAGACCTAGAGACCTACAGTAAATAGGACTGATTGTTTCCCAAATGTATTTGATCATGGAAAACTTTAATACATTAGCAAGGTCATACAAACAGCCTATTACATGAGCATTCTAGCTGCTAACACACGGGAAGCCACTGGTCTTTGTTGGCCAGATGTGACCTTGTGATTTCCTCACTAGAATTCTAGTCAAGGTGGGTCAGAATATAACTTAACCGTCTTCATCTGTGTCACTGCTTCAAGTCTCTGGGAACAGAGAATAAGCTATTTATCAATCACCTGCTCTGTACCATGTAGAATCTCATTTACCTCTCACAACCATTCTGTGTAAGGATTATTATCCATGTGCCGCAGAGGGAAAAACAGGTGCTCAAGAAGACTGGTAACTTGCCAGGAAGCAGTGGAGCATATATACACACATACAATTTATACATATAATATATGACATAAATATATTAAAACATGTAATATATAATATATATAATAAACATGTAGTTGTGTGTCCAGTATGGCAGCCACTGGCCACAGGAAGTAGTTGAGCACTTGAATTGGGGCTAATCCACATTGGTATAAATATTACTAATGTCTTATTTTATAATTTTTTGTGAAAAAATATTTTGTTGGAAAAAATTATAAAATGGCACCTAAGTATATGTTTATATCAATAACATTTTGAAAGGATAATATTTTGGGTGTATTGGGTTAAAAAATACATTATTAAAATTAATTTGATCTGTCTCTGCACTTTTTTAGTTGTAAAAGAATTGTGGTCGAAGAAAATTTAAAATTGCTCTAGAAGTTGTATAAAAACATCTACTTAACCTCTTTCATGTGTACCATTCCTTCAAATAAACTAAATGGTACCAAACAAAAAAAATTTTAATTGCATACATGGCCCAAGTTTTCTTTCTATCAGACGGCACCATTCTGGAAGTTTATACACTTCTTCCTCCCTCTGACCTACTGCATAGTAGGTGCCTCATAATATTTGCTGTTTTGGGGACAAGTATTGATTGATGTCTTGATTTCTAAAAATACACTTGATCCAGTCTCCTTGGCCTCAGCCTCAGAATAGTGAGCTTCAAGTGGGAAAGAGACCCCAGACAGAGAACATTAGCGAAGAAACTTTTTAAAAGAAAGACAGAGAGAGACACACACAGGATCAGCCTCTCCTGGGAGAAGAATGTAATGTCAAAGCACTTTAAGGAGTCAAAATGAAAACCATCCTCACCCCATCCTTCATCTGACATTGCTTCTCCAACACACCAGTCAGGGAGCCCTAGTGTTGAGAAACTGGCCACTGCATAGCTGTAGCTGAAGACAAAGACTAGGTGGTCATGGTTTATACCCCATGACCCCCTACCCCTATACTCCACTTCAACCCCCTGATTGAACCAGTGACACTTGACTAGAGGTTTGCTGCCAACTTAAGGCATTACCTGATGGGGAAAGAGGAGTCTGGTCTGTCAAGCGCTTGCTCTTAGAAACAAGGGTGGGAAGCCATGGAAAGGAACAGTGGCTGGGACAGTGGGCACTAACTTGCAGTTTCTTATATAGAATAGAGAAATCGGCAGGCCTTTGTTCCTGGCTCCTGGGAGGCTGGCCCTAAACCCTTGGGATTTCCCATGGCGGATTCTTTGGACCATACCTGATGGTTTATGCTAACGAGGTGACTCAGAAAGGAGGCTGGTCATCTCAGAAAGACCAACCATATGACTACAGGTTTAGGACTTTAAGCAATGTGATACCAGCCTGACCTTGCGGGGGAAAAGGGATAGGAGATGGAATCACATGGGCCCCAGTTCAATCAATCATGACTACATAATAAAGTCCCAACAAAAACTCTGACACTAAAGCTCAGGTGAGCTTCCACAATTGGCAATGACCTGCAAAGGGTCACACGTCGATATGCTGGGAAGATAATGTGTCCTTGGGGGTGACTCCCCCTAATGCATCTCTCACTTTGACCGGTTCTGGTTAACATCCCTGTGTCATAATAAAACTATAGTTGGAAGTATTATTGTTCTATAGTACTATAGTACTACAGCCACCCAGCTGGCTCAGTCAGTTGAGTGTCTACCTCTTGATTTTGGCTCAGGTCATGAGATCGAGCCCCACATCAGGCTCTGTGCTCAGTGCAGAGTGCTTGTCCCTCTCCCTCTTTTCTTCTTTGTCTGTCTCTCTTCCTCTCAAGTAAATAAATAAATAAATAAATAAAACCGTAAGTACAGCATTTTCTTGAGCTCTATGAGTCTTCTAGTAAATTATTGAACACAAGGGGATAGTGACGGCCCCTAAATTTGTAGCCAGCTGGTCAGAAGTGAGGGTGGCCTGGGGACCCTTCAACTTGCAGCTGGTGTCTGAAGTGAAGAAAGTCTTGTGAAGTACAATGCTCTTAACTCATGAAGTTGGGCCCACCTCCAGGTAGCTGGCTGAGATGCAGGGACAGAAGCCATGAGGAGCATCAGGGCCATGCAGGAAAGCCAATGTGCTGTGTGTCATCAGGAGCTACAGGTCAATTGAGGCTCTGGGAGAGACAGGATGTGCAGGGAGGGGAAGGGAGGAGAGAAGCAGATTCCGAGAGAGTCATGATAATATTAACCTTCTTCCTATGGCCAGGCAGCCCAGAGAAGCTCTGAGAGGTCAACACTACCACCAGAGGGAAGCCAATGGGGACCCAGGGCACGGGGCAAGGGGAGGCAGGGGTCATTTCACAAGTCCTGTAGTGTGTCAGCAGGGAGGCTGGAATTCAAGCCCAGGCAACACACACACCATGCTTTGTAATGGCTCAGTCCCCAAGGACCAGTCATAATGGGACACATGGTTTCCCTCCTCAGATCCACCATCCTAACCTGCAGCCCAGAGCTCAAACTGTCCCACACTTATTTTTACCTCTCAGCAGTCAGTGATGAGCAATTACCCTGAGAGGCCTATTTCATTAAGCACTGTGGGAGAAGCCACACAGTGACCTTTTGCTAAGTCCCAACTATGTGCCAGGTGCTTTGTGCATGTGGCTTAACTCATCCTTATCCAGCAAAATAGCTGTTCCATCCCTAGTATTTATGTGAAGACCTCAAGGTCCCTGAGTACTTGCCAAGGTCAAGTGCTGGACAGAACTGAGGTCTGGACAGACCCAACCCCCCATGTGTCTGCATTAAAGCTCAGAGGTGTCTCCAGCATCCTACTACTCATCCCAGGAGCTTCAGGGCAGGGTGAGAATGGCAAGTGTTTGGGGAAGCCTCACCTGGCTGCGATGTTCAGGACAATAGTAAAGAGACAGAATTCTGGGATGGAGCAGATGCCCACCTGCTACCAAGATGGATCACTTTTATGGCACCCTATCCTCTGGCCTCCTTTGAAGCAGGGTTAGCTGGGAGTCATTTGCTCAGGGAGCCCCATGCTGCTCTTCCAGAATAATCTATTTATGGAAATTGCTTCCACACCCTAGAGGAGGGTGTTACTTATCTCTTTCTGTCTCTACCAAAAGCCATAATGCTTTGTTTGTTTTCTTTTAAAAAACTTAGTTTTAAGAGAAATATGTTCTGGCCATATTTTTTGTCACACAGAAGGCACTTTCAAACATTCCTGGGGGTCTCTGGGGGTTGTCTTGACATCCTGTTCGAGGAGCAGCCCACTTGCTTTTGCATCTCCAATCCCACTCAGGCTCTGGGGGATCCAGGAAGGCCTCTGCAAGCAGCACTGTAAACCTAAGTTTTCACTGAGGCTGTAATTTAAAATCCATATGGGTGGTAATATTAACACAACCACCTACCACATGTCTGACATTTAAAAACCCACGCTGGGTACCCAGAGAGTACTTGTGGTTTCACTACACCCACAAACACAGACCTCCCCTGGCAGCCAGCATTTACTCATGACAATAAGCTCGCTCTCTACGGGGCCTTCCGCTCCCGCTGCCCTACCCAACTGATGGCCAAAGTAGGTCCAGTTCTTCAGCAAACAGCCTAAGGACGAAAGAAGCCAGCAAAGTTCTAGAGAAGATTTTTATTATCCAATAGCTAAATTAGAGCCTTTAGAGAAAACAAAGCATTTGTCAGTGACTAAAATCTCTGTGTTGGTTCTGAAATGTGCCCCATATGGAGAACCAGAGCCCTTAGGCTCTTATGCTCTAGGAGCATACACAGGACATATTGGATTGAGAAGGAAGAATATGAGAAAGGGAGCCCTCCTGCCATGAAGGCAGGATTCATGCCCTGAGCAGAGTTAGAATTGAGACCCCACAGAGCTAGGGCCCCTGAAGGGCTACACTTTCAGAGATTAAAAAAAAAAAAATCCTCCCAGTGGCAAAATTACAAAGGAGCTTGTCCAGACTGTCTTATAAAGTTTCCATGAGAATAACACAGCCACAGGAGTGCCCTCATGCATTGTCCAGGAACCCCACTGCTGAGAAATGAGAAAATAGCTGTCCCAAGCTGTTAATGCCCTGGATGTCTCTGGCAAACACAAATGTGAAGCTTCTTTGAGGAACACACCCTCAATCTGGGCTGTATGTGCTCTACAGATGAGGCACCACCAACAGGGATGCATAATCCAAAACCACAATGCAAGTGAAGAAACCAGCCATGGTGAGCAAGAGTCAAAGTCACTGAACTGGACTACTAAGAATTCCAGATAATAGAACAAGATGATCTGATTATAAGATAATTATTTTCACATTTATTAAAGAATAAAAGAAGGAATCAAAGAGCAACATATTATTAAAATATGTTAGCAGGAGGTGCATGCATGGCTCAGTTGGTTAAATGTCTGCCTTCAGCTCAGGTAATGATCGTAGGGTCCTGGGATTGAATGCCCCATAGGGCTCCCTGCTCAGCAGGGAGTCTGCTTCTCCCTGTCCCTCTCCCTCTTTCCCTGCTCATGCTCACTCTCTCTCTCTCAAATAAATAAATAAAATCCTTAAAAATATATGTTACCAGGCATGCAGGAAAATGAACTAACTAATGTTTACAGAATGGAAAGCAGTGGTTATTGAACTGGGACTCAATAGGTGTGTTCAGCAGCAGGCAAACACAGCTGAAAGAACAAAGGTAAGCTGGAAAGTAAGCCTGAAGAGTTCCCCAAGAATGCCACTCAGGAAAGACAAAGATGGAAATCTTGAAAGAAAATATAGGAGACATGGAAGGCAGAATGAGAAGAACCAACTTATATTTAATAGAAGTTCCTGAAAGAGAATAAGAGAGAATAGAAAAAAGAACATTTTCTGGGATGCCTGGGTGGCTCGGTGGTTGAGTGCCTCCCTTCGGCCCAGGTTGTGATCCTGGAGTCCCAGGATCAAATCCCATATCGGGCTCCCTACATGGAGCCTGCTTCTCCCTCTGCCTGTGTCTCTGCCTCTCTCTGTGTTATCTCTAATGAATAAATAAATAAAAATCTTTTAAAAAGAAAAAAAGAACATTTTCTAAAGAAAATAAGGGCTGAGAATTTTCCAGATTTGATGAAGGACATGAATTGTCTAGTTTAAGGATTATAATTAGCTGTACATAAGATCAATAAAAATAATGAAATTGGAGGACTTAAAGACCAAGAGTAAGGACAGCCGGACAGACCAGATAAATTCCCTACAAAGTAGGAATAGACTCTTTCTCACCAGCAATAACCAAAGCCTGATGACAACAGGATAATATCTTCAAAGTGTTGAGAGAGAATAATCACCAGTGCAGTTTCATATTCAACTAAATTATCCAAGGAGGAGGGTGGCTTCTAGATGTAGCCACAAATATACAGGCAAAGCAGAGGATGGAAGAACATGTTCAATGATACCAGAAGAATGAGATTAGCAACAGTCAGACTGGGGGGGGGGGTGGATTTTCATAGGACAAATGACCTGGTTTCTGCAATAAACAAATCGCAAGGAAATTTTAGGAAGAAAGAAAGAGGAAAAGAAGGAGAACCCTAAAGAAGACTTAAGAGACAAATCAGCCAATCTCAACAAATGGACCTTATTTGAATTTATTTAAATCATGTAAAAATTTTATTCATGAGATGATTGGAAGTTTGAACACCAACTGGGTATTTCATAATAATAATGAATCTCCGTTATTTTTTTAGGTGTTATTATGGTATTAAAGTTATCTGTTTTAAATAATCCTTATGTTTGAG
Organism: Vulpes lagopus; assembly: GCF_018345385.1. Lineage (NCBI taxonomy): Eukaryota > Metazoa > Chordata > Mammalia > Carnivora > Canidae > Vulpes > Vulpes lagopus. The sequence continues at coordinate 3,205,628 of NC_054847.1, read as the reverse complement.
AGATGTACCTTGAACTATTAACACATGTGTTGAGGGGCACCTGGGTGGCTCGGGGGCATCTGCCTTTGGCTCAGGTCATGATCTAAGGGTCCTGGGATCAAGCCCCAAATCAGACTCCCCACAGGGAGCCTGCTTCTCCCTCTGCCTAAGTCTCTGCCTCTCTTTCTGTATCTCTCATGAATAAATAAATAAAATCTTTTAAAGAAACACATGTGATAATATGATGTGTAGTGTTTGCTTCAAAGTAATCTAGTAAGTGGAAATACATATAAAACCAGATTGGCTACGACTTGATGATTGTTGAGGCTGATAGTAGGGGGCTCATTACTCTATATATGTGGCTGCTTGAAACTTTTCACAATTAAAGTATTATAGTAATAGTCATAATAAAATAAGTTGTTAGTTGAAAAAGCATCTTTTAGGTATGTGGATAAATATGTTAAGCTACATTAATATAATGAAATACTATGGAGAGTTATTAAAGAAACAGCGACATGTAACAACAGGAATACATAACATAATGTTGAGAGAATAAAGCCGGCTGTGGAGTATGACACTATTTATATAAAATTTGAAAACATAGGGACACCTGGGTGGCTCCGCAGTTGAGCATCTGCCTTTGGCTCAGGGCGTGACCCCAGAGTTCCGGGATAGAGTCCCATATAGGGCTTCCTGCATGGAGACTGCTTCTCCCGCTGCCTATGTCTCTGCCTCTCTGTGGATGTGTGTCTCATGAATAAATAAATAAATAATCTTTAAAAACAAAACAAAACAAAAAACAAAAAAGGATGACATTTCCAGACAAAACTGAGTTTACTACCAATACATTTGTTCTGTTTTATGTGACGTTTTCTTAAACTTTTTTCCAGTTTTATTGGGATATAATTGACAGCATTGTATGAGTTTAAGGTGTACAGCATAACAATTTGACATATAGTGAAATGATTACTACAATAAGCTGACTTAATATCCTCATCTCTTATAGATACCAAAAAAAAAAAAAGGAAGAAAGAAAGAAAGAAAAAGAACAAAAGATGTTTTCTCCTTGGAATGAGGACTCTGAGGATCTACTCTCTTAACAATCTTTGAATACCAGATGGCAGTGCTCACCTCAGTCATGTTGACTGACATCCCTAGGTTACCACTAACGGATTTTTATTGCTACAACTTCTAAATTATGTACTTCAGGAAGAAAGGAATTAACACCAGAAGGAAGATCTGAGATGCAAGAAATAAATGGATGGCAAAGAGAGAGGTAAATATGTGGGTAAATCTAAAAGAGTGTTTATGCTATAAAACCATAATTACAGTAGTAAGTAATAAGGAGGTTAGAAAAGGTGAACCCAAAGACAGGGCAGGAGGGACACATAAGACAGAAGGGGGGTGGGTGGCGGAGTTAACCCTGCTGACGTCCCTGTGTCATGAGGAGAAGGTAGAGATGCAGATTAATCTCAGACTTGGTTAATGATGTATGTTAAAAGTTTAGGGGATGGGGCCCCCTCGGCTGGCTAGGTCATAAACTGTACACTCTTGATCTAAGGGTTGTGAATTCAAGCACCACTTTAGGTGTAGAGATTACTTATAAATAAAATCTTAGGGACCACTGGGTAGGTCAGTTGGTTAAGCATTTGCCTTTGGCTGAGGTCATTATCCCAGGATCCTGGGATCAAGCCTCAAGTGGGGAATCCTTGCTCAGTGGAAGTCTGCTTCTCCCTCTCCCTCTGCCCCTTCCCCATCCCCCTTCCAGCTTGTGCTGTCTCTCAAATAAATTTTAAAAATCTTTTAAAAATAAATAAATAAAAATAAAATCTTTTTAAAAATTTAGGAGTGATCATTAAAAAAGTAAGAAGAGAGGGGATCCCTGGGTGGCGCAGCGGTTTGGCGCCTGCCTTTGGCCCAGGGCGCGATCCTGGAGACCCGGGATCGAATCCCACATCAGGCTCCGGGTGCATGGAGCCTGCTTCTCCCTCTGCCTGTGTCTCTGCCTCTCTCTCTCTCGCTCTGTGACTATCATAAATAAATAAAAATTAAAAAAAAAAAAAAAAAAAAAGTAAGAAGAGAGTGCATTGTTGCCAAGCCAGTGGGGAGGGGAAAGGGAAAAAAACTCAATCAAATCAAAAAGAAGTCAGGAAAGGAGAATCAAAGGAGACGGAGGGAGAGAGGTTAAACAGAAAGCACAAAATAAAATGTAAGATAAATCCAAATGTGTCAGTGATCACAATAAATGTTAAGAGTTAAATGACAGAGATCACCAAATGGGATTTTTTTTTTTTCAATCCAGCTATGTTCGGTTTACAAGAGAGACATCTGGGACATAAGAACATAGTATGATTGAAAATAAAAGAATTGGGGGGGGGGGGGGGTGGAGGGAAGAGAAGAGGGTTACAATGGGAATAGAAATACCAGGCAAATAAAATAAAGATGCAGTAGCTAAAGAAATGGCAGATGGATATGGGCTTTAAGACAAAAGTACCTGGAGGGCATCAATGATAATGACAATGGTGATGACAAATGGGATAGGTCACCAGGAAGATAAAACAACACTTTACTTGGATGCACCTAATAACGTGAACCAAAAATATATTAAGCAAAACCTGATAAATCCACAATCAGAGTGAGAATTTTTAACAGAACATTTTCAATAACTGGCAGGCAAACGTTAGTAAGCAGACAGATGTTCTCGACGCTCACCACCAAGCCTGTCCTAATAAGACATATGTTGAGCCCTGCACACAACAAGCACAGATGCAATATTTTAAAAAATTAACCCTGTATGAGACCACAAAGCAACCCTCAACAACGTCATGCAGGTCACAATACAATGAAATTAGCAATTTAAATCTCAGGAAGATCAGAGAGGGGCACCTGACTGGCTCAGTCAGTGATGCCAGTGATTCTTGGTCTCCGGATTGCAAGTTCAAGCCCCATGTTGGGTGTAGAGATTACTTAAAAAGAAAATCTTAAAAAAGAAAAGAAGGTGCGGATCTACATGGCCTCCTTTCCACCCTGGGCAGATTCACATGGCCCATTCCAGGCAACAGGTCTGGTCCTTGTCTTAAAAAGTAAGAACGCCGTAGCGCAGACTTGCATGCCACACTTTGTCCAGTGTGGGCCTGACCTGTCCCTGGTTTCAGCTGGGACCTGAAGGCTTCCTGGAGGCCCGAAGAAGGAGCACCACAAGGTCTCCCTGGGCCCCAGCTGTGACCAAGGCACAGGGGCTCTGTGTCTTTCAGCTGAGCCGGCAGGTGGTGAGTTCCCACTCCCCCAGCCGCAGCCTGGGGTTATCTCCTCACCCCAGGCTGAGTGAGCCACTCAGAAGGAGCCTGACCCTCACTGCTTGCAGGCTGTGGGGTACAGGCCCTGGTGTCCAGCTCACACCTGGAAGAGTCCCCACACTAGCCTGGACACACAGCGAGGCAGGGCAGGGGGGCAGCAGAGCCAGGGCAGGGGGTGGAGTCTCCCCAAGGAAAGAGCTTGGATGGGCCACGGGACCCAGAGAGAAGTGGACCCTGGATGCCCCATGGCTGGTGACAGTCATAAGAAGCCACTTGGAGGAAAGGCATTGCCTGCTTCTTGTCTGTACAGTTGGCGGATCCTCATTTAGAAAAACCCCAAAGGAGGGAGGGTCAGCTGGGCATGCCTGCTCAGGCCAAAGAGCCCGAAGCCAGATCTCCCGTGGCCATCAGAAGCCACCCTTCCCCTTCCTGCCACCTCTTCTTCCTCTGCCAGCTCCAAACCCGGAGGAGGGCGGGGGGACACCAACCTGTCCCTCCCTCGGGGGCTTCCCTGGGCCGCCCAGAGTGGAGGGGGCGCTGGGGCTTGTCTGTGAGTGAACTTCAGGGATGTCTTATTATCTTCATTATTAAATGAGAATGTTACAGCAGCTAAAAGTAACTGAAGGCGTTTCTTCTCCAGCGGTGACCTCGGGTCAGGGTGCCACAGGCCAAGCCTGTCCAACACCTCGGGGAACAGGAACCCCGGCTGCCGTCCGGCTGTTAGCGTTTGCTCAGTGCGGCGGCCAGGCCAGCGTGCAGCCACCATCCCTGCAGCCTCCAGCCGGTGCCGAGGCCTGCCCGGGCGGAGCAGCCTGGAGCTGATTCTCACCACGCGCCCCGCACCTCCGCAGCTCTCAGGCCTGCCAGGAGCTGAGCCCTTTGGACCTGCACGTTCTTAGAAGTGGAGTTTGGAGTCTGCGAACCCTGAAGCAGGGAACAGATGCTGCAGGTCCCACCAGTCTCACACCCAGGGCTTTCACGTACCTCGTCTCCCTCCCTGCTCCTTCCCTCCCTCACCCGTGTGTCTGGATCTGACCTCAGCTCCAAAGGGAAGGGCTGGCTGACCATGGCCTGGCCTGACCATGGCCAACCCCCACCCCGAGTCCTAGCACAGGGGAGGTCCTGTACTTAAATCGATCATCTCTAACAGTTATTCAAAGAAAAGGGTAGCTCTCCGAAGAACCTAATTTATAGTCAGTTTGCCTGGTTAGTGGATAGTGATGAAAAAGAAATGAAAAATGAGGTTATTGATCAATCCAATCGTTGGCTTTGAAGACATGTTTTATTATGGGAATGCACACACGCTTACACAAGGCAGGGGGAATGTCACAAATCCTCCAGGTACCCTGCACCCAGCTCCAGCAGTTAGCACTGGGCCGACTCAATCACCTGGCCCTCCACCACCCCCGCACATCACCCACCCTCCACAGCACCGCTATTTTAAAGCAGATCCAAGATGTCATAGCAGCTCATCCCATTGGTATCTCTCAGAGATAACTCCAAGAGAGAAGATCTCTCTTTTAATGTAATAACTACTACTAGCACACTAAAAAAAAAAAAAAAAAACAGTAATTCCTTTTTTTTTTTTTTTTTTTTTAATTTTTATTTATTTATGATAGTCACAGAGCGAGAGAGAGAGAGGCAGAGACACAGGCAGAGGGAGAAGCAGGCTCCATGCACCGGGAGCCTGATGTGGGATTCGATCCCGGGTCTCCAGGATCGCGCCCTGGGCCAAAGGCAGGCACCAAACCGCTGGGCCACCCAGGGATCCCCTTTTTTTTTTTTTTTTTTAATTTTTATTTAAAAACAGTAATTCCTTATCATCAAATACAGTGTTCGAATTTCCCTAATTATCTCTTAAATGTCTCTTTATGAGTGGTTTATTTAAATCTGGATTCAATCCAAGTCCAGCATCACATGTGGTCAATATGTCTCTTAAATCTCTCATAATCTGCAACAGTCCCCTTCCTTTTTTTCTTTTTCCTTTTTTGCTTATTTGCTAAAAACAAACAAAACCAGTTGTCATGTAGATTTCACTATATTCTGGGTTCTACTGATTGCATCTGCATGAAGTTGTTGTTTGGGATTTTTTGTTTTTTGTTTTTTATTTCTTTGGGGTTTTTTGGAAAGCTATTGTGTATTTTATTTATTTTTCCACTTTTTTTTTCATTTCAAAACCATTTTTTTTTTATTTGAGTGTAGTTGACACACAATGTTACCTCAGTTTCAGGTGTGCAACACCTAGTGATTTGACAAGTTGAAATATTATGTTGCCCTCATCATACATGTAGCTGTCACCTGTCACCATACAAGGCATTACAATGCCAGTGACTGTATTCCCTATACTGTGTCTTTCATCCGTAACTGGTCATCCCGTAACTGGATGCCTGTATCCCCCCACGTCTGTCCCTGCTCCCTAAGGCATGCATCAGCATGTTCTCTGTATTTTTGCTGTTTGTTTAGTCATTTGTTTTTTGTTTTTAGATTTCACTTATGAGTGAAATCACATGGTATCGTCTTGGAGGTTTAACATGTCCCTCTACCAGGAAACCTGTGTTTCCTATAAACTGGTAGTAGATCTACAGACTTATCCAATACAATTTCCATTTCTTTGGTAAGAACACTTCATGGTCTGTGCCATGTTCTTCCATTGCCAGGCAAGGGCCCCACTTCACAAGAGGGTTGCCTTATAGAATAAGAGGTCGCTTCAAGTTGCTTAGTTAATCTCAATACTTTTAAATTTCAGTCACAAACAGAATAAAATTGTAGCTATCTTATAAAAAGTTTACATGCCTCAAAGTAATCCAACATCTTGTTGGTTATTATGACATAAGTTCATATTTAACTGTACATACTTTTACAGCCCTCGTCCTAAAGTTATTCTGTCCTCACACATAGACTTAATATTGTTACATACTTTAACAAAAATGGTATGTGAAAGGGCTATTATTTATACTTAACTTAAGGGTTATTTGGCAGCATGACTAAAGTTGGGGGGAGGTATATGGTATGTATTAGTAGGGAGGTGATTTCAGGGAAGGACTATGTGAAAGGATTTTTGAGATTGAGAATAAGCAGTTTCAAGCATGACTATGCAGGGAAAATGTTATAAAATGGTGTTTTTTTCTTATTAGCAATCAGCAAGGAGTGTGAAAGGCATCAGAGCTTGGCATGAGCGAGCAATCCTGAGGCCCAAGGCGTCCGGTTGGAGCCTTACATAAGCACCAACAGCTGGATCACATTTCCAGTTCAGATATTTAAAACAACACCATGAAGATCAAAATATTATTTTATCTATAGTTCATCCGTTTATATATTTATTTTTCCTTGAAATAAAAATGTTCTAAAGTTACACTGTTTGCCTCGATGCTTTAATTCATTTTTCTCGACTGAGGCAATGAAATTCCACACCATCAGATTTTCTTTCTTATACATCTGCTTAACGTTTACACTTAGTTAGAAAGCCCAATTATTCTGTGTTTCACCAGAAGTTCTATGTTTTACTGATGATTTCTTTCAAAGAAAAGCTAATATTCAACTTCTTTAGGAGCTGTTACTGGAAAAAGAAGCACCAATCTTGGAGAGAAAAATAAGAATATGGTCCTTTTAATTTTGAGCCCTCCTGCAGAATCTAACTCTGGTGCTCAGCATAAAATGTTGACTCCGGTGCTTTCTTCCCATACTTACATTATTACAGAGACATTCCCAATGCTCCCTCTTCAAATTAGAAACAGCGTTTGCCTCTTGACAGAGTCCTGGTGCAGTATTACAGAAGACATATCCAGGCACTGAATTTATAAGTAAACCAACATTTCCTTGAATGAACGTATAGGAGACTATAGTTAGCTGCATATCAAGTATAGCACAAGGGTAAGACCACATAGGAAACACCAACGATCCAGTGCCACTTGTCTTTTTTTTTTTTTTGTATTTTTTTTATTGGAGTTTGATTTGCCAACATAGAGCGTAACATCCTGTCAAGTGCCCCCCTCAGTGCCCGTCACCCAGTCACCCCATCACCTGCCCACCTTTCCCTCCACCACCCCTTGTTCGTTTCCCAGAGTTAAGAGTCTCTCGTGTTCCATCACCCTCTCTGATATTTCCCACCCATTTTCTCTCCTTTCCCCTATATTCCCTTTCACCATTTTTTATGTTCCCCATGAGTAAGACCATATAATGTTTGCCCTTCTCCGACTGACTTACTTCACTCAGCATCATACCCTCCAGTTCCATCCACGTTGAAGCAAATGGTGAGTATTTGTCGTTTCTCATGGCTGAGGAATATTCCATTGTATACATAGACCACAGCTTCTTTATCCATCATCTTTCGACGGACACTGAGGCTCCTTCCACAGTTTGGCTATTGTGGACATTGCTGCTAGAAACATCGGGGTGCAGGTGTCCCGGCGTTTCATTGCATCTGAATCTTTGGGGTAAATCCCCAGCAGTGCAATTGCTGGGTCGTAGGGCAGGTCTATTTTTAACTCTTTGAGGAACCTCCACACAGTTTCCCAGAGTGGCTGCACCAGTTCACATTCCCACCAACAGTGCAAGAGGGTTCCCCTTTCTCTGCATCCTCTCCAACATTTGTGGTTTCCTGCCTTGTTAATTTTCCCCATTCTCACTGGTGTGAGGTGGGATCTCATTGTGGTTTTGATTTGTATTTCCCTGATGGCCAGTGATGCGGAGCATTTTCTCATGTGCATGTTGGCCATGTCCGTGTCTTCCTCTGTGAGATTTCTGTTCATGTCTTTTGCCCATTTCATGATTGGATTGTTTGTTTCTTTGGTGTTGAGTTCAAAAGGTTCTTTATAGATCTTGGAAACTAGCCCTTTATCTGATACGTCATTTGCAAATATCTTCTCCCATCTGTAGGTTGTCTTTGAGTTTTGTTGACTGTATCCTTTGCTGTGCAGAAGCTTTTTATCTTAAGTCCCAATAGTTCATTTTTGCTTTTGTTTCCTTTGCCTTCACAAATGTATCTTGCAAGAAGTTGCTGTGGCCGAGTTCAAAAAGCGTGTTGCCTGTGTTCTCCTCTAGGATTTTGATGGAATCTTGTGTCACATTTAGATCTTTCATCCATTTTGAGTTTATCTTTGTGTCTGGTGTAAGAGAGTGGTCTAGTTTCATTCTTCTGCACGTGGATGTCCAATTTTCCCAGCACCATTTATTGAAGAGACTGTCCTTTTTCATGTGGATTCTCATTCCTTCTTTGTCGAATATTAGTTGACCATAGAGTTGAGCGCCCATTTCTGGGTTCTCTATTCGGTTCCATTGATCTATGTGTTTGTTTTTGTGTCAGTACCACACTGTCCTGATGATCACAGCTTTGTAGTACAACTTAAGATCTGGCATTGTGATGCCCCCGGTTCTGGTTTTCTTTTTCAATATTCCCGGGGTCTTTTCTGATTCCACACTAATCTTAAGATAATTTGTTCCAACTCTCTGAAGAAAGTCCGTGGTATTTTGATAGGTACTGCACTGAACGTGTAAATTGCCCTGGGTAGCTTAGACACTTTTGCAATATTAATTCTTCCAATCCATAAGCATGGAATATTTTTCCATTCCTTTGTTTCTTCCTCAAATTCTTTCAGAAGTGTTCTGTAGTTTTTAGGGTATAGATCTTTTATCTCTTTGGTTAGGTTTATTCCTAGGTATCTTATGTTTCTGGTGCAATTGTAAATGGGATTAACTCCTTAATTTCTCTTTCTTCAGTCTCATTGTTAATGTATAGAAATGCCACTGATTTCTGGGCATTGATTTTGTATCCTGCCACATTACCAAACTGCTGTATGAGTTCTAACAATCTTAGGGTGGAGACTTTGGGTTTTCTATGTAGAGTATCATGTCATCTGCGAAGAGGGAGAGTATGACTTCTTCTTTGCCAATTTGAATGGCTTTTATTTCTTTTTGTTGTCTGATTGCTGAAGCTAGGACTTCCAGTACTATGTTGAATAGCAGTGGTGAGAGTGGACATCCCTGTTGTATTCCTGATGTTAGGGGAAAGTCTCTCAGTTTTTCCCCATTGAGAATATTTGCTGTGGGCTTTTCATAGATGGCTTTAAGATGCTGAGGAATGTTCCCTCTATCCCTACACTCTGAGGAGTTTTGATCAGGAATGGATGCTGTATTTTGTCAAATGCATTTTGAAATGGCTGAGAAAATGGAAGCCCTTTGAATGTTGTGTCTGCATATCTTTGTCACGTGAGCTTCCCAGTTACTCAGTGGACAGGCTGGGCTCCTGTCAAATGCTTTCTCTGAATCTATTGAAAGGATCATATGGTTCTTGTTTTTTCTCTTGTTGATATTATCTATCACGTTGATTGTTTTACCAAGGTGTTGAACCAACCTTGCATCCCGGGGATAAATCTCACTTGGTCATGGTACATAATCCTCTTAATGTACTGTTGGATCCTATTGGCTAGTATTTTGTTGAGGATTTTTGCATCTGTGTTCATCAGGGATATTGATCTATAATTCTCCTTTTTGGGGGGGGGAGGTTGTCTGGTTTTGGAATTAAGGTGATGCTGGCCTCATAAAACAAGTTTGGAAGTATCCCATCTCTTTCTATCTTTCCAAACAGCTTTAGTAGAATAGGTATGGTTTCTTCTTTAAACGTTTGATAGAATTCCCCTGGGAAGCCATCTGGCCCTGGACTTTTGTGTCTTGCGAGGTTTTTGATGACTGCTTCAATTTCCTCCCTGGTTATTGGCCTGTTCAGGTTTTTTATTTCATCCTGTTCCAGTTTTGGTAATTTGTGGTTTTCCAGAAACACATCCATTCCTTCTAGATTGCCTAATTTATTGGCGTATAGCTGCTCATAATACGTTTTTAAAATCATTTGTGTTTTCTTGGCATTGGTTGTGATTTCTTCTCTTTCATTCACAATTTTATTAATTTGAGTCTTTTTCTTTTTAATAAGCCTGGCTAATGGTTTATCTATCTTATTAATTCTTTCAAAGAATGAACTCCTGGTTTTGTTCATCTGTTCTACAGTTCTTCTGGTCTCTATTTCATTGAGTTCTCGAATCTTTATTATCTCTCTTCTTCTGCTTGGTGCAGGTTTTATTTGCTGTTATTTCTCCAGTTCCTTTAGGTGCAAGGTTAGCTTGTGTATTTGAGTTTTTTCTAATTTTTTGAGGGATGCTTGTATTGAGATGTATTTCCCTCTTAGGACTGCTTTTGCTGTATCCCAAAGATCTTGAATAGTTGTATCTTCATTAGTTTCTGTAAATCTTTTTAATTCTTTTCTAATTTCCTGGTTGACCCATTCATCTTTTAGTAGGATACTCTTTAACATCCATGTGTTTGAGTTTCTTCCAAATTTCTTCTTGTGATTGAGTTCTAGTTTCAAAGCATTGTGACCTGAAATATGCAGGGGACAATCCTAATCTTTTGGTATCAGTTGAGACCTGATTTGTGACCCAGTATATGGTATATTCTGGAGAAAGTTCCATGTGCACTTGAGAAGAATGTGTATTCAGTTGCATTTGGATGCAAAGTTCTGTATATATCTGTGAAATCCATCTGGTCAAGTGTATCATTTAAAGCTCTTGTTTCTTGGGGATGTTATGTTTAGAGGATTTGTCATTTAATGAAAGTGGTGTCTGTTGATGTCTCCTATTATTAGTGTATTATTATCTAAATATGTCTTTACTTTGGTTATTAGTTGATTGATATACTTGGCAGCTCCCACATTAGGGGCGTAAATATTCATGATTGTTAGGTCTTCTTGTTGGATAGACCCTTTAAGTATGACATAGTGTCCCTCTTCATCTCTTACTACAGTCTTTGGGATAAACTTTAATTTATCTGATATGAGGATTGCTACCCCAGCTTTCTTTTGAGGACCATTTGAATGGTAAATGGTTCTCAAACCTTTCATTTTCAGGCTGGAGATGTCCTTAGGTCTAAAATGAGTCTCTTGTGCCACTCATCTTTAAACAGTCATTTCTCCAAAGAAAAGACAACACTGGTTTGCAAAAAGTTGAATAATCTTTTGACATTGCTCTGCATAAAGACATACAAGTGTCCCAGAATGGGGCGGGGGGGAGCAGGTTATCACCAAGGCAGCCTCTAAAAGTGGCTCCTCCGCTGTCATCGGTGACATGGGAACACCCAGGTTGTGTCAGGCGGTTGGCTGGGTTTTAAAATACAGGCTCACTTTCTGTTAACGAAACGCACGTGGATGGGCCCCCCTGGCGTCAGCAGCCCATGGGTTTTTGCAGGAACAGCTTTAGTCCAAGAGGATGGTTTGATCTCAAAATGTTGAAGCAACTAAGGAAAAAAAGAGAGGGGTGATTCAAAATGGGAACAACAGAGGACTTGCAGTGCTCTGGATGAGTGTCCTTCAGCCTCTTCTGGAGTCCATGGGCGGCAGGAGCCCAGGAAGTGGGCACAGCCATGGTGTAGGACACCAGTCACCAGTCAGGGGACACAGGGGAATGCTGTGGGCCCAAAGCAGCACTAGGTCCTGCACAGGAGCCCCGCCTGTCCACTGAGCAACTGGGAAGCTCACATGACAAAACTATGCAGACACAACATTCAAGGGCTTCCATTTTCTCAGCCATTTCAAAACTCCAACTCCTCTGCTTCCTCTTTAGGTCGAGGTAAAGAAGGTATCAAAGGAGCAAGCAGGACAGAGGGGACAAGGTGAAATCCCAGGGTTCCCTCCCTCTAGGAATCTGAGGTGATAGAAGACCGGAGGAGCGCACCACTGTTGGCAGGTGAATCAGCCAAACAGGTATCAGTGATTAATGTCCTTAATTTAAATATTCTCCATCTGTACCTGGATTCCATTTCTTATTTCTGTGGTTCAAAAGGAGAACCATCTCTACCACTCAGGGAAAAACTGAAAAGCATCTGAATAATGAGTTTTAAAGAGCACCAAAGTATCCATCCCCTAAAGCAAGAACCTCCACCATCAACGGCCCTGGCCTGATGTTCAAGGTCATGTTGGCTTAGGGAACTCAAGGCAACCTGCTCTGACGACCTGTGTCAGAGCACACGTGGGATCTTGGAGGGGACAGAGGGCCATGCTCACCAGCAGACTAGCTGCTGCCCCCTACTGCTGCCCCTGGGTCCAGAAGAAAGCCCCACTTAACAAGCATCAGTTCTGGAGAACGTATAATGTCGCACGAGATCCAGGCGCCTACCACCACCCTGCCCTGACTCCCTCTCCACCCTGGTCTCCCAGGCAAAGAAGCAGGGCCCACTGATGGGTCCTAGGGTGGGCTGGCGCTCCAGGGGAGGCCACGCAGGGAGCAAGGGGCAGGGGGTAGGGGGCAGGGGCAGGGTTGATTGGGGACATATATTGAACTCCCTCCATTGTCACGTCCCAGGAGCCAAGCCGAACAACCTGTATTAGGCAGTCCATCATGTTGTAGTATCCAGAGGGCTTTAGCAAAACATCTAACCTCTGACCTTTGGTTCTGACTTCAGAGAACTGCTTGCATATCCCCTGAGGCAGGAGAATTCACTTCAAAGCCAATGTGCCGCAGGATCTTTTTCCCTTTGTGAGCTGGCACCACTGTGCTCACTTAAAAAAAGTCCAAACCATGCAGGAAACATACAAGCAAAAAACGAAGCCCCTTGGGACATCTGGGTGGCTCAGTGGTTGAGCGTCTGCCTTTGGCCCAGGGCGTGATCTCGGGATCCAGGATGGAGGGAGCCTGCTTCTCCCCCTGCCTGTGTCTCTGCCTCTCTCTGTGTCTCTCGTGAATAAATAAATAAAATCTTAAAAAAACAAAGCCCCTCTTGCGCCCCAAGTCGCAATTTCCAGGGAGCTGAGTGTATCTCCTAAAAGTTCTCCGTGTGATACACATACCTTGTTCCCAATTTTAAGGAACCAGTTTGACAGTGCACCATTAATTAAAGTCCTTTCCCTTCCCAAAGCTACAGTTATGTTCCCTGCCCTGTGGGGGAAATGGCCACTTATAGGATTATGGAGAGCCCCTCGGTTACTAGTGTGCTGAGAGATTTTCTTCATGAATGTGTGTGGAATGCTGTCAATTCTTTTCAGGGGGGGTCATATAATTTTCCTCCTTCAGTCAGCTACTGTGGCAAATGATATCAACAGATGTCCGTGAGGTGGGCCATCCCTGCATCCTGCATGAACCTCACGTGCTCAGGATGCACTTTGGTTTCATATGCTGCTGGATTTGGTTTGCCAACTTGTCACTTAGGATATTTTCCATCTTTGTTAATACATCAGATTGGCCAGTAGTTTTCCTTTCTCATATTATTGTCTCCAGGTTTTGAATATCAGGGCTATGCAAGTCTCATAAAAATGAGACTTCTTTTGCGAGCCTCTGTTTGTATAAGACGATTACCCATTCCTTGAAGGTTTGATAAAACTTGTAATGAAGCTGTCCAGGTCTGGAACGTTTGGGGGTAGGGGAAATCTTCTTACCACTGATTCCATGTATTCAGTATCTGAGGTCTATTTTCCTTTGAGTCAATTGGGCAATTCACATTTTCTAGTACATTGTACATTTTATCTAAGTCTTCAAAGCTATTAGCAAAAAAAAAGCCGTTTGTGGTATTTTCTTGATTTAAAAAAAAAATCAATGACTGCATGTTTAGCTATGTCTCCTTTCTCATTCTTAGCACAGCTTATTTGTGCTTCTTCTCTTTTTTTTTTCTTGATAATTACAAATAATGATGGCCCCCTTCTATATTTGCACAAGTGGAAATGAGGACTCTAAGGAAAAACTGCAGCAGGTACACCTGTATGTTAATAGCACCAAACAAACAAAACCCCATCACTGCCACTGAACACCCTGTTTCTGACCATCTTCCAGTGGGAGCACTGGGCAGGGCTGGCCTCGTGCCCTCGGCTGGCACCTTGTGCTCTTGTGGTGCCCCCCCTTCGTTCTTCAGGCAGCCAGAGCTGGAGAAGCAGCAAGCCCCACGGCCCACAGATCGACTCCCAGTAGGAAGTGGCCTCTGTCTGTCCAAGATGCAACTGCAGAATATATGACAGCATTTTATGGAGCGTGGGACCTTCCTGAAAACCCAAGAGCAGCACTCAGGGCAGGTGTATGGGCAATGGCAGCTTCCACTTCTTTGGCACAGACTGTGTGTACACACAATTTTTAGTCCTCACACACCCAGAAGTAGGTATTGCGCCCATTTTGTGAATAAATAAATAGGCTGAGCTTGGCTGAAAAACCTGCCCAGAGTGTCAGGACTAGAAAACAGCAGAACTGGGATTTGAGTCTACTTGCCCTGGAACTCACATCCATGCCGCACTGAGCTGCCGCTCACCTTAGACATGACTGGGACAGGCCAGTGTCCGCAGGGCCCACCACTCCCAGGGATGGCTGCACTGGGGGCAACATCACGGAGCCTTGCCAGCAGCTTCCGCACCATGACAGACAGGGCATGGGGGGGTGACCATGTGACATCCCTGTCACTGGGCTGTCCCTCCCACCCCAACCACCCAGCTCCAGAGGTGTTCTCCTCCCATGCCTCCTGCTCTGTGTCCCCCACAGAGCAGTAGCCCCTCAACTTCTCCAGCTCTCAGAGCTGTCTCCAAGTGCTGGCCATCCAAAATCCCTCTCCACCCCTCCCAGGCAGGCCAGGCTTCTGTAGTGCCTCATGCTCTCTTGGGCCATCCATTATCAAGGTCCCAGCCCCTCTGTGTTCTGCTCTGGGCTCTGGGAGGCCACAGGAAGGAACCCCCATGACATGTGGGGAAGACACAGGAAGGAGTCAAGACACCTGGATGGTGCCACACATTTGCCACTCTGTGACTTTGGCAAGCGGCTCAATTCTCTGAGTGTCAGTTGCCTCCTCAATGAAATGGGGAGCCTGGGTCATCAGGTAATCTCTACATTCTTCCAATGTGATGTCAATGGCACTAGCTCCCAAAGTTGGGGCCAAGGTCTTCCATGGCTAAGATATATTAATAGTAGTCTTCCTAAATTTGCAAGTCTTCCTAAATTTGCAAGGAAACTTAGTAAGTAGAATTTTCTCTACTAAAGGCTTTTTTTTTATAAAATTTCCTTCAAACACAATTTAGCTCATGCTACAGCATGAACAAAAATACAGCATAGGTACAAAAGCATCTATTTCAATAGCAAGAGATTAAATGTAAGGTATTTCCCAACAAAAACCAAGCCTCCCTGATATTTCACAAGCTAAACAAGTTTGAGAACCACTGCGCCGTGTAAGTGGCTGGTTCACACGTCTCTCAGAGTGTAGCCCAGCAGTCACAGAGTCAGAATCACCCCCCAATAGCCTGACCCCAGGCCCACCAAATTACTATCTCTGCAGCGGACCCAGGAACCTGTATTTTAAGGAGTTTCCTAATGCCTTTGCTGCTCCACAACATTGGAGGACCACTAGTTTGACACTTTCCCATTCACTTGTGTCGAGAGCTCCTTGTGTGATGAAGAGCTGAGTCCTCAGGCCCCTGTAGACAACCGCAACATGCACACCTCCCAGTCCTTCAGGCCTCCAAGGGCCCCAACTGCTGCCCCAGGGGTCCAAGGAGAAAAGAGTTTTGGTGAGTAGTTAGGGGACCGACGGGGGTGGCACTTTAAAATATAAAAGGGAGAGACTTGTGGGTGGCTCAGCGGTTGAGCAGCTGCCTTCTGGTCAGGTCGTGATCCTGGAGTCCTGCGATCAAGTCCCACATCTCCCTGCGGGGAGCCTACTTCTCCCTGTGCCTGTGTCTCTGCCTCTCTGTGTCTCTCATGAATAAATTAAATTTTAAAAAATCTTAAAATATAAAAGAGATTTAACATGAAGCTCTTGCTTTTGAGCTTTCAAAATCGCTTCTCCTTCCCACCCACGTCTTCGTCTGGTAGAGCTCAATAAAAAGGCCGAGGCAGAAGGCCGACCTCCGGCCCCCACATGCCTACCTGGATGATGACGAGGTGGATCTCCAGCTCCGCAATTCTCCGCCCAATGCAGCTCCGAACCCCATACCCAAAGGGGATGGACCCAAAGTTGTCAACTCGGTCCAGGCTTCCCTTTCGCAGCCAGCGCTCTGGCCAGAACTCCTTGGCCCGAGGGAAGTTCTCATCCTCGTAGGACGTGGCGTAGTGGCAGAGGGCCAGCTGGGTCTGAGGACACCATTTGCAACAGAAAAGAAATAAAGAATAGGATCAGGCAAAAGCAAAGCAGAGGCCAGAATCCCCTCCCACTCCACCCCCTGGTTGGACAGTCCCTGCAGAAGTACTTCTGGCCGGGAGGAGCCGTACAGACCCCGGAGCGGCAGTCCTCCTGCTGTGGATGCACAGCCCTTGTGCCCGGGCGGCCACCCAGGGGATTCGAGGCTGTCCTCCCCCCCCTCCCCCGCACAGCTGCTGGGTCCGCGGGCCTCTGGGGGAGACAGGAGAGAGGCCTGCGAGCGACAGAAACATCTGGCTTTGCTTTTCGCAGGGCAACAAGCCCTTCCTTGCTTTCAGAGCCCCATCTTCATCATAAAACACATGCAGAAGGAAAGGAAACTCCTGCCATGTGCTTGCACGCAAGGACTCCCTGCACACAGCAATGCACACGGCGGGGCCACCCCCACACCCCGGCAGCTCAACTCACGCCTTTGGGAATCAGGTACCCCCCAACGACCAGGTCTTCCTGGGTGACCCTGCCGTTTCCCGGCAGCACTGGAAACAGCCTGGAAGAGAATCAATGAAAGTGGGAATGGGGTGGTCACTTTTACTTATTTTTTTTTAAGGATTTTATTTATTTATTCATGAGAGAGAGGCAGAGACCCAGGCAGAGGGAGAAGCAGGCTCCATGCAGGGAGCCCGACGTGGGGCTCGATCCCGGGTCTCCAGGATCACGCCCTGGGCCGAAGGCGGCGCTAAACCGCTGGGCCACCCGGGCTGCCGGGCTGGTCACCTTTAATGTACTGTACTCAACTTTCAAAAGTCTGGATGTTTTGCTACTTTCAGTTTTCGAGAACGTAACACACGGTCCACTTTCAACTAAGAAATCTCGTAAGGACTTCATGGCTCCTTAGCTGTGGCCCACGCGCATTCTGAGGAATGGGGAAGGCGGCTTCCCGGGCCGAAAGTGTTAGGAAACCCAAAGCAGAGGCCTGAACGTGCCGCTGCTTCCCAGGAGGGATCACCCCGAGTTTGGGAAATTTACATGGGCGCGGGGCCCACGGGAAACACGTTGTGGGAAACGCTGCACTTCAGCTTGTGGACCGGCTCCGAGAGTCAATCTGAAGAAAACTCGAAGAAAACTAGTGACAACTACCAGTAAACACACAGCTACCCCCCCCCTCCCCCTGGCCGGTTGAGCGTGTTGCAGATGGAGGATGCACCGTAATTCGAAACGCCACAATGAAGCCAAGTTTAAGAGAATCGTCGCAGTGTGTACCCCGTACCCAGCCCTGCTCTTCCTCGTGGCAGTTCCTCCACAGGGGAACACTGTGCTCAGAATCCTCGAACCTCAAAGGGGGAAGACATTTCCCTGGGCACCTGATCCCACCTCCCACCTAAATCCACCCAAAGCCAACCACTTCCCCACGTCCGGGCTTTTCGGGGTGTTGGTAAAAACCCCGCCGAGAAGTGACGGAGTCTATGGGAGTCTCCAACCCAACTAGCACGTCCACGTAAGAACCCCGGTAAGCAGATGTGGCAATGAGCCCAACAGCTCAAAGTACCTTCCTGATCACTTTTGTTCTGCTTTACTTTTGGAGGAACAGAAACCAGGGAGGACTGATCCAGGAGCATGCTGGGGACTTGTGAACCAAGTGAGCAAAGCAGGTACGACGCCTGGTGACCGCTCCAAAGAGCTTTATGAAGAACAATTAACATTTCAGACCGTAAAGCAGAGCAGCCTTCCTGCGCTTCTGACGAGGGCAGAGAGGAGGCAAAGGCAGTTACAGACGCCCCCTCTAAACGCTGCGGCCACTGAAGGTTGTGGGGGCATTTGCTTTGGGCCTGGTTTTTAAGTCAAAAGCAGAAATCATCATGATAAGGAATCAGACTTAAAAGACAGTTTTGGACGTGAATTTTGGTGCTTTTTACCTCAAGGTTTCCTTCAGCAGAGCTCTGACCAGTGGGACTTTGGGGACGTCAGCTGCCGTGGGGATGTGCCTCTCCCCCAGATTCTTAACGATCTCCTGGTACAGGGTCTGCTGCACCTGTGGGTGCCTGGCGAGGAGATACACTGCCCAGGATAACGTGAACGACGTCTAATAAAGAAACCAGCAGACACACACAAGATGAGTAATGCCGAGGATTTAAGTAGCAGGCGACGTAGACATGAAGTCACGTAAGCATTAGCACTGGGCAGAGTCACATTCATACAACTCTATCTGAGCACGTAAGGTCTTGCCCAAACAAAAGGTGATTTTCCCTAATTCGTGCCAGAAAAAAAAAAACAAAAACAAATATTTTTGAAAGCAACATCAACTATGTGATTCAATGTCCTTCAATAAAGGACCACAGGAGAGATTATTTTAGAACTTTTTTGGATCATTTAAGAGCAATCCTCTTCAATGGAGTCTGAGAGGACCTAAAGATGCTGGTCAAGCCTGCAAGTTGTGTCCGGAACTTTCTGTGACCTTTTCTGCAACAGTCATCTGTTTTTTGCTAGAAAGGGCCAGACTGCCTATCAGTCCAAAAGCATTCAGTATGGAACTTAAAGAGCCCACGATGGCTGGGTGGAGCCTGCTTGGTCATCACATCTGGGAGGGGGAGGTCACTATTTGTCAGCCACTGTTTCCATGCACTTCTCAAGTAAAGCAGCCTGAAGGATTTAATAGATAATTTATGCAAAACAGTATCATTTTTTACATCACGTCTCAGACTGAAGGATTACATTTCTGGTTATTGAGAATAATTCTATTTTATGCTCCTAGGTTCTAAAACTCTCACTACATGCTCACTATTATCTATGTGACTATATTTCACTCTCTTATAAACAAGGATATTCCACAGTATAAATGTCTTCTCTTTTACCTAAAAACAAAATCTAAAGTCAGTAGGCCATACTGATATCATTTCCCTATAATAGATATTATATGTTTTTAGAGGGCAAGCTCTCCTGTAATATATACATAATGCACAAGTCCTTACTTATAAATGATAAGGAAATAATTTATAAATTTCTATTAAAATCATATTTCTGTGGAAAAACCAAATGCACTATATACATAGAATGGAATACTATATTTGTACCTCGTAGATACTGTGGGTTGGGTTCCAGACCACCACAATAAAACGAGGATCACAATAAAGTGAGTCTCAAATGAATCTTAGGTTTCCTAGTACACATAAAAGTAATGTTTACACTACACCACAATCTATTAAGTATGCAATAGCATTATGTCTAAAACAACAATGTACCCACCTTAATTTTAAAATACTTCATTGCTAAAAAATGCTAACCAGTCACCTGAGCTTCCAGCAAGCCTTAATCACCCACTGAGCAGACCAGGGATTCTATTATATATTATTATAACAAATATAATATATGTTTGTATATTATATATTATTACAAATATAATATGTATTATATATTTGTTATAATGAATATAATAATTAAAATGTTTGAAATATCCTGAGAAATAGCAAAAAGTGACACGGAGCCGACAGACTTGCTTAATGCAGGGTGGCCACAAACCTTTAATCTGTAAAGAACAAAACAAAACAAAACACACACACACACACACACACATACATACAATCTTCGAGGTACAATAAAGTGAGGGATGCCTGTATGCAACTATATCAGTGAATCCTGAAATCATTTGCTAAGTGAATGGAGCTAGATGCAAAATGCACACTGCATGATTCCATTTCTATAAATTTCTAGAAAAGTGAGAACTGATGCTCAGCATCAGAAAGCAGATCAGTGGTTGCCAGGGGCAGGGGTGTCAGGAGAGACAGACTGAAATGAGGGTAAGTAAATTTCAGGGATGGTAGAAATGTTTAGGATCTTGACCGTGGCAGTGGTTTCATAAATGCTTGCATTTGTGCCTATCCTGTCTCTGCCAACAATTTGTTATCAAATTGTACGGTTTAAAAGGATGCAGTTTCTTTCGCATAAATTATACTGCAATAAAGGTTTTTAATATGTTAGAAAATGAATATGAAGTTGTAGGAACTTCACCGCCTGATGCACCCTTCACCCGCCTCTGGTAGGAATGCTTGGTCCTTCCTTTCTGAGCTCCACCTCGTGTGATGCTCGTAGATACCACCAGGGGGCAGGAGGGGAAATGCACCCAAATCCGCTTAGAGGTGAGGCCATCCACTCACTCATCCCTTCCTGGCTCAAGCAAACCTACATCACCCACTGCATTCAACGGGCTGATAAGAATTTTCATTGATCATATTGATTTCATCGGTTAGCTTGACAGATGGTTTTGTTTTATTGTTGTAGAAGATCCATAAGAATATGGAGTTTATACTCTTTTTTCTTTCTTTTTTTTTTTTTTTTTGCTTTTACATGTTTACATGACATTATAATAAAAATAATGTCAACCCTGGGTGGGGGTGGTTCTTCCTTTAAACAGGTTTGTGCCTCAGTCCAGTTCAGGAAGCACTCGTGTAAAGGAAAACCTTGGAGGTGAGGAGCTTAGTTGTTTAGTTTTGAAGGGCTTTGGAAAGAGTAAAGCACCAGGCAGATCTTAATTATTTCACTCAATGAACTTTTCTTCCACCAGATACTAAAAGCCTGGCCCTGCTTGCCTCTGCTTCACTACTTCTTTTTAGCAAATTTTAAAATTTTTCTGTGCAGGACCGGGACGCCTGGGTGGCTCAGTGGTTGGGTGTCTGCCTTTGGTTTAGGTTGTGATCCTGGGGTCCTGGAATCGGGCTCCCTTCAGGGAGCCTGGTTCTTCTCACTCTGCCTATGTCTCTGCCTCTCTCTGTGTGTCTCTCCTGAATAAATAAATAAAATCTTTAAAAATAATAATAAAATAAAATTTCTCTGGGTATATAACCCCATGTATATCATTTTTCATACATGAATAAAGGTATCCTATTACATATGTTTTGGGAGGAAACTGGACTCCCTTTGCCCCACAACACCCTCCCATCCAGGTGACCCATGTTGACAATTCAGTGTGTAACCTCCATACTTCCTCCACACTCATAAGGTCACATACAGACACAGATATGCACACAGATGGGCAGGGGCCATGCCACCATTTGTTTTACCAACAGGACCACAGCGTATACAGTTTTCTGCATCTTCATGTCTCAGTTAACAACAGGGGATGGAATTACCACCCAGTCAACTGGCAGTGCTTTGTTTCATTCTGATATTCCTCCTTCCTTGGTCATAGTAGATTATTCACCTGCCACAATAAATCCGTTCATTGGGATCTTATTTAAGATTGACAGACAAACATATTCCTAAGTCAAACTGTTTGTTACACTTTTCTTTCTTTATGCTCTCTTTAGCAGATTTTGGTTTAAGAGTTATGGTGGCTTTATAAAATTAATTGGGAAGTTCTCCATGACCTGCAATATTTTAAACGATTAATAAAGTTTTTAACATCTGTGCCTTCTTCATTTCTGAGATTATGAAGCAATGGACCAACGTTTGCAAATCGGGAATGATTTTTAAACTTTAAACACACTGTTGCTTTGTGTGCGTGATAACTGAATGGGGGTTACCTTTTTTGCAGAATTATGGTTTTATGCTTTCAAATACATGTATATTGGGCACCTGGGTGGCTCAGTTGGTGAAGTGTCTACTTTTAGCTCAGGTCATGATCTCAGGGTCCTGGGACAGAGCCGCAGGTCGGGGAGTGGAAGTGGGGGTTAGGGGTGGGTCCCTGCTCAATGGGGAGTCTGCTTCTCCCTCTCGCTCTGCCCCTGCTCGTGCTTTCTCATGAACTCACTCTCTCTCAAATAAATAAATAAATAAAATATAAATAAATAAATAATACAATAAAATACATGCATATTATTTAAAAGTTAGATTTTTCTCCTGGAGACATTCAGCAGTAAAGCAAATGTTCAGTTAGTGCAAACACATATGAGATTACTAGCAAAGAACACTCGTAAAACAATGTGATTCATCATATCAGCAAGAGAAAAACCAAGAACCATATGATCCTCTCATTAGAGGCAGGGAAAGCATTTGACAAAATACAGCATCCATTCCTGATCAAAACTCTTCAGAGTGTAGGGATAGAGGGAACATTCCTCAACATCTTAAAAGCCATCTACAAAAAGCCCACAGCAAATATCATTCTCAAAGGGGAAACCCTGGGAGCCTTTCCCCTAAGATCAGGAACAAGACAGGGATGTCCACTCTCACCACTGCTATTCAACATAGTACTGGAAGTCCTCGCCTCAGCAATCAGACAACAAAAAGACATTAAAGGCATTCAAATTGGCAAAGAAGAAGTCAAACTCTCCCTCTTCGCCGATGACATGAAACTCTACATAGAAAACCCAAAAGCCTCCACCCCAAGATTGCTAGAACTCATACAGCAATTTGGTAGTGTGGCAGGATACAAAATCAATGCCCAGAAGTCAGTGGCATTTCTATACACCAGCAATGAGACTGAAGAAAGAGAAATTAAGGAGTCAATCCCATTTACAATTGCACCCAAAAGCATAAGATACCTAGGGATAAACCTAACCAAAGAGGTAAAGGATCTATACGCTAAAAACTACACAACACTTCTGAAAGAAATTGAGGAAGACACAAAGAGATGGAAAAATATTCCATGCTCATGGATTGGAAGAATTAATATTGTGAAAATGTCAATGTTACCCAGGGCAATTTACACATTTAATGCAATCCCTATCAAAATACCATGGACTTTCTTCAGAAAGTTAGAACAGATTATTTTAAGATTTGTGTGGAATCAGAAAAGACCCCGAATAGCCAGGGGAATTTTAAAAAAGAAAACCACAGCTGGGGGCATCACAATGCCAGATTTCAGGTTGTACTACAAAGCTGTGGTCATCAAGACAGTGTGGTACTGGCACAAAAACAGACACATAGATCAATGGAACAGAATAGAGAACCCAGAAGTGGACCCTGAACTTTATGGTCAACTAATATTCGACAAAGGAGGAAAGACTATCCACTGGAAGAAAGTCTCTTCAATAGATGGTGCTGGGAAAATTGGACATCCACATGCAGAAGAATGAAACTAGACCACTCTCTTGCACCAGACACAAAGATACACTCAAAATGGATGAAAGATCTAAATGTGACACAAGATTCCATCCAAATCCTAGAGGAGAACACAGGCAACACCCTTTTTGAACTCGGCCACAGTAACTTCTTGCAAGATACATCCATGAAGGCAAAAGAAACAAAAGCAAAAATGAACTATTGGGACTTCATCAAGATAAGAAGCTTTTGCACAGCAAAGGGTACAGTCAACAAAACTACAAGACAACCTACAGATGGGAGAAGATGTTTGCAAATGACGTATCAGATAAAGGGCTAGTTTCCAAGATCTATAAAGAACTTATTAAACTCAACACCAAAGAAACGAACAATCCAATCATGAAATGGGCAAAAGACATGAAGAGAAATCTCACAGAGGAAGACATGGACATGGCCAACATGCACATGAGAAAATGCTCTGCATCACTTGCCATCAGGGAAATACAAATCAAAACCACAATGAGATCCCACCTCACACCAGTGAGAATGGGGAAAATTAACAAGGCAGGAAACAACAAATGTTGGGGAGGATGCGGAGAAAGGGGAACCCTCCTGCACTGTTGGTGGGAATGTGAACTGGTGCAGCCACTCTGGAAAACTGCGTGGAGGTTCCTCAAAGAGTTAAAAATAGACCTGCCCTACGACCCAGCAATTGCACTGTTGGGGATTTACCCCAAAGATTCAGATGCAATGAAACGCTGGGACACCTGCACCCCGATGTTTCTAGCAGCAATGTCCACAATAGCCAAACTGTGGAAGGAGCCTCAGTGTCCGTCGAAAGATGATGGATAAAGAAGCTGTGGTCTATGTATACAATGGAATATTCCTCAGCCATTAGAAATGACAAATACCCACCATTTGCTTCAACGTGGAGGGAACTGGAGGGTATTATGCTGAGTGAAGTAAGTCAATCAGAGAAGGACAAACAGTGTATGTTCTCATTCATTTGGGGAATATAAATAATAGTGAAAGGGAATATAAGGAAGGGAGAAGAAATGTGTGGGAAATATCAGGAAGGGAGACAGAACATGAAGACTCCTAACTCGGGGAAACGAACTAGGGGTGGTGGAAGGGGAGGAGGGCGGGGGGTGGGGGGGAATGGGTGACGGGCACTGAGGGGGGCACTTGACGGGATGAGCACTGGGTGTTATTCTGTATGTTGGTAAATTGAACACCAATAAAAAATTAATTTATTAAAAAAAAAGAGAGAGAGATTACTAGCTAAGGCCCCGGCTTTAGTTGTGCTTTGCTTATGAAGAAGAGAGAAAGGCCAGGACACTTACCGTGTCGACACCGGCCAGCAGCATCTCCGTCATGTTGGCATAGATCTCCTCCAGCGTCAGCTCCTGACTGAGGAAGAGGCATGTGAGCAGCCCCCCTCTTACCCTCTCCCCGCGGTCCATGTGGCACTGTATGTCCTTCAGCTTATTGTCAACATGGATTTGGCCTGTTTGAAAAGAGTTATTTCTTTTGAAAGAAGTTTTGGCTGAGAATAATCTAATCTTCCCAACAGATGAATCTGTGGCAGGTTCCAAAGCAAATGAAACCCAGATTGATTTACCATCATCAACCTGAGAAGCTCATGAATATGCTTGTTTGTATAAATGAATGAAAAGTTAAAGACAAGCTAAGCATCTCTTCCTCTCTGAAAATAATGCAGAAGGTATTTGAAAATGTTTGCTTTACTCATCAAAGAGCCAAGAAAGCTTTGGAGTAACAAGAATACAGATCTCTTTGTTCTTTTTTTTTTTTTTTCCTTTTTCCACTATGTTTCCAGAAGGGAGAATGGAATGAGTGTAAAGGCCATGTTACCATAAGAAGATAGTGGCATATTAGATCCATCAGAACTAATATACTCAAATGAAAGTTGGCCTTCAAAAGACACTATGGGACGC
This sequence comes from Vulpes lagopus, assembly GCF_018345385.1. Taxonomy (NCBI): domain Eukaryota; kingdom Metazoa; phylum Chordata; class Mammalia; order Carnivora; family Canidae; genus Vulpes; species Vulpes lagopus. The sequence goes on along the minus strand of NC_054847.1, from coordinate 3,180,346 downwards.
TTCTTTCAACGTTAGTGTTGTTCTAAAAACATTGTTCTAATAAACATTTTGGAAATCTTTTCTTTTTGGAAATTCTTTTTTAGTGAAATGTTTAGCTACGTAGGAAAACTAATCTTGTTTGCTGGGTTTGAAGAAAGTATTCTTTCCCAGTTTGTTTTGCCACGTAAAAGACAGAGGACTTTGTCTCTTTCCAAAAAGCTGCAAATGAGAATGTTCGAGTGAATGTGCACAGGCCCAAACACTGTCTGCGTTTCAAGCACTGATAGAATTATTGGACTAAAGACATCATCTCCTTACACAACATTTACTTGCATATATCAGCGCTAGCCTGTTTGTCACAATAAAAAGAATTTGAAAATGAGAAACCTATCACGTTGTTTACAGTAGCAACCCACATGCTTCTTGTCATCTGAGAAGCTGATCCAAACAGCTGATCCGGGGGCATCTGGGTGGCTCAGCGGGTTAAGCCTTCCACTCAGGTCATGATCCCAGGGTCCTGGGATGGCGCCCATGTCGGGACTCCCTGCTCAGTGAGAAGTCTGCTTCTCCCTCCCCTTGCTCTTATGCATACTCGCTCTCCCTCCTCTCAAATAAATAAAATCTTAAAAAATAAATAAATAACCGGTCCAAATAACACACAACTGCATGAGACCACCCTCCACAGCATCACCCTTCTGGCTGCATGAGCATCAGATACACCATGAGAGCCACGCAACTGTATCAACTAGTGAGACAACAGGTGCCCCTCGAGTCTTCTCTTACTGAATTTGAAGAGTCCGTCCCAGGACCTGCAGAACTCCAGCCAGGGTTTGGGGATGAGAGGGCGGAGCCACCTGGGGATGGCACCCGCATACATAGAGGTCTTGAACATGCTGAACATGAGCCCCAGAGCCTCGATGTAGTCCACGGTGGGCTGCGGGACACTGTTCTCCAGGCAGCCCAGGCGGCTTTCATAGAGGATGGTGGCCACCCCTGCACGGGAAGGAGAGTTTAAGTAAGTCAATTGGAGAAGGACAATCATCATATGGTTTCATTCATACAGGGAATATAAGAAATTGTGAAAGGGATCATAGGGGAAAGGAGGGAACTGAGTGGGAAAAATTAGAGAGGGAGACAAACCATGAGAGACTCCTAACTCTGGGAAACAAAGGGCTGTGGAAGGGGAGGTGGGTGGAGGGTTGGGGTAACCGGGTGATGGGCACTGAGGAGGACACTTGATGGGATGAGCACGGGCTGTTAGACTATATGTTGGCAAGTCAAACTTCAGTTAAATATATGTATATGTAATAAACCCTCATCTTCTACATGACTCGCAGTGTCGATGTGCAATATCTAGCCATAAAAGTAAGTTTCAAAAGCAATCGAGGTGACTTCCTTGAGCCAGGCTCTGCTGTGCTCTATCACTGCAGGATTTCTTCACCACATCCTGAGCTTACAAGGCTCTGAGTATTCAGTGCTGATGGCCAGTGGGGAGGTCACTCCTGCCTGGCAGGGCTCGGCTGCATCACACTCCCCTCCCTTCCCTCTCGATGGTTTGTTCAAGACCCAAGATGCAAAGCCCCCAACCTTTCGGCCCACTGGCCCAATGCTGGAGAATCGAAAGGTGGCTCCGCTGGGCCACCAAGTGGGGACCCCCAGGCCCAGAGAGCCACAGGAACAGAGGAAACAGCCTCAATGAATCAAGACAAAGCAGGATTTCCCACTGTGTCCCATTCGAGATCGAATCCCACGTCAGGCTCCCGGTGCATGGAGCCTGCTTCTCCCTCTGCCTGTGTCTCTGCCTCTCTCTCTTTCTCTGTGACTATCATAAATAAATAAAAATTTTTAAAAAATAAATAAATAAATAAATTTGAAGTAAGGTAAGCTCACTTTTAAAAAAGGAGAATGCTGATAGAAAGTCCTTGATGGAAAAAAGCAAAGTACAGAACAACCTGTTTGGTACGCTACTATTCTGTTTTGGTTTTTTAAGTAAAAAGAACATTCACATGTATCTCCTTGTATGTGCATAAAGTATCTCTTGAAGAAACTGGTAACCTCCCCAGCTCAGGGGAGAGGAAGAGGGAGGGGACTTTTCAATGACTACCTTTGGGTTTGATTTTCGATTTTAGGACATGGATGGGAATGTCCTGCCCATCCCACATTTTAAAAGCTACAATAACTAGAGTAGAGGCCCTCTAAACTTCTACTCTGTTTTCAACAAACTGTGCTAAAGCAAAATGTGTGGTAATTAGGAGCATGATTCTTGAGTTAAAAAGACCTGGATTTGGAGCACTTGGGTGGCTCCATGGTTGAGCGCCTGCCTTCAGCTCAGGTTGCAATCCCCAGGTCCTGGGATCAAGTCCCACATTGGGCTCCCCTCAGGGAGCCTGCTTCTCCCTCTGCCTATGTCTCTGCCTCTCTCTGTGTCTCTCATGAATAAATAAAATCTTAAAAAGGGGGGGGGGCTGGATATGAAATTAAGTTTCTGCCACTAAAAATGGGGGCTGTTTTCCAGTTTCCCCACTTATAAGCCAGTGGCGGTGGTACATCCGGCACAGTTAGCACCATGAGAGCTATGTGTGGGTATGCACAGGGCTCAGCACAATGCCCGCAGGGACACAGGACATGCCCAGTGGATGAGAACTACTATTTTGGACAAATGTCCTTTCTTCCATCTATCTCCTGACTTCACCTCACCTTCCATTGAATATTTGAAGAAAAGGTCATTGACATTGGTCACAGTTTCTCCATCTTCTGCCTGGCTCTTGAGAATGTAGATTCTTTTAATTAAATCAGCAATAACTTGGTTGATTTCTCCTGAAAAAATGGCCACGTCTCTTGGTTTCAGAATTCTTTGTCTCAATACACGTCTCATCTTGAGCCACTGTTCACCCTCCCTAGAAGAATAAAGCGAGTTTCAGATAATCTTAATAATCTTACTTCCACTGATATTCTGGAAAAGAACTCGGTGAACCTCTGAGAGTCTCCCCAGCAATAAAAACCCAACAAGATCTGCCGATCCAAATGGAATTAAGATACTGTGCGGGGAGAAGGGATAACTTCAACCTTGTATTCTCTTCCCCTTGACACAAACTTTAAGGGGGAAAATTGCCACTGGGAATCATCTTTATGAAAGTAATATGATTTCCTTTGAAAAACCTTGCCAGAAGATTATAATAAAGAGACATGAAGCTGTTGTGATTAGCAAAAGAGAAAAAGTTTTATGTGTATGAACTCCTAAGCCCTGGACAGAGCTCCTGGGCAGATAGTTGATGCCAAGCCGCAGGTGATGGCACAGAGAATAGAGTTATTGTGGCATTTCATCATTCCCCTCCAGGGCTGGGTCAATGGGGAGGAGGTATTTGATTATTTCTTTCAGAGCAGAAGTTGAGGGATTCTGGTAACATCCAGTCCCTATGATTAGCTCTCAGAGGGCAGAGAGGTGTTGATGAGTCTTGTTTACAAATAATAATCACAGCCTGTTAGGAGACAGGAACATCATCACATGGCAGTCCATGCAGGAAGGCTCTTAGCCCCTCTTCAGGGTCTCCTAAAGCAACTACCTGCCTCACCTCCAACCCCCTCACCTGCCCACATATAGGCTCTGCGAGCCTCCCTCCCTTGGTTGTCACTGAGAGGATACCTGCAGTCTCAGAGCACTGCTTGGGGAACAGTTCCTCCCCTGCAGTTCCTCCCCAGTTCCTGCAGGCTAGTGTGACCTGACTTTGTCCCTGCCATCAAACCTCTTCCCAGAGGAGAAGGGACAGGGCCCTTCTCATTTGCCCAGTATTTAAAAGATCGCACAAAGAGGCTGTCTTGACACAATTCCACTGAGAGTTCTGCAATTCATTAAAGATTGATTTTTAGAGCTCAGCATCCAGGCAGGAGTCTCCCTGGGCTCCCCACTCCCACCCATGGCTCGCCCAGGCCACATACTCACGCTGAGATGAGCCCGGTGGATCTGCCTCGTAAGTGTCGGTACTCCTGCCAGGACTCCATGTTGGCTCTCTGGGGTGTGGCCCCCTCTGCCCGGAGCACCTGAGCCACCATGTCTCGGTCTGCAATAGATACTACAAACTGAGGACCAAAGTGAGACTTGAAGATTTTTCCATATTCCCGTGTGTGCTTCTGCTGCAATACCATGGAGACACCAAAAAAGGAAAAAATACACAGATATGATATACCTTTGACATAAACATTTGTTTTAGGGTAGCAGAAAATTGGGGCAGAGGAAAGATCTACATTACACAGATCTCAACCAGAGTTGTAATATTACATACTCCTGAGAGAAATGTACTTTCACATCAATAATCATATTCACATAAGTTTTCTTATTTTTTTTTAATTTTATCTATTTATTCATAGAGACACAGAGAAAGAGAGAGGCAGTGACACAGGCAGAGGGAGAAGCGGGCTCCATGCAGGGAGCCCAACGTGGGACTTGATCCCAGGTCTCCAGGATCACACCCCAGGCTGTAGGCCATGCTAAACCCCTGAGCCACTGGGGCTGCCCAAGTTTTCTTATTCTTTAGAGCTATGTTTTCAACAATACTTAGCTATGTAGAGCAATAAGAGAAATGTCATTATGGATGGAGATGAACTGCAGAGCCTTTGATTCCCTGTGCTAAAAAGACTGCTAACCCCTGTCCCAGGCCTTTAGTGGCTCTACCACCCTGTTCTGAAGAGAGAGAGCCCTCTGTAGGCAATCTGTAATGAACATGTGGCCCCCAGCAAGAAAATGAAAGAAAAAGCATCCAGATTAGAAAGAGAGAAGTAATGCTACCTCTAATCATAGATGACATGATTTGACATACAGAGAATTCTAAGGAATCCACTAAAAGACGATCAGAACTAATAAACAAGTTCAGCAAGCCTGCAGGATCTAAGATCAATATACAAAAGTCAGTTGTATTTCCACACAATAGCAATGAATAATCCAAAACAAAAATTAAGAAAAGTATAATAGCATCAAAAATAATAAAATCCTTAGAAATAATGCTTTTTAAAGTGCAAAACTTATATTTCAAAAGCCATAAGAGATCATTGAAAGAAATTAAAGAACACCTAAATAAATAGAAAGATATCCCATGTTCATGGATTGGAAGACTTAATATTATTAAGATGGGAATACTCCCTAAATTCACCCATAAATTCAATATAATCTCTATCAGAATTTCAGTTGACTTCTTTGTAGAGAATTTACAAGCTTGAAATTCATATGGAAATGCAATGGGCCAAGAACAGCAAAAACTACCCCGAAAAAAAAGAGCAAAGTTGAAGCATTCCATTTACTCTGTTTCAAAACTTGCTGTAAAAGCAACAGTAATCAAGGCAGCATAGTACTGGCATGAGGATAATCATCTAAACCACTGGAGGAGGGGATCCCTGGGTGGCTCAGCGGTTTAGCCCCTGCCTTTGGCCCAGGGCGCAATCCTGGAGTCCCGGGATCGAGTCCCACATCAGGCTCCCGGCATGGACCTGCTTCTCTCTCCTCCTGTGTCTCTGCCTCTCTCTCTCTCTCTCTGTCTATCATTCATAAATAAATAAATAAAAATAAATAAATAAATAAATCTTAAAAAAAAAAAAAAAACCCTGGAGGAGAATTGAGAATCCAAAAATAAACCCATATATCTCTGGTCAATTGATTTTCAACAGTGTGCCAGTGCCAAGACAGTTAAATAGGGAAAGAACAGTCTCTTCAACTAATGGTGCTGGGACACCTGGGTATCCACAGGCAAAGAATGAATTTATACCCTTCTCTCATACCAGATATAAAAATTACCTCAAAAGGGTTCAAGCCCTAAATATAAGAGCCAAAACCATAAAATTCTTAGAAGAAAAGATAGGGGTAAATCCTCATGAACCTTGGATTTGGTAATGATGTCTTAAGATACAATATCAAAACCACAAACAAAAAAAGAAAAAAATAGAAAATTGGACTTCATCAAAATTTAAAACTTTTGTTTCAAAGGATACTATGAAGAAAGTAAAAAATAATCCCCAGAATTGAGAAACTATTTGCAAAGCACATATCTGATAAGGGACTTGTATGGAAAATATATATATTGAAAAAAACTATTACCGACTCAATAAAACAATGAACCAATTAAAAATTGGGCAATTACTTGAATGGACATTTCTCTAAAGAAGATATACAAATGGATAATAAGCAGATGAAAATAAGCTCAACATCATTAGTCATCAGGGAAATGCAAGTCATAATCATAATGAGATGGCACTTTACACCCCACTAGAATGGTTATAGTCAAAAGGATAGGTAGTAACAAGCCCTGACAAGGATGTGGAGAAATCACAACCTCTTACACCACTGGTTGAAATGTACACAGTGCAGCCACTTCAGAAACAGTCTGGCAGTTCCTCAAAAGGTTAAATACAGAGCTACTATTTGATCCTGAAATCCCACCCCTAGAAATATATCCAAAGAAATGAAAATATATATCTATACAAAAACAAACATATTGAATGTTCATAGCATCATTATTCACTATTAGCAAAAAGGTGGAAACAATCTGCATGTCTGTCAGCTGATAAATGGACAAGCAAATGTAGTATGTCCCTATGGTGGAATGTTATTTAAACCTAAAAAAGGTGAGGTGTGGGGCAGCCCAAGTGGCTCAGGGGTTTAGTGCTGCCTTCAGCCCAGGGCCTGATCCTGGGGTCCTGGGATCGAGTCCCATGTCAGGCTCCCTGCACAGAGTCTGCTTCTCCCTCTACCTGTATCTCTGCCTCTGTGTGTGTGTGTGTGTGTGTGTGTGTGTGTCTCATGAATAAATAAATAAAATCTTAAAAAAAAAAGATGAGGTGCTATACACACCACAACAAAATTGAACCTTGAAAATGTGATTCTCAGTGAAAGAAGCCAGACACAAAAGACCACATATTTTGATTCCACTTATATGAAATGTTCAGAATAGGCCAGTCTATAAAGACAGAAAGTAAATTAGTGGTTGCTTATGGCTGGAGGGATGGAAAGTTGGGGAGTGATAGCTAAAAGAAACAATATGGGGTTTCTTTTTAAGGTTATGAACATGTTCTAAGATTGACTGGGGTGACTACGATGGTAGTGAATTAGATCTCAATGGCACTGTTACCAAAAAACAAAGAGAAATCACAATAAATGTAAATGGGTTAAATAAGTGAACAAACAAATAAATAAGAGAGAGAGAGAGAGTACCCTCCAGCCTGGCTCACCATGGCAGAGCCAGGGCTGAGCATATGGGGAAAATGACTAAGTCTCTCTTTGGCATCTGCCAACATTTCTTTATCTCTCAACCTTAGAAATAGAGGCCAGAGGGTTTGTCGTCTCTCCCTTCTTCCTTCTCCTCCTCAGGTATAAGGTGTTCACTTCCGTATCAACCTGAGTGGAGTCCTCCCACCCAGAGATAAAGACACTCAGACTCAACTGAAAGGTGTTCCTCTGGGTCTCCGAATGGGAGCCACTGAGGAGATGACTGTTAATAGCAACTCCTGGGAAAGGAGTCAGTCCTCCAGCAAATCCAGCTACTGAAAAAACACCATCGACACAAGGGAGCAATTGAGGAGGCATGAGAAAGAACAATCTGGATGACCCAGATTGTCATCTGGGAGTATAGAGTATACAGCACTTTTCGCTAGTGGACCACAGAACAGGAATCAGTCCCAGCACTTAGAAACCTGCATAGACAGTAAGAGCACAGGCACTTAGAAACCTGCATAGACAGTAAGAGCACAGGCACTTAGAAACCTGCATAGACAGTAAGAGCACAGACACTGGAGCTGAAGTTACGTCCTACTGTACTTTGGTTTCCTCACCTGCAAAATGGTCAAATACTAGAACTTGCCTCACATGTAGGGTCCAGAACTGTGCCTGGTACATGAAAAGAGTTCTAGAAATCCTCATTATCAGTCTTTGTTATTATTACAGCTGACAAAGCCATTCTGTAGCCCTAATCCCATTTGACCTCACAATAACTTGTGAGATGAATGAGGATTGTCAGACTAGGACACTGAGGTCCAGAGAGAATAAGTGATTAGCCACGACTCCCAGAGGTGCTTGTGGAGGTTAGCATTGTAACAGGACCCTCTTGCTCTGTCACATCTGAGACAGCTTCTGGCGACACAGACGAGGGATGTCTGCTCTGCCACTAAGTAGCCTCACTGAGGCTCACTCGGTAGGTCACTAAGTGATCTCAGGCAAGTCACTCAGCCAACACTTTGGGTCTTTCCCACCTGTACATGGAAGACTTGAACCCTACAGATGATGCGAGAGCAAACACTGTGTGACCACAAGTTGATTAAAGGCAAGTGGAGGTAATAGTAACAGAATAAATTCTCTCTACCAGTGGCTCAACAACCTGGAGAGCAGGACAGAGGGTTTTACTAGAACCTTATTTGATCTAAAGCAACCTGAGCATACCTGAAACGTGGGTAACTCAAGGCTATTGGGCACTCCCTAGGGGTCCTCAGAGAAGTTGCAGGAGGATCTTGCAAATGAGTACTATTTGGAGAATAAAGGAAAAGGAAAGCCCAGAAGGACAACAGAGCTGGGAATAGACGGGGCCTGTCTATTGTTTTTCTGGGAAAGCCCAGGTGAGTCAGTTTCATGACTGTCCTCTGGCAGGTGTGCACCACCACTCCCCACCCACCACGGAGAAAGGCGAGGTCTGAGCCTGGACAGGAGGGCTGCCTTTAGGGTGATGGCAGGAAGCAGGGCAGATGCAGGGAAAATGTGCCTCTGCACTGAGACACTCTCTGGCCCTGAAGAGGTGGCTCTCCAGGTGGCTCCTGCTAGGGATGCAGGTTTTAACAGAGGTCAGCTTTTCCGAGAAACCTATGCTGTGGAACCAACTGTGGGCTTCTGCTGTGAGGATAAAAGAAGATGGAAGCAGAGGGGGATAAAAGTAAAAAAAAAAAAAAATCTGTACTGACTTGTTCATAGTAAATAACCATACATTTTTTGCCCCATTTAAAACCATCACTCTGATATCTCGTATTCAGATTCCACACGGAAAAGAGAGAAAATCGTATTTGAGCCCTAGAAGCCTGTCCAGGAAGAAACTGTGCAGGGTTGGTGTGGGAGATGGAGAGAAGGGACTGGGATTTCAGTCCCATTAAACCCCCTCCGGAGTCCTACCTTCATTTCCTCCTAATGAAGTTTCTGCCTCTCCCGCCCAGTGGGGCCTCTGCCCCATGGGGTGTGTTTGCTGGGTAAGGGGAAAAGGAAGGACTCTGAGGGCAGGCCAGGTGCATGGTTACAAGAGGCTTCCCCGGAGGAGAGTGGAGGGTGAGCTTCTGGACAAAAGCAAGTGTGCTTGGGGGGGGCAGAGGTACGAGCTCCGGAGGCCCAGGTCCCAAGAAGACGTGGGGGGGGGCGACGAGAGCCCGCGACCCTTGAAGGCAGAGGGTCACCTTGCCGCAGGGGCGCAACCCGCGGAGCGGAAGGGGGCAGAGAGCAGGGGGAGGCGCGGCGAGAAACTGTCGGCCGGGCGGGTCCCAAACTGTCCCCCAGGTCGCTGCAACGACTGGGCTTTTCCCAGGTCCCTGCCCGAGCCCCGCTTGCAGCCGGGGCCGCTCACAGCCGTGCGGAGGCCCCGTCCCTCGGAGGCTGAGCTACCTGTGGCCTCCGAACCTCCGCAGCTCTGGGGGGAGGGGGGCCCACGGGACCCGGACCCGGCGCCCCAGCGCCTCGGCCGCGTAGACACGGCGTCCGGGGAGCCCAGGGCTGCCGCCGCCTCCCGCGGGTCGAGGGGCTGCTCTCGGGCTCCCGGGGGCCGCCTGCGGGGTGCACGGTCCCCCCGCGGGGCCTCCCCCCCGGGTCCCCGGCCGCGCCGCTTACCTGGATCTCGTGGATGCGGCCGAAGCCGTCCTCCCAGAAGAGCTCCACCAGGTTGGCGAGGCTGCGCGGCCCGGGCATGGCGGCGAGGCTGCGGGGGCCCTGGGCCCGGCCCCCCGCCCGCGGCGCCCCGGCCCGGCCCGCTCCTTTGTCCTCGGCCCGCGCCCCCGCCGGCCGCCGTGCGCCCTGGGGTCCCCGCGGTCCCCGCGGCCGGGGCGCCGAGCCCACGCGCGAGCTCAGGATCCGCGCCCACAGAGCCATTGCGGCCGCTCGGCCTCTCCGTGGGGGGAGCTGCGGCCCTTCGGGGGTGCTCCTGGCTCTGCCTTGCCGCGCGCGAGCAGCGCCTCTCCGGACTCATGCCGCCCGGGCATCAGTTTACACCGACCGCTGCTGGGACGCCCTCCCCTGCGGCCGGGCCGGGGGGGGGGGGGGGGGGGTCCGGGCTGCGACCCGCGCGGCTGCAGGAGCTCACCCCACGCGTTCTGCGGAGCGCAGAGCCCCTGAGGTCTGCCCCCTCCGAGGACGGGAAGGTCTGCTGGAGAGCTAGGGAGCCTTCCCCTCCTCCAAGGTCACCCTGGGGAGCGGGCCCCGAGCTATCACTCTTTTTTTAATTTTTTAATTTTTTTTAAATTTATGATAGTCACAGAGAGAGAGAGAGAGGCAGAGACACAGGCAGAGGGAGAAGCAGGCTCCATGCACCGGGAGCCTGATGTGGGATTCGATCCCGGGTCTCCAGGATCGCGCCCTGGGCCAAAGGCAAGTGCCAAACCACTGCGCCACCCAGGGATCCCCTTTATATATATATATATATATTTTAAAAACAGTTCTCCGTGATTTCAAGCCCCGCAGGGATGACTCAACATCCAAAAGTCTCGGATGACTCGTGCACGTAGTCCCTGATACTGTCCAAGGGCCGCAGGACCATTTCACCACGTTTCCATAAGGATCATGCTGCGGTTTCCGTCCGGCTCGTATGGGTCTCCCGGGTTTTACCCCCGCGCGCCAAGGCCGCAGCCACAGCCACAGCCAGAGGCACAGCCGTAGGGAGGAAGTGGGCTGCCCCGACGCTGGCTGGACCCTCTGGCAAGTTTCCGACCCTCTCCGGGATGGGTCCCGTCCCGCAAGGCTGAGAGCAAAGGCCACGCCTCCGCGGGAAGGTGAGAGGAGACAGGAGTTTGGCAGCCGGAGTCCACATCTCTGTGCCTTGCGGCGGGAAGGAAGTGGGCCCCTGGGGGGGGGGGGGGGCTTGGCATGGGATGGGCTAGAAGTGTGTCATCTGGTTTCAGGAAGGGAGCCCAGATTCCGAATGAGCAGTCCAACAACCTACTCCGAAAACTGGGAACATTACTCAAAGCTTTCATAAAATTTGTACTTGTGCAGCTGAAGGGGGTAAAAAAAAAACCCCAACTACAGACACCAAATATTATTACTAAGCAAAAAAATATATGTTTATTTATTTATTTATGAAAGAGAGCGTGCACACATAAAGCAGGGTGAGGGTCAGAGGAAGAGAGAGACTTCCTGCTGAGCAGGGAGCCCCATGTGGGACTCCACCCCAGGACTCTGGGATCATGACCTGAGCCAAAGGCAGATGCTTAATCCACTGAGCCGCCCAGGCATCCCAAAACATATCTGTTTTTTGATCAGCAATTTATGCTTTTACAGCTCGGTTCAATCTATACTGGGTTTATAATAATTGTAAATACGTAACTAAAGCAAAGATGGCCACAGTTATTCAGTTTCTAGAACTTACTGATAAGTACTCAGCAGCTGTTATTTATAAAGCGCTGTAGCTGCAAGGGATTCAAAGAGCAAGGCACTGAAGCTGCCTTTGAGGGCTCATAAGCTAGAAGACATGAATACAACAGGTACACACATCCGAGCTGGACATCAGTGTCATAAAGCCGGTACAGAATATCACTGGAATCTGTGGGAAGAAGCCATCACAGCTAGTTGAAAGGCTGGTGCAGAAGAAAGACGTCCCAAGAGAAGCAGCATTTTCATCAGGGTTTGAAGACCCGGCTCAATTTCAGTAGGCAAAAGTGGGAAAGCAGTTGTGCTAGGAAAGTATGAAGAATTAAGCAATGACTTTGTTCCCAGACACTTTTTAAAGTATTTCCGAGGGTCACTGGTCCTCTGGAACAAATAATTTACTAATGGACCATACATATAAAAGGAAATTCAGTCCATTCTAGACAAAAAAACTGTTAAATATAGATTTATATAAAAAGCTTTTTAAAGCATGGCTACTTCTTTCTTAGGGCTAAGAAATGGCCTGTGGTGGAAGACAGGAAGGTAGAGGAGAGTAAAAAAATAAAGAAAGACAAGGAGAAAGAAAGATTTAAATCACACACAAAAACAGGTTTTCAGGAAGCACTGTGCTCTCTTAGGTCTTAGGATATCATCTATGGCAACTTCTAAAGCTCAATCCATAGCTGAAGATACAGATACAGTTATCAGTTCTTCATATTTGCCTCAAGCTCTAATAAAACAAAGCCGAAGGCTATTTTAGAGTCTCACTACGGTAGGTATAAATTTTTAATCTGAAATTCTACAATAGAACTGTATATCATTTTCTTGTTTTCTTATTACTGTTTTGTAGCTAATTATTATTATTAGTGGAAAACGTATATGAACCCAGAAATGGAATAAATCATGCTGATTGGGAGAATTTCTTTCGCTCTAACCTAAATAAAATAAATATAAATTATAAAGTAACTGTTACTTTGGTCTTTGTCCAGTTTTCTTTTTCTCATGAATATTGCTTTTGTAATAAAAAATAGTTCATTTAAAAAATGGTTCATATAGTTTTGGGGAAGTTTAATGGGAGAATTTATCTTCTCCACCTTTTATTGGGTGGAATCAGAATCTGAAACACAAGTAAAACATGCCTGAAAAAAATTTTCTTTTCAAATAGGATAATACTGTCCATGTGTTTATTCCTTTCTCCCCAGTGAGCAAGAGAAACAAATATGAGACCCTGATTTCAAGTAGACAGGACAGCACTATCTGTCCCCATCTGACCTGAAACCAGGAGATTGTGCACAGCTGTTTTCCCTCAACAAAACCAGTTTATTGGCAGTACGTAGGGAAAAAATGAGGTGCCCTTACCCAAGAGAAAGAAAGGGAAACAAAGCTGCCCTCTAGAAGTTGGATAAATAAGCTCTACACACATTAACTGGCCATCTGCGGAAGTAAAATCAAGATAGTAAAGTCTCCCTGACCACAAATCAAGGTGACCTCCGATGACTCTAGGATGCAAAACTGGAATGTGGGAGCTGGTAGGTGAGCAAAGCTTAATGGAGTATATTCTTGGAATAGAACAGGGATGATCAAACAATCTCAGAAAGAAGAACCAGTATAGAAGACATTCTAGGAAACAAAGCTTTCCATTCCAAAACCCAAACTTGCTGGTCATGGTGGGGCAGGAATAATTTGCCTAGCTTCCCATGGTTTGGGGGACACATCTCTCCTGGCTTCCCGTTGCCCCTGATCAGTTTCGTGTTCCATCGGAAGAACTGCTGATGCTTCAAAAGAAAAAGTAATGGTATCATCTTGCTACTTCTCCATACCTGTCAATACAAAGACAAAACAGAAAATCAAATGAAGATATTCCAGAAGATGGAACTAGGAGATCTCAAATTTTCTTTCTGTGAGCAAGCTGGTGCTCTTTAAGCCACTGTGGACGTGTAGCCCCAACAATCCCCGTTAGGCGAGGCAACAAGAGAAACTTCCCCCTTCCTCAGAGGCATGTGGGAGTTCTCCAGTAGGGTTCATTAGCCAGCAAAACTTCGGAAGCAATTGTCTAGCTGCCAAAATCACTTTAACTTCCCATAATAAAAAAAAAAAAAAAAACTGTCGAGCCCACCTAGCTTTATGAATATTAGTTTGCATGTTAGTAAACATGTATGGAGCACCAGGCCCTATCCTAGACACTTCTGCACCCTTTCATCCATTTACTTCCCATAGCTACCCCATGACATAGACACACTGTCCTCATTTTCTGTGAGGAAACAGGCCTCAGAGACCTGCTCCAAAGAGCTGAGTCTTGAATATAAATCTGCTTCTACATATGCTTTACCTACACCTATCTGCTTTAATGCAGGCCAGTTCTCCGGGCACCTGCAGGAGACATGGTTCATAGCACTCACCGTGTCTTAGACACTCATGATTCACAAAAAATGACTATAGTGAATTCTGAAAGGAAGGCTGTGTGAGGCAGCAGACCGGACCCCTCCATGGTCTCCAGACGGCTGGTAGGAGATGAGAATTGTTTGCTCACTCTCCTTTTCTTGAGCAGCCACCTCCTCCTCATTTCACAGATGCTCTGCTTAGTCCAAGTGGTTTGGATGGGGCTGGATACCTGGGCTCCTCACTCCAGGGTGGTCAGAGTTCTCAAGGGATTTTGCTAGAGCATCAATACAGGCGCTCTCTCATTTGGAGGCTGCAATCTGGAAGCGCTTGTGAGCCATCTGTCCCATCACACACAGAGAGGACCTGACCAAGAGCTTTGCAAACAACAGAGAAAGAGCCTTGATACCCTCCTTTGAGACACTGGACACACTGTAGAAGAGATCTACCACCCTCTCTGATTTCTCAGTTAGGTAAGTCAGCACATTCTTTTGTTTGCCTTTATGAAGTGGCTTTTACTTGATGAATTAATCACAGCTCAAGGTGAGGCCTTCGATCCTCCAGATTCAGAGAGTCCATTCTGTTAGAGCCTCATTAATGAGAATTCCTGCCCCAAGCAATGAGGACTTTCAATTAAATGATTGATTCACAATAAGAGAGAGAACTCTCAAAGTATTAAACATTTCCACTGACCTTACCAGCCTATTTTGTCCCTGTGGACACTGGAAACTAAATTATCTGAACTTCACCTGGTGAGCACAGCCCAGTTCTCCTGTCTGTCATCGATCCCTTTAACCCTTGACTGGGCTTGTGTATGTAAAGCTTCCCCAGCCTAAGTCTAAGACTATAAATGCCTTAAGGGCTTGGGAATGTGTCCAACTCATGGCTGGATTCCCTCGTGCCTAACACAGAGTTGGCACACAGGGACACTTACAAATGTCAAAACAAGGGCAGCCCGGATGGCCCAACGGTTTAGTGCCGCCTTCAGCCCAGGGCGTCAAGGACTCCGGGATCGAGTCCCATGTCAGGCTCCCTGCATGGAGCCTGCTTCTCCCTCTCTCTCTGCCTGTGTCTCTGCCTCTCTCTCTCTCTCTGTCTCATAAATAAACAAAATCTTAAAAAAAATGTCAAAACAAATTTCTGTTTCAGTTAGTAAAATGAAGTCCCTACTCCTAAGAGATGTAAACCACAAAGCACCTATTTGCTAAGTGGAAGCTTTCCCTGCAACTGCATAACATGATTTGACATTAGCCAAATGACCTTCCAGTAGCTAAATGAATTCCTGAGCCCACTGTCCACTGAGGGAGATTTGGTGTAGACCAGTTGGCTTAGGCACTTCAGTCTACAGTCCCCTGGGACACCGTGTCATTGCCCCAGTCCCCAGGAGCTCTGTGGACTGGTTGCCTCCACTTCACCTGCCATGGATGCTGACACCCCACACCAGCCATGGCGCACAGGATGCAGGGACTTCATTTGAATTCCCTCGTAACAAATGAAGAACAGAGGTGTACATGGGTTAAGTAGCTTGCAAATTCATATGATTATGGCTTCTAAATTGCCTAAAATAGTTCTTTCAAGGCTTGCTTTTCATTTCATTTTGAGAGCAACAACTTTCCATTTAACTTAAAAAGGGTCTGTGATGGAGTTTCACTTTAGGAATTTTTTTTTTAAATGAGCTCTATACCCAACATGAAACTTGAACTCAGAATCCTGAATCAAGAGTCACATGCTCTGCCAGTTGAGCTAGCCAGGCATCCCTCTCTTTAGGATTCCTGTCTTGGATATCTCCCTTAAGCCCTAATACTTATGTTCCCTATATGAAATTACAATAACAATGCTAACTGGATTCAGCATTTGCCTTGGACAGGTGTTCATGTTATGTAGCTCTGAAAAAATAAACGGTGGCATTCACTTGTCTGTTTTAAAATTTAGCCCAGGGATGCCCGGTGGCTCAGTGGCCTCTGCTTTCAGCTCAGGTCGTGATCCTGGGGTCTTGTGATCAAGTTCCGCATCGGGATCCCTACAGGGAGCCTGCTTCTCCCTCTGCCTATGTCTCTGCCTGTGTGTGTCTCTCATGAATAAATAAATAAAATCTTTAAAAATAAACAAATAAAAATAAAGTTTAGCCCAAATATTTTTATTTCTTTTTGAAAGTAATTGAATTAATAAATGAAGACACAAAATAATAACAATACTAATATCTGAACACATTATTTTCATTTGATCCTCTCCAACTCTCCGTCTAGACACAGATCAGCAACTGGTCATCAAAGTCAAGTGGTACACCCGGAGACCTACTGCCAGCCAGTGGTCAGGAGAATTCTGGTTTTCCCAACTTGGAGCTAACTCTCTCTCCACCTACCGGCCTGGCCTCTTCCCACACATGCTCTGTTGGCAGTCATCATTAGGTCTGGAAACATACTGATGTATTATATCACATCAACCCCAGAATTTTATGAGGCTACAGTTAGCTTGTGGTGATCCACAGTTGTTGAGTTCCTACGGAAACCAGCAGGTTAGGAGCTGTGGGGGTGCCAAGACAAGCTGACCAAAATGAGTCTCTGCCTGGGTGCCAACTCCTGTGTCCTTCATCCACTGAGGTACAATTTCACGTGGACTCTTCTCAATATACAGTCCGATAACCACAGAGTTGTGTAACTGCCACCAGTCTCATTGTCTCAAAGAAATGCCCTCATGTTCCTCTATAGTCAACTGCCAGGTTGTAGTTAGCTCCTACAGTTCTGCCTTTTCCAAAATGTCATATAAATGGAAACTTCCAGAACACAGCTTGCTGGGTCAGGCTTCTTTCACTTTGCATGATGCATTTAGGGTTCTCCCATGTTGTTCCATTACCAGTCGTTTGTTCCTTTTCATTGCTAAGTAGTATTCCATCATAGGTCATTAATCATTCTGATCAGTTAAAGACACTTGGGCTGTGGCTAGATTGCGGGATTATGAGTCAACTCATTCTAAACACTTATGAATTGGGTTTTGTGTGAATAAATACATAGGAATGAGAATGTGGAATTCATAATCCATTTTCATGCCCCCAAAGGTCTTCTGCCCTTTTTAGGACTGACTGATGCTTTCATCTCTTCTTAGTCAAATAATTAGTCAGCAGAGAGCCCACAATAGATTACATGGTTTTCCAGCAAAGGGAGGCACACCTGGAAGATCCCAGGACAGGGTGTGCTCCTTCTACCAGTGCTTTTCCTCATTCTGAGCCATCCCACATTGTTCCTCATCCCACAAGAGATGTCTGGCCTCCTCCACCTATGCCATCACTCCCCATTACAAGGATCGGCTAAAGTTCCATTCCTCGGTGAGTCTCCATTGGCTACCTCACAGCTCAGAACTCTTTCCATTCCACTCTTTCCATTCCACTCTGCATCTGTCTTCTACCAGAGCATCCTGCCTGTGATGCCTTTAGCTTGGCCTCTGACTTCTTTTGGAAAGAGCCTCTGAAATCCCTGTGGGATTTATAAGTATGGGAATATGATCTCCATTCTACGGATGTGGAAATTGAGGTGCAGGAAACTATGTGACTGAAAACAAGGTAACATTTCTGGTCGCCCACCACCACACATCTGAAGGTCTCCATCGACATTTCATTGTCTCCTCCTCTTCAAATGAGAAAACTGAGAAGAGAAACTACTTGGCCATGTCACACAGCTGGGAATGAGAAACTGGCTTTACCTGTGTGTAGGGCGAGGCTGGGCTCAGACTGCATGTAGCAAGTCTTAGAGTGGAGGGGCCTGGCTCTGTGTACCCAGGCGGCACAGCCAGTCAGCTTCCAGGCTAAATTCTGACCTGTGCTCTCCTGCTTTCGGGGCAGAGAAAGAACAAAGACTGACTGATGTTCTGGGCATGAGCAGAGGGTGCCCAGTGGTGACTGCTAGGTGTAGGAAACAGCCTTCTGCCACCCTTGGCCTTCCCTTTCACACATGCCCAGGGACAGAGCCTCCAGAGGAGCAAAAGGTAACCTGGAAACCTCAGCGTGTTAGTGGGAGATGGGGGCTCCTGAGACAGGCATGACTGCTGGAAACAGGAAGAGAAGCAGATCTCCTGGGTGACTCTCAACTTAGTGATGCCTTGGGTCTGTCACTGCATTATTGCTGTTTTGCTTCTAATCATTTTTAAAGACCCATGGTTTGCCCTAGACTGAGAATCAGTATTTCCCCACAAAATCACCCTAACTTCATGGAGGCCTGAGGCCCTTGTCAGGCCAATGAGAAGAGTGCACAGGTTTTTGCTGTCCATGAACATCTTCTCAGCCTGTAAAGAAGGCCCTGAACTATGTAGGATCCCAGGCACTGAAATACACCCTGACAAAAGTAGGCCACTAACAAGACATTTGGTGCAAGATAGACCTACTCAGAATCAAACTGTCCTCCTCTCAACAGTGGAAGCAACAGTGTTAATAATAATTCACTGAGCATTTGCTATGGGCCAGGCATTCATTACACAGACCTCCTCACGCAGCTTCTCAATTCTCATAAAAATCTCCACTTTATACAACAAAAACAGACGTTCACAGAGGTTTAACAAGACCACGGCCACCCAGCAGTAAGCAGTGCAATCAAGATTCACTCCAGGCCTTGAGCTCCAAGCCCACAAATTTAGCCAAGCACTATATGCTTTCAGTTGGGCTTCCACACCACAGTATCAGAGGGCAAGGCAGGAGCAGTAAATGGTCTCTGAAAAATACCCTAGCGTGTGTGAAGCAATACTGTATGGAAAAAAAACACTACCTTAGACGTCTTCTAATGTTGTAGATCTTTGACAATCTGGGTTTTGGCCAAGCCTGTACCTTGCTACTTGTCCTTGAGGAATGCACCCAAGCCTCTTACCTCTGTGTCAGATAGGTGAGACAAAGGATGGTCTGAAGAAATAAATTCTAAATTGAGATCTTAATATATCTCAGAAAATCTTCTTTAAGATGAGAAATTTGTCAGGGAGCAGTAGAGTTTATTATTATTAGTGAAGATCCGCTATGGAAAATTTTTAAGGGAAAACAAAAATTCCAGATAAGAAATTAGAGGAAGAAAAAAGCAAAAAGTAAAAGATTGTTTGCACCCAACACATTACTTTCCTAGCAAGTGCTTCTACCCTGGGACTCTCCAACCTCAGAAGAAGAGACAGAGGCAGTGGACAGGGCCTGCCTCAAATGGCACTGATGCTGCCAGTGTTCAGCAACTGCCACTGACAAAAATGTAGAGACAGGCCACTCACAAACTTGCCTCTGTCTCAGGCTAGGAGGGCCTGGTGGGACATAGGCAAGGTATGTGAATGGATGATTCCCAAAGTCACCTGTAGGGTAGAGAAAATCCACTCTTAGCCATTGAGCTCTCACTGCCTCCCTTCTCTTCCCAGATTCTCTTGCTGGCCACTCCCAGGCAGAGAGGGAAAGTACCAAGAGCCTTTAGAGACCACTGACCAGGTTCAAATCCTGGGTTTTCCAGCAGCTTAATTAACCTCTCTGAGACCCAGTGTTTTTATCTGAAAAATGGAGGTGATAATAATTAGGCATCTGACAAAAAACATTCATAAGAAAATCCATAATTTCATATTCAGTAAGAAAGACTAAAGCTTTCTCCCTAATATCAAACACAAGGATATCTGCTCTTGCTATTTCTATTCAACATTGTACTAGACATCCCGGCCAGGGCAATTAGATAAGAAAAAGAAAAAGAAAAAAAAAGTAACCCATATTGGAAAGGAAGAAGTAAAGCTATACGTTTGCAAATTGTAAGGAATACACACACACATATATACACACTCCAAATATTTAAGCTAATAAATGAATTCAGCAAAGTTGCAGGACACAAGGTCAATGTACAAAATTGGTTGTATTTCTACACACTAGCAGTGAACAACCCAAAAATAAAACGAAGAAAACAATTCCACCTAAAATAACATCAAAAAGATTAAAATACTTAAGATTAAATTTAACAAAAGTAGTACAAGATGTGGACACTAGAAACTATAAATATTACTGAAATAAATTGTATTTTATTTGTGCTATACTGATGATTACAGCTTTTCTATTTTATTTTACTTGTATTCTATTTTTTTATTTAAATTCAATTTGCCAACATATAGTATAACACTCAGTGCTCATCTCATCAAGTGCCCTCCTTAGTCCCTGTCACCCTGATGTAAATTTTAAAAGAAATCAATGAAATGTCATCTATATACACGAGCTGAGAGACTTCACTTAATATCATTAAGATGGCAGTTCTCCCCCAAATGATCTACTAATTTAGTGTAATCCCTATCAAAATTGTAGCTGTCTTTTTTGCAGAAATTGACAACCAGATCCTAAAATTTGTATAGAAATGCAGAGGCTCAGACTAACCAAAAAAAATTAAAAAAGAAGAACAAAGTTGGAGGATTCATACTTCCTTATTTCAAAACTT
The DNA here is from genome assembly GCF_018345385.1 of Vulpes lagopus. NCBI lineage: Eukaryota > Metazoa > Chordata > Mammalia > Carnivora > Canidae > Vulpes > Vulpes lagopus. The sequence continues at coordinate 3,159,985 of NC_054847.1, read as the reverse complement.
ACTATGTAGTCAAGATTACTACATAACCAAGGTGATGCAGTACTGGCATAATGATAGACACTTCATCAATGAGGTAGAATTGAGTCCAGAAATAAACCCATTTATCTATGGGCAATTTATTTTCAACAAGTTTGCCAATATAATTAAGTGGAGAAAAAATCTTTTCCACAGATGATGCTGGGACAACTGGATAATCACATGCAAAAGAATAAAGTTTGACTCCTGTCTCATGCCATCTGCAAAGAGTAACTCAAATATAGGCCAAAGATCTAAATGTAACAGAGCCAAAACTATAAAACCCTTAGAAGAAAACATAGGTGTAAATGTTTATGAACTTGGATTGGGCAATGGTTCCTTAGATAAGACACCTAAAGCACAAACAACAAAAGAAAATCAAGGGGCAACTGGCTGGCTCAGTTGGTAGAGCATGTGACTCTTGATCTTGGAGTAATGAGTTCAAGCTCATGCCCAGCATAGAGCCTACTTTTTAAAAAAAAAAAAAAAAAGTAAGTTGCAGTCCATCAAAATTTGAAATATTTGTGTTTCAAAGAAAGTGAAGAAAAAAAAGTGAAATGGCAACCCAGATTTCCAGTTTCTGATATGACATATAAGGAGCTTGGAAGTCATCACTCTTGTACTAACAACGAGAAACAAAATTAATAAGTTTCTTAGACCCAAGAGCGAACTGAGGTCACAGGGCAAGCTGCTACCCCACACATTGTTGAGAGAATAACAGCATACCAGAGATGAAGCCCAAGAGCAGAAGCTCTGCAGGAAGCAGTACCAGGGTAGGAAAATTGAAACTGCAATTAATGAATTGCTGGAGGCTCAGTGTGGGCAAGTTTGAGACCAAAGCACCAGGCGTGCATTCATAGGGAAGCCCTCAAACTTTTGTGAGTTTTACCTCCAGGAGCCTTTTCAGGTTCTGACAATGAAGATCCGAGAAAAAAATCCCACAATACTTACAGAATTGGAAGGGATGTTGGGAGAAGTCATTGAGATATGACCACCAATCAACCCGGGAGCTGGAACTGGGCAATTGGAGGCTCCCCACTCCTCCCCCCTTTGGAATGTGTGTTCCAATTGCTTTCCCTGTTCCCATAAGCTGCCCCAAAGATACAGCCTTGAGATAGAAATGTGGTGTTGAGACTATCTAGGTGGTATGCATGACAGCACCCAGTTAAGACATCTACATAAACTTTAAGATTCTGGTGGATCAAGTTCAGAAATCTACTCATTTTGCAGCTGCCCAAGACAAATCTCATAAGTAGGTTTTCTTGCTTATGAAACCTGCCACCTAACAAGCTAGAGGGCTCTGCCTCTCACTTTGGTCTCTCCCTGCCTTTTATGTATTGAGGGTTGGTTTCAGATTTCACTCAGGAAGCTCCCAAAGAAGTTGCAGACTAACAGGGGAAATACATTAGAACACTCCATTTTTAATAAGGTCAGCTTTCAAGAAAAGCTATTTTACCAGAGCCTAACTGACTGAGGTTTTACCCATGCCTAGCCAATCTGGGGGAAGAGAGATAGTCAGCTGCAGCCCACTCTAGCCTTCCCATCCCACATAAGGGGACAGTGGATCTGAGAAGCTCCTGAGAAGGCCACAGCACAGGCTCACTAAAAGACTGAGACCTAATCATGAGATGAAAGAATGTTTCCCTTCCCACACATCTTACTGGGGCATCAGTAGAGCTCCTGTGTGATAAGGGGAGACAAAACCAAAAAAGAGAGAGAGAGAGAGAGAAAGGTTAGCCTCTGACAAAGCTACAGTAAACACAGCCTAACTCCTAGATGGGTAAACATAAAGCTTCACACTAATGGCCTATTTACCTCAGTTCCTTTTACCCACTATGTCATGTCAGGCATTCAACAGAAAATTACAAGGAAATCCTAAAAGACAAAAAACACTTTGAAGAGAGAGAGCAAAGATCAGAACCAGACTCAGGTATGGATGGCAGATATATGGGAATCATCAGACTATGAATTTAAAATAACTGTGATTAATATGCTAAGGGCTATAATGCAAAAAAGTAGACAACATGAAAGAATAGATGAGCAATGTAAGCAGAGAGATGGAAACTCTAAGAAAGAATTGGAAGTTAATGCTAGAAATCATAAACACTGTAAAGAAATGAAGAATGCCAGGCTTACCAACAGACTGATCACAAGAAAGAATCAGTGAACTTGAAATATCAAAACTGCTAAAACCAAAATACAAAGAGAAATACGAATAACAAAGAACAGAATATCTAAAAACTATGGGACAATTTAAAAAGGTGTAACACATGCATAATGGAAATACAAGAAGAAAAAAGAAAGGAACAGAAGAAATATTTGAAGTAATAATGACTGAGAATTCTCCGAAATTAATGACAGACACCAAACTACTGATCTGGAGGCTCAGAAAATGCCAAACAAGATAAATACAAAAAAAAAAAAAAATCTATACCTAGGCATATCTTATTCAAACTGCTAAAAATCAAAGACAAAGAGAAAATCTTGAAAGAGACAGAGGGAAAAAACACCTTATCAATAGAGGAGAAATGATAAGAAATATATCAGACCTCTTTTCAGAAACCATGGAAGCAAAAGGACAGTAGTGTGAAATATTTAAGGCCTTTAAAAAAAAAAAGAAAAGAAAACCTACCAACCTAGAATTCTGTACTAGAAAAATTATCTTTAAAAAGTGAAAGAGAGGGACACTGAGTGGCTCAGCGGTTGAGTGTCTGCCTTTGGCCCAGGGCGTGATCCTGGAGACCCGGGATCGAATCCCACATCGGGCTCCCGGTGCATGGAACCTGCTTCTCCCTCTGCCTATGTCTCTGCCTCTCTCTCTCTCTCTCTCTCTCTCTCTCTCTCTCTCTCTGTGACTATCATAAATAAATAAATAAAAATAAATAAATAAATAAAAAAATAAATAAATGGAAAGAGAAAGACTTTCAGACAAATAAAAATCAGAGAATTTGTCACCAACTGTCTACTTTGTAAGAAACATCAAACAAAATTCTTCTTTGGGAAGAAAATGATGTAAGTCAGGAATCTGTATCTACATAAAGGAAGAGTATTAAAAAAGGAATAAATGGGGGCACTGGGTGGCTCAGTTGGGTGTCTGCCTTCAGTTCAGGTCATGATCTCAGAGTTTTGGGATCGAGCCCCACAGCAGGCTCTCTGCTCAGCAGGGAGTCTGCTTCTCCTCTTCTTTTCCCTCTGCCCCTAATCCTGCTTATGCTCATGCTATCTCTCTCTCTCTCTCTTACTCTCACTCTCATAAATAAATAAATACTTTTATTAAAAAAAAAAGAAAATAAATGAAGATAAAGTAAAATATTTTGTTTGTATTATTCTTATTGATCTAATAGATAAGTTTGTTCAAAAAAATAGCAACAAAATATCCAGTGACAACAGTTTATAGAGAAGTGAAATAAATGGCAGCAATGCTGTAAGGGACAGGAGGGAGGATTTAGGAATCCTCAGTACTAGCACTACCTGTGAATTGGTATAGTGTTATTTGAAAAAAGACTTGAATTAGTTGCAAATGTATTTTGCAAATTCAAATACAACCACTACAAAAAGTAAACAAAGAAATATAATTGATGCGCTAAGAAAGCAGAGAACGTGGAATTCTATAAAATGCTCAATTAAAACCAGGAAAGGTAGAAAAAGAAACAAAGAACAGGACAAGGAATAGAAAATGATAACAAATATGGTAAAACAGTAATCCAACCATAGCAATAATCACTTAAACATCAGTTAAAAGACAGGAACATCAGAGTGGATAAAAAGTCAAGCCCAACTATCTATTGTCCACAAAAAAAAAAAAAAAAAAAAAAACACTTCACTTTAAATATAGGTAGATTTGAAAGAAAGGCAAGGGAGAAACAAGAAGGAAAAAAAGAAAGAAAAAAAGAAATAAAGAAAGAAAGAAAGAAAGAAAGAAAGAAAGAAAGAAAGAAAGAAAGAAAGGCATTCATTTTGGAGAAAAGAATTCAGGGGTACCTGGGTAGCATAGTTGGTTAAGCATAGGACTGCTGGTTTCAGCTCAGGTCATGATCTCAGAGTAGTGGGATTGAACCCCATGTCATGCTCCATACACAGCACAGAGCCTGCTGGAGATTCTCTCTCCCTCTGCCCCTCATATTCATGTTTTCTCTCTATAAAATAAATAAATGAATCTTAAGAAAACAGTTCAGGTCAAGGAAAAGTTATCAGGAATAAAGAGAGACATTACATAATAATAAAGGGATCAGTTCCCCAAGAAGACAATTATCCTTACTATGTATGTGCCTAACAACAGAGCATAAAAATACATGAGGCAAAAACTGATAGAACTGCAAGGAACAATAGATGAATTGACTATTAATCAGTAACTGACAGATCCATCAGGCAGAAAATCAGTAGAGACATAGTTGAAGTGAACAGTACCATAAATCAAACTGCATCTAATTGACATCAATAGACGACTACATCCAACAAAAGCAGAAAATATATTTTTTCAAGCTTATACAGAATATTTACCAATATAGACATATTCTGGGCTGTAAAACACATCTTAATAAGTTCAGAAGAATGAAAATTATACAAAGTATGCCATCAAACCACAACAGAATTAACTTAGAAATGGGTACCAGAATAATATCTATAAATCCCAAATACTTGGAGATTAAACAACATACTTCTAAATAATTCATGAACCAAAGTAGTCTCAAGATAAATTTCAAACTAAATGAAAATAAACATACAACTCATCAAAAGTTGTGGGACGGATGCATTGAAAGTAGTGCTTAGAAGGAAATGTATAGCATTGAATTCACATGTTAGGAAAGAAAGAAGATTTAAAATCAATACTCTAAGGATAACTCAGAGTATTGATTTTAAATCCATCTAGTTACCTTGGGAAACTGGAAAAGAAGAGCACATTAAATCCAAAACAAGCAAAGCACATTAAATCCAAAGCAAGCAGAAAAAAATAAATAGAAAAATTAGAGCAGAGGAATGCCTGACTGGCTCAGTTGGTAGAGCATCTGAGTCTTCATCTCAGGGTCATGAGTTTGAGTCCCACATTGGGTGGAGAGATCACTAAAAAAAACCAAAAACAAAATCAAAAACAAAAACAGAGCAGAAATTAATGCAATCGAAAACAGGAAATCAATAGAGAAAGAAACAAAACCAAAAGCTTTGGAAAGATCAATAAAATTGATAAACCTCTAGTCATGTTGACTAATAAGCAGGAAAAAGATAAATTATTAATATCAGAAATAAAAGAGGAACTATCACATCAAAAGGATAATAAAGGAGTATTATGAACAATTCTATGCCTATAAACTTGATAGCCTGGATGAAATGGACCGATTTCTTTTTTTTTTTTTAAAGAGAAAGATGAAGATTTTATTTATTTATTTATTTATTCACGAGAGACACACAGAGAGAGAGAGAGGCAGAGAAGACACAGGCAGAGGGAGAAGCAGGCTCCATGCAGGGAGCCTGACGTGGCACTCGATCCGGGTCTCCAGGATCAGGCCCTGGGCAGAAGGCAGCACTAAACTGCTGAGCCACTGGGGCTGCCCAAATGGACCGATTTCTTGAAAGACACAATCTACCAAACTCACACAAGGAGAAATAGATAACCTAAAGATAACTATATCTATTAAACAAATTGAATCAATAATTAATAACTTTCAAAAACAGAAAGGAACAGGCCCGGATGGATTCACTGGTGCATTCTACCAAACATTAAAGAAGAAATTATACTAATTTTTTACAATCTCTTCTAGAAAAAAGAAACAGAAGGAATACTTTCTAACTAATTCTATGGGACCAGTATTACTCTATATAAAAAACAGAAAAAGTCATTACAAGAAAGGAAAACCACAGACCAATATCTGTCATGAACATAAGAAGCAAATATCTTAACAAAATATTAATAAATTGATTCCAACCATGTATAAGAGAATTACACATCAAAATCAAGTGGGAATGATTCCACATATATACAGCTGGTTCAAGATTTGAAAATCAATTAATGCAATCCATCACATCAATAGGCTAAAGAAGAAAAATCATGATCATATCAATAGAAACAAAAAGCATAGGACAAAATCCAACACCCATTCATGATAAAAACTCTCAACAAACTGGGATAGAGGGAAAATTCCTCAGTTTAATAAAGGACATCCACAGATAACATCATATTTAATAGTGAGAAACCAAATGTTTTCCTGCTAAGATCAGGAATAAGGGAAGGATGTCTGTTCTCACCACACCTGTTCAACGTCATACTAGAAATCCATGCTAATGCAATATGGTAAGAAAAGGAAATAAAATATACACAGATTAGGTAGAAAGAAATAAAACCATCTTTGTTTGCAGATGACATGATTATCCATGTAGAAAATCCCAAAGGATCAAAAAAAACCTCATAGAATGAATAAGCAATTACAGTAAGGTTGCAAGATACAAAATTAATATATACATCAGTTGTTTTTTTATATACTAGCAATGAACAGTTGGAAATTGAAAATATTGAAAACCTATGTGAAGTGGATAACTTCCTATGAAAATACAGTTCATCAAAAGTGACTCCATTAGAAGTAGACAGTTTAAACTGACTGATTTCTGTAGAAGTAGAAAAAATTATCCAATTATCCAGGAATTTCCACATTAAAAAAGAACTAAGTCCTCAAAGTTTCACAGGGTTATTTTACCAAATCTTCAAAGACTAGAGAGTTAGTGTTTTACAAATTTTTCCAGAGCATTGAAAATGAAGGAAAATTTCTTAACTCTTTTTATAAAAGAGGAATATTACCAAAGCCTGATTAAGATAGTAAAAAAGATTACAAAAATCATTCATGAATATTCATGAAAACATTCTAAATAAAATACTAGTGAGCAGAATCCAACACGATATTATGAAAATGATGCAACATAACCAAGTGGGATTTATTCCAGGAATACAAGGTTGATTAAATATCAATAAATGAATACATCATATTTATAGATCTAAGGAGAAAAATCACGTTTATTTCCACAGATGCTGAAAAACCTCTAATAAAAATTATCACCCCAAATTCATTAAAAGTACTCAAAATAGGGATGCCTGGGTTGCTCAGCGGTTGAGTGTCTGCCTTTGGCTCAGGGCATGGTCCTGGGATCCGGGATCAAGTCCCAAATCGGGACTCCCTTGGGGGAGCCTGCTTCTCCCTCTGTTCTTTGCCTCCCTCTCTCTCTGGGTCTCTCATGAATAAATAAATGAAATCTTTTAAAAAATAAAAAAAAAATTTAAAAAGCACTCAAAATAGAGACTGATGGAAATCGATACACATGCATGTGTATACACACGTACACACACATACACACAACTTGTGTGCTACAACTAGCATCTCATTTAATGGAAAAATACTGGGGAACTTTCCGTTAAGATCAGAAACAACGCAAGTTTGCCCTCCATCTCCACTGCTATTCAACATTATCCCGGTGATACTAGCCAGTAAGACAAGAGACTCAATTACAGACATGAGATTTGTTAAAGAAAAAGTAAAATTATATCTATTTTGCAGATGATATGAATGTACAGACTAAACCCTAGGGAACCAGTGAAACTACTATTTCAATAAATTAGCAGGCTATCAAGTTAGCATATAGAAATCAATAGCCTTCAATTTATACAAACAATAAGCAGTAAGAATATATAATACAGAAAATCCCACTTATATGACAAGAAAGTAAATTATTAGGAGTAAATATAATATGAAATATTTAAAAACTACATGAAGAAAAATTTTTAAGTATGAATGTAGACTTGAACAAATGGAGAGACATTTCTTGTTCTTGAATAAAATGACTCAGTATTATAAAAATGCCAGGTCTCCCTAAATTAGTTTATAAATTTAATGCAATCCCAAGAAAGATGCTAATAAGTTTTTTAATGAAACTATACAAGTTGATGCTAAATTTCTTTCATATGAAAGAATAAATATGTAATTCAAGAATAGCAAGGAAAACACTAATAGGAAAAGATATAAGGTGACTAGCCCTATAAATCATTAAAACATGCTACAACATTTCTATAATTAGAAAAGTGCAGTGCTAACACATGGACAGGCAAGTCTGTCATACTACCAAGCCTATCATGGAATAATTAGAAGTAATTTCAAGTACATATGAAGCTTTAGTATATCATAAAGGTAGCAACTCAAATCTCTAAGGCAAAAATGGACTTTTGTAATAAATGATGTTGGCACAAAAGATGTTGGAACAAAAAAATAACATTGAACTTTACCCCACATCAAATTCAAGAATAAACTCCAAATGATCAGGATCTAAAGGTAAACTGAATCCATATAAGTATTAGGAGGAAACAAGATAAATTTCTCCTTATCCAGCCTATGGGGAAAGTCTTTCTACGATTCGAAATCCACTAAAAGGTTGATAAATTTGCTTAAAACAAAGAAACTGTGGTTTTGCATGGCAAATGTCACCATAAACAAAGTCATAAGACCATCAACACCCTGGGAAAAAATATTTGCAACATATATTGCAATGCAAGGACCAATATGCCAATATATAAGTAACTTAAAAATTGAGAGGAAAGAAGGGGAGGCGAACAAAGAAAAACTGGCAAAAGATAGGAATGGGCAATTTAAAAAATAATATGTGAAAATGAAAAGATTTTCAACCTCACTCATAAAAGAAAAGCAAATTAAAGCTACACTAAAGTATCATTTCTCACCTATCACATTGGCAAAATTTTAAAATTATAATACATTCTGATGGCGAGGCAATGGATAAACAAGCATCTCATACACTGCTGAAGGGAAGGAGAATTAGTACAACCACCATAAAAGGTAATTTGTGAAATCCAACAAAACTACACTTGCATTTACCTTCTGAATTAGCGATCCCATTTCTAGGAATTCATTCTGAAGATATACTTTCAACAATAAGAAAATACATTGCACGATGTTTACTATTGAAACATTATTTGTAGCTGAAGAATATCATCAGTAATCTAAATGCCAAATACAGGACAGCGGGCAGCCCGGGTGGCTCAGGGGTTTGGCACTGCCTTCAGCCCAGGGTGTGATCCTGGAGACCCGGGATCGAGTCCCACATCGAGCTCCCTGAATGGAGCCTGCTGCTCTCTCTGCCTCTCTCTCTCTCTGTGTGTGTGTCTCTCATGAATAAATTAATAAAATCTTAAAAAAAAAAATACAGGACAGCTGCTTTAGTCTGCTCTGGCTGCTGTAACAAAATACCGTAGACAGTTCTAAAAGTTGGAAGGGCCAAGACCACAGCACCAGCAGATTGGATGTCTGGTGGGGACTCACTTGCTGGCTTGCAGATGGCAGTTTCTTCTTTATGTGCTCACAAAGCCTTTCCTCTGTGCAAGCGTGTGGAGAGAGGAAGAGAACTCTTGTGTTTCTTGCTCTTATAAGAGTGCCGATCCCATTATGGGGACTCCACCCATGTCTAAATCTAATCACCTCCAAAAAGTCCCACCTTGTAATACCATCACAGTGGGGGTTAGGACTTCCATGTATGCATTTTGAGAGGACACAAACATTTAGTCTATAGTAACAGTGGCTAAATGAACATGGTACCTTCACACAATAGGCTACTGTCACTTGTTTAAACAAGGGGAGGATCTCTATGAATTGATATGATTTTCCAGAATTTATTAAGTTATAAAAACAAAAAAGCAAGGGCACCTGATTGGCTTGGTCAATAAAGCATGTGACTCTTGATCTCAGGGTCATGACTTCAAGCCTTGAATTGGGTGTAGAGATTACTTAAATAAAAATTTTATTTTTTTAAAGATTTTATTTATTTGAGAGTGAGGAGAGAGAGAGAGAGCATGGGCAGAGTGAGGGGCAGAGGGAGAGGCAGACTCCCCCACTGAGTAGGGAGTTGCATGTGGGACTGAATTCTGGACCCTGGGATCATGACCTGAGCTGAAAGCAGATGCTTAACCATCTGAGCCACCCAGGTGCCCCTTAAATAAAAACTTTAAAAAGCAAAATGCAAAGGATGATCTGCAGTATACTACCTGTGGTATAAGAAAGAAGAAACAATAATAATGAGGAAAAAAAAGAAAATACACATGTATTACTCATTTGAGCAGAAGGAAACACATAAACTATAAGCTTCGATGGATGCCAATTGGGCATGTCAGGAAATGGATGGAAAAGAAAGGAAATTGAGGGGGGAGTATAAGAAAGTCACTTCTCTGAATGTAATTTTTTTTTTTTAAGATTTTATTTATTTGTCCATGAGAGACACAGAGAGAGAGAGGCAGAGACACAGGCAGAGGGAGAAGCAGGCTCCATGCAGGGAGCCCGACATGGGACTCGATCCCAGGACTCCAGGATAAGGCCCCAGGCCAAAAGCGTCGCCAAACTGCTGAGCCACCCGGGCTGTGCATCTGAATGTGCAGACTTCTGGAATCATGTTAGTGTTTCACATATTAAAAAAGTAAAATCTACAAGGAGGGGAAAAATTTAATACAAACTAAAATTTAACACCACTAACAAAGTAACTCCAAATGAGTCAAACTGCTTATCCAATGAATAACATAACCACACTGAAAGGGGGGGTTGGGGAAAGAACCCAAATTATGTTAGAACACAGTATTGGGATGTATACCCTCAGGCTAAACCCCCAAACATCCCTGAACAAACACCAAACTCTAATTAATAGGCTTCTCTTCTACTGAGGCAAAGATTAACATCTCTGGAACTACTTTATGTACATTCTAGAAATGAGAAAATAGGAAAATAAACTGTGTAAAATGGGAATTGGTTTTCTTACTGTCAGAAAAAGGAACTGTAAATATGAGAGATGAACCTGTGTGTTGAACTGGAATTATAGGTATCAATGTGCATTCATGGGGAGATAAGTAGGTAGGAGGAAGGAAGGAAGGAAGGAAGGAAGGAAGGAAGGAAGGAAGGAAGGAAGGAAGGGAGAGAGGGAGGAAGGGAAGGAGGGAGGGAGGGAGGGAGGAAAGAAAAGAGGGTTTTTTAATGCTATTGAAATTGTATTTTTGTTTCAATTTCCTGTTTGTTTCTAGTTTATAAAAAACATAATTGATTTTTTAAAAAATTTTTATTTATTTGAGAGAGGGAAACAGAGAGAGTACAAGCATGGGTGGGGGAGGGGCAGAGGGAAAAGGAGAAGCCGACTCCCTGCTGACAGGGAGCCAGACATAAGGCTTTTATCCCAGGACCCTGGGATCATGACCTGAGCTGAAGGCAGATGCTTAACTGACTAAGCCACCCAAGCACACCATGTAATTGATTTTTATAGATTGATATTATATCCTGCAATAATGCTAAATTCACTGATAGCCCTAGGAGTTTTTTCTGTAGGTTCTATGAGATTTTTTTTTTTTTTTAATTTTTTTTTATTTATGATAGTCACACACAGAGAGAGAGAGAGGCAGAGACACAGGCAGAGGGAGAAGCAGGCTCCATGCACTGGGAGCCCGATGTGGGATTCAATCCCGGGTCTCCAGGATCGCGCCCTGGGCCAAAGACAGGCGCTAAACCGCTGCGCCACCCAGGGATCCCAGGTTCTATGAGATTTTTTTATATAATTATGTCATCTGCAAATTTAGTTTTATTCCTTCCTGTCCAATCTGTATGACTTTTACTTTTTTTTTTCTTATCTTATTGCACTTGTTAGAGCCTCTAGTACAATGTCAAATAGAAGTAGTGAAGATGGACATACTTGCCTTGTCTCTGATCTTAGCAGGAAAGCATTCAGTCTTTCAAAATTATGTATGTATGATGTTAGCTGTGGGGTTTTTGTAGGTTCCCTTTATCAGTTTTAAAAAGTTTTCATCTATTCTTGATTTCCTGAGAATTTTTATCAAGAAAAGGATGTTGGATTTTGTCAAATGTTTTCTTGGTATCTTTTGAGATAATCAGATGGCTTTTTCAATGTGGGAAATAACATTAATTTTCAAATATAAACTTAACTTTGCAATCTTGGGATAAAATCCATTTAGTCCTGATACATTTAGATTCAATTTGCTAAAATTTCTTAAGAATTTTTGCAAGTAAAAAAAAAAAAAAAGAATTTTTGCAGGTATATTTATGAAGGATATTGGTCTGTAGTTTTTGTTTCCTTGAACTGTTTTTATTATCAGTAATAAAAAGCAATGCTCTCTTCATAGAATGATTTTGCGGGGGGAGTGTCATTCATAATATTCACTTATCTTTTAAATATCTGTAGAATTTGTAGTGTTGTCCTCTCTCTTATTCCTGATATTGGTAATTTGCCTTTTTTTTTTTTTTTTCTAATCAGTCTGGCTAAAAGTTTATTAATTTTATTGATTTTTTTCAAAGAATGAGTTTTCAATTTTGTTGGTTTTCTGTACTGTGTTCTGTTTCCCATCTCATGGATTTTCTGCCTTTTAAAAAAAACTCTCTGTTGCTTGCTTTGTGTTTTAATTGCTCTTTCTTTTCTAGTTTTTAAATTATTTATTCATGAAAGACAGAGAGAGAGAGAGAGAGAGAAGTAGAGACAGAGGCAGAGGGAGAAACAGGCTCCATGCATGGAGCCCAATGTGGGGCTGGATCCCAGGTCTCCAGGATCATGCCCTGAGCCAAAGGCAGACGCTCAACTGCTGAGTCATCCAGGTGTCCCTCTCCTCTCGTTTCTTAAACTGGAAGCTGAGTTCATTAATTTAAACTCATCCTTCATTCCTATTAGTTTTTTTTTTTTTTTTTTTTTTAACTCATGAGAGATACAGAGCGAGAGAGAAGCAGAGACACAGGCAGAGGGAGAAGCAGGCTCCATGCCGGGGAGCCCGACTTGGGACTCGATCCCGGGTCTCCAGGATCACGCCGTGGGCTGCAGGCGGCGCTAAACCGCTGCGCCACCGGGGCTGCCCAATTCCTATTATAGTTTAATGCTCTACATTTCCCTCTAAGAACTAGATTGGCTGCATGTCCCAATTTTTGATATGCTGGTTTTTGTTCTATGTTCTTTTATGTCATGGTAAGCTAGGTGTAGCTACAAAAGAAGACACAGGAGAAGTTCAGGAAAAAAAAGTTTATTATATTCACAGGTCCTAGAAACACAAGGCAGGGCACACCAGGCCACACAGGGCCACTTGGGGAAGCCTCAGGGTGGTCAGCAGGCAGATGGCAGGGGTGTAGTGGGGGAGCTCGGGCCAGAACCTTTACTGGAGTTTCTGTAGGACAAGCAAGGCAAGGCAGGATAAACACTTCAGGGTTGGCTAGCTTAAATAATTTCAGCAGGCTCTGAACTAGAGGGATGGTCCCTAGCCTGTAATGATTAATATTGCTCTTAGGGTGTATGGGCCAGATAGAGGAAGGATGGCTCTGGATTGGTTAGTTTGCAGATCAAAGACATGCTCCTGGCTGGACCTTTTGCTGCTCAAGAGCTTGCTAGCCCTATTAGGGTCCGTCTTTCCCCAGGCAGAAAGGTTAAGATACCAAAACATTGTAATATGCAGAAACAAAAAAATATAAACAACACGGTTTTCATTTTCACTCAATTCAGAAATATTAAGTTCCCATTGAGGTTTCTAATTTAGACTTGTGCTACTCAGTGTTAAAATATTTGGGGATTTCCTAGAGATCAGAGATCTTTCTTTTATTGATTTTAAGCTAATTTCCATTGTGATCACAGAACATAGTCAGTATGACTTGAATCCTTTTGAATTTATTGGGACCTGCCATATGGCACAGAATTGAATCTGTCTGAGCAAATGATCTGTACTTGAAAAGAATATGTATTCTGCTGTTGGTGGGTGGTATTCTAGAAGCGTCAATTAGGTTAGGTTGGTGGATAGTGTTATCTTCTGTGTCTTAACTGATTTTTGGTCTACTTACTCTATCGATTATTGAGAGGAAGGTATTAAAATCTCTGAATATAATTGTAAATTTGTCCTATTCCTTCGTGTAGGTCTACCAGTTTTTGTTTCATGTATTTTTAAACTGTTACTGGGGACATAAATATTTATAGAGTTATTCCTTCCTTATGAACTGACTTCTTTATCATTATAAAATGATCCTCTTTATCTGGGGTAATATTCTATGTTCTGAAATCTACTTGACCCAATATTAGTATAATTACTCCAGCTTTCTTTTTCTTAGTGTGAGGGTAGTATATATTCTTCCATTCTTTTATTTTTAACCTATTTGCATCCTAATATTTCATCATGCAGGCAGCCTAATTTGGTTCTTACTTTCAGAATCTGACAACTGCTACCTTTTAATTGAGGGTGTTCAGACTGTTTCCTATTTATTCTCAGTCTTTCCCATCTGCTTCTATTTCCTTTTTTCATCTTTTTTTAGAGTCCAGTAGTTTTTATGATTCCATCTTATCTCCTATGTTGGCTTATTAGCCATAAATTCTTTGCTGTGCTATTTTAGTGGTTGCTTCAGAGGTTGCTTTAACATATCACAGAGTATTTTCAAGTAATATTGTACCACTTTATATATAATACAAGAACCTTACAATTGTATACTTCCATTTCTACTCTCTTAGCTTTTGTGCTATTGATATACATTTTATTTTTATAAATTCCACAATACATTGTTGCTCTAAAGTTATTTTTTATTGTGGTAATATATATATAACGTAAAACTTACCATTTTAATCACTTTTTTAAAATAAGATTTTATTTGGGAGAGAATGAGAATGAGCAAGGGGGAGGGGCAGAGGCAGCAAGAGAAGCAGACTCCCCACTGCACAGATGCTTAACTAACTGAGCCACCGAGGTGCCCTTTAAGATTGTTTTTTTATCACTAGTTTTAAGCAATTTGATTTTGATATATCCTGGGTATTGTTTCCTTTGTATTTCCTGTGCTTGGAGTTCCTTTTGTTTCTTAGAACTGAAGACCTACAGGTTGTATCAAATTTAGAAAAATCTCAGCCATTATTTCTTCAACCCTGTTTTTTTTTTAAATTTTTTTTTTTTAAGATTTTATTTATGAGAGACACACACAGAGAGAGAGAGACAGAGACAGAGACATAGGCAGAGGGAGCAGCATCAGGCTCCATGCAGGGAGCCTGATGTGGGACTCGATCCGGGGTCTCCAGGATCACACCCTGGGCTGAAGGCAGCACTAAACTGCTGAGCCACCCAGGCTGCCCTCAACCCTGTTTCCTATCTCCCCTTCTCCCTCTTCTGCTTCCAGGATTCTGAATATATGCACCTGAAGTCGCCCCATGGCTCACTGAAGCTCTGCTCATTTTGTTTCAGTCTTTTTTTTCTGTGTTTCATTTTGGACATTTAAGCTGATATGTTTCCAAGTTCACTATCTTTCCTCCCACATCTGATCTCCAATAATCACACTGCTTTAGTTGTCAGTTGCCATCAGGAGAGGCTGAGAATTTTTTAAACCATCAAGAAATGGCTCCTTTTTAAAACAGTTCTGCCCTTCATTTGCATTTTACTACTTAAGTAGCAAGAAGAAATCAGGTGGCACCTTGAATACTGCTTGCAAATCTTACAAACCTAGATCACAAAGTTCATTAGAATGGTCTGCTCTCCACAGAACCATAGATAATAGTGCCACTGACTTTTTTGCCACTGTGGAAGAGATCCCTTTCCTCGTTTCCAATACCATGTCCCTCACTTCCTTTTGAGCACTCATTGGCAGTGTCCTCCAAGTCCAGATTTCTACTAAGTCTGTTGAAGGCAATTTAGGTGTGTTCTAACACGTTTCTCCAAATCCTGGCAGCCTCTCCCCATGTACTAGTTTCAAAGCTACTCCCACTACTTTCGGATATTTGCTATGGCAGCAGCCCACCCTTGGTACCACTCTTGGTATTTGTTCTGATGCCATGTTAACTGTATGCAGCCAGGACCACTATCCATCTTTTTTTTTTTTTTTTAAGATTTTATTTATTTATTCATGAGAGACACAGAGAGAGAGAGAGAGAGAGAGAGAGAGAGAGAGAGAGGGGCAAAGACACAGGCAGTGGGAGAAGCAGGCTCCATGCACAGAGCCTGACATGGGACTTGATCCCGGGTCTCCAGGATCACGCCCTGGGCTGCAGGCGGCGCTAAACCGCTGCACCACTGGCGCTGCTCACTATCCATCTTCAGAACCTAGCAATCAATCCTACTTTAAAAAAAAAAGAGATGTAAATAATAGGGAAGTTTTTAAATTTAAAATTCACTGGCTTAAAATGACATTTACTATCTTAGTTTCTGTGCATCAGGAATCCGGAGTCAGGGCCTCAGCTGCGTCTGTAGCAGCTGTACAGCTCAGGTTATCATCAGGGCTAGGTTAAGGCCGCAGCCATCTCAAGGCCCAACTGGGGAATGACTGGTTTCCAAGCTCCCTCACAGGGCCACTGGACTGAGCCCTACCTCCACTCCGTTCCTTGCCGTGTGGACTCTCCAATGGGGGCTTGCTTGGTCAAGGCAAGCAAATGAGAAGTGTCAGAGTTTGGAAACAAGATAGATGTCAGAGTCTTTTACAACCCGATCTTGGAAGTGTTGGCCATCTCTTTTGATGAATTTTATCCATTAGAAGCAAATCTATCCATCTAGCTCACATTTAAGGGAGGGGAATATACCAGGGCCTGAATGACAGAGGTGGCATAATTGGGAGCTATTTCAGAAGCTGCCCAAGACACCCATAAAGTAGGTTTTTAATTTTAGACATTGTAGTTTTAATCTCTAGAGGCCTGACATGGGTTTTTATATCTCTTGTGTCAACATGTTGAATTTTTCTGGCTTTGTGACATCTGCAACACAGAACTTTTAATGGCCTGTGTACTCGTATCATGTGGGTTATTTCTGGGTCTATTTTATTTCCTTTTCATTAGGGGTTGTATTTTACTGGCACTTTGCTTATCTGGCAATTTTTCTTTCTTTCTTTTTTTTTAAGAGAGAGGGAGAATGCATGAGCAGGAGTGGGGTATGGAAAGAGGGAAAGAGAAAGAGAATTATAAGCATTTAATTTTAAGAGAATTTTAAGATATGGGTCTCATCTCAAGACCCTGACCTGAGCCAAAATCAAAAGTTGGACGCTTAATCAACTGAGCCATCCAGGCTCCTCAATTGCCCTGTTATTTCTGATTGGCTGTTAGACATCATGAATTTTACCTTACAGGTTGCTGGGTATTTTTGTGTTGCGGCAATTAGCTTTGCTCTGGAACACAGTATGTGCTAACATTTTGATCCTTTCGGGTCTTGCTCTTGAACTTTGTTAGGATTGAGGCAGCAACAGTTTAGTTCTAACTCACATGCTGCTGAGGCAGACCCTTGCTGTACATTCTACTAGATAGCCCGTGAATTATGAGGTTTCTCACTCTGGCTGACAGGCCTGGGTAAACTACCCCCAATCCTTTCATTTGGTTCCTTATATCCAAGAATCAGGGGACCCTCAGCGAATGTGTAGTTCTTTGTGCAGCTCTCCTCTGCAGAGAGGTACTTTATCCTGCCATTAGCCATGGGGGTGAGGGCTGGCTCAGGGCAGAGGTAGGAGGAAGGGGCAGTTGGAGTGGTTACAAGCAGGCAATTCATTCAAAACTCCCCTCAAGGCATAAGCAGGCAGGGGTCATAGTGTTCCTTTTAAGTCCACAAACTTTAAGTTTTGAAGTGTTTAAATTTTTTTTTTTAACTTAAATCCAAACTTTTCAGAACCCAATTCAATAGTCACTGAGCACCTACTATATACCAGCTACTAAGGTACAGATAGAACAAGACTAATAGGGTACAAATATTTTTTTTAAATGAAGAAGGGGGGCACCTGGGTGGCTCAGTAGTTGAGCGTCTGCCTTTGGCTCAGATCATGATCCTGGGGTCCTGGGATCAAGTCCCAAATCAGGCTCCCCACAGGGAGCCTGCTTCTCTCTCTGTCTGTGTCTCTGCCTCTCTCTGTGTGTCTCTTATGAATAAATAAAATCTTTAAGAAATAAAAAATAATAAAAATGAAGAAAGCCAACCATAAGGGACATGGCACAGTGGAGTTAAAAAATGGGCATATGGAAGATCTGTGTCCAGCCCTGTCACAGGTAGACAAGAGGGGGAGACACCCCTGGGTCTTGTCCAAGTCATACATGGAAGAGTAGTTCTCTGGTCTAATCAGTTTTCCAGAACACAATAGATGGAGGATTTCTTTAACAGTCCCCATTCTCCAAGATCACAGGGCTTGGGTAAATGTCCACATTATCCATAGGTGGGTTACGGAACAAGAAAACAGTGAGCACCGCGGGCAGAAATGTGAAAATACAAGTATCTGGCACTGTTTGAGTACTGCAAGCATAAAGGTGTGACAGGAGATAAGAATCTGGAAATAATACTGGTTGGGATCAAATCTGAGACATTTGGGTGCCAGCCCATCAGGGTGAGTAATGAGCAGGTCCACAGGCCTTAGTGAATACATGCCAGAGCACAGGCCTCAGGTCTGGCTGCTTGGCGCCATTCCTGCGGTTTGTACAGACAGAGCAGCTAGCTGTGGGCCAAACTATGAGTGTCTGTCTGTCCCCAAAAGGTCAGCTCAGAGAAGTGGAATTCGGGAAAGGGGGCTCTTGCTTCGAAGCACTCCTGACCAATAGATACTGTCTTCCCAGGCCTGGTCGGCAGCTGCTTCACAAAACAGCCATGTAGGTGTGTCTCACGACACAGGAACAGAAGGCTGCTGCTGAGCCTCGGGGGGTTGGGCAGGGACTCCAAATTTAGAGGCCTTAGTTAGCATGGGTTTTCAACACTCCCAAATGTGAGTGCTGTTGTCTATTAGGATCAGCCTCCTCCTCAAAATGACAAGTTTTTCTTCCTGACTCGTGTATGCCTCGTGAAACAATCCTGGTCTTTTCTTTCTGTCTTTTCTTTCACTTGAGGAACAAGAGAGAAAAAGATGTTTCAGAGAATAAAGGAACTAATTAAAGACCCCAGGGCAGGGATCCCTGGGTGGTGCAGCGGTTTAGCGCCTGCCTTTGGCCCAGGGCGCGATCCTGGAGACCCGGGATCGAATCCCACATCGGGCTCCCAGTGCATGGAGCCTGCTTCTCCCTCTGCCTGTGTCTCTGCCTCTCTCTCTCTCTCTGTGACTATCATAAATAAATAAAGATTAAAAAAAAAAAAAAAAGACCCCAGGGCATTACACCGCTTTTGGAACAGGAACCCAGCCTCCCAGCAGTATCAAAACTGAATCCGGGGGAGAAGTAAAAAATCACTCTATCAAAGAAGCCCAACTGAGGAGCGGTGTGGGCGGTGGCTTCCGAGGTGCGATGGCCTGTAGGGGACCTAGAGGACCTGCACACAGGGATTCCCGAGCAGGAGGCTGCAGATGCTAAACAGTGAACAGGCAGCACGGCAACTGCTCTAGCTCTCCCCTCCATCAGGTTCTTGGCCCTGTCGGCACCTCAACACCAATCAGCAAGTCTTGTTTAACTTGGGGTGCATCTCCCCAGAAGAGCTCCTCAGGGATGGGCCCCATCTCACTCTTCAGTGCCTGCTACAAAAAGGGCCTCAGTAGAGGTCTGCCACCTAGACAGAGCCCAGGCTTGTGACCAGGCATAAGAACACCTATAATCAAGAGTGGTCAAATGTTCCATTTCTGTTTATTCAGGACATTAAGATAAAATACACCTTAAATATTACAAATATTTATATACAGGAATGGCTAGTCCCCATGATTAAAAAGCGGTCTGAAAAAAAACCCCAAAATATAGTCTCTGAACATTTTTAAGCCCTAGACAACCCGTGAAGACAAAACCAAGGTCTCGATGCATGTTCTTCAACACAGTTAACAAACTCTGAATCTAGCTCAGCCTGGGCGATGCTACAGGAAAGAACATGGATATGGAAAATCCCTACCCAATGCTGGTGCCGAGCACTCAGCCTTCACTGTGACCCTATGGATGTCATTTCCGGAAGCGTTTGAAAAGCGGATGCACATGCTTCGTGGAAGCCTTGCTCCGTGCCGAGTGGTACTCCATGTACACGGTGTCATCAGCTCCAGACATGGAGCTCATTGTGCCAAAACGCCGAGACACCTATGGGGGAGACCCAGTCCATGATTAGTTTCCAAAGGAAAAGACACTCCTTTTTTAACATTTATATTCACAGTAAGCTTTATAAAGTTTTAAAGTTTAATAAATACTTATTTTTAAAAAACATTTATTGACCACTTATTGTGTCTCAGGCATTGTGTGAAGCAGTTTACACATATTTACATGTGTAAATACATCTGTAAAATCTTACAGATGAGGAAACTGAGGCACAGAGAGATTAAGTAACTTATCCAAGATCACACAGCTCTCAGAGATGGGACTTGAACCCAGACAGCTGGCTTTAGCTTGCCTATTCTTAACCATGTCATAAAGAGAGGCATGACTCTGCCTCTCTTAATGACAATTTATAAACAGAATTTTTCAAAAGTAAGGGCAGCACACCCTCAACACCTCGAGACTCTACCATAAGGCTTTGAATCCAGTGGAAAGCCAGAAAACCCTGAGCTTGAAACTTGGCTCTACTTCTCACTGGGTGACCTTGGACAAACACCGAATGTCTGAGCCTCAGTGAATGCATCTCTAAGATGGGGAGAGCCTCACCTGTGTTGACAAAAAGTGGGGTGAACAGAAATCACACAGGCAAGGGTCTGACGCAGAGCCTGGCACACCACTTGCACCAGACTGATGACAAGGCGAGTATGCAGACAGGCATCAAGCAACACCTTCAACAGGCTGGCCTTAGAGAACTCGCTCGGTTGGTGGGGATTACCAGACATCACCTTAGCACACGGTCACAGGCAAGAAATTTCCCTGAAGCATCCATGCATGGAGGGTGCCCACAGGGGGGAACCAGTCCCCATGTTTGGGGGCAGAACGGCCTCAGGCTGGAGGGAGAGCAGCATCACCCCAGAGGAAGCTGCTTTTCTTTCCTTGTCCCAACCACTGCTCACCTTTTGGTTCTAATATCAATTTAGTTTTCGAAGCACTGGACTAAAGTGTACTTTTCTCTTGGAAGGGCCCAATAAGAATGCCCCATAATGGCACTTTCATTAATCATGCCACATTATATTGGCCTGGCACATGGTAGGTATTCAGTATTTGCAGAATAAATGGAATGTTCATCATTCTCAGAGAACTCTAAATTTTCCCAAACAAATATTCATACTGCAATGTGAGCTCATTCTCAGACCCCCCTCACAGCCTGAAAGGCTCAGTTCTATCACTAATAAGGAAGCCAGAGCTGAAGTAACTTGTCTGAGACCCTGGGCTGGCAGGCCCAGGCCCACAGCACCCCCTCCCACAGCCACCCCTGCTCAGGCAGCAAGCCTGAGGCCACATGTGTCACCCTGGGCTCCAACATCAAGGCACTAACAGAACTCGGACCAGACGGAGAGGCAAACAGAGTAGGAGGCCAGCTACAGCCACCACGGACTCAGCCACGTGAAATGATGTGTAGGAAAGGATGCGCACCAAAAGGTTAATAGGGGCCATTTCTGTTGCTCTCTTCTCTGTGGTTTCCTGCGTTTCCAAGTTTTTACAAAGGTCACACAGGTGTGCGCGAGTGCACATGCACACACACACACACATACACACACAGATAACCACATACGTGTGTGGAAGGCTTCTCTTCAGGAGATACCTGGCGCCTCATCGCCTCACTCACCTGGCTGGATTTGGAGCCAAACTCCCCTGCCACCACCTCTTCCTCAGCATCCAAGTCAGTGGCCGCGAGGACCTTCTGCAAGAGCTGCTGCTGCTCTTCCCTCGTGGAGAATGCCAGCTCTTCGTCCTCCATGCCCGCCAGCTTTGTGATCACCTGTGGAGCCGAGAGCCGCAGGCCTCATGTCCCCTCCTGTTTTCCTTCCCTCGGGCCCATTGGTGCAGGTGGCTAACCAAAGAGAGCTCCTCTCTGGCATTCCAGAGACCAGCTTTGGAGCCACCTGAAACAGGGAGCTTAACTGATGACTGTAGGGCAGGGAAGGCGAAGGAAATTCCAGAGAAGCCTACTCCCAAAACAACAGACACATGATCACTTACAGATGATCAACAGGGGCCTTGGCAACTCTAAGATGTCCCTTCTGGCAGTTTTCCATCCTGCACCAGCTATACGAAGGGACCAGAGACGGACAGGCACAGCCTGCTGTCTCAGGGCAGGGTCTTTAGCCTCCTGGGCTTCGGGTAGGAGGGAGCACTTAGAAATGAGAGCCTGTCAGGTGGACTTGCAAAATTTTTTCTAATTGAGCAAAAGAACAGCACGGTAGTGATTTGGTTTTCCTTTCTCTGGGCGTAACTTACTACATGGCCTACCTATCCCTGAAGAAAGCCTGGATTGAGAACACAGAGAAATCTTGTTTGCCCCCCTGTAATTCTTCTCATCATTTTCATTAAAAGCAAAGTCCCAGAAGCAGGGATCTGGCTGAGGCCTTCAAGTGGCCGCAGAGCCCGAGGACAGAGACCGGGCACTTTTGCCCTGGCCCAATCACCCCTCTGGGAACTCTGGGCTCATGATCCTGGGAACTCTCACCTGGTTGCTCTCAACGGGCAGTGCTGAAGGCAACGAAGGCAAAGGCAGCTCCAACCAACACAATCCCATGACCAGGTGCCTTTCTGCCAAGCTCACCTTTCAAAGAACCCAGAACACTCCCTGATTTGGTGCTTGTCTCACCCTTGATCTCTTGTTTCACCCTTAATATCACCCCTGATCTCTCCAGGATCAGGAAGTATGAATGCTGTTTTCATCACATACTTTTTACGGATACATATAAAGGCCATCACACAAATCCTTCAAAATATGGTCAACTATCCTGTCCTCTGGCCCAGCATGAGAAGTGTGAAACTGTCTCTGCTTCTGTCTAAAAAAGGAGGAGTCAGACAGCCCTGACCTCTTGTCTCTGGCTAATAACAGGAACTCACCAACTTGTGAAAAGACACAATCAGAAGCATCTGAACAGGCAGCCTGTAGTCTCTTGCAAACCAAGAATGCGGAACCTACATGTTCTAGGGGCATCCTTTTAGTTCTCTACTTCCAGCACCCCCCACTCACCCCCACAAATAAAAATCTTTAAGGACCTTAAATCCTGACATAAACTTACCATATGCGTCAATAGGAAAGAAAGCAAACACATCAGTCAATGGAAGTCAGCCAAAGCTTTAGGATCCCCAAACCATGCAACCGCCAATTGTGGACAGCTCTGATGTGAGGCCCACTCAGGCCTGGGCCACCTGGAGGAGCAGCTCAACAGAGCCTTCCTGGTATTATAAATCAAGTATGTGAACAATGGCAAATTCTAAAGCTTTGGCTGACAACCATTGCTGGTGCAGGAAAGTAACTCTAAGGGGCTCAGAGGAGCACAGTGATGGCCACATTTCTGCAGGATCTCAGGTCCTATGAGGCTAGCACATTTTCCCACTGACAACTAACACTCTTTTCACAAGACAACTGTAAAACATTAACAAGTAGAGACTCCAAGCCTTCAGAGGCCCCATTCTTTGACCATTCACTATGACAGGAAGCTGGGGGCAGGAAGGGATCTTGCACAGTATCTTTCCTTAAAGTCCTTGGCAACTTATGCCGAGATAAAGGGAACCTGAGGCAGGGCTTCCAATGCCCTAATGTTCTGTGCCTGTCTGAGCTTTTTCCCACACTGGTGCCAATAGCAGTTCCTACCTTCCCCTGGAGGCATGGGTACAAAGAAATTCTTGGTTCTATTCTGACAGGAGATCAATGAATACATACCTTAAAGCTATAACCCTGATCTACCAAGAATCTCTGCCGCTTGGTTGAGTAAGCCATTTCCTGTGTGTCCTGGGATACCAACGAGTAGAAGAAGGCATTATACTCCTCAGCAACCATCCCTTAACAGAGAGAAGGAGAAAGGACAACATTAGCTGTCAAAATGCCAGGAACTGAGGATCCTAGGCTCAAAACTTAAGTACAGCTGATCCCTGAATAATATGAGAGTTAGGGGTACTGACCCTCCCCCCACACAGTTGAAAATCCACATGTAACTTTTGACTCCCCCAAAACTTAACTACTCACAGCCGACTGCTGACTGCAAGGCTTAACAACAACATAAACAGTTGATTACCACATACTCTGTATGTTATATGCATTACACATTATTTTTTAGTATAAAGTAAGCTAGAGAAAACATTAAGAAAATTATAAAGAAGAGAGAATACATTTACAGTACTGAACTACAGTTATCAAAAAAATCTCTCACAGTGCAAACTGTGTTATTCGAGGGCCAAGTGTAATGCAGTGGGAGAGCTTTGCAGTCAGGAGGGCTGATGGCCCTGACTGTGCTTAGGCACTTGACCAAAATTAAAAACATCTGTGCTTTAAATGGCATCATCATGAAAGTAAAATGACAACCCACAGAATGGGAGAAGATATTTACAAAGCATGTATCTGATAAGTGATTTGTATCTGGACTGTATAAATAACTATTACAAATCAATAATGAAAAGACAAATGACCCAATTATAAAAAGAGCAAAGCATCTGAACAGACATTTCTCCAAAGAAAATAGACAAACGGCTAACAAGTCCATGAAAAGCACTTAACATCATTAGTCATCAGGGAAATGCACTGGTGCCACAATGAGGTACCACTTGGCACTCCCCAGGATGGCCAGAATCAAAAAAGATAATCACAGCTATTGTCAAGAAGGTAGAGAAACTGGATTCCTCATATATTGCTGATAAGAGTGTAAAATGGTGCAGCCATTTTAGAAGACAGTCTGGCAGCTCATTAAAATGTTAAACAGAGACCACAACTGATGTAACAATCTACTCCTAGATATATCCCCAAAAGAATTGAAAAAATATGTCCACACAAAATCTGCACATGAATTTCATAGCAGCAATATCTCTAAGAACCGAAAAGTGGAAATAATCCAAGTGTCTATCAACAGAAAAATGAATAAACTAGATGTGGCATGCCCACACAATGGAGGATCATTCAGCAATAACACGAATGAAGTACTACCACCTGCTAATAGGGAAGACCCTTTTGAAAATGTCACACTAGCGAAAGAAGGCAGTTGCAGAGGGCCCAGACCGCACAATTCTGTATGTATGCAATGTCTATAATGGGCACGTTCGTCAAGGTAAAAATAGAGTAATGATTGCCTGCAGTTGGGGCTGGG
This sequence comes from Vulpes lagopus, assembly GCF_018345385.1. Taxonomy (NCBI): domain Eukaryota; kingdom Metazoa; phylum Chordata; class Mammalia; order Carnivora; family Canidae; genus Vulpes; species Vulpes lagopus. The sequence continues at coordinate 3,134,894 of NC_054847.1, read as the reverse complement.
AGGCAAGGAGAAAGGAGTGACTGCCAGAGCGAAAGGGTTTCTTTTCTGGAGTGATGAGAATATTCTAAACATAGCCTGTGGTAATGGCTAAACACTTTGCAATTATATTTTTTTAAAAAAAATCACTGGGGGTGCCTGGGTGGCTCAGTTGGTTAAGTGTCCAATTTGGCTCAGGTCATGATCTCAGGGCCATGTGATCATACTGGGTGTGGAGCCTGCTTAAGACTCTCTGTCCCTCCCCCACCTCCTCAATGGGCACACGCATTCTCAGTCTCTCAAAAAAAAAGAAAAAAACCACTGAATTGTACACTTCCAACAGACCAATTGTATGGTATGCGAATTCTATCTCAATAAAGTTGCTAAAAAAAGAAAAAAGAGCTCAAAGAGAAAACCTAGAACAGATTCATCACAGAAACTAGGACAGAAAATACTGCAGCCTATAAAACCTGATCCTTCTGGACAATCTGCAGAGTTTTGCTTCACAATTCAATTGTCAGCAAACTCAGTACCTGTGTACTGCCTCTGAATTCTATTGTTTCTTAGTCTTACAAGAGCTCAGAGAGGCAAAGAACGCAGCCAAATGCCTTATATCAAACAGTATTTTTTTAAAAAAATAAAATCCTACTCAAATTCAAAGTGGTTTTCAAGTTAGATGTGTTTCTTTTCTGGGAGGTGATAAGGCATAAATTATGAATTATGCTCACATATGCTAGTCAGATTATATTCTGGTCAGTTTATAAAAGCTGCACTTTATCCAGTAGCTTCCAATATTCTGTTACACAAGCCTTATTCCTCACAACAGCCCTGCAAGACAGGATGGCACTTGTACTCTGGATGGCAAAGCAAGGCTCACAGGGGCAAACTACCTGCAAGGCCACAAAATTGGCCAGGTGCCCAAGTGCATGCTATTTCTACTAATGTGCCCTGTCTCCGTATTAAATACAATCGGCTGCCTCTTAAACACATTCTAATATGGTACGATTCCAACAACCAACACACTAACCTTGTTTCCGACACTCAAGCATCTCCTAAGAGAGGAAAGTGGATTCCCTGAGGACAAGCCTGTGTCCTCGTCTTCAGGCCTGCTTGGCCTAGGAGAACAACCCCGGCCATCTCTAAGCAGCAGTGTCAGTGCCTGCCTTGCCCATGGTTAGGGTCTGGGCCCTTTTACCACAGTGACCACAGAGACACTCTGACCTCTTGCATGTCCTCACGTACTGAGCATGTGACACCTCTGCAGCAAGCTGCCACACAAGACGGGACTTTTGCTGGGTGGTGTGTGAGGCAGCCATCTGCAGCTGCCCAAGTTGCTCTTACCAAGCCTTCCCCTTACTCCTGACTCAAGGTCCAGGGTCCAGCTTCAGCTCATACACGTCACTGGTGGCCAAGCCCTCTGTGTCTATACCATTACACACTGCCTTCCTGGCCCCTCTTACTACCTACCAACACAGGCACTCAGCTTAGAGGATGCCCATGTGAACCAGGTGGCTGCCATGGAAAAGATCTACATATTAACCCCAAGGCATGAACTAAGAAGAGCCAAACAGATCTTGGTCCTTGCTTTGGAACCTCTCCCTGCAGAATGTATGGGGCCCAGGGGCCTACCTTACCACTAGGAACACACAGGCAGCTTAGCCTACCCTCTTTCTAACCAAAGTGGTTCAAAAGGAAAGATTTCCTGCAGCAGAAGGGTAAGGCCACCTTTACCTTTTTTGGCTCGGAGCACTCGCCCCAGCCTTTGGGCTTCCTGCCGCCGGGAGCCACCGTGAGATGAGATCTGAATGAGAACATTTGCTTCTGGCAGATCAAACGATGTGTCGCCCACCTACAGAAATGAAACAACTGAGAGTTCGGGGAGGTTTTTTGTTTTGTTTTGTTTTGTTTTGTTTTCATTTGGGATGTAAAGAAAAAAAAATCAATTGGCCTTGAATTTAAATAAGCTCTGTAGATAATGTAGAAAGATAATCACCATCCTCCTCTTCCTGTACCAGGGTCCTGTGGATGCAGGTAGGCCTCAAGGATTAGTGTGAATTCTCCTGGAAACTATCCGAAAGAAGCTGTAAGGACCTGTAGTCCCCACCAGCTGTCTTGGCAGCATTCCCAGTATAGGCTGCAGGGGCCCAGAGATGAGAGGTCCCTATCAACAGAGACTCTCTGCAAATGACCCCTCTTCTTTTTTGCTACAGAAACATGTCTGCACAAAACCACCCACACTCTCAATTGGAGGTCAATGAAACTACCAGCACCTGTGGGACACATGATCTGGAAGGGGCCACTGTCCACACTGGGCTGCATCTGGCTCTGAGTGGCGGCCTCAGCTCGAAGGTTCCAACCATCAAGGTTCCTAAACGCACATCCAAGTCTGGCACTTACTGAGCCAGCCATGATCACTTATGCATAAATCTCATCTATTTTGAGCTTTGGGTCTATTCTAATCTGAAGGACTACTCTGCATTGTTGAACCACGGCTGCTAACACTGTCATCAAGCTGGGCCTTCGTGAGTTTGCATCATGCTCACATTAATCACCCACCATCAAGGTACACAAGGAGCCAGAAGCAAGGCTGCCCACGACCCACAACAATCTCCAACTCCACAAAGACACTTCATCTGAATGCCTACTTTTGCCACAACAGGTAATGAAAATTTCCCCCTTAGATAAGTAAATATAACTTAAAATTCCTATATCCCCAAAAGAAGTGGGAAAAATCTCAAATGAAGAGACTTTAGGGCAGCCCAGGTAGCTCAGCGGTTTAGCACTGCCTTTGGCCCAGGGTCTTATCCCAGAGACCCAGGATCAAGTCCCAAGTCGGGCTCCCTGCATGGAGCCTGCTTCTCCCTCTGCCTATGTCTCTGCCTCTCTCTCTGTTTCTCTCATGAATAAATAAAATCTTTAAAAACAAACAAACAAACAAAAAAGACTTTAGAGATGCCCAGGTGGCTCAGCGGTTGAGCATCTGCCTTTGGTTCAGGGCATATCCTGGAGTCCTGGGATTGAGTCCCACACTGGGCTTCCTACATGGAACCTACTTCTCCCTCTGCCTGTGTCTCTGCCTCTCTCTGTATCTCTCATGAATAAATAAATAAAATCTTAAAAAAAAAAAAAAAAAAACAGACTTTACAGATCATCCACAGTACATTAAACCCTGCATCTGTTCCTTCTGCTACCTGTCAGAAAGCATTCCTCTGTCCCCAGACGCGGACACACGGGAGTGAAACTGACACATGAGGTCCCTTCAAAAACATGAATTCATTCCCCAGAAATCACCCAGTGTCCCCCCAGCCCTGGGGGTGCTGGTGTCTCACCACCACCCTGCATGCCACACAGACCTTGGATATGAAGATGGTGTTGATTTTGGGGTTATGCTTGAAATTCTGGAGAATCTGCATCCTCTCTCCTTGGGATGTAGGACCATAGATATAGGGTCTAGAGAAGAAAGAAGCTGCATTAGGAAGGCTACAGAATCACCCCTCGATTATTCTGGAGGCGTATCAGAGGGAAAGGGAGCTCCTTCAAGGTTTCCCTCTTTCACGAAGCCCTCCATCATGCAAGGATAAGGATATCAGAAGGAGGCCCATAAAAATGAGCGGCTACAGACCCTGAGCCAAGGATCTGGTCACCCACTCTCTTCAAGATTCTCCCCTTTCCTTTTTCCTTGGTTTCTCGACTATGCTTTTTCCTGAGGCAACATCTCTCCATCTAAGCTTAGTGTCTACACAAGTAGTACTAACACAGAATCCAGGTGGGACTGTGGGCGGGGGAGGACATTGGTGGTGTTTCCTGAGAAGTTCTTTCTAGATGTAGCACCACAGCTGGGATGCTGGACCAGTCAGCCTTGCCCTCTTGGCCTCTGGCCCATATAGTCTGACCTCAGCATCACCGGAGCGCTCATTTGGCCGCTATTTCAAATGCCAACTTGCACCCACCTCTGGAGCCCAGCTCAAAGATAGTGCCCCACCAAAGCAGTGCAACTCCAGCCCCTGTTCCCTGGGCTTAAGGGACCCAGGCTCCCTTTTCCATATACTCTGACCTCTGAGTCTGACCACTTGCTCCTCTGTCTTACCCAATTCATAAGAAATTCCCGAAAGCTTCGAGAGAGGAAAACACGCAAACAAACAAGCAAGCACCTTCTGTACTCTGGCTCGGAGAACACAGGCTGCCTGGCACCAACCCCAACCTCTCAGTCCTTACTTGTTCAGTCTAATGGCATATTCCTTCAGGGCAAACACGTTGTCTGCAAAGACAATAATCTTGTCATTCCTCCTTTCGTGAAACTTGATCAGAAACTGGCAAGCTCTGAATTTGTTAGGGTTCATGGTGTACAGCAAGATTCGTTTCTTGGTTTTGATTGCCACATACTCCCGGTAAAACTCAGGAGACATTGGGCACCAAACCTGTGACACAGAAAGAATCAAGGGTCAGTTTGTAAGTTTTAAATATAACGTGATTAGAAACTTTTGAAGGCCATTCACTTGGCAGAACTAGCTTTAAAATAAATCAAAACAGGGGTGCTTGGATCTCTCTCTTGACTTTGGCTCCGGTCATGAGGTCAAACCTCACGTCACGCTCCAAGCTGGGCATGGAGCCTGTTTAAGATTCTCTCTCTCTCCTTCAGCCTCTCCCCACCTCCTCCTCTCTAAAAAGAAAAAAACAAAAATAAAAATAATTTTAAAAAAATATATAAATATACACATATACCCCAAATCAAATACCTAATGGTGAACCAAGACACTCTATCTCTTAACACATAGATTTTTTTTTAAAGATTTATTTTTATTTATTTATGATACACATAGAGAGAGAAAGAGAGAGGCAGAGACACAGGCAGAGGGAGAAGCAGGCTCCATGCCAGGAGCCCGACGCGGGACCCGATCCCGGGACTCCAAGATTGCACCCTGAGCCAAAGGCAGGCGTGAAACCACTGAGCCACCCAGGGATCCCCAACACATAGATTTTTAAATCTATCCATATCCAGGGAATTACTTTTACACCAGCTCCAAGTAAGGGAAATCAGATTCTCAGCCAGTGGTACAAGTAATCCCTCTTGTTTAGACCACCCTCCACACACAAGTCTACACACAGCACTGCTATGGAGAACTGCACACATACTTCCTAACTCTGTGGAGTCAGCCTAGCAATGACATCCTAGGAATATTGAACACACCCTCGCACCTAGATCTTGGTTGTAAATTCCATTGTCTACTAAAAGGGCAGCTTGGAGAAATGGCTGACTCCAGAGCCAGGATAGGTCGGGAAATTACCAGATGAGCCTAAAGTATCTTGCTGTGCCAGAAAGCAAAGTGCTCAAAGAATGAGCTCAAAGAATGACATGAGGACATGTCAAACGGATATAGAAGCCAGATGGAAGTGGGTCCCGTTGGTCACATCTGAGACAATTTGATCATTCAAGGATGACAGTAACACTCCTGAGGGCCTCCTCTGTGCAAGGCCGGTGCATGAGCCACTGGCAAGGTAAGGGAAGCTCAGACAAATATACCGAAGTGCCACGTGTTTCAAAGGTCTCAAGGCTGTGAACACACAAAAAGGACCCTCTGGAAATTTTGTATGGAACAGGCCATAAAGCCTATACTGACAAGCTCCAAATTCTGTGACTAGTTCCACTTCTCTATGTGATCACCACAGACCCTTTCTTCACACTGTCAGCTGCCATCACTATATGCCTAACACTGGGCTGAGCTCAAATTCACAGGTTTTGCTGCTGCTGCTGTTTTCTGGTTCCTCTTAGGCCATGTCCTGTCCATGTCCTCATTAGAATTTCTAGTTCTTTACAGCCAAAGCAATTCTTTTTTCAGTAAAATCTCTAAAATCATACATTTCACAGAACACAAATGGTCTATAAACACATGAAATGATACTCAACATCACTAGTAAGCAAGAAAATATATATTGAGATAAAGGAATACCATTTTCATAATGTGTCAGCAAAAATTAAAAGAAAACAAAACAGTATTATGGGTTGGAGAAGATGTGGAAAACCTCACTCACTCTTGATGAGAATGTCAACCAATACAACACTTTAGAAAACAGTTTTCTAGGACACAACTAATAAAGTGAGTATCAGTATAGCCTTTGACCCAGAAATGCTATTTCTAGGTGTATCTGCCAGAGCAGTGAACTTCTCAGTTGAATCATTTTACGTAACAAACTAAACATCCATATGCACAAACACAGTTTTATTAAATAACATATACCCTTAATATATATTATGCTTTCTGGTAGATTCTATTCTATTCTGATCAATAAATAAAGCAATGTCATCATCTGTTACAGAATCACAGTCCACAGTGTGAATACTGCTTTAGAAAAAAATTACCCAAAACCCCCCAAAACAAGTACAAAAATATGTGCAGCAACATCGCCGTAACAGGAAAAAAAAAAAAAAAAAAAACTAGACTACAACCTAATAGAGACAAAATAAATGAGTGCCTCACTAGGGCTGGGAGCAGAAGCAAGGATTCATGGCAAACAGACATGAGGGAAATTTCTGGGGTGGTGATAGGGCAGTGGGAAGTCCTAGTCTAAAACTGGAATGTGAGGATGGCCACAGAACTCTTTATACTTACTAAAATCACAGAATTTATAAATCATATTATTTACTTAAAATAAGTGAGTGTTAAGAAACATGAACTTATACCTTGGATAAAGGTATTAAATAGTCAACTTAGCAACCCCAATGTCTGTCAACATTAGAGATTTTATTTTTATTTGCTGTGTAATATTCCATCACATACCAAATTGCTGTATACTTATATAATGGAATACTATATAGCAATTAAAAAAATTGAACTACAGCTACCTGCAGCGTCAAAAAAGTAATACTGGGATGCCTCGGTGGCTCAGTGGTTGAGCGTGTGCCTTTGGTTCAGGTCATGATCCTGGGGTCCCAGGATGGAGTCCATGCAGGGAGCCTGCTTCTCCCTCTGCCTGTGTCTCTGCCTCTCTCTGTGTGTCTCTCATGAATAAACAAAGTCTTAAAAAAAAAAAAAAAAGTAATACATTCTGCAAGGAATAAAAGCACTGAAAAAAAGACATAAAGAAACAGGTCCTATTTATATTTACATAAAGATTTTTTTTTTTAAGGCAAAACTAGGCAAAATAGGTGAGGGCAATGAACACAGGAAGTAAAATAATAAAGGAAAGCAAGAGAATAACAAACCCATTTCCATAATAGTGGGTACCCTGGCAGGGGGAGGAGAGAAGCAACTGGAAAGGAATAACAGGCCTCAGAGATGCCGCTCTGCATCGTAAGATGGGTGCTGGGTATGAAGACGCAACTACAGGGTGGGGAAGTTTTCAGCAAATGAAGTCTCCCTGGCCAGGTTCTTCAGACTCACCTTTACCCAGCAGGCCCCCTTCTGCCTTTCAGAACAAAGGCACCCTACCCTAGCCAATGAGTAACAATCACTTCAAGGTGCTAGAGAGGATTTTTGTTGTTATTCCCTCTGAGAAGACTTACCTTTAACTGTGTACTTTAAGCATTTACCTGTGCAGGTATTCACTGTAGAACCAAATTGGGACAATGTGTTTCCTGATGTGTTCAGAAATAAAATGATCTAGGCCACAGGTGCCTTCGGGGGCATTAAAACCAAGGGGCTTTGACACGGGGGTGGACCAAATGGCTGCCCACGCAGGACCTCCCAAGAATCCCTCCAGGGTGAGGGTGGGTGGGAACATCCTGAGGCTCAGGCCCAGAGAAGAGGAGGAGCAGCAGGGGCTCTGGAGTCAAACCAGCCTGGGTCACCATCCCAACTTGGCCCTTACTGACAGGGCACCCCCAGAAAGTGATTCTGTTTCATCAGCCTGCAGAGCTGGTAGGACACTGCCGACCTCACAGAGGGCCCAAGGCAACAGGGTGAGGTGGCGGTACTTTTGCTCAGGTCCTGGCCTGTGAATCTGTCCGTGGGGAGTTGAGACGATCCCTTTTCCCTGAACCCCGGGGTGCAGAAGAGATCCCTCCCCTGGGGACCATGCTGGGAAGGAGCCAGCTACCTCAGCGCACTGCACTTTGGCGATGTAGCCATTGTTTTGCAGCTCCATCCAGTTGGCTTCGTAGAGCTTGGGCCCAATCAGAAAATTTAAATCGACGATTTTGTCATCCTCCCGGACTAGGGTTGCAGTCAAACCCAGCTTGCAGTGGGCCTGCACGATGGTGAGCACCCGGCGGAACATCTTGGCTGGGGAGACAATCAGGGCATTCACACCGTCACTTTTTTAAATGCTCAAGGACCACACACAGCCTTGCGACTTCACATTGGCCTGGGGTGCCATGTGGGCTAACCCCGGGGTTTCTGAATCACAGGAATCTGGCTCTAGACAAGAGTGACTAGGCAAGAAGGCTTAATCATCACTTTCAGATCTGTCCAAAAGAAGGAAGAAAAAGAAAACAAAAGAGAGAAATGGCTTTAGGGAAGCTCCAGGTTAGCAAACCGTAGGATCCTTCCTCACAACATCTAAGCTACCAGCAGGGGCGCAAACGGCAACTTGAAACACGACCTACAACACCTAAAATACAATTGCATTCTACATGATGCAAGGCATTTGTTTGCTCTGAAACTTGTACCCAGGTTGTCAGGAAAATGGCTGGGTACCTGGGGAATCAGAGAACTGGAAAGAGCTGGATCTCCTCAGCTTCCCACCATCTTCCCAGAAACCAAGGAAAAAACAGGGAGACATAAAACCCCAGGCACCCTGACCTGCCTTGGAAATTCCCTTCTCTGTGCTTTTCCAATAAGATTCATCTGGTCAACCAGCAACCTCCTGTTTTTCTCTCTTTGGCATTATTAGAATTCTTTCTGATTTATCAAACTAAATAAACACGTAAGTGGGTATGAGACATTAATTTCAAAAACCCTAACTGTGGGTTTTCATGCGCTCATCTTTTAAAAATCCTAATACTCTGAAAGAAGTATTGACTCATGAGTGGGGCTCCTGGGTGGCTCAGTTGGTTAAGCGTCTGCCCTTGGCTCTGGTCATGAACCCAGAGTCCTGGGATCAAGCCCCAGGACTCCCTGCTTGGTAGGCTCCCTGCAAGCAGGGAGCCAAGGAGGGAGCCCGCTTCTCCTTCTCCCTCTGCCGCTCCCCCCGCTTGTGCTTTCTTGCTCTTTCTTCTCTAATAAATGCATAAAATCTTTTTTAAAAATTAAAAAATAAAACATGTTTGAGTCATGCTTATCTTATAATACAATTAAAGGTAAGGTTAGTGATACTGCAGAAACAGACGTTAACAATTTGAGGAAAGAGGGGTTAGACTGCACCAGAACACAAGCCAAAAACTAAGAACACAGTGAAACAGCAGAGGGCTGTCTAACCCCCAGATAAAGACCAGGTCTTCCAAGCCTAACACAGTTCATACATACACTTGACAGACGGAGACCAGAAGCACAATTATGTCCGAGGACTGTGCCACTCCAAAAAAGGGTAGCCGAGACCCCAGACAAGGCTCCTCGTGTCAGAAGGGCATGGCAGCCAAGGTAATGGAGACACCAACCTAATGCGGGAGCAGCTCCGGACAGCCAAGAGATTCTATCAACCCAAGGGAAGCATGAGTCTGGACCCCACCCGGACCGTCTGCAGCCAGAAAGGCCTTCCTGTGCCATCTGTCCTGCAAACAGGTCACGTCCCACTACCACATTCTTTTAACAGTCATACGGCTGTCAAGAGGAAGAACTCACATACAATACAGTGCATGGCTTGACAAAATTTTACACAAGTAGGTGCTTGTGGAATCACCCAGGTCAAGATAAGTGTTCTTAGCACCTAGAAGTCTCTCCTCAGACCCTTCCTGTCAATACCAGCACTCTCCCTCAAAGGAACCATGATCGGACTTCAGTCATCCAAACTTTATATAAAAAGAATCACAATAGGGGGATCCCTGGGTGGCTCAGCGGTTTAGCACCTGCCTTTGACCCCGGGCGCAATCCTGGAGTCCCGGGATCGAGTCGCGTGTCTGGCTCCCGGCATGGAGCCTTCTTCTCCCTCCTCCTGTGTCTCTGCCTCTCTCTCTCTCTCTCTGTGTCTATCATGAATAAATAAATAAATCTTTAAAAAAAATATCACAATACACGTTTTGTGGGTATGACTTGTTTCACTGTGTGTTATGTCAGTTGTCATTTGACATTTGAGGGATTCTTTGTCCCTCCCACTTTATCTCCAGTCCAAGCACAGCATCTGATACTTAGTGGATTCTTAATGAATACTTGCTGAAATAATGAAATCGGCAGTGTCTTGCATGCACTAAGCACTTTATATGCAAGTCCTGCAGTTGCAAATTCCTTACTGATATAGTGACCCATCAGGAGTCTTTTTGGAAGATGTATGAAACAACACAGCAATTTTTTTACCTTTTGCGATAGGTCTCAAAGGTTTATCATTCTATCTAATTCAACGTGGGAGATATTTAACAATCAAGAAACTTACTGTGATTTATTAGAATTCCCTTCTTTAGCACTGGCTTTCTGGCCTAGTGGGCATGGCCAGGCCAAAGGGCTCATGAGACTGAACTCTGAATTTTTTAACAGCTGTTTGGTTTTACTCTCCTACCCAGTCAGAGACAAAGTGGCTCAGTGAACCAGGGAAGAAGGAGACACATACAGACACCCAGGGCAAGCATGAAATTCTGTGGGGGTACCTGTCTGCTTCCTCATTGCCACACAACCAAGCCCAGGCCTGGCTGCTGCCCTCTGGGCTCCAGGACCGAGGCTACAGAGGGACATCAGCATAAACTAAATATACATTCAAGCAGAAAGCCTCAAGTTTTCCCAAGTTTCAAACACAGCCTCCAACTAAGCCGCAATCCCAAACTCATTCACAGGATGTGATTCTCTAGGTCACCAATTTCCAACACAATCAGACCCAATATTACCCCCTGCTCCTTATTTTCTTTTTTAAGTTTTTAAAATCAAACACAGTAAAACTGACTTTTGCTGGGGGGTGGGGTGGGGTGGGGTGGGTGGGTAGGTGGGATTGGTTCTATAAATTTTAACACATGTATAGATTTGTGTCACCACCACCATAACCAGGATATGGACCCATGCATTCATTACCCCAAAACACTCCCTCATGCTCTCCCTTTACAGTCACCCCCTCCTCAACCCCTGGCACACGCTGATCTGCTCTCCATCACTACAGTTTTTAAAGGTACCATACACTCTGTAACCTTCCAGGATGGGCTGATTTCACTCAGCACATATCTCTGGAAGTTTATGGAAGCTGTTGTGCGCAGCAACCACGTGTTCAGTTTCATGGCTGAGTAGCGTCCCAGGGGAGGGACGTACCAGTTTATCTATCCGGTCACCCACTGCTGGGCATCTTGGTTGTTCCCAGGTTTTGAAGACTCTGCCTAGAGCTGCTATAAACATTCAGGAACAACTTTCTGTGTGAACCTGAGTGTTCATCCTCTAGGATGGATGCCCAGGGGTGGGCCTGCTGAGTCATATGGCAATTTTCTAAGAAACTGCCCAACTTTTCCACAGTGACTGCTCATTTTGCAATTCCTCTGGTGGTGTATGCCAGCTGCTCTGTCCTCTCATCAGTGCTCATTATTGTCAGTATTTTTCATTGTAGCCTCTGTGATGGGTGTATAGTGGCATCTCATCTCATGATATTAATTTGCATTTCCCTCAAGACTAATGATGTGAAACATCTCTTCAAATGCTTCTTGGCATCTGTACATACTTTCTCTTTGGTAAAATGTCTATTCTTGTCTTTTGCCCATTTTCTAACATCTTTGTCACTGCCAGAATGTCTAACTGGCAATCAAATGAAAGTATCTAAAGCCTACTCCTGATTAGTACTCTTCAAACCTGCTCCTTCTATGGCTTTCAACATCTCAGTTGATAGCCACTCCATCCTTCCAATTACTCAAGCTAAAAACCTCACAGTCATCCCCGATTTCTCTTTCTCAGAGCCCACATCCAGCCTATCAGCTTCACCCTCACAACACATCCAGAAGTAGATGACCTTTATTCTTACTCCTGTTGGGACCCATCCAGCTGCTTCTACCCTTGCCTCCTTCAGTCTATTCTCAGCACAGCAGCCAGGGTGGTATTTTTTATAGCCATGATCAGAACATGTCATTCTCTGCTCAAATCCCTCAAATGGCTTCCCTCTTGCCCCCAGTACAGGCCAAAGCCTCTCCAGTGACCTCTGAGGTCCTATGGCATCTGGCCCCCATTTTACCCTGCCTGCTCCTCGCTAACCTTGGCTGTGACTGCTCTCTCCTATGTCCGCCCTCCCACCACACGGCCACTTTCCTGCTGTCAGACCATGCCAAGTACTCTCCTACCTCAGGACAAATACCATTCCTTCAACCTAAAAGACCCCTGACTCCCACCTGGCTTGCTGTGAATTTCTCTAGTTCTCTCTAGACATCCAGGAGTGCTGGAGGGACTCTCATTACACTGAAAAGAATAGATTCGAGCACCACTTTGGCCATATCTCGAATATTCTATGTGAAAATGCCTCTGATTCCATTTCATTCAGAGAAATCTCTAATTTACACTTCTTAATTTGTTAGGGCTCCCCCTTTGTTTGTTTTATCAAGAAAGATTTGCCTGGAATACTACTCAGCAATAAAAGGGAAGACACTATCAATACACATTATAATATGGACACATCATCATGCGAAGTAAAGCAGGCACATATACAATATATGATTCTGTTAATAAGATATTTCCAGAAAAAACAAATCTAGAGAGACAGGAAGTACTTCAATGGTCCCTGGGGTTAGGGATGAAAGCACTGACTATAAAGGAGTGAGGGAGAGGTTCTAAAACTGGGTCATGGGGATCCCTGGGTGGCTCAGCGGTTTAGCACCTGCCTTTGGCCCAGGGCATGATCCTGAAGTCCTGGGATCGAGTCCCACATCGAGGAGCCTGCTTCTGCCTCTGCCTATGTCTCTGCTTCTCTCTCTCTATCTCTCCTGAATAAATAAATAAAAATCTTTAAAAAAAAGAAAAAAGTAAAACTGGGTCATGGTGATAGCTGCACAAGTCCACAAATTAACTAAAAATCTTGAATTGTACATTTACGATGGGTGGATTTTATCAGCAGATAGTTTATCACTATAGCTATTCTTTAAAAAAAATAAAAGACTACTTGAAACACCTGGAGAAGTAGGGTTCTTATAATACATTAAGAAGCAATACTTTGGGTTTCAAATAAAACAAACACCACTATAGCAAGGATTTCAGTGCTCCTGGCCGAGTTTTCTTTTTTTTTTTTTTTTTCTGGCCCAGTTTTCATAGCACCACAAACCAGTGGGTTAAGGGGAAGCTGAGCTGCAACAGTAAACACGGAGGAAGGAGGGAAATACCATTTTCTGAATGACTACTCCAGACCCATAATTAAGGAAGCTGTGAAGGGATACACCTATCCACCACCTAACCGACCCTCACCCTCACCCCCACCTCTTATTTAAAAAATCTACCCACCAAGCCTTTCTAGCAAGACCAATGCACTACACAGCAGTCCTTCCCTCAACCCAACAAGGGGAAATCATTTTCTGTCTCTGCGAGGAGTGGGCGGCTCAGCTCTCCGCCTGCTCACCTGGTATGGTGTGTACTTCATCCAGGATCATGAGGCCCCACTCCTGAGTTTTGAGCCACTCCATGACACGCTCAGCCTCCCAGGACCTTTTGGTGGTGTGGCCCAGCATGGAGTAGGTGCTAATGGCAATGGAGCAGCCTATGGGCTTGTCCTTGGCATCAGAGGTGAAACGGCAGATCTGGCTGTCGTCGATGGTGGACCACATCTTGAACTGGGCTTTCCACTGTTCCACAGACACAGCAGAGTTGCCCAGCACCAGACAGCGTTTTCTCACAGTGCATGCAGCTGTCACGCCAACCAGGGACTTCCCAGCACCTATGTGAAACCAAATGGCAATGATGTCCAAGGCCAGGTTGCAATGGACACAGACAGACTGACTTCATCCACACACAAATCTGGGAGAACTCCTTGATCCTCACGACTGATGTTGTGGGGCACCTATTGCTCCAGAGCCTCTGTTTTCCCTTTTTATAAAAATGAGTCTTGCCCAGCTCATGCACAAACATGAGAATTAAGAGAGACAAGCACCGGGCCCTACTGTATCATTTTTCATGAATTCTGTTCAAATGCTGAAATCTCAAAACAAACCTGACATAAGAGACATTCCTATTGTTGCCATTTTGAACAAAAGCTAAGGATAACCTGCCCAAGCCATGGGGAGGTGGCACTGCTGGGGCAGATGGGCCACACAGAGGAGGACTCAGTATAAGGCAGCCTCAATGGTTGCATGGCATGCTGGACTAAGAACTCAGGAATACAGGAAAAGCAGACACTACTGGCACAGAAGCAACATTCCAGGGCTTCCAAGTTTACTATCATCCACCGTTTGAATATCAAGATAAAAGTCAAGCTCTTCCTTTAAAACAGCAATTCGGGCAGCCCGGGTGGCTCAGTGGCTTAGCGCCACCTTCAGCCCAAGGCGTGATCCTGGAGTCCTGGGATCAATTCCCGCGTTGGGCTCCCTGCATGGAGCCTGCTTCTCCCTCTGCCTGTGTGTGTGTGTCTCTCTCTCTCATGAATAAATAAATAAAATATTTCAAAAAATAAAAAATAGGGGATCCCTGGGTGTCTCAGCAGTTTGGCTCCTGACTTCAGCCCAGGGAGTGATACTGGAGTCCCAGGATCGAGTCCCACGTTGGGCTTCTGCATGGAGCCTGCTTCTCCCTCTGCCTGTGTCTCCGTTATCTCATGAATAAATAAATAAAATCTTAAAAAAAATAAAAATAAAAAATAAAAATATAAAAACAGCAATTCCTCCTTTACAGAGCATGTGCATCAAAATCACCTGGGTGATTAAAAAAAAAAGGAACCTGTAGGGCCCCCAGGTGAATCTGTTATGACCTCTGGCCAGGAACTCCGGCCAGGACTGGACATGACTTAGGACAAATAGTATCAGACAGGTGCCAAGGGGGCTGTACTGCCCTTTTTTTGGACATACATCCAGGAACATAGTTTCTATGCTAGAAAGTCTCCATATATACACAACTCACAAGGCTGCAAAGATTGAAACCCTAACCCCAGGATGCAAAATAGCACCTTCCCCACATCACCATCTAACCCCAAAACCTGCCCTCTTCTCCAGGGCCCAAGATCTGACACATCGCTTAGTTGACTGACCACCTGTCTCCACCACAAAAGCGCACTCCACGTCAGAAGGGTTGTTCTACCCACTGATGTATCCTCACTGCTGAGGTCAGAGTCCTGCACACAGCAGGCACTCAAATATTTAAGTTCTGAATCAGGGAGTCATCTGACCTTGGCTGTTCCCTGGCCAGGTGTGATTTGGAGAAAAGCACACAAAAGAGAGTGAGGGGAAGCTGGCACATGGAGTTAAAGAGCCTGACCACCTTCTTCATTCGGGTGTCACTTACCACAAGGAAGGACAATGACCCCTGAACGGGCACGTCCGTTCCCAAACATCTTCCGCAAGCTCTTCTCCTGGTAAGGTCTAAGGACAGCTGTGGGTTTCAAGTCAATGTTGATATCGGGGTTAACAGAATCATTCCGGAAGTCATATTCTGCCAACAGAGGATACTCCAAGTGGATGCAACGTTTCTGGAGTTCCTCAATCATTTCCTAAGGAGTGAGCATGAAAAAGGTTTTATAATCTTAGGTCCAAAGGATGCTTATAAACTGTACATAATCTTGGACGCCTGGGTAGCTCAGCAACTAAGCATCTGCTTTAGGCTCAGGGAGTGATACCAGGTCAGAGGATCGAGTCCCACATTGGGCTCCTTGTGAGGAACCTGCCTTTCTGTCTTTCTACATCTCTGCCTCTCTCTGTCTCTCATGAATAAATAAATAAATAAATCTTTTAAAAATAAATAAATAAAAATAAAATGTACATAAATCCAAGAGGCCACTTCCTACATTTCCCTAGGAACTCGTGCAGACTGCCCCACCAGCCTAAGGAACAGGACACGCAGATCTAAATCCATTAGGATGAACGACGCTATAGTCCACAGACACCAAAAAGGAGAAAGCCAATACAGGACAGACAGGAACCCCTTCCTTGCACACAGATTGCAGAGTTCATGCAGGGCTGGGCCAGCTTAGGCAGGGGAACCTTCACTAACCTGCTTGACTTCAAAAGATACTGTCTGGGTCTCTTCCTCTTCTTCTTCATCCTTGTCCATTTGTTCATAAAAGTCAAACAGGTCCGTGGGGATGTCAGATTTACCCTGTGGGTCTGTCACCCGGGAAGTAGAAGGCCCACCACTGCCTTCAGCAGTCTTAGCAATCTGTAATAGAAAGTTAGGACCTAGATCTCTGTATGAACCCTCCTGCTACCAGGCAAGAGCTGAAGTTGTTAAGGGGAACTGCAGTTGTAAGAAGATCATGGGGTCCCAAGGTTGCAAGTGCTAAACTAACTACCCCTAAGAGAACTGACATTCCAAATGCTCCCACCCCCAAGGGTGACCCAGGAGCCCACATACAGCAGACTTGCTCATGAAGGTCTCTGTGATGAGCTCGGTAGCCTCCCCCTCAGAGTTCCGCAGGCGGCATTCCCGGATCACTGGATCCTGTAGAAGATGCTGGATGACATCGGGGTGGGAGCTTTCAACAAAGTACCTGCAAGAGGGAAGGAAGGAGGTGACTACTAACCAGCATACATTTCCAGAAGGTTCTGTTGCTCATCTGATCAGATGGTCTGGAAATAGTGGCTTTGTGCCTCTCTCCACTCTAGACTCTCCCACACCCTTGGCCAAATCTGAGCTATCAGCTACTGGCCAAGATATAACAAAATGAGGGTGTGAGCAAAGCCCTGCTTTAAAGTCAAATAAGGACAGGTCTGAGCGCCAGCTCTACTGCTAGAGGGGAGTGAGTGCTAGTGCTAGACAAACAGTCCACAGAGTTAGTTCCTTGCCACCCAGTCTGCACAGGGTGCAAGTGCTGGGCACGGGGGGGAGGGGCGGGGGGGGTTGCTGTCACAGAACTCTTTACCTGTTGTGCTTCAGGACCAGCTTGACTTTTCCATAGCTGACAGTACACAACTGAAAGGAGCAACATCAAAAAGGCACAATTAGCAATACATCGCTCACTTGGGATACATTCATCACTGGGCAGGTCTTACTACTTACTACTGAAGCAAAGAGTTCATTTTACTTTAGGAAAGCCCAGTGTGCAATCCTAAAGAGAGCAGGTCCGCCTCAATTGAGCTTTTCCTTATTAATCTCTACTTTTGAGAGTAAAACCTTGCTCTTGCCTGGCTCTTTCTGATGCATGATGCCTTGATTTTTTTTTTTTAAGATTTTTATTTGACATAGAGAGGGCAAGCAGGAGAAGCAGCGGGCAGAGGAAGAGGGAGAAGCAGGCTCCCCGCGAAGCAGGGAGCCCGATATGGTGCTCGATCCGAGGACCCTGGGATCAAGACCTGAGACGAAGGCAGATGCTTAACCATCTGACACTTAACCAATGTGCCCCACATGCCTTGATTTATAAAATGCTACGTAAAATCTTTATTTTCCCTTCCCTTTTCTTCTCCATTTCCACAGGCCCCATCCTAATCCAGAGGTTCATCCAGAGGCACCAGCATTACTATAGTTCCCAGCATGAAGCTGGCAGAGTTAAGTGTTCAGTAACTGCTGCATAAATTAAATGCAAAGCCTCCTGGCCTCCCCACCAATGTTCCTATTTCCCTAACTGGAATGTAAGCTTCTTGACAGAAGAGAATACAGCTAAAATCTTCCTGGTTCCCAACAATCTTTAGGATGGAATGCAGCAAAAGTTGTGTGGTAGCCATAGAAACCGGCCTCTCAAGACGCTTGGGTGGCTCAGTGGCTGAGTGTCAGCCTTTGGCTCAGGGCATGGTCCTGGGGTTCAGGGATCAAGTCCTGTATCGGGCTCCCTGCAGAGAGCCCGCTTCGCCCTCTGCCCATGTCTCAGCCTCTCTCTCTCATGAATAAATAAACTCTTAAAAAAAAAAAAAAGAAAGAAGGGGAAAGAAAGAAAGGAAAGGAAAGGAAAGGAAAGGAAAGGAAAGGAAAGGAAAGGAAAGGAAAGGAAAGGAAAGGAAAAGAAAGAAAGGAAGAAAGAAGAAAGAAGAAAAGAAAGGAAATGAAAAGAAAAGAAAAGAAAAGAAAGGAAAGAGAGAGAGGAAAGAAAGAAAAGAAAGAAAGAAAGAAAGAAAAGAAAAAGCAGGAAAGGCAAGAAAAGCAAGAAAGCAAGACAAAGAAAGAAGAAAAGAAAAGAAAAGAAGAAAGAAAGAAAGAAAGAAAGAAAGAAAGAAAGAAAGAAAGAAAGAAAGAAAGAAAGAAAGAAAGAAAAAGAAAAACTGGCCACTCAGATCTCAGGCTGCCCCTGCTGCTTCCCTTCTGGACCTACTGCTGCCTTGTATCTACACTCCCGCAGGCAGCTCACAGCCAACACCGAGCACAGCTAGTGTGCTGATGCAGGGTTCTTCCCAGCAAGGTGCAAGCCCTTCTCCCTGGGCACCCTTCCCACAGCACAAGAAGAGAGAATTCTTACCAGGGCTCCTGTCAGCTTCTCTGAGTTTGGATACATTAGCGTACCGGATGCCTGTGGCACTTGCCTGCCACTCTAGGTTTGGGGGTCTGAATCCAGCTCCCTTTAGATCAGCCAAGGGCAACAAAAGTCCCTGTCCATCTCTTCTGAATGGCATTCGCCCATCTCTCAGGACAAACCCAAACATACTCAACTGCTCTTCATATGGAACCTTATGCACTTCAACATTTGGAAGTTCTTTTCCACATTCCCAAACAGAAACTGTCGGCCATTGATCCCATATAGGCATTCAGCCTTAGATAGTCTACCAGTTATAATTAGTCTACTCAGTTGCCATACAGAACACCATAGACTAGGTGATTTAACAACAGAAACATTTCTAGAAGTCCATGATCAAGTTGCCAGTGATTAGTTTCTAGTTAAAGCTCTCTTCCTGGCTACCCTTTCACCACGTGCTCACATGACCTCTTCCCTGTGCACAAAGAGAAACAGACCACATGAGCTTTCTGGCTAACTCTTCTTAAAAGGATGCTCATCCTACTGGATCAGGGCCCCACTCTTATGACCTCATTTAACCTTAATTACGTCCTCATTCCAAATACAGTTGTGTCAGGGGTCAAAGCTTCAGCATCTGAGTTTTGGAGGGGACACAATTCAGTCCAAAACACCATCCACTTTTGGTTGCATTCCCAAATAGTCCTGGCCAGAAGGGCTGAATTAGTATCCCAAGCGTGTTAGTATCCACTGTATTGGAGCAGCTCGTGGGAAGGGTGGCCTCAGCAAGCATACCAAGCTGGATCCAGAAGAGGAGCAGCTGGGGTAATCAGTTAGGTGTGCTGACCACATGGCATTTTCACACCTGCCATAGGCTGACAACGTGTAGCATCTGTCCCCACTATTACTGCATTAACAAGGAAGGCAAAAGAGCTGGCCTTAGCCCCCACTTGCCTTAATAAACTGAATAATTCCATCAGGGACACCCGTCTTGCTGAGCTTCCTGAGGTACTCAGTGATGTCACTAGTCTGCAACCCAACACTGACAGCTGCATACAGGGAGTAGGCCGTTAATTTGTACTCATGCACATGGGTTGGTCGGCACACTGGTTCTGCAATCGCCACCAGGAAGTCTTGAGCGTATTTGTAAACTGGAGAGAAGGCTTCCAAGAAGATGTGGCCATCAGGAGCCTAAGAAACACCAAATGGACACAAGAGGCGAAGAAATTAATGAGTCGTAGACACTATCAGACTCTTTCCCAGAGCACTATTCAGAAAGGGCAAGCTGCCCCCAAAAGTGATCTTAAACACCAGGGATGTTTGTGTAAGCACTCCTTCAGCCGACTGTGAAACCTGTTACTTTAACCAGGAACAAGAAATGCAGAGACGAGAACAGGTTTGCAAAGTCAGGAGCTGCTTCCTAGTTTTCTTGGCAGGGAAAGCCCACCAGATCGGCTGTCCTCAATGCGCCTTTTGGCCAGGTTCCAAAAGAATGTAGGGTATTAATGAATCAGGGTTGAGCAGAAGTGGTACCTGGCAAATACAAAGTTTCTGTTAATTTCTTAAGTGGGGAATCAAAAAATTACGTAACAAGCGGCATTTATCCGGTAAATAAAAAAAAAAAAGCAGGGGATCCCTGGGTGGCACAGCGGTTTGGCGCCTGCCTTTGGCCCAGGGCGCGATCCTGGAGACCCGGGATCGAATCCCACGTCGGGCTCCGGTGCATGGAGCCTGCTTCTCCCTCTGCCTGTGTCTCTGCATCTCTCTCTCTCTCTCTGTGACTATCATAAATAAAAACAAAATTAAAAAAATTAAAAAAAAAAAAGCATTTCCACGCGTGCGGTCTCAGCGGAAGGAAGAGGAGGGAGAGGAATGGCTGGGGACGAACGAGCCCAAGTCCGGCCAGCCCTTGCGGCCCCACCTGCTCATTCCTGCCGTGGGCTTCGCGCACGGGGTGCAAGGGACGCGGTGCCCAGCAGCTCTGCACAGCGGTACCCGCGCTGGCTTTGGGCCCGCAGGCTCAGTCCCGCCCTCGCCAGGCTCGCTCACCACCCAGAGAGGCCTCGAGGCGTGGTCGTCCTTCAGGGGCATCTGCAGCCTGTAGTCCTTGGCTCCGTATTCGTCCACTTTGGTGCCGGACTCATCCACCTGCTTCCCGGCCGCCGAGGGCACCGCCTCCTGAGAGTCGTTCCCGGGGACGTCGTCCTCATCCTCCTCCTCGTCCTCGTAGTGCCGCTTCTTGGCCTTCTTCTTATCTGCAGATCGGACACAGAAGTGAGCGCGACAGACACCGGGCAGCACCTCCAGGGAGCTCGGCGGCGACCACACCGCGTCACCACACCGCGTCACCACACCGCGTCACCACACCGCGCCCACGCCACGCGCTGCTCGCCCAGGGCCGGTGCGGGCCGCGGGCGTCCTCCCGCTGCAAGGCCTCCCGCCCGGGGCTCAAGGACCGCCCCGCCCCGCCCCGCTTCCGCGGGGAAGCCGGGCCGCGACGGCACCGGCCGACGGGGACGGCCCCCCCCGCGCCCGCACCACGTCTCACCGCGGTCTCTCTTGCCCATGGCAGCGGTAGCCGCACACAGCCCAAGCCGCCGGGTCTCGGCCGCGGCCGCTGCCGCTCTCCGGGCACTTCCGCTTCACACCGGAAGCGCTTCGGCGGGCGCCCCGGAAGTCCCGCCTCCGGGCTCGGGAGCCGGGGCGGTGCGAGCGAGCCGCGTCCGGCTTCAGGCCCTTCCCCCTCCCGTTCTTCCCTCTGGTCGCTGAAACCTTTATGGAGCGTCAGTGTGAGCGTGCAGGTACCGTCTTTAGCTGCCGGGGCAGGACACTGAGCAAAGTAGAGCCCCCGGCCTCCCGGAACTTGGGTTCTGAGAGAGATGGAGGCGGTGAACAGTTGCAGCCTTAGGGGCTCCAACAAGAAATAAGCCGCGCAGGCTGGCAGGGCCGTCCTCGGTCAGGCCCGGGGGCCTCTCAGCTGGCGGGATCACGCAGAGGCTCTGATGAAGGGAGCCAGTGTCCTCCGTGAATCCCCAGGGGGGAGCTGTGTGGCCTCGGACTGGACCACACGGGCTTGCGTCTGATGGGAACAAGCTGAGGGGGCTTGTGGCCGCGAGGAGCAGGGGAGGAGACCCGGGGCCCAGCACCCAGCATGGTGCGTGCAGAGGGAGCAGGTGGCTGCGAGGAGCAGGGGAGGAGACCCGGGGCCCAGCACCCAGCATCGTGCGTGCAGAGGGAGCATGTGGCTGCGAGGAGCAGGGGAGGAGACCCGGGGCCCAGCACCCAGCATCGTGCATGCAGAGGGAGCAGGTGGCTGCGAGGAGCAGGGGAGGAGACCCAGTGCCCAGCACCCAGCATCGTGCATGCAGAGGGAGCATGTGGCTTGGAGAGCAGGGGAGGAGACCCGGGCCCAGCACCCACATCGTGCATGCAGAG
Organism: Vulpes lagopus; assembly: GCF_018345385.1. Lineage (NCBI taxonomy): Eukaryota > Metazoa > Chordata > Mammalia > Carnivora > Canidae > Vulpes > Vulpes lagopus. The sequence continues at coordinate 3,112,934 of NC_054847.1, read as the reverse complement.
GGAGCAGGTGGCTGGAGAGCAGGGGAGGAGACCCGGTATCCCAGCACCAGCATGCGTGTTGGCAGAGGAGCAGGTGCCTGCGGACAGCAGGGGAGGAGACCGGGGCCCAGCACCCAGCATCGTGCATGCAGAGGGAGCATGTGGCTTGGAAGAGCAGGGGAGGAGACCCGGGGCCCAGCACCCAGCATCGTGCGTGCAGAGGGAGCATGTGGCTGCGAGGAGCAGGGGAGGAGACCCAGTGCCCAGCACCCAGCATCGTGCATGCAGAGGGAGCATGTGGCTGCGAGGAGCAGGGGAGGAGACCCAGTGCCCAGCACCCAGCATCGTGCATGCAGAGGGAGCATGTGGCTTGGAAGAGCAGGGGAGGAGACCCAGTGCCCAGCACCCAACATCGTGCATGCAGAGGGAGCATGTGGCTTGGAAGAGCAGGGGAGGAGACCCAGTATCCAGCACCAAGCATGCAGGTTGGTGGTTCTCAAAGTGGGGTCCCCTCCCTGGTTGCATCAACACTGAACAGAAACGTTCAAACTGAGAAGAGAGGCACGAAAGCAAAGTGTTTCCAGCCCTACCCCCAAAACTCTAGAGGCACAACAGCCTTGACCTCCACTAGATACTGATGGCCAGGTTGGAGAACCACTGATGTAGAGCCTTGCACAAAACTTTGGGTTTTATTACAAAATCAGAGAACTGCTGGAGACTTTTGAGCAGAGAAAACCTGATTCACTATTAAAAAGTCCACACTAGCTGCTGTGTCAAGGATAGCCTCTACAAGGTCAAGGGCAGCGACGGCAGATCTCTAGTGGAGAAAGGCTGGCTTTATGAGGGTGGTAGGGATAAAGATGATGAACAGTGGTTCCAGCCTGAATGTATTTTGAAGATAGAGTGGGAATTGCTGACTGGGTTTGGAAAGTGAGAGAGAGGACTAAAGGATAACTAAGATTTTTGGCTTCGGCAACTGAAAAAAGGATGTACCTTAAAGAAGGCACAGGTTTGAAGGGTGGTTTGGGACATACTGAACGGGAGTGGCTGCATTAGTCTACCAAGTCCCAGAATAAAATGCCACAGACTGTATGACAAACAACAGAAATTTATTTTCCTATAGTTCTGGAGGATGGAAGTCCCAGATCTAAGTCCTGCTCTCCTCCTGTATTGCAGATTACCACCTTCTTGCTTTCTTGTGTGTCTTCACTGTAGGGATAAGGGAAGCATAACCCCTCCAATAAGTGGTTTTGAAGAAACTGAATGACCACATGCAGAAGAATGAAATCGGATCCCTCTATTACACTACTCACAAGAACTCTGGTGTCTCTTCCTTTTCACATAAGGACACCAGCTTTCCAGATTAGGGTCCCACCCTTGTGACTTCATTAAAATTTTATCACTTCCTTACAGGTTCTGCCTCCAAATAAAATGTCAAGACGGGGGGCTACCTGGGTGACTTAGTGGTTGAGCATCTGCCTTAGGCTCAGGGTGTGATCCTGGGGTCCTGAGACCGAGTCCTGCATTGGGCTCCCCATAGGGAGCTTTTTTCTCCCTCTGCCTATGTCTCTACCTCTTTCTCTGTGTCTCTCATGAGTAAATAAATAAAATCTTTTAAAAAAAAAAAAAAAGTCAAGGGAATCCCTGGGTGGCGCAGCGGTTTAGCGCCAGCCTTTGGCCCAGGGCGCGATCCTGGAGACCCGGGATCAAATCCCACGTCGGGCTCCCGGTGCATGGAGCCTGCTTCTCCCTCTGCCTGTGTCTCTGCCTCTCTCTCTCTCTCTCTCTGTGACTATCATAAATAAATAAAAATTTAAAAAAAAAAAAAGTCAAGATGGCAGTTGGATAGCAGTCTGAAGTTCAGGGACCTAGAAATATAAGTTTGGGAGTTGTCAACATATCTGTGGTACTGAAGCTATAGTACTGGTGGAGGCTGCCTTGGGAATGGATGTAGGTGAAGAAAAGTCTGGGGAACGCTTCACAGTGCAGAGGCTGGAAGCTAGGAAACTGGGGCATCACCAGTCAACAGTCAGAGAGGGAAATGAAGAGACCTGGAAGTCCTGCTACCATTTCATGGCATTTCAAGGTAGAGGAAGTGGTCAGCTGTATTAGATGCTGCTAATCAACTGAGCAAATTGAAGACTCAGATTCAGCCACAGAGTTTGCAGTGTAGAGATCAGTTCTCAGCTAAATGGGTTTCAGTAAATTGATGGGGTTTTTTTTGGTTCCTGCTCTAAATGAATTTCACTCAAGAAGTGGAGAAACCGTACCTTTAAAACTGGACTTTGACTTTGCTTTTTTCCATCTGATTAAAGTACTACATGCCATGTAAAAATCTTGGAAAACAGAGAAAAGCATTGTGGAGGCTATTTAAATCACAGTGCCACCCCTAGCTATTTAGATTTTGGTTTATTTTCTTCCAGGCTTTTTTTTTCTGTGAATAGGTGTTTGTACACCATGAAGATATTACTTGGACATATGATTTTACATCCTCCTAACTTTAGCTTTTTTCACCCTTGGTTAGAATGAATGTTTAACGACCTCAATTTTTGATGGTATCACAATATCATGACTTACTAGCCAAACCCTAATTTGGGGGCATTGGAATAATTATAATTTATCCAATTATATAAATAGTTCTGTGATGAATATCATCAAATATAAACCTTTAACTATACCTTGGGTTATTTTCCCAAGACAAGTTCTGAGAAGTGGAAATACTGGGTTAAACATAGGACCTTTTTTAAAGCTCTTACTGCCACATCTGCTTATTTTAGTGAAGGAGGTTATGAGGAAGGATGGCTAATCTAACATTTTCATAATTCAGAAAATATTTTGTGAACTTGTATTTGACAAGAATACTCCGTGGGAAAAGCATAACCCCTCCAATAAATGGTTTTGGAGAAACTGGGTAACCACATGCAGAAGAATGAAATCGGACCCCTATATTACACTACTCACAAAAAAACTCTAAATGGGTTAAAGACTTAAATGTAAGATCTGAAACCATATAAAACTAAAAAAAGAAAAAAAAAAAAGACATAGGGGAAAAACTTGTCAACATTTGGCAACAATTTTTTGGATGTGATACCAAAAGCGCAAGCAACAAAGGCAAAAATAAATAAATGGGACTACAATAAACTAAAAAGTTTCTGCATAGCAAAAGAAATAAAATGAAAAGGGAACTTATGAAATGAGAGGAAATATTTTCAAACTATATATCTGATAAGGGATTAATATTCCCAAATAGATTTTTAAAACTCAATAGCATAAGAATAATCCAATTAAAAATGGGCAGAAGAACTGAATATTTTTTTCCAAAGAAGACAAATGGTCAACTGACACATGAAAAGATGCTCAACATTACTAATCATCAAGGAAATGCAAATCAAAACCCCAGTGAACTATCACTCCGTACCTGTTAGAATGGCTATAAGATACAACAGATGTTGGCAAGATTGTGGAGAAAAGGGAATACTGGTGTGCTGTTGGTGGGAACATATATTGGTGCAGCTAGTATGGAAGACAGTATGGAGATTCCTCAAAAAATTAAAAATACAACTACCATATGATCCAGCAATTTCACTTCTATTAATTTCACTTCTATTAAAGGAAATGAAAACCATCCCAAAGAAATATCTGCACTTCCATGTTTGTTGCAGCATTATTCACTATAGCCAAGATATGAAAATATCCTAAGTGTCTGTCAATGTATGAATAGGTAAAATGTGAAATAGCTGTGAGAAAGAGGAAAATCCTCACATTTGCAAAAACATGGATGGACTGTGAGGGCATTATGCTAAGGGAAGTCAGTTGGAGAAAGACAAATGCTATATGATATCACTTATAAGTGAAACCTGAAAAATATCTGAACTCCTAGAAACAGAAAATAGAGTGGTGGTTACCTGGGGCTGAGGGAGGGGTGGAGGAAATAGGGAATTGTTGGTCAAGGAGTAACATTTCCAGTTAATCTATAGGATAGTGACTATACTTGATAATATTGTGTTGTATGCTTGAAAGTAGATCATAATGTTCTCACCACAAAAAAATGAAAATCATGTGCCATGATGGATAATGCTATGGTGGTAATCATGTAATATATGTGTATCAGTTCAACAGATTGTATACCTCAAGCTTACACAACGTAATACGTTAATTATATTTCAATAAAGCAGGGGGAAATATTTTGTAATAGGCAAAAACATCCACATTTATCATAAAAGTTTAAAAATTAGGGACACCTGGTGGCTCAGCAGTTGAGCCTCTGCCTTTGGCTCAGGGTGTGATCCCAGGTCCGGGGATCTAGTCCAGCATCAGGCTCCCTGCAGGGAACCTGCTTATCTCTCTATGTCTCTGCCTCTCTCTGTGTGTCTCATGAATAAATAAATATTTTTTTAAAAAGTTTAAAAATTACATATAAGCAAAAATAATAACCACTCAGGACTCCAACACTTGAATGACATATATATCCTTCTGATCTTTTTTTCTAACTATTTTTAAGCAAAAAGTGGGATCATACTATACATCTGATGTAATTTGCTGTCAGTAATACATGGTGAAGAGTTACATTGTATGGATATACTAATTTATTTTCTCAAACCTTGTGATGGTTCATTTTGTGTGTCAATCTGGCTAGATGTTGCTATTGAAGGTTTTTTTTTTTTTTTTTTTTTTTTTTTTTTAGATATAATTAACATTTACCACCAGTAGACTTTAAGTAAAGCAGAATATTTTCAATAATGTGGGTGGGCCACATCCATTGAGCTGAAGACCCCAAAGGGGTTTTCCAAGGGAAAAAGAATTCTGCAGCACAAAAGTTTTGCCTCTCCGGAGAACCCTAATACAGATTTTGGCACAGGAAGTGAGGTGCTGCTATAACCAATACCAAATATGTGACCTACGGGGTGCTAAATGAAAGAAGTCAGACAGAAAAAGACAAACCCCTTACGATTTTACCTATATGCAGAATCCAAAAACCAAATGAACCAACAAAAACAAATGGACTCATAAATACAGAGAACAAACTAGTGGTTTTGAGAGCAGAGTTGGGTTAGGGATGAGCAACATGGGTGAAGTGGATTAAGAAGTACAAATTTCCAGTTGTAAAATAAGTAAGTCCCGGATGAAAAGTCACTAGGGAATATAGTCAATGACACTGTAGCAACTCTGCTATCTGCTGGTAACTACACTTACCACGGTGAACGTGTTGTAAAGAATTGTCGAATCACTATGCTGTACATCTGAAACTAACATTTTGTCAATTATGCTTCAATTTTAAATATTTCTAAATAAAAATGTGGGAGTGACTTTAGACTTGGGTAATGGATAGGTGGGGGAATTTTGAGATGCAGGAAAAGTATAGATTGCCTATTGATAGAAGCACAGACATTAAATGTGATTCTGGTGAGGTTCAGAAGGAAATGAGGAAGGTGAATTAGAAACTACAGGAAAGCAATGCCTGGGTGGCTCAGTGGTTTGGCACCTGCCTTCAGCCCAGGGCATGATACTGGAGACCCAAGATCAAGTCCTGCATCAGGCTCCCTGCATGGAGCCTGCTTCTCTCTCTGCCTGTGTCTCTGCCTCTCTCTCTCTGTCTCTCATGAATAAATAAAGTCTTTAAAAAAAAAAAAAAAACTACAGGAAAGTTCATCCTTGTCATAAAGTGGCAGAGAATTTGGCTGCATTGTGTTCTTTTGGGTGGAAAGTAGAACTTAGAAGCAATGAGGTTGGATATTTAACAAAGATTGAAGGTGTGGCCTGCAAAGAGTAAAATGTGAAAGGGTAAATTGAAAGAATTAAGAAGGAACTAGAATTTGAAGATTTCTAAAATTCTCAGCCCATCAATCTCTCAAATAATGAGAAAATATGCTCTGGTGAAAACACGAAGGCTGTGGCTAGACAACCATCTGCTAAAAGACATTAGGCTATGATTTGTGGATCCAGTAAACTATCTCAGCAGAAACTCTGATGGCATGGAAGGGGAAAGAAATGGGATGAGTCAATTCTTCAGGCAGGAAGTCTTCAGCTGCAGACATGTTATCCTTCAAGAAGAGGGAAGAAAGAGGGGATCCCTGGGTGGCTCAGCGGTTTAGTGCCTGCCTTCAGCCCAGGGCTGATCCTGGAGTCCCGGGATCAAGTCCCATGTCGGGCTCCCTGCATGGAGCCTGCTTTTCCCTCTGCCTGTGTCTCTGCCTCTCTCTCTGTCTCTCATGAATAAATAAAGTCTTTAAAAAAAAGAGGGAAGAATGATTTGAGGGCAGCTCAGAGGACCCCCAGAAAGGACAGGCCCAGGATGCAGGTCTGCTAAGTCTTTGGGCCACCTCCTTGGTTGTGAGGGGGCATGTCACCACCCCAGTGGGCTCCTCAGAACAGAGCATGGAAATTGTGAAGATCATTCTCAAGTGTCAAAATCTAGTGGAACTTGCCCAGCTTACTTGGGACCCATGTCCCCTTTTTCCTTCTGACCTCTCCCTTCTGGAATGGAAATGTCCATCCTCTGCCTGTCCCACCATTGTGCTCTAGAGGCAGATCACTAGTTTGGTTTCAGAGGTTCCCAGATGGAGAAGAACCTTGCTCCAGCATAAATCTTACCCCAGGTCTTTCCTATAACTGATTTGATGACTTAAATGATGGATTTTGAGTTGGTGATGTGTAGATGAATTATTGTCCTTAGAGGTGATGCTAGAAGGATGAAGACCTTGCAGGGATGTTGGATTGGCTGGATGTATTTTGCATGTGGGAAGGATGTGAATTTTTAGGGGCCACAGGGCAAGACTGTAATGGGTTTGTTCCACCACCACCCCCCCCCAAAAAATATTTCCAAGTCTTAATCTCCAGTACCTCAGAATGTGACCTTATATGGAAGCAGGGTCTTTACAGAGGTAATCAAGTTAAAATAAGGGCACTAGGGTGGGCACTAATCCAATATGACTGGTGTCCTTATAAGAAAGGGAAACACACACAGAGGGACACCACCATATGAAGATACCACCTGTGTTGCTATAAGCCAAGGAATGCGTGGAGCTACTAGAAGCTAGGAGAGGCAAGTAAGGATTCCCTTACACATTTCAAAGGGAGCATGCTCCTATTGACACCTTGATTCCAGCCAGACTTTTAGCCTCCAGATCACAGCCAATAAATTTGTTACAAGCCACCCACTTTGTGATACTTGTGATACTTTGTTAAAATAGCCCCTATTGTTGGGACATACAGAACATCAAGTTTGGGCTTTTATAGATAAATCATATCACATTTGCAAGCATTTCCATAGGATTAATTCTCAGAGAACTGCAGGGTGAGAGGATACACACGATTGAGACTTTTGCATCACTAAGTTACCCTTTATATGAAAGTATTAATTTAAATGATCGCTAATACTGTGGGAGCATCCATTCGTACACTCTGATGGTAGGCTTTGTTTTTGATCAGTGTTAATTTCTGATTTGGATAACTGAAGTGTGTCCATTAAAAGACATGCCAGAACGTGCTGGGTAGGATTACAGACATATCCTGGAAAGATTTAGTTGCACTGTTTTCCAGGTCTGTGCTTGGTCTCCTAGAAAGTAATCAACTCAAGTAAAGGAGGGAAAACTGAGTCCAAGAACAGATCTGGACAAATCAATCACAGTGGAAATAAATATCAGCTTTATTAACACTCAAAGTGCCATTCATTTATATTCATTCCAAAGTCCAGAAGGTTACTCAGAGTAAGCCTTTGCACCACAATCTTTCAAAAAATGAACATGTAAGAAAAAGCAATTTTCATTGTGCTAATTATTGCAGGCCTTCATGCATGATAAATCTAAACAAAGATGTGAGCCAACAATATACAAATTTCCATATAAACAAAGTCATTGATCACTAACAAAATATAAACATGGTTTCTTTCACATTAGATTTTTTAAAAAAGCTATTTACCAGCAAGAAAAAATAAGTACAAAAAATTGTAAAACTCAGAAATTTTATACATTTTTACAAGCACAATTTTGAATGAACAACATAAAGTCAAAATGTGCATGAAATGTGGCACATACCACACTGTATCTGGCTTCTGATAGGTTTTTCTAATCATACCGGCTCCTTGTAACATAATACACTTAGTGACTGACATTCAACTTCAACAGTGGACTTTATTCCTAATACAAGTAATTTTTACATGGTACCGCATATTAAAAACTCTTTTAAGTACAATAACGTTGTCAGATTGGAAATTTAACTTCCAATTCTTTTGCTGCCAGTTACTTAAAATACACAGTACAGTCTAAAGACACAATGTATGTTCGAACATTTCTAAACCAATTTATAGTCAATTACAGAGGATCACAATATGTCAATGCACTGTTTTATAAATGCAATCTGACTTTACCCAGTAAGAGAAAAACCAAAAGTTGAAATCTTTAGGGTAGAATATAGGAAATATTCAAAAACAACAGGACAGGCCAACAGCAATTGGGAGATAGAAAAAATCTTGACATCTCTTCAAGACAATTTAGTTTCTCACATTTCTTCATAGCTTTGAGAATTCAAAGGCCATTTTAATGGACAGTGTGTTGTTACTGCTTTAAAACCTATTTTTTCCTCTTCATTTGTATTTCACAGAATTCTCAAAAGAGAATTCAATGCCCTTCCTTGCAGGAGTATTTTAATCGGTATCTAAGTAAATTTGCATCCAATTCTGGAAATACAAATACACTTTAAATGGTTAAAAACAAAATTAAAAAAATATTTTTGATCAGCCAGCTGAAAATATATTCATATAGTAAATAATCTCTCAGAAAGCTTTTATATATATTTAATTATTCTAACTAAACAGTACCCTTATAAAACAAGCTCATAAAAATGTAGAAATGAAATGAAAATAAGAAATTACTGGGATATATACATGTGCCTACAGACAGACAAAGACATCTCGACACACACATCCCCTGATACGCAGTTACAAGCATACTTTCAACTCAGTCATGGATTTTAGAATACATATAAAATCAGAAAGTGATGTTGAACTCCTGAGTTCTTCAACAAAGATAGAATAAGTATACTTTGTAGATAAGTATACTTTGTAAAAGCAAGAAGGTCCATTTAAGTCAGTAATAGCAGTGCAGTTACTGATGGCTACTTCTTGAAAGAAGTTAAAACATAAAGACACAGACAGTAGTTCAATGCACGCATTCATGATACTCATACACCCATCAACAATTATTGGTCAGAGTAGTAAATCAGTGTACAAATTAAACATTTCCAAAAATGTGCAAAAGTCAACTTTGATAGGAAAAAAACATCTTTGTACATAATTATAAACTGCCCAGCATTCAACTGAGATTAAAAACGTTTACAGAGAGAAACTAATAGATTAAATATAGACAATTTAATGACTACATTAAAAAATGTACATTAGGTCAAAGGGTAAATTTACAAATTGATAATCATAGTTTGCAACAATTAAAAGTTTATTCTCAAATTTATCCAAGTTTACTTTTATTTACAATGATATCTGAATAAAAAGAACCATGTGAAATGTAAGAGATGTCAGACATTAAAAGTATTTTTGGTATTAACTCTTATAATATTTCAGAATACAGGGTAGCAAATTTTAAAACCAACAGCAATAGAAAAAATGTAAACCTTTTACTTACTAATTAAAATTGTATTACAAATAAATGTTTGTTTTTAAAGAAGTATTCTTATCCGTAGACACTGTATTTGCACTCAGGGTATATTGCAAGGGTTTGGCCCACTTTCCTTTGCCCATAAAGCCTTTCCAACTCAAATGTTTTCACTAGTCCTCTCTTCTTATTCCAGGTAAAAAAAAAGTCTTTGGAAAAATGAGAATATGTCAAATTCATTTTGGAGCCTAAGTATCTAATAGAGCTTAAGATGTGACTCTGTTATTTCTCTCTCCCCTCCATGTAACGCTTATGCTAAAATCACAACTAATTATGTTTGTTTTTTTAAATTCTTAATATATATAAATAAATGAACACAAAAGTACTTTTCAGTATAGTCACAAACTTCACCATTCTTAACTGGCATGAAGGGACTCAGAAATCCTTATCTGGGGACAAATTCTGCATGTATACTGGAGAGCAGGCTCTTCCTTACCTTCCAAAATGTCTATGGCACAGAGCAGACTTCAGTTCATAACCTACTTTTCTTCACAGCTTTCCTAAAATGCCCCTCAAGTCAAACACAAGTTCATAAATGTTAAGACACTAGGAAGAAAGTACGCCACCAACCTGAAGCATCATATGTCAATGTATATGTATATGCATCTATGGTCAAATGACAGTAAGATTGGCACATGTACAAGCTCAAGTCTGTAATGTTTCTGTAGTTCTGTAATAGTTGAAGTATGTTCTGTATGTCTAAATGCAAACACTGAGCACCTGTCTTTTTACTTTAAGAGTAGACCGAGATACAAATTCTACAAGTACCTGCTTTATCATGTTTATATTATTAGCTTACAGGTGGGCAGAAGTAACAGTGATAATCTTTTGGCTATGTGTGCAGGGAATAAAAAAGCTTTGGTTTAAAGTGATTCTGATAATACAGATTGTGAATACAAACCATGAATCATCAGACATAGGGAATAACACTCACTGACTCAATGCCTTTGCTATTATTAACAAAAAATATCATATTACTATCAATTAAAATGTATACTTATGAAAAATATGAAGAATTACATGAGACTGTATACAAGCAACAAATAAAATTTTCTTTTCTTTACTCTAGCTATGACTCCTCCCTCAACTTTCTGAAACTGAACCATGTCTGCTCTCAGTATCACCCAGAGAAGATTCTCTACACTCCCCTGAAAGCTCACCAACATCTACACAGCATTGAAAGGTGAGTATGGAGAGATGGTTGGCCCTGATACTTCCCACACCTATTTTGGCATCCTGTCCAGACTGTGGCAGAAGTCAAAGCAAAGCTAAAGACAACTATGAAGTAGGAACAGTGGCTTCACAGCATGCCTTCCCTAGCCAACCAAAAAGAGGTATAAGACAATTTCCTTTTGAACACTTGGTAAGCTAAGGAAGCTTGTTTTCATAATGTCTAGAAGAATTTCTATTCCAAAGAGCTCATGAAGACCTATGCAAAATCAATTATTTTCTATTTTGGAATTATATATAAGCTTACTATTATAAACACATACAAATTCAATTTTAATCTACTTTTACCAACCAAGAGCTTGGCAATTTACAATAAATACCTTTATTAAACAATCACTTATACTAGCTACTGTGGAAAATGTGCTGGCATTCCTACCTGAAGACGATTACACTCATCCATCATCAGTAGGTCATACACATTTCAGTTGTTCTAAGAACAGAGACTAATCTAATTCAACATTCATACCTTTCCTTCCTTCCCACCCCTGCCCCAACTCCCAAACACATGCAAGCATACACACACACACACACACACACACACACACACACACATTCTCTCTCTTCACAGAAAAGCTAGAGTTTTAGTCAAAATGTTAGTTAAAAAGGAAGGATCAGAACTGCCATCCCTGGATTCCTTGCACATTGCCCTAAGTCTCATTGCCTTAACATTTGTAAACCATGTAAGTGACCTCTTTAGGGCAAAATTAACCATTCTAGCTCTGCTATGAAAATCATAACTGAACCATGATATACAAAGAATTTGGACAGTGCCAATGCGATTGAAAGTCAAGTTACCAAAATGGAAAACAATTTGCTACGTCTCTTTAGAATTAGAATACCTCTTTCTATCCTTATTGTAGGCATTCACGTCTAGTGGAGACTGCAGTGTGTCTATCACAGACTAATGCTAATGTTTCTCCTCTAACATACATACATAGATGTATGTAAAATAAAAAGAGGTAGAAAAGAGTAGGAGGGGGAAGCAGGCATTAAGAAAGGTTTACGGGCCAATACACAGTCCTAAGGCCAAATGAATTCTTGAAGCCTACTGATTTGGAAAAAACCTTCATTTCGGTGGGTAACTTGAGTTATTATTAATATAAAATAAAATTAAGGCATACAGAGGAAAAAGGCACTACCAAAAAATGAACAATTAAATTGCTTTTCATTAACAATCTTAAAATCCAAATAAATATGAGCATTACATTTGTAAAAAGGACAAACTTAATATAAAACAATAAGGTCTTAAGAAACTGTCCCAATCCTAGTATATGTAACACTGCTGACAGAATTCAACTTCTATCAAATGTTTTGGGCATTTTAACAATTTATATTGAAAAAAATTGTTTTCCCTTTAAAGGAAAAAGCAGGAAAAAACCTCACTGTTATGGAATATATACCCCTCATCAGTGGAATAGAGTAGGGGCTGGGCTTTTATATAAGAGAGAGTCCTGAGACAGAGGACACCTGACCTATAGGGTCCCTCCACTGTGGGGATACTTTTAATCCCTGTTAATGGCATTTTAGTTTATAACAGCCAATGATTGCCTAAAATTGCTTTCCCCTCATTTCATAAAAAAAACAATTACATTTTAAAACATCACTGCTGAACTTTCAGAGTTAGGGTATGCCATAAAGTAAGTATATTTGTTTGCCCGTGTTTCCTCCTAGACTGTGACCTACTTAAGTTAATCTAGTACCTGCCATAATAAGCTACAATTATTGAATAAACAAGTGAAAAAGATTCACCCTCTTTAAAAGAAACTGATAGATTCCTATACTTGACTAACACCAGGTGATCCTGTATCAAGCTATTGGTCTCTAGACTTCAAATGAAACCACTAGCACAAAGCTCTGCTGTGGCTCAAAGAGTCTGCATCTGACAAACATCTTGGCTTTTGCACCCTAGCTTGGTGTCCCTATAAACTATTCAGATTTGACTTCTTAGTGATTACATGTATCTTTCAACAACTCCATCTCAGAAGTACTACAGACCAGACCTGACATAAGTAAGAGCTAAAGTAGCAGAGGGCTCTTGTAAAGAAATCATTCCATCTTTTTTTTAATGTACTTTCTATTGGGAATAAGATAAAGGCTCTCTCAAGTGAAAGCCAATTCGATTTATTCTGAAATAAAGTTTTAATTTTTCTTTTACGTTTCAGTCTGTGTACTAACATCTCAAGCTCTTACATAAATTATAATAAGGTTGACTGCCTTTGAGAACTAAGGCAATCGTCTTTAACCATTCTCAAGTTAGAAACATGTTTCGTAAAAGAGAAAAATTGAAAAATTTTCAAGATAGCCATACTGAAAATTTCAAAGTCTGTATACTTTTAAATACATTTTAAAGAATTACCAACCATCAAAATTTCCATTAGTCATTATGGTATTTTTCAACCCTTTTATTCAATACAGTTTGTTTGCAATGTAAAAGATCTTATATTTGGTCCAAGCCTAAGTCATGCCATTTTGAATCTCTCAAGGCCTAAGTAGAAAGATATTTCCTGAAAAGCACATATAAGACTGCTAGTGAATCTTCTCCAGCACCAAAAAGTCTGCCACTATCAAAGCAGAATGCATTTTAAAGGCACAAAGTCAGCAGTCTGGCCACTTTCCAGCCTCAACAAAGAAACATTACAGTATAGAAGAATCAGTTGTGCATTTAAAAAACAAAATACATTTAGAGTCATTTTTAAAATTTCAAATTTCATTTGTTGATCCATAGCATTATTAGAAAGCAAAAAATTGGAGTGTTATATTTAACTGCCCCCAAAAGAGGGGTTTCCTTTCAAAAATTTTTTAAAATTTACTTTTCTTTCATACCTCATCCCACTTCAAGCTTTTTTGTTCTAGTAGTTTTTATATATATTAACTTTTATTGTTGTTTTTGGTACCTTTACAACTTGTTTGAAATAAATTCACATCACATTTTATAATTCTGTAAACTATTAGTCTATTTTTAAGTCTTTACATAAAGAACAATATTTTCCCATATTTTTCTTATAAAACAAAGGTCTTCTGCAGCAGGGCTTAAGTAGTAGTTTCTTTTCAGGTGATTTTACCTTCCACAGCATTTAGAGAAGAAAAAAGAGACTGAAAAAAGCAAATGATTTTGCATTGGGTTTCACAGCACCCCAAGATTTCTCTCTAAAGAGCATTTGTCTCATATTCTGCACTGCTGGTTACCCTGGCAGACCAAAAAATGAGCTAAAATGAAACTGAAACCACACGAGACAAAGGAATGAAGAAAAAGCCCACTGGTTCAGATATCATGATCTCGCTCAAGCAGAAGAAATGCCTTCCCTCATAAAAGACAAAGGAATTATAATAGATCCACATCCTTGGAGACTATGTTTATAGCACAAGATTTGGCAGTTGATTTTCCAGGGGGAGGGGGCCACTAATTCATACTCTTCCTTGTAAGCTGCTTCCTTTGATTATAAAGGTATGGGAGAAGCTTTGTGTTTTGACTTTTTCTCAAGACTATTCCAATTTGAAATTGGAATTTCAAATATTCCTACAGAAAATGCCAGATAGGACCTTGATACAGGAAACCAAGATCTACCTAACTTCAGGAACAAAGAATTTTAAAAGAGTCCCTAGAAGAGCATATCTTTCAGCAAAAAATAAAATACCAGAGTCCCTTATGAATCAATCCTATGAAAGGCATCACATTCCGGGCCTCCAGAAAGACTACCATTTTCTAACCTTTAAAAATAAAGTACTCAGCACTTGCTTTACAATGCTGTAACAAATTGCAAGTAGCCAAATTACTGATATTATTCATATTTTTCAGTTAGCACAAACAAGTCCATTAGAGATAGTGGGAGTTTCCTAGCTACCTCTTCCCACTGGATGTCCCTGCTCTTATAGTGGATACATTACATTAGAAATACCTGGCAGTTTTAAATCTTCCTTACAGGACTTCCTTTATAAGTAGTTGATACTTTGTTTCGATATGCTTTTCTTTTCCCACAATAATAAACTGACTTTTGAGGGAAGAATATATACAGATGGAGGAGTTTAATAGGCTCCATGTTTAAATTTTGTTTCTACAATGGAAGTTACTGATTTAGGTATAATACGCAGCTGGTAAGGAAAGGATTGCTATTTGTTTGTTGAGATTGTTCACCCTTGACTTGAAGTAGTGGTATCTGCTCTTGTAAAACCCTTATTATGCATTGCATCATTTTCTCTCTGAAATTCACTTTTTGCAAGGAATCTGCTCTGTAAATGGCTGTTTTCAGTTTATAACTGGGGATGGTTTTTGAATCAGGGTTCTCAACTTCAGCACTTTCAACACTTGTGCAGGATAATTCTTTGCTGGAAGATGGGGATGCTGTATTAGTATAGTGTAGTTTGTCTAGCAACACCCCTGGCCTCAGACTACTCAATGCCATTAGCATTCTTCTAGTTGTGACACAAGAGACATCATCTCCAGGCATTGCCAAATGCAAAGGAAAATTATCCCCACCCAACACCTGAGAACCACTGTTTTACATAGTAAGCTAGTTTTTGAGGTGCTTTAGTATTCTGTGATCCCAAGAACAAGGTTTTTATCTCATGACACTAGCTATAATATGTGGATACTCCCAAGTTAAATTCTTAGTTCCCAAAGAATGTTATCTATGGGGAATCAGGAGCTAGAAATAAGAAGATATAGTATACATGATTTTATTTCTCTTTTCCCTTAATTTTGGGACTTTCTCCCTCCAGTAAAAACCACAGTTTAAAATATGCTAAACAACATTTAGTTCTTTTTTTCATTATTTCTATTAACTGGCAAATGTAGATTCTGCCCACACATTGAATTAGACCAATCTCTTTTTGCCTTTTAATTTGATTTGCTCACTGACTTCCCGTATCTGCTTTAAACTACTTTTTTTTTTTTTTTAAGCAGAAAGTTATCCCTCAAGGTTTATAGATTCCAGTAACATGGATCTATTATAGTGTATTTGCTTATTATACTTGTTAGGATTAACAAATAAACATACCTCTTAAGAGATTCATATTTTCTATCAAGATTCCTACTGAGCAAAAAGCTTGGTAGACAGAGGTTAGGATCTAAAGAATACAGATACAAGAAGGAACCTATATTCTTTAAGTTGAGTACCTACCCTAAACTCAAGTATAGGGCTCAACCCCACAAATGAGGATCTATTTTAAATACTAATCACTAAAAACTACAAATCATACATCATTTTCTTCTCCTTGTTTTCCATATCTCCCCATCACCACCAATCTGTCAGTGACATGGGGAAAGAGTCTACAATCCTTAGGTATTCTAAATGATTTGTTTGTACTAAAAAGAGCAACTATGTACTAAAGTGCTTTATCTCTCTGAACCACATCAGTACATTATAAAAAATTAAAAAAAAAAGGAGTTTCAAGTTCTTGTAAGGGAAAAAAAAAGATTAAATATAAAAATTTGGGGTTACTATTATTATTAAACAATTTAACCAAGAATCAAGAGAAATACTTTCCCTCTTGTCTTTTTTTCTCCCCATCTCTCTTTTTTATAAAAAAGAAAAGTGCAGTCAGAGAGAAGGTGAATGAATTGATGGGAGCAGGGTAGAGGCACAGGAGAGGTTACTGGCTGCTAGTGATAATGCACAAACATGTGCCTTAACAGTTCATCAGCTGAAGGTCTCAGTTTGGCCTCTATAAAGATCCTTTTGAGGAAATCTCGAGTATAGTCTGAGACATGAGGTGGCAGCTTTGGGTTTGTTGGCTGAGTGGCGATTTTAAAGATGGCAGCCATAGCTTCAAATTCTGCCCAAGGAGGCTTTTCAGTTAGCATTTCCACCACAGTACAGCCCACACTCCTAGGGAAAAAAAAAAAAATTACACAAACAGTATCATCATGAAGGAAAGCCACTAAACTACCACATAAGAAACAGAACTGAAGTCTGTATACATTTAAATACAATTTGATTTCAAGTTTAAAGTTTTATTAAAAGGTTGTAATTTATAAAACTATAATTTAAACTAAAAATCAATGAAAACAAACCACAATTTAAGGATTAACTCAAGTGGTTAGGCAAAGAACATTATTCATTTTATAATTTTTGCTTTATATAATTCTCTAACCTGACATTTAATATAATTTTGTCTTTTATCTTACAAAAAACATAAACATTAGAGATTTTGTTTGCCTTTAAGTGCCTAAAATGAATATCTATTAAATGCTTTTCTGGGTGGGAAGTAGGAAATAGCCACTTTATGTTCTAACTTAAAATTAACTGAATTACATGATACTAATGAAAAAAATAGCTCTTAAAGTTCTTCAGAGAAATAAAATGAAGATAGTTTTCTAATGCTGAAATTTATTTAGATGAAATCCTGAAGACAGGTTCAAGAACTCCATTTATTTAGTTAATTATCAAGCCACAGGAGGCAAAATTAAAACAATAGTAACCCTTGTAATACTGACATCGTATTTCGAAAGTACAAAAGATCATTTAAATCTGGTTTAGTAATTTCCATTTTGGGTGGAATTATGTAAGAAGGCAGGTGTTTTCAGGAAAACCTAGCATCAAAACCCACCAAATGTCTGCTTTTCTGCCATAGCCTTCTCCACTAATTACTTCAGGGCTCATCCAGTATGGTGTGCCTGTGACAGACTTCATCCCTGTCCCTGAAAGACAGATGGTTTGAAGCCGTTTGCTGGCCCCAAAATCTCCTAGTTTGACGTTGCCTGTTGAATCCCGCAAAATATTTGCACCTAAAAATATGAAAACATCTTCATTAGTTTAATTGGCTGTTTGGAATTAAAAAAAAAAAAAAAAAACACCACCCCCACCACAACTGCAGAAAATTACTTAGCAGACTCTTCAGTCTGTTTCCAAAATTAGGCTGCTTTGTCGTCGCCCCAACTGTACCTGGCATAATGCCAGTCACACCGCCAGGGCTCATTAAGGATTTATTGCACAAACACTGAATTTTGAGAGTCAGCTGTGTGTACCTTTGACCTAAGAAGATTCACCAACTGTAAAGGACTGGGGCTGGGAGGAGGTGAGGATGACTAAGAAGAAAAAGGAGAGAAGGGATAAGAATGTGAATCTCAGAGAAGGATACAGAAACCAACAACAGGTTTGTGGTCCCACTTTCTGTCACAAAGCAAGAAGCCCATGCTGCAGCTTATTTCCCTAAGAAGCTAGCTTCTTCCGGGAACTTCCTGTGGACTTTCATAATCAACAACTTCTAACACTTTCCCCATTACTGTAACTTAATGTTAGTTACCTTACATTTTATAGTTTTTCTTAGTATTAGATTTTGTTTTATACTAATTTTATTTCTCAATTTCTCTACATACTTTAAATCTCTTCTAAGTAAGCTTTGAGCGTTCAGTCTTAAAATTTCATTTACTTTTATAATAAACTTTTAATTGTATTTACTACAAACTGACTTTGATTGCATGGTAGTGTGAGGTAGTGTTTGCTGAACTCCCCACTGTTGAGTTACTTTTCTCCCCTTTCCATACAGCACTCTTTCGAAGTAGTTTATCATGTCCAGCCCACAATCTAGGTACAAGGATTTATGCTCCAGGCCAAGTAGCTACATAAATTGTTTGTAATTATTCTGCATGGGACATTTGTCTCCTCTCTCACATTTATTCACTCAACCTTCCATTTGTACATTTGTATCAGTATGACCACATGGATATTTATTTTGTTCTTTGAGTTATAATCAAATAATGACTTTTTTTTTTTTTCTCAAGTTGTTCCAGCTTTGACCATTGGGAGCTTTTGTATTAGCTTCTGTGTCCCTCAGCCATACCCTGAATCATTGTTTCACGTGAGGTTTTTATTTTTTAAGTGTTTTCTTACTTTCTGGCACTAAAAGATGCTCTGGGCTCATCCTATGTATTTCCTGCATCAGTCCTAGAATCAATCATTCCTCCAAGGAGTCCTGGTTCCTTTTAGTGGAGAATGGTCTAACAGAAATCAAGATCTAGGTGCTAGATTCATTTATTTTTTCTCTCTCTTCTCCTTTTTGTCATTTTTAAAACTCAATCTTTCTTCTAGAATTATAAAGCTGGTTTCTGTCTTATGGACATAAATTATTTTCATTCTCATTTTTAAGTCTTCCATAACCTTAACCATATTTTATATTTAAAAAGAAACCCCACTCTTTATTTGTCCTTTTATCCTTTCTTTTTTTTTTTTATGGCTCCTAAGGAGAGTGAATAGTAGAGAATATCTGCGTTAAAGAACAGAGAGAATGTAGACTGTGCATCCTCCCCATGGACTTCAGTACTTGTCCTTCTGTTCTCCCAGCAAATTCCCCAGCCTAGTCAATCATGGCTCCCTAAAGCCTCTCTCCAGGAAGGGTCCTGGATCCATTCTCTGCATGCTATAAGCCTAAGTGTACCATAGTACCAGTGACCCTCAAAAACAGCACTGCTTATTTAACATCTCCCACCATCCAAAACTTACAGAATGATTCTATCAAAACAACCCAGTGACGGTAAAATATTTAGCCAAAGGAAGGACAACAAACAAGCCACTTTTTACTATGAGCTGGGAAAGAATAGTCCTAGGCAGGTCACAGACTGGGAGAGTCATAGAGTTTCACCAGTGGTGAAACAATGCCTACTCATATGAAGGACCGAAAAGAAAATGTATAGCCAACCTTCCAAAATAACTTTCTAATATTTTAAAGTTTATTTTTACTATATTAAAAGTAAGTGCTTTAGGAAACTTTTCAAACATACAAAAGCAGACGGGATAGTATACATACCCATAACCCAGCCCCAATCATCAGGACAATCTTCCCCCACCATACATACTGCTAGCCACTCCCTCCTCCCTCCCATATTATCTAAAGCAAATTCAACACATCATGATTAATTAACAGTTTACTACATGTCTTTAAAATATAAACTCTAAAAAAAATAAGTAAAAAAATAATAATATAAACTCTTCTCACACCTAAGAGAATGGACAATAACTCCTTAATATTACATACTATTTTTAACATTTAAAAAAATCAAAATCTAAATAAAGTCCATCCATCATATATTGAGACTCACTGATATATCTTTCAAGTCTTTCTTAAAGTTCCCTCCAATCTCGTTTTTTCCTTTATAATTTATGAAGAATCTAAGTTGTTTCTTATAGCTTTCTTATGGTCTAGATCTTGCTAACTCCATCCCAAGGAGTCATTTAACATGTTTATCTGTCCTATATATGCTCCTTAACTCAGTAGTTGAACCTAGAGGTTTGATCAGATTTGGGTTCAATTTCTTTGGCAAGCGAAATTATTTAAATAAATGATGTATTTTTGTACAAATAGGAAGTACATAATGCTGGAATGTCTCTCTTTTAGTGATGTTAGCAACTGTTCGTATTTAATGTTTAGATCTATTAATACCTTAGTAGTTGCAAAATGGTACTATTCTATTATTCCTTTTTCATTTGTTAACCAACATACATCTATACAGGTAAGTTTCCTCTCATCTACTTTTTAGTCCTCAGTAATAGAGTTTGTAACAGAAAAGCAGAATACATATGAAGTAAGTTGGTTCCCTAGGAACAATGATCAATTAGTTTTTATGTTAAGTTTCATTATGAACTCACGGGCTTAAACTTTAAAAGCAACCAACTATCTTTCCTTTTCCCTCACCATTTAAAAACTGCACAATGAAAAAAATAAAACTAAAAATAAATAAAAACTGTACATTATAAAATTTTGGGAAATATAGAAAAAGTAAAAGTATGCAAAGAAAACAGCTATCACTCATCCTGCCATTTGGAAATAATCACTATTAATTATATGGAAATTCTTCTCCTAGGTCATATTTTAATTTTACAAACTTGAGACCATGTTGCATATCCAGTTTTATATCTTGCTTTTCTCTTAACAAATCTATTTGCCCCGTAATGCTTTTAAATCTGCTTGCTTCTAGCCTCATTTACCAGGATAGTTTATCACTCTTTCTGGCAAGGTCAGAAAAGGACCCCCTGGAGGGTGCTGCCCCCAGTTCCTTTACTTTTCTCATCATGAAAGCTAAAGAGAAACTGGCTTGAACAATTTCCCTATAAGGTTCTGTAAGCTATCAGGTTTTGCACTTGACTAGTGAGGTCTGCCTAAGCCGAGCAGATCCTAAGGTGAAAAGCTCCTATTTCTTTTAGATCTGGAGCCATGTCCTCATCCTCTCACACTCACCAGCAAGCTCCATTCCATACAAGAGATCTGGCTCAGGCATTGTGTAGCAGATTCTACTCTATCACCAGAAACTGGATAGAATGTTCTCTTTGCCCTTAATATGGCCATATTTATGATGTGACATATACAAGAAGGAAGCAAATACCCAATAGCTCAAAAAAGTCCCTCAAAACCAATAAAAGTGTATTTTTAATTTATTACTTACAGTTGACCCTAACACAAGAGTTAGTGGCACCTCCTCCCCACCACCTCAGCGCAATTGAAAATCCACTTATAGGGCAGCCCGGGTGGCTCAGCGGTTTAGCACCGCCTTCAGCCCAGGGCCTGATCCTGGAGACCCAGGATTGAGTCCCATGTCGGGCTCCCTGCATGGAGCCTGCTTCTCCCTCTGCCTGTGTCTCTGCCTCTCTCTCTCTCTGTGTGTCTTTCATGAATAAATAAATAAAATTTAAAAAAATCCACATATAAAAAAAAAAGAAAGAAAGAAAATCCACATATAACTTCTGAAAATTCTAGAAATTTTAACTGCTAATAGCCTATTGTTGACTGGAAACCTTACTGATAACATACAGTTAACACATATTTTGTATACTATATTTATTATATTGTATTGTATTGTATGTATTGTATATACAGTATATGTATATATACTGTATTCTTTCAATAAAGTAAGCTACAGAAAAGGTTAAGAAAGTCATAAGGAAAATACATTTAGAGAACTGCAGTTAATGAAAAAAAAATCCACAAATAGTTGGACCCACAGAGTTCAAACTTGTGTTGTTGAAGGGTCAACTGTGTGTGTGTATATTTATCCTTACTGACTGATTAAATAAAGTGATCATTAAATATAGATCACAACGCAGTATTTACAGAATGAGATCTCTGGGTATGCTCTACAGTACAAAGTTTTAAGCACTCTCAAATTTGAAACACCTCTGCCAACTGCTTTGGTCTCATGTCATGCCCTTCCCTTACATACCGAATCCCTGAAAGCAGTTCTTTTTTACTTTTTTTTTTTTTAAAGATTTTATTTATTTATTCATGAGAGACACAGAGAGAAAGACAGAGAGAGAGAGAGAGAGAGAGGCAGAGACACAGGCAGAGGGAGAAACAGGATCCATGCAGGAAGCCCAATGCAGGACTAGATCCCGGGTCTCCAGGACCACACTCTGGGCTGAAGGCGGCACTAAACCACTGAGCCACCGGGGCTGCCCCCATTTTAGAGTTTTAAAAGTGGGTTTAACTGAGTTGGAGTTCATCAAAGCTCAGTCTCTCTTCTTCCCTCCTCTTACTCTCTCCGTAGGTAATGGCATCCATTCCCATGGCTTTAAATATGATCTCAATATCAAGTATGTCATCATCATAGCTAACTTTCAAGTGTTTTCTAAATACAATGTTTTAAGCATATTACACACATTAACTCATGTAATCCTTACAAAAATCCTATGAGTTGAACACTATTATTACCCTCCTTAAAAATGAGGAACTGAAGCACAGAGAGATTATGTATCCTGTCCAAGGTCACACAGTGATAGAGCCCAAATTTGCGGGGGCAGGGCAAAATGGCGGAAGAGTAGGGTCCCCAAGTCACCTGTCCCCACCAAATTACCTCGATAACCTTCAAATCATCCTGAAAATCTACGAATTCGGCCTGAGATTTAAAGAGAGAACAGCTGGAACGCTACAGTGAGAAGAGTTCACGCTTCTATTAAGGTAGGAAAATGGGGAAAAAAGAAATAAAGAAACAAAAGGCATCCAAGGGGAGGGGCCCCAAGAGGACCACGCTAAGGCCGGGGTGAGTGTCCCCAGGACAGGAGAGCCTCGCCAGGAGAAGCAGGGGTTTCACCAATTCCCCCCCCCCCCCCGCCCCCCGCGGAAAGGCTCTGACAGGGAGTTAGAGCACGGCCCAGGAGGGCGGGGATGCCCTCAGGCTCCCGGGGACACTAACAGCAACTGCGCCCCGGGGAGAGCGCTCCACACCCTGTGGCCAAGCTCCCTAAAGTGCTGCAGCGCATACACGGCGGGGGGCCGGGGGGGGGGGCAGGAGCAGCTCGGAGGCAGCTCTGGCAGAGGCTCCGCGGAGGGGGCTATGCGGCCCTGGGAGCAGCTCGGAGGAGCTCGGGCGGCGGCCCCGCGGAGGGGGCTGCGGGGCGGGAGCGCGAATCCAACAGCGCAGGCCCCGGAGCACAGGGCGCGGGGACACAGCCCAGGATCCGGCCTCCCCCTGGGACAGGCAGAAGCCAGGAGGGCACAGGACAGCAAGGACGCTCCTGCCCCGAGCTGAGCAGATCAGCGGCCCCGCCCCAGGAGCATCCAGGCCCCTGCAGACTGAGAGCTCCGTAGTTACTGCAGGAGCTGAATCCAGGGCTCCAGCGCTGGCCATCCCACTGCTGTTGTTCCTCCCGGGGCCTCACGGGGTGAACAACCCCCACTGAGCCTCACAGTGGCCTCACCTGATAAACACCTTAAACATCTTTCACTAAGTCCTGCAACAGGCAGGGGGCTGAGCAGCTCCCCCAAGTGCTAACACCTGAAAATCACAGCAGGCCCCTCCCCCAGAAGACCAGCTAGACAGGGGAAAAACAAATTATTGACCAAGCAGCACTGGAAAGTTCCAGGGGAAGTCAAGGGATTGACAGTATACAGAATCAAAGGATACTCCCCCTTGTTTTTTGTTTTTTGTTTTTTGATTTTTGTTTGCTTCCCCCCCCCTTTTTATTCTTTTTTTCTTTTTCTTTTCTTCTTTCTCTTCTCTCTTTTTCTCCTTTTCCCAATACAACTTCTGTTTGGCCACTCTACACTGAGCAAAATGACTAGAAGGAAAACCTCACCTCAAAAGAAAGAATCAGAAACAGTTCTCTCTCCCACAGAGTTACAAAATCTGGATTACAATTCAATGTCAGAAAGCCAATTCAGAAGCACTATTATAAAGCTACTGGTGGCTCTAGAAAAAAGCATAAAGGACTCAAGAGACTTCATGACTGCAGAATTTAGATCCAATCAGGCAGAAATTAAAAATCAATTGAATGAGATGCAATCCAAACTAGAAGTCCTAACGATGAGGGTTAACGAGGTAGAAGAACGAGTGAGTCACATAGAAGACAAGTTGATGGCAAAGAGGGAAACTGAGGAAAAAAAGACAATTAAAAGACCATGAAGACAGATTAAGGGAAATAAACGACAGCCTGAGGAAGAAAAACCTACATTTAATTGGGGTTCCCGAGGGCGTCGAAAGGGCCAGAGGGCCAGAAAATGTATTTGAAAAAATCATAGCTGAAAACTTTCCTAACCTGGGAAGGGAAACAGGGATTCAGATCCAGGAAATAGAGATATCGCCCCCCTAAATTCAATAAAAACCGTTCAATACCTCGACATTTAATAGTGAAGCTTGCAAATCCCAAAGATAAAGAGAAGATCCTTAAAGCAGCGAGAGACAAGAGATCCCTAACATATATGGGGAGAAATATCAGATTAACAGCAGACCTCTCCACAGAGACCTGGCAGGCCAGAAAGGGCTGGCAGGATATATTCAGGGTCCTAAATGAGAAGAACATGCAACCAAGAATACTTTATCCAGCAAGGCTCTCATTCAGAATGGAAGGAGAGATAAAGAGCTTCCAAAACAGGCAGGAACTGAAAGAATATGTGACCTCCAAACCAGCTCTGCAAGAAATTTTAAGGGGGACTCTTAAAATTCCCCTTTAAGAAGAAGTCCAGTGGAACAATCCACAAAAACAAGGACTGAATAGATATCATGAGGACACTAAACTCATATCTTTCAATAGTAACTCTGAACGTGAATGGGCTTAATGACCCCATCAAAAGGCGCAGACTGTCAGACTGGATAAAAAAGCAGGACCCATCTATTTGCTGTCTACAAGAGACTCATTTTAGACAGAAGGACACCTACAGCCTGAAAATAAAAGGTTGGAGAACCACTTACCATTCAAATGGTCCTCAAAAGAAAGCAGGGGTAGCCATCCTTATATCAGATAAACTAAAATTTATCCTGAAGACTGTAGTGAGAGATGAAGAGGGACACTATATCATACTCAAAGGATCTATCCAACAAGAGGACTTAACAATCATCAATATATATGCCCCGAATGTGGGAGCTGCCAAATACATCAATCAATTAATAACCAAAATTAAGATATACTTAGGTAATAATACACTTATACTTGGTGACTTCAATCTAGCGCTTTGTACACTTGATAGGTCTTCTAAGCACAACATCTTCAAAGAAACGAGAGCTTTAAATGACACACTGGACCAGATGGATTTCACAGATATCTACAGAACTTTACGTCCAAATGCAACTGAATACACATTCTTCTCAAGTGCACATGAAACTTTCTCCAGAATAGATCACATACTGTGTCACAAATCAGGTCTGAACCGATACCAAAAGATTGGTTATTCTGTGTATTCTCAGACCATAATGCCTTGAAATTAGAACTAAATCACAACAAGAAGTTTGGAAGGATTTCAAACACGTGGAAGTTAAGGACCATCCTGCTAAAAGATTAAAGGGTCAACCAGGAGATTAAGGAAGAATTAAAAAGATTCATGGAAACTAATGAGAATGAAGATACAACCGTTCAAAATCTTTGGGATGCAGCAAAAGCAGTCCTGAGGGGGAAATACATCGCAATACAAGCAGCCATCCAAAAACTGGAAAGAACTCAAATACAAAAGCTAACCTTACACCTAAAGGATCTAGAGGAAAAAATAGCAAATAGATCCTACACCCAGCATAAGAAGAGAGTTAATAAAAATTCGAGCTGAACTCAATGAAATCGAGACCTGAAGAACTATGGAACAGATCAACAAAATCAGGAGTTGGTTCTTTGAAAGAATTAATAAGATAGATAAACCCTTAGCCAGCCTTATTAAAAAAAAAAGAGAGAGAGAAGACTCAAATTAATAAAATCATGAATGAGAAAGGAGAGATCACTACCAACACCAAGGGAATACAAACGATTTTAAAAACATATTATGAAAAAAAAACAAACAAAAACAAAAACATATTATGAACAGCTCTACGCCAATAAATTAGGCAACCTAGAAGAAATGGACACATTTCTGGAAAACCACAAACTACTAAAACTGGAACAGGAAGAAACAGAAAACCTGAACAGGCCAATAACCAGGGAGCAAACTGAAGCAGTCATGAAAAACCTCCCAAGACACAAAAGTCCAGGGCCAGATGTCTTCCCTGGGGATTCTATCAAACGTTTAAAGAAGAAACCATACCTATTCTACTAAAGCTGTTTGGAAAGATGGAAAGAGATGGAGTACTTCCAAACTCGTTCTATGAGGCCAGCATCACCTTAATTCAAAAACCAGACAAAGACCCCACCAACAAGGAGAATTATAGACCAATATCCCTGATGAACATGGATGCAAAAATTCTCAACAAGATACTAGCCGATAGGATCCAACAATACATTAAGAAGATTATTCACCATGACCAAGTGAGATTTATCCCCGGGATGCAAGGCTGGTTCAACACTCGTAAAGCAATCAATGTGATTCATCATATCAGCAAGAGAAAAACCAAGAACCATCTGATCCTCTCATTAGATGCAGAGAAAGCATTTGACAAAATACAGCATCCATTGCTGATCAAAACTCTTCAGAGTGTAGGGATAGAGGGAACATTCCTCAACATCTTAAAAGCCATCTACAAAAAGCCCACAGCAAATATCATTCTCAATGGGGAAGCACTGGGAGCCTTTCCCCTAAGATCAGGAACAAGACAGGGATGTCCACTCTCACCACTGCTATTCAACATAGTACTGGAAGTCCTCGCCTCAGCAATCAGACAACAAAAAGACATTAAAGGCATTCGAATTGGCAAAGAAGAAGTCAAACTCTCCCTCTTCTCAGATGACATGAAACTCTACATAGGAAACCCAAAAGCCTCCACCCCAAGATTGCTAGAACTCATACAGCAATTTGGTAGCGTGGCAGGATACAAAATCAATGCCCAGAACTCAGTGGCATTTCTATACACTAACAATGAGACTGAAGAAAGAGAAATTAAGGAGTCAATCCCATTTACAATTGCACCCAAAAGCATAAGATACCTAGGAATAAACCTAACCAAAGAGGTAAAGGATCTATACCCTAAAAACTATAGAACACTTCTGAAGGAAATTGAGGAAGACACAAAGAGATGGAAAAATATTCCATGCTCATGGATTGGAAGAATTAATATTGTGAAAATGTCAATGTTACCCAGGGCAATTTACATGTTTAATGCAATCCCTATCAAAATACCATGGACTTTCTTCAGAGAGTTGGAACAAATTATTTTAAGATTTGTGTGGAATCAGAAAAGACCCCGAATAGCCAGGGGAATTTTAAAAAACAAAACCATATCTGGGGGCATCACAATGCCAGATTTCAGGTCGTACTACAAAGCTGTGGTCAGCAAGACAGTGTGGTACTGGCACAAAAACAGACACATAGATCAATGGAACAGAATAGAGAATCCAGAAGTGGACCCTGAACTTTATGGTCAACTAATATTCGATAAAGGAGGAAAGACTATCCACTGGAAGAAAGACAGTCTCTTCAATAGATGGTGCTGGGAAAATTGGACATCCACATGCAGAAGAATGAAACTGGACCACTCTCTTGCACCAGACACAAAGATAAACTCAAAATGGATGAAAGATCTAAATGTGAGACAAGAGTCCATCAAAATCATAGAGGAGAACACAGGCAACACCCTTTTTGAACTCAGCCACAGTAACTTCTTGCAAGATACATCCACGAAGGCAAAAGAAACAAAAGCAAAAATGAGCTATTGGGACTTCATCAAGGTAAGAAGCTTTGGACATCAAAGGATACAGTCAACAAAACTAAAAGACAACCTACAGAATGGAAGAAGATATTTGCAAATGACATATCAGATAAAGGTCTAGTTTCCAAAATCTATAAAGAACTTATTAAACTCAACAGCAAAGAAAGAAACAATCCAATCATGAAATGGGCAAAAGACATGAAGAGAAATCTCACAGAGGAAGACATAGACATGGCCAACATGCACGAGAAAATGCTCTGCATCACTTGCCATCAGGGAAATACAAATCAAAACCACAATGAGATACCACCTCACACCAGTGAGAATGGGGAAAATTAACAAGGCAGGAAGCCACAAATGTTGGAGAGGATGTGGAGAAAGGGGAACCCTCTTGCAGTGTTGGTGGGAATGTGAACTGGTGCAGCCACTCTGGAAAAACTGTGTGGAGGTTCCTCAAAGAGTTAAAAATAGACCTGCCCTACAACTCAGCAATTGCACTGCTGGGGATTCACCCCAAAGATTCAGATGCAATGAAACGCCGGGACACCTGCACCCCGATGTTTCTAGCAGCAATGTCCACAATAGCCAAATGTTGGAAGGAGCCTCGGTGTCCACCGAAAGATGATGGATAAAGAAGATGTGGTCTATGTATACAATGGAATATTCCTCAGCCATTAGAAACGACAAACACCCACCATTTGCTTCGATGTGGATGGAACTGGAGGGTATTATGCTGAGTGAAATAAGTCAATCGGAGAAGGACAAACATTATATGGTCTCATTCATTTGGGGAATATAAAGAATAGTGAAAGGGAATAAAGGGGAAAGGAGAAAAAATAAGTGGGAAATATCAGAAAGGGAGACAGAACATGAAAGACTCCTAACTCTGGGAAACGAAGTAGGGGTGGTGGAAGGGGAGGTGGGCACTTGACGGGATGAGCACTGGGTGTTATTCTGTACATTGACAAATTGAACACCAATAAAAAATAAATTTATTAAAAAATAAATAAAATAAAATATATAAAAAAAAAGTTTGCATCAGGCCATCTGGTGTCAGGGCCTCCACTCTTAACCCCTATATTCTAATGCCTATGTTTGATGTATGAAAACAAGGTCTCATTTTTATGACCATTTGAACTTTACTGCTTATGTGAACATCCCCACACAGATAAGCTACCCACTTGTAGAGATGTGAACATTAGGACTAATCAGAATATTGACTAAGTGAGTGAGAAAGCAAAATTATTTCCTAAGATGCTCTGAAGGTAGATGTATTAACTTAGATGTTAAATTTCTTAATCCTATCGCTTGTTTCATTCAGATTCACAAAAATAACTGGGTTCTTAAAAAAAAATACTCTATTACTTACCTTTGATATCTCTATGAACAATCATATTACTGTGCAAATAATGTACGCCCTCCAGGATCTGACGAGTGTATTTCCTAGTCACATTCTCAGTAAGAGCTCCATATGCTTTTAATTGGTCCTTAATTGAACCCTAAGATAAAAGAAACCAAAAAAAAAAAAGCACTATGGTATGGTTTGAAATGAAAATCACTATTAAACCTTTATATTTAAAAGGATCTATAGTTTATGAGTGGGAGGCTTTAGTTGGGAGAGTACAGGAATTCTCAGTAAGGATATTATATGCTATCTAATTTGACATAAACTCTATTATATTCCCTGACTAGAATTGTGGAAGAGTATGGTCACAGCTGAAAGAAGCCTTTAAAACTATTTTTTGACTGATGCCCATTTTTTCCATGACTATATTGGTTCTATCTCTTGTCCTTGCAATCATGTTATTTAAAATCTTGCTTTTTTTGCCCTGAATGGATTTTTGTTTTTCCTACTTGCTCTTCTCTATATGTCCTACTTTTTTTTTTAAGATTTATTTATTCATGAGAGAGATAGAAAGAGAGGCAGAGACGTAGGCAGAGAGAGAAGCAGGCTCCCCGCAGGGTGCTCGATGTGGGACTTGATCCCAGGACCCCAGGATTACGACCTGAGCCAAAGGCAGACACTCAACCACTGAGCCACCCCGGTATTCCTATTCTACCAAATTTAATGGGAGAAATTATATAAGCATCGTTCACAAACTTGGAAATTCAGTAAAGATTATGAGGGACAAAATCTTTTTTATTTTATTTTATTTTTTTAAAGATTGATTTATTTATTCATTCAGAGAGAGCAAGAGAGAGGCAGAGACACAGGCAGAGGGAGAAGCAGGCTCCATGCAGGAAGCCCAATGTGGGTCTCCAGGATCACTCCCCAGGCTGCAGGCGGTGCTAAACCGCTGTGCCACCGGGGCTGCCCAATCTTTCTTTTTTAAACGGAGAATATATCCAAATGTTTCTGCCCTTCCTTGAGTTTTGGCCAACAGTGTACTATGTCACATGAAAGTAGATCCTTAGACTTTTTACATGCTTAACTATTTGCTGTTTCTGCTATTCAGGAGCAATCTTTGAAGGGACAGCAAGATGTAATTCTACTGACTCAAACTTGCAAACAAACACATGTGTGTTTGCCTTAGGCAGCCAAGTACCTTAGGCTGCCAAAGTACCTATACCTATAAGGTACCAAAGTACCTATACCTATAGGCAGCCAAGTACCTATACCTATAAGTCAACGTGGCTTGTTTGTTCAGTCTACTAATTGTGTCTCTCCTTGTAGTAATACACAAAACAACACAGCTAGAACTGAGCTGTCCAAATAATAAGCCCCCAAACACTCATAGGCAGCAAAATGACTGGTGAACTTAAGGCTTTTCTGGGCTCTGGGCAGTTGGACCAAGGCCTACAGCTGCTAACAGCCATCAGCGCTGTCTATTTACTCTTGTGTATCAAAAAAACAGTTATCGGGGAATCCCTGGGTGGCTCAGTGCTTTAGCTCCTGCCTTCAGCCCAGGGCGTGATCCCGGAGTCCTGGGATTGAGTCCCACATCAGGCTCCCTGCATGGAGTCTACTTCTCCCTCTGCTTGTGTCTCTGCCTCTCTCTCTCTCTCTCCCTCTCTCTCTGTCTTTCATGAATAAATAAATAAAATCTTAAAAAAAATAATAGCAGAAGAGGAAAAAATGTAAAAATAAAAAAAAACAAAAAAAAAGTTATTTTCCTCAGTGTGAACAAGGAGAATGGGTTGCAAAGTAGTGTACCAGCTAAAAATTGTGTGTGTGTGTGTGTGTGTGTGTGTGTGTGTGTGTCACACAAAAAGAGAAATCATCTGCTAGTCCAGGTACTGAAAATAACGTTATGGTTCTATTCTGAAAGTAGTTCTAGATAAACTAAGGACTAGAATGTATTTGAGAAAACTGAAAAGCAGTAACAATTTTGGCAAAGCATGAAATCTAGTTGCACAAAGAAATGGATCATACTAAACTTATTTATTTATTTGTTTGTTAAGACTTTATTTACTTACTCATGAGAGAGAGAGAGAGACAGAGACAGAGACAAGGGCAGAGGGAGAAGCAGGCTCCCCATGGGGAGCCCGATGGGGGACTTGATCCAGGGCTTGGGGATCACGACCTGAGCCAAAGGCAGATGCTCAATCACTGAGCTACCCAGGTACCCCCATCCTACTAAATTTAATGAGAAAAATTATATAGCATCATTCACAAACTTAGAAATTCAGTAATGTCTAAGATGATGTACATCTGGCCCATATATGCCTATGCTTGGCATATGTGTGATCCATTTTAAGACTGATGAACTATTATTAATTTAGTAAAATGATTTCAGTGACAACCTATACTTTGAAGAGATAGCTGCCTTTATTTTTTTTTTAAGATTTTATTATTTATTCATGAGAATACACAGAGAGGAGAGAGAGAGAGGCAGAGACATAGGCAGAGGGAGAAACAGGCTCCACACAGGGAGCCTGACGTGGGACCCGATCCCAGGTCCCCAGGATCACGCCCTGGGCTGTAGGCGGCGCTAAACCGCTGAGCCACCAGGGCTGCTGGATAGCTGCCTTTATAAAACCAAGTAAAGTTAATGAGAAACATGAACTAACATCTCTCCTGAATACACCACCTTAGTCTTAAGATTGCTAAATCTATAAGATTACTCATCTCCATTTGTGATGTAAATCAGTTCTAGCCAATTAAACCATTTAATCTTATCTTCAATAATGTGGGTCTCTATTCACACTTAGAATTAATTTTTCAAAAAAAAAAAAAAAAGAATTAATTTTTCTTTTTTTTAAACTATTTTATTTATTCATGAGAGACACAGAGAGGCAGAGACACAAGCAGAGGGAGAAGCAGGCTCCATGCAAGGAGCCTGATGTGGGAATCTATCTGGGGACTCCAGGATCACGCCCTGAGCCAAAGGCAGACTCTTATCTGCTGAGCCACCCAGGCGTGCCTTAATTTTTATTTCTAATTCAGATATTTATTGCCCAAACAGTAATGGAAATCTAAATAAAAGAAAAATCAATCATAATCTCAACATAACACATTTTCAAGTTTCTTGGGTCCTTGTCCAAATTCAGATATTTTTAAAATAGCCTCATCACTATTTAAAAGCATTTTATATTCTTTTTCTTACTTCCTCCAACTTTGCTACATAGTCTTCGTGATTTTAATATATTCTCTTGGGCAATGCCATCATAATTTACTTTCACTGTGAGTACTGATATTTCCATCACAGATTTGTTTTCCAAAGGTACTTAAAAAACAAACTAATTTACTTTGTCAACAGATCTTTGAAAATACAAAGTAGCAGTGATGTGTAACTATAAACAACTGTGTCACTATAAAAAATTAATTATTCAAAAAAAATTAATTATTCATGATGATAAGAAAGAAAGTAAACTTAACTGTTGATTTTATGAAACCGGATGATTAAGACTATGACTATTAGATACTGATCCATAGTTTTACAGATCCATAGCTTAAACTGCAACCTTGTACATGAAACATACAATTCTAATAAACAATCTACTTAGGGAAACCTGCATGGCTCAGCAGTTAGCCTGCTTCTCCCTCTGCCTATGTCTCTGCCTCTCTCTCTCTTTGTACCGCTCATAAATAAATAAAATCTTTAAAAAAAATCTAAAGACCCATAAATCAAATCAAGTAATATACCATATATATACTACCAATTAAATTATACTAATGCAT
The DNA here is from genome assembly GCF_018345385.1 of Vulpes lagopus. Taxonomy (NCBI): domain Eukaryota; kingdom Metazoa; phylum Chordata; class Mammalia; order Carnivora; family Canidae; genus Vulpes; species Vulpes lagopus. Next base: position 3,079,957 of record NC_054847.1, on the reverse strand, counting down.
GTATTTTTAAATGAGTAAATATATCACCATCTTGAAAATCATTAATACTAAAATGTACTCTACAAATACTAAAAGACAACATAGAGGGAATGACAGTTTGCAAGTCACATTTTGCAGCTCCTACTGAAACTACTGACTCAGGCAATGATTACCAATCTGTGTTAAAAACAGATGGTTGAAAAGGAACTGGAAACTGTGTTCTTTTTATTCTTTAAAGATTTATTTATTTGAGAGAGAGAGAGAGAGACAGCGCACGTGAGTATGTGAGTTGGGGGAGGAGCAGACGGAGAGAATCTTCAAGCAGACTTCCCACTGAGCATGGAGCTGAATGTAGGGTGCAGGGTTTAATCTCACAAGCCATGAGATCATGATGTCAGCTGAAACCAAGAGTTGGACACTTAACCGACTGAAATACCCAGGCACCCCAGGAACTAGATAGTCTTATGTGCTAATAGCCCAGATTACTTTCTGGTCCTCAGGAAAAAACAAAACCTTACATTGGAGAAATGTGGATGTTGATCATCCTAACCTAGCACTCAATCTTTGCATCACTAACAGCAGAACCACTAGAAACTGTATGTCTCCTAATGCGATGCAACACGAGATGCACAGCATCATTAGAATGCATCACAGATGCACCTAATAAAAAATGCTGAATCTTAATCTAATTTAGATATTAGATCTAACTTGGAGTTTATAGGAAATAAGAGAATAAAGGAACAAATTAAACACTACCATGAGGATGCAATTAGAGAAATCTATGAGATGAGATTGTCAACAGAACTAGCCCAGTCTCTTTGTCAAACCTATGTCATGTAAAAAATGTTCTAAGTTAAAAGAGAAGTAAGAGACGTAACAGTTAAAGGTAATGTGTGGTCCTGGGCTGGATCCTGGTTTGGGTAAACCAGCTATTATGGTTATTTTAAGAGCATTTAGGGAAATCTGAGTATGGACTGCTATGGTACCTGTAACTTTAGTATACCTCAGCATTTTTTTTTTAAATGAGTTAAGAACTACAAAATGAAGATACAAAAAAAATTATATTACATAGCTCTAATTTAAAACTTTCAAAATGTCTTTAAAGTCCTTAACTACTTTAACATTTTATAATCAGAGTTCTGTTGTTTTTCTTTCCTCAACTAAGACTTTAAAGAGAAAATGTCTAGGGATCCCTGGGTGGCGCAGCGGTTTGGCGCCTGCCTTTGGCCCAGGGCGCGATCCTGGAGACCCGGGATCGAATCCCACATCAGGCTCCCGGTGCATGGAGCCTGCTTCTCCCTCTGCCTATGTCTCTGCCTCTCTCTCTCTCTGTGTGACTATCATAAATAAATAAAAATAATTAAAAAAATAAAATAAAATAAAAATAAATAAAGAGAAAATGTCTATTTTTAAAGGACATAACTTACCCCTGGCATATATTCCATAAATATGGAAAGTGTTTTTTCCTGGGGATCCCTCAAACAGCCATAATACTGAACAATTCGCTCATGCAGCAAGTTTTTCAACAACTGAATTTCACACTCAAGTGCATTTACTTCCTGAAAGATAGAACTCACTGTTAAGTCTTTATAGCATTGCTAGTTAAAAGTAAAACATTTGAACTTCATGGACCATCAAGGTGATTTCATTCTGAAATTTTTACTTCCCAAGGAATAAACATTTTAAAGTCTTTAAACAGTAACTTTTATAACAGTCCTTGATGGTATACTAAAGCAACCCTAAATTAGATAGGAACATCACTGAGCACTAAAAGAGAAAAAAAAAATCACAGTACAGAGTAAACAAATATATCTAATTATATGTGGATTTGTTTTGCAAATAATTTGTATTAAGAAAAAACAAAAATTCTATTGTGTTATATTTAGTAAAAATGCTTTTTATAAATGTGACAAAGTAGCTTGTGCAGTGATTCTTACCTTGCTGGTCTCAGGGCTATCAGGGTCAAACTGAACTTGCTTAACTGCCAATTCTCTTCCTGTATCGACATCATAACAGAGGTAGACCCTGCCAAATGCTCCTTGGCCAAGCAGTTTGCCCAATCTCCAGTTTGTTGGAGCACGAGGTGCTAAAAAAGAATGTTTTCTTAAAATGGAATAGCCAGATGGCACACAAATAGTTAAGAACTAAATGAGTAAACTGTATTAATGATATCCTTAACTGAATACACTTGGATATAAGGGAAAATCATAATCATCCAAATTCATAATGATCACCACTTTGAAAATTTCCCAAGAATTCTAAACACAAATAAGGTTCATATATCCCCACATCTTTTTTCCAGTGAGATTATATCTGCTCCCCATTAAAAATGCAAAGCATCTTTCACTGAATCCAAGGTACCACTGATTGTCAGATGCACTATTTTTAATCTTTATTGCAGCAATAATTTTTTTGCATTTTTTCTAATTTCCTTTTTAAAATTTATTTAAATTCAATTTGCCAACATATAACACCCAGTGTTTATTGCAGCAATATTTGTAATTAGTTTTCCATCTGCTTACAATGTAGAAAGCTATAAAGAATATCACTCTCATTCTAACAAGAGAAAATCTTGAAAGCAGCCAGAGGGGAGAATAAAGAATAAATATATACATAAATATATGTACATAAATTTTAAGTAAATACAGAAGAATAAAGATGAGCATTACATCAGACCTTTCCTCAAAAAGTATACAAAAGCAAAAACAAAAACACCCAAAAAACAAACAAAAAAGTATACAAAAGCCATAAGATGATAATGGAGCAATAGCTTTAAAGCACTAACAGAAGAAAACAACAACAACAAAAAAAAACTGCCCAGCATTCTATACCCAGAAAAAAAAAAAATCTTTCAGAAATAAAAGGAAAAAAAGGCCTTTTTCAAACAAAAGCTAAAAGAATTCATTACCAGCAGAGTTACATTACAAGAAAGATTAAAAGCAATTCTTTTAAGAATTTGATACCTGAAAGAATCCCAGATCTACATAATCTATAATCTACAAAATCCTGGATCTACAAAAAATATATATATATATATTTTCTGCAAAACATTCACTGTGTCAATTTCTATTACTTACAGCGGCTGGGTGGGCTGATGTCCATTACAGTCAAAGTAGGATTGTCTATGTCACTTCCCCTTCTTCTTATTCGACTATCATCATACTCTGGGGTAAAGATACTGCTTCCACTACTAGTGCTTAAAGAGTGATCGGTAGGACTGAAACTCACAGGAGACCGGAAGCTGGTCCCCTGAGTCCTTCTAGCTCTTGGAAAAGTTTTACGACCTACAAAATCAAAACAGAATTACCTTAGGACTTTTATTCATGTTATAATTGAAAGTATTTAAATTTATGACATAAGGTACAGAAGTCTGTCTTGTGACTAGATTTAAGGTTAAGACACTGAAATAGCAATGCTTATTTGATTACATGCTTTAAACTTAAGAGTAATATTTTCTTTTAAAGTTCAAGGGAGGGGATCCCTGGGTGGCTCAGCGGTTTAGTGCCTGCCTTTGGCCCAGGGCGTGATCCTGGAGTCCCGGGATCCAGCCCCGCGTCAGGCTCCGGGCATGAAGCCTGCTTCTCCATCCTCCTGTGTCTCTGCCTCTCTCCCTCTCTTTCTCTCTATGTCTATCATAAATAAATAAATCTTTAAAAAAATAATAATAATAAAAAATAAAGTTCAAGGGAATGTCCTTTTTAACACTGGATCATGAAGTCAAAAGTGAAAATACAAGGAAGAGGAAAGATTAAAAAAGCAAAAATGAAGAGTTGATAAAAAAATAGGATCTGAATATAAATTCAAGCAATCTCTTGTTAAAACATGCATACATTCAAAAAATCATTGTACTCCCTCACTTCTAGATAAGAAGGAGGAAAAAAATGTACTTTATTCTCATTTCCAATTATAAGAACAAAAATTGGAAAATTAATAGGTAGCAATTTTTTCCATAAAAGTTTAATGCAAGTATGAATTTCATCATCAAGGAGTAATTTTCTAATTAATATCATTCTTTAATTACACCTTTTCTTTTGAGGGAAAGGTAAGTATTATTAGGTAAGTTGCCTTAGGCAACTTAATAACATCTAATAATAATCTAACCCTAAGATGTAACTACAGTTTTAGTTAGTTAATTCCTTTCAAAAATTGTTTTAAGTAGAAAAGTAAGTGATTTAGGAATGAATTTATTTCTACTGGTTTATTTAAGTATGATATTTTAAAATTTTGATTATTTTCGAGATTTTTAACAAGTTGTTCTTGTGGTCTAAATTGCCAGAAACTTACCATCATTATAGTCTTGATGGTGATATGAAACATGATACCTTCTTGGGTATGTTCCCCCTTTTCCAAATTTCTCAAAGATAGGGTTATCATAGTCTACTGAGACATAAGAAAGTTATATGTTATAAAAAAGTCAAACACATCTCTAATAAAAAAAAAAAAAAAAACCATCTCTAATAATAAACACATTTACACATTTTTATTCATTTTAAAAAAAATTCCCTTCTCCCTCTCAGCAAAGCACTATTTAATGACATATTTAAACATTTAGAATATGGATAGTCTAACCTGAAAATTCCTGATGATTATCTGGATAGCTCTGTGCCCTAGGCATTCGTGATTTTGGATAGCTCTCCCTAAAAATAAAAAAATGTCGTGTTAAATGAGCAAAAAGTATGTAAATACATTTAAAATATCAGTATCTGTATGTGTGGTGGAAATTATATGTGTGTGTGTGTGTGTGTGTGTACATATATGCAATACTAAGAATAAAGGAGGTCAGTCTGAAATGTTAACTGAAAGAAACTTCTTTTCTAACACTTATTTACTGCACAGAGGCAAAAGCCTGGCTTTTAAAAATAACTTATAGGGTATAGCAGTAAAAATGAAAAGTTTGGGAATTACAGATGTTGGCAAATACTGTGTTTCAATTCTAGCTCTACCACTCAACTAGCAGTTGCAACCTTGACATATCACCTTTCTGAGACTATCCATATCTATAAAAACAAGATATTAATTTCCCACTCATCAAGTGTGTGCATATACATAGTGCTCAGGACACTGTTTTTCAAATATTAAGTGCTCAATATATAGCTTCACATAACTATTTTCCTGAATTTCTTAAATGTTTCAATTACCTATCTTGACATACACATGGGCACAAAGGTTTTGTGTGTACAGGTAAATGAAAATTAAATGTGTATTCAATATTGAAAATATTGTGTAGCAATATTTTCAGAATTTTCTTCAAAAAGAAATCCCAGATGAGATCAACTAGGTACACATTTTATGGACTCTGTATGCTACAGGTAAACACTGTCTTTATTGAGACCAGGAAAGAAGAAGCACCTGTAACAAAAAATCCAGTTGCAATTTCATCCAGTTTATATTCCTGAACAGCTATTTCACAAAACACAAGTATTAAATTTTAAATGACAGCCAACATACTGGGCCACAATTACCAAGAAAAATAAGTTATCTATAAGTTAGTGCTAGAAGGAACACAATCCTGAACAGGTGAAACAACTCAAGAAACCTCCAAAACTAAATGTATTTTTTTAAAAAGATTTTATTTATTTTTCATGAGAGACACTGAGAGGCAGAGATATAGGCAGAGGCAGAAGCAGGCTCCCTGTGGGGAGGCTGATGTGGGACTGAATCCCAGGACCCAGGGATCATAACCTGAGCCAAAGGCAAACACTCAACCACTGAGCCACCCAGGTGCCCCTAAATGTATTTTTTTTTTAATTTTATCTATTTGAGGGAGAAAGAGAACATGCACGCGCGCGCGTGTACACACACACACACACACACACACACGTCTGCAGGTGGTGGTAGGGGGGGTAGGGCAGGTAGGGAGAGGAAGTCCAAGCTGACTTCCCTCTGAGCACGGAGCCTGACATTGAGCTCAATCTCACAACCCTGACATCAGATTTGAGCTGAAATCAGAGTTAGAAGCTCAACCAACTGCACCACTCAGGCACCCCACCAACAGAGTTTTAAAAGTAAATAAACATAAATTCTAAGTTTGCATTTAGCTTCAAACACACAATTTTGGTAAACAGAAATACTCATTATAATCAGATATCATTTTACCTGATAAAGATACTGAGCTCCAAGAGGTTAAGGGATTTGTCCAAACTGTGAAAAAATTCATTTGCCCTAAGTATAGATGAGTATCAATTACATTCCTCTAACATAATATATATACATGCATTTATGCACATATACCAAAAAAATAAAAACTATAATCAATATTACCCATCCAAAGGACTATCAAGTGATGGACAACTTCCTGAGCCAGAATTTTCAGGGCTGCTTAAAGACAATGGATCCAGCATCTAGAAAAATAAAGAGTTCCTCCATCATTCAATGTGATATAACAAGCAGGTTTTTTTAAATAGCTTTATTGAGATATAATTCATATAACATAAAATTCACCCATTTAAAGTGTACAGCTTAGTGGTTTACAGTATATTGAGAGTTGTGGAACCCTCACCACTATCTGAGAACACTTTCAGTACCCAAAAGAAGACCCCCATATCCAATAGCAGTCACCTCCTCCCAGAGTTATTCATTTTTTAATGTTTTAAATGTAGTGGTCCCTTTTGTAGGTAGGCTATGACTTCAAAATCTCCTAAGAGAAAAATATTTTCTCTATGGACTATTAGCTAAATAATTAAAAGCTAAAAGATTTCACATAGTTTTGCTGACTGAACACTGAACAACAGCCCCACTCAAACTGAGAATGACACCATGACTACCATACTGCTAAAACATTTAATGATATTTTACAAAGTAGACAAACCTAAGCTTCACAAAGTTAAATATCTGCAGTTTTACTGTATCTTTCTAATGTTAATTAAAAATCTGAATGTTAATCCCATGATTACAAACAAATGCATTTAATGAGCAAAATAAGAAAACCAGCCTTATTCCAGCTTTGTTTCTACATGAATACACAGAGGCACATGTAAGTGAGTTAGCATTTTCCTATGTTTTTTACTATTCTGTTCACTTAAGAAGGAAGATATGGGAAGGGGCAGAAGAGGACACACGGGGACACGGACACACACACACACACACACACACACACACACACACAAGACGCCAGACAAACCACACAAATCCTTACGACATCCTTTTAAATGAAATGAAAAATGACATCCAACTTTTGCTTACTTGGTCCATGCTCTCTGGAATGAACTCTCCTTCACTGTTGATACTGGTGAATGACCCATTCCGGGCAACTTGGTGTAATTCATCTGGAATGTATCCTGGGGGAGGGGAGCTTCTATCTCTACTAGTGGGACCTCAAAGGAAAAAAAATTATACAATTTTATAAATATCATTTGGGAACTAATTTTTGTTTCAATTAAATATATACACAGGATTTCTGGACCATAATACCAATAATTTCAGCTACTGAAATCCAGTTTTTATTAAAAGTTATCAGAACATTCATTTCTGTAAATCTTCAAATGTATTTATACCTTTCTAAACTCCCAACCCTACTATATTAACTTCACTATAATATTTATTTATACTTACTAGGTAGTATGTTCCTCTAACTGCTGACAATGGCATTATGGGGCTGACACTATAATAAAGATTTTTAGATGCCACCACTTCTGAACTTCCAAGGGTCACTTTTACTTAGATATGTTACCCTTTAACAGAACATATGGAAGGCATCATAATGTAGTGGAAAGAATGTGGACTTTAGACCTGTTTAAATCTCAGTTCTAGTTATTTACCAACTGTATGTCTTTGGTAAAGTTACCCAATCCCCACAAACCCATTTCCTCATCTGTCAACATAAGACTAAACCCCTTCTCTTGTAGAGAACAAGCTTATGGTTGCCAGTGGGGAGGTGGATGTGGGGATGGATGAAACAGGTAAGGGGAATAAAGAGTACACTTATCTTGATGAGTACTGAGAAATGTACAGAATTACTGAATCACTAAATTGTACATCTGAATCTAACATAACACTGTATGTTAATTATACTTGAATTTAAAAAATAGATCAAAAAATACATAAAGCCAGCACTCAGGGTAAACAAAGACTAAATCCCTCCTTCCCAAGGGCATTGTGATAGTAAAATTGTTCATACTGAACATATGCTATGACCATTTGGCTCCATGATGCTCTTTCCATTCCCTCTCCTTAACCTTTAGAAACCTAAAGTGAGATTACTGCTTAAATCACTTTTAAAAGGTCATATTAGAGTGTTTCCAAATTGGAATTCTGAATTGTATTCTTAGGTACTTTAAAATTAGATTTTATGACAAGCCAGATTCCTGGCATTTAAATTTCTTCACAGTTCAAAAAATCTAATATATAGTTCATCTAATTAATCCCACTGTTTCTTATGAAACAATAATCCATTGTATTTTTTACCTGGCTTTATAGAAATAATGTTATGTTTATTAACACAGGTCTCCCCTTTTCTCTCAATATTTTGAAATTAAACAATTTTTAAAAAAGACATGGGGAAGTTATGTGAGCATTTAAGTTTGGGTCAGATTTAAAGCAAAAAGGCAAAAAAAAACAAAAACAAAATAAAGCAAAAAGGCTTTGCTTATAAAAAAGAAGTTGCTATAGGTATATGCCAGCATTTGTTAGTGGGGAGATAGGGAAAAAGAGAACAAAATAATTACCAAGAGATATGCACAGAAAAGATTAACTTTCTACTTGACTCTGAAATAATTAGGAACTCAGCTTCAGGCCAGGGGTTTACTTAAGCTTTGTAACAGCTATGACCACACTGTCCTAAGCATTTTCATTCCTTCCATATACCCTTCTTTATAAAAGAAGATCAATATACTCATTACTAAAAGGAGATAGGGAAGAAAAACTGCTATAAAGTTTCTTCAAAATCTGTTTACTTGATAACACATTTTTCTTTTATTTTAACTAAAGTCTAGTTGACACACAGTGTTGTAACAGTTGCAGGTATACAACATAGTGATCTGACAATTCTAATGCTCACCACTGTTAAGTGTAATTGGCATCATCATATGTTATTACAATATTACTGACTATATTCCCTACACTGTGCTTTTCATCTCTGTGCCTTATTATTTTATAACTGAAAGTTTGTGCCTCTTAATCCCCTTCACTTATTTTGTCCAAATCCCCAATCCCCTGACAACCACCAATTTGTTCTCTGTATCTTTCTGGTTTTTGGCTTGTTTATTCACTTGTTTTGTTTTTCAGATTCTACATGTAAGTGAAATTGTATGGCATCTGTCTTTGTCTGACTTATTTCACTTAGCATAATACCTTCTAGGTCCACCCATGTTGCCGCAAATGGAATGATCTTATTCTTTTTTATGGCTCAGTAATATAGCATTGTGTATATATTCCACATCTTCTTTATTCATTTATCCACAGACACTTATGTTGCATCATACCTTGGCTATTGCAAATAATGCTATAACAAACATAAAGATGTATTTATCTTTTCAAATTAGCTTTTCTTTGAATTTCTTCATATTTCATTTTCTTTACCAAAACACACAAGAAAAGATGCTCAACATCACTCATCAGGAAAATGTAAATCAAACCACGATGAGACATCATCTCATACCTATCAGAATGGATAAATCAACAGCACAAGAAACAATAGCTGGAGAAAAACGATGTAGAGAAAAAAGAACCTTCACGGAACAGTTGGATGCTCAGCGGTTGAGCCTTTGGCTCAAGGCGTGATCCTGGAGTCCCAGAATCAAGTCCTGCATCAGGCTTACTGAATGGAGCCTGCTTTTTCCTCTTCCTCTCTCTCTCTCTCTCTCTGTGTGTGTGTGTCTCTCATGAACGAATGAATGAATGAATGAATGAATAAATAAATAAATAAATAAATAATCTTTAAAAAAAAAGATAAAGAACCTTCATGAACAGTTGGTGGCAATGTAAATTGGTGTAACCATTGTGGAAAACAGTATGGAGGTTCCTCAAAAAATCAGAAATTGAACTACCATATGACCACATAATTCCACTACTGAGTATTTATACCCAAAGATAACCCATTTTTCTTAACTTTTGTTGGTAACAGGTATGCCAATGCTACTGGTTGAGACTTCTACACCACAGCCTACACTCCTATGTCAAAGGTAGTTTTTCCTATAGCTATCTTTTATGAAAATAATTAAAAACATAACTGTCAATAAATATGGAAAAAAGATGATGGGTCATATTTATCAAAGCCATTCCAAGTGTAAAGTGCCAATAAAAGACCAACAGTTTTCTACTACAATTTCTAGTTTCTTCTTATGCTAGCACTGAACTCAACCTGGAATATTTGCTAGCAGGACAACAGTGAGGTATTCAGTACAGTTTTAATTCAAAATGTCAGTTTAACTAATGCATTTGGCTTGTTCTAATGCAGCTACAGTGAAGTGACAATTTTTTACTTTAAAATGATAGATACTGGGATCCCTGGGTGGCGCAGTGATTTGGCGCCTGCCTTTGGCCCAGGGCGCGATCCTGGAGACCCGGGATCGAATTCCACGTCGGGCTCCCAGTGCATGGAAACTGCTTCTCCCTCTGCCTCTCTCTCTCTCTCTCTCTGTGACTATCATAAATAAATAAAAGTTAAAAAAAAAATAAATAAAATAAAATGATAGATACTATAACATGATGAGGGAATGAAGAAAGAAGTGTATGTTTATTTTTTTTTTAAAGATTTTATTTATTTATTCATGAGAGACAGAGAGAGGGGGCGGGGGGAGAGGCAGAGACACAGGCAGAGAGAGAAGCAGGCTCCATGCAGGAAGTCCGATGTGAGACTCGATCCCAGGACTCCAGGATGGTGCCCTGAGCCAAAAGCAGACGCTCAACCACTGAACCACCCACGCATCCCAGAAATGTTTAATAACAGTCATGTTTTCTAGTTTGAAAAGCAAAATGTTCTTTAAAAGTATTCTTTCAATTTATTACCACAAGAATCCCACGATTTAAAGATAAGAACAAAGTTACTAGTCTCAAGTTAGAGAGCTGGAATTTGAATTCAGGTCTCCCTAATGTTCTTTCACCAAAATTCTAAACTATACTAAAATATATCTGAATGAAGATAAGTAATTTCTATTTTACTCGTATATCATCTCTGCTGCTCACATTTCCAGCATTTCTGAAACCAAAAGTAACACCTATGTAAGATATACACTTAGAAGGAAGTAGTCATAAAATAGCTTCTTCTGAGGGCCAAAACAGAAGATGAATAACAGATTTGAGGGTGGGGGGTCCAACACACCAATTTAATCTTTTCTTTTGTTATTAAACAATCCTCTTTTGTTCCAGTCTTAGATTCCCAACCATATCTCTTATTTTGCCCCTTCTGCTTCCTGCCCCCTCCAGTCATCTGTTTCACTTCCTCTTCTACTTTTCCTTTTCAAATTCATCCCTCACATGTGTTTTCATGCTGTCTTTAAAGATTCCCTTCATTGACTTATCTGTTAAAAAACATTTATACCAGCTATAAAAGCAATGTAATGCTTTTGTCATATAAAAATGCAGATTATCAATGTTCTATACTAACTGAAGAAGATCCACAGAACTGGGGAGTCAGAGCACCTCTGCCTTGCCCATACCTCTCTATTAGGCCTCCTTAAAAACAGTACAAAAGATCCACAGTTTCTTTGTATTACAAGCTTAATTTTAACAATCTCTTATTAATGATGAATACTGACTACTAATAAAGCAATAATCTGGAAACTCTTAATTCATTTTGATAGTACTACAATAACTAAAACTTAGAGAAAGGCTTATGAACTCAGTCCATCCAATTTAGTTTTAGCATATGAGAATTACTTCTTTTATTTCCTTTAGTTTATTTGTACAATTAAAACCTCTTTGAGGTTTTACTTAAATTTGTTAAATATCACAATACCTTAGGTACATAAAGAAACCAAATATTTAAGTTGGAGATTGTCAATCTTGTAACACTTGACAAAACTTTTCAAAGGACCTCAGAAACTAGAACAGAGTGAGAAAAATAAGAGTAGAGGTAGACTGCTCTTTATCATGGTTATGTTTAGGTGTTACCCTACGTTAAAGGATTGAGAAGAAAATAAGAAATTTCCCATTTATGGTTCAGACACTAGCATTCTTACCTATTATAGAAAGTCGCTTTTTCCTCTCTGCTCCAAATACTGTGTTATCCAAATCTTCTAGTGATGGTAATGGTTCCAAGTTAGTAGCCTACAAAGGAAAAAGAATGATTAATGCTATTCTTCTCCTTGGGGCTTCAAACAGAATCCTTTTTCCTACCAAATACAACCTAGATATTCTATATTGTTTGTAGGTCTTATCAAATCTACTTTTTGAAATTTTAATTCCAGCCAGTACAGTTCTTCCCCAAATTCTCAGTATTTCTATTATTTTCATATGTATAGTACATTATACTTATTTATAATTTTGGCTACATAGTTTTGAGGACCAAGTATATTAAGCTAGCAATCCAATATGTAAGTTTACATTTCATTATACTGAAAAATATCAATGATTATAGAATGTAACTATGTTTCATATACTGACTTTCATAGGCTATGATCCTAATAAATTATAAAAATAAATTAATTATAATAAAATTATAATTCTATAATCCTTGCTGAAAGAAATCTCAATTCATACCTGTGTACTTCCATTTATCACAAGTAATATCTTGAGGCTCTTCATATGAATACTACGATCCAGCAATTCCACAGCTTTGTCCAAGTCATCTTGGGTAGTTAATGGAATTACCAACTAAACAAAAATGAACACAGTGAATTATGTAACCATCTCACCAGATCAAGTCCTTGCAGGAACATCTCTATTACTATGGAATTACAAATTTCAAAATACCCTGGCTCTTTGATTTGTCATTGTAATGAAATTCTGAATGAATACATGTATCTAGATCATTTCACTCTTCCCATCCTACTACCACTAAAATTATAGACCGGATACAGACAAAAACATTTTTGCTTTATTAATTAAATTCTTCTAGAAAACACATTTAAAGATTAATCTCCTAGGATACTCCCATAATGCTGCAAAGTGTAGTAGAGTATCTTCATCCCAAAACAGCATTAAGGAGCACACACAAAAATTATATAAAATAAAGGTATCTTTCATCTGCATTCATGAAACTCACATTTTTCTCCACAGTAATTATGGATCTGCATTCTCAACTAATGTGCTTACCAACACCCCAAATACAATGAACATCTGTAGCAGCTGCCATGGAGGGGGCCACTAGCAATGTACCTGCAATCTACAGTCCACATGGGGCTCCCATCTCTGACTCTGTGACTTGACCGCTACACTCTAAACAAACTAAATGGGTCAGCCATCCAAAGTAAATGCTAAATGTGGATATATGTTTTCACTAGTTCTCTCATGGATCAGACGTTATAAAGGACAAAAGCAGGAATGCCTGGGTGGCTCAGTGGTTTAAGCAGCTGACTCCTGATTTCAGCTCAGGTAATGATCTCAGGGTCCTGGGATTGAGCCCCGCGTCAGGTTCCACACTCAGTAGGGAGTCTGCCTGACGCTTCTTTTTCCCTCTCTCCCTCCCGCCACCACACCCACTCAGGTGTGTGCACACTTGCTCTCTAAAATAATAATTTTTTGAAATAAATAAAGGACAAAAGCAGCTAAGCATGACCTACACAACTTAAGAAAATCAAAACTTTTTTAAATGTAAACTTAGTAGCTAAAGACAACTGTCAATAATCCTCACTATATATTCAAACTCATTGAAGGATGGACAGAATAAAAACAAATGAACAGATTCCATACCTATTACCCTGCTCCAATTAAATAGTATAGAAGCCTTCAAATGTAAATACCTAGTTAGTTTGGGGTTCTCTACAGTATAAATTCCTTGAGGATGAGGACACTAATAGTTGACACAGAGCATGGCAAAGAGCAAACGCTTGGTAAGTACCGTTTAATGGATATCATAAGATTAAAAACTTCATCTGTAACTAAACCCACTAAGCTGCCATGGTTGCATTCTCTGCAGATTTCTTTTTGGAAAACAGTCCTTGTTTTAACAAAGGCTACCAAACACAAAAAATGTGGATTCTGGACTAATGTGAATTCTAACCTGAAATCCATTTAAATTCACTTACTGTGTATTATACACTTACTGTGTATTAAATTCACTTACTGTGACGTTATACTGTGACGTTATACTGATTTCTTTTTGTAGCTATTTTTGTTGTTTTGTACTATTCCGACTTACCTACTAACCAGGTCTTTTTTTCCCCTCTATGAGAATACTTTTTCTTTTTTTTTTTTTTTAAGATTTTAAGATTCTATTTATTCGTAAGAGACACAGAGAGAGAAAGAGAGAGACAGAGACAGAGACAGAGACACAGGCAGAGGAAGAAGCAGGCTCCGTGCAGTGAGCCCGACGTGGGACTTGATCTCCAGGATCACACCCTGGGCTGAAGGCGGCTCTAAACCACTGAGCCACCTGGGCTGCTCAAGAATTTTTTTCTAATAAAAAAAAAAGAGTATTAACTGTTTGGTATCACAGAATAAGCATAAAGGAAAAAAATATCGTTTCATTTTCCTTTTAATTATGAACCATATTAGTACATCTTGTTCTTATTTTTAATATTCTTTTAAATTGTATTTTAAGTACTAGAAAACATTTTAAGGCACTGATGATTTTTTTTTCCAGTTTTTCCCTTGAAGAGAAAACCTGAATATTTACTTCACACATTTATTAATAATTGGATTGTTTACTTCTCCAAGATACTACTGCTTTTGGGAAGGAAAAGACACTAGTTTAAATCACAGTAACAAAATATTAACATTAGTGATTCCGTTCTTCCTGAGTTTGCTAATGTGAAATATGGACATTCTGGAGGAGGATGTAGATTGGTACCTTGGATTACTGCCTATGGTTTTGATGTGATCCCTTGTATGTTCTAATGTTACCTATTATCAATTTTAACAATGAGGACTAAGAGTCCAGAACAAGTCTCAGCTTGTCTAAATTACGTTAAATAAATCACACAATATTTTCATGCTTAATGAATTCATTTCAGCCTCATTCATGAAATCTACTTCCTTCTGCCTTAATATTGACGCATTAGTTGTTAGTTGATATAAATCCTTTCTGGAAACTAAAAACTGAGTCCAAAAACCCATTAAATAGAACCTAAATTTGAGAGAAATGACTTATTTGTGTGACTTTACACAATGAAATATAATAGTCCATAAAAAGGTTTTCCTCCTCTAATAATCTAAAATGAGAAAGATCTTAGAAAATTCACTTACCTTGCCTGAACATCCTCACATCCATCCCCCATGACAACACACACACATACTCGACACTATTAGATAAAGAGGAGCCCAATTACCAACCTAACCAATCCCAGCTTAAATTTCCTCATTGCTTCAATTCTGGAAAACTTTAACAAACTTTAAACAAAGTTTAAAGAATAATGGTTCTCTTAGAACTCAGGAATTTATACTATGCTGGAAAAAAAATGGAATTGGGTAATTACATAAATGAGTTTTGCTTGTCACAGGTCCACAAAACTAATAGACTTTATAAGCTTTTTCCCAGTACCCACACTGTGGAAGGGCATGCATTGGGTTTGTCATGGTTAACTCACAGAATCACAGAATCTTTAACTTGCAAGCAATTTTAAACAACATAATCTTACCCTAATGTCTCTTCTACCACATTCCTGCCAAGATGCCACCCATACATAATGGCAGAACCACTCACCAGAAATCCTTCAGAAAGCATGAGAAAAAGAAACTGAAAATGGAGAAACTTTCCAATTTTTAGAAAATGGGAGAAGGTCCTGAAACTACAGATCAGTTAGCTTGATGTCAATCCTCAAGAAAACTCTAGAAAAAATTATATAAACAAAATGGGAGACCTCAGAAAAGAAAAAGCAATTCTAGGAGCTAGAACATATACAACATGAACAAGTTATGTCAAGCTAGCCTCATTTTTCTTGATAGACCTACTAAACTGGTAATCAAGACAATATTGTAGTCTTAATGTATTTTGGCATTTTAAAGTTTTCCATCATATAATTTTAGACCAAACAAAAACAAAGATATACCTGGTTCCCCTAAAATCATACCATGAAATAAAGAATCAAATTCAAGCCTGTTTATACAGGAAAAGGTTCAACAAAACACTGGTAGGAGAATGGGGAAGACAGGGGAGAAGGCCCATAAAGAGTATGTTATCCAGCAAGTTACCACTATGGTTAGTGGAACCAATCCATCCCTACTTCCCATCCCATCCTTGAGTCTCATTCCCATCACCCCCCTGGCACCCCTACCTGTACCTTGAGCATAGGTCCTACAACTATACCTCTGAAAAGCCCTCAGAGCCTAAGGGGCTGGCAGCTGGAAATCAGGCCAGCACAAAAGAAATAGTAAGTGCCAATACATTAGGGCCAGGCAACAAGACGTGTTCATGGCTAATTGAAAACCCAAAAAGTATTGAAAAAATAATGTTAATGAAAAAATAAAATGTTAAGGTATTACTATAGTATGATACTCATCACTTTGTTCGGGGATAATATTTGTTTGGATATAGATTTTTATTTTATCAAAATATTTTCTGCTTTCAGCTGTAAGTGGTTTCTCTAGACAAACTACATTTACATATTTTTTGCTTTAAATTAGTAATAATTCATTTGAAAATCTAGTATTTGAAAATATTTTATTTGCACAATTCTTTAACATTTGCAAAGCACTTTCACATGTTTTCTCCAGTTAATTTCTAGTAAGCTCTCTACCTTTCTTCATTCCCATTAGCATTTTTTTCTATTCCTAAACATATTAGTCTTTTCGTCTTAGGATCTCTGTAGGCACTGTTCTCAGCTGCTCTCTCTACCAGCAATGTTCTTCTCCTCAAACCTTTTGCAAGTCTGACTACTTTAAGTCTCAGTAATGAAATAACGAAATATTACAACCTCAGTTCTTCCTTAGTATTATCTAAATCTGTTTAGACACCTACTGTCTTGCCTTTCTTTTTAATGATATTTTATGCATGTCCTTAAAAGAACTTCATATATTTGAACAACTCATCATTTAATTGCCTACTTCTACCGTAAGTCTATAAGCTTCATGTAGGGTGCAACTCATAAATCACAGCATTATGCCTGGCAAATTCAACAAGTATTTTCTGAGGAAAACAAGAACAAATTAACTGATCACTAAATTGTCCCTGAAAATTTCAAAATTCAAGATCTTGAGATCTCATAGGATCTGAAAGAAACCTCAGAGATTATCTCATCCAATCTGAATTTTGCAGAAAGTTCAAAAGAGGATTTTCCAGAACACAGAGCTCCTCATTGCCAGAGCAAGCCCTTAAATTTACACGTACTGACTCACAAACATAAACATAATGATCTAATCAGGTCCTAACCAACACAAAAAATTTCTTTAAAGTTTTAACTAAACTATCTGACTACCAAAGCTCTGTTGTCTCTACAGCCAAGTGTAGAGTATAAGAAAAAAAGATAGTTCATCAAAAAGTACAGAGTTATAAGAAAACATAAATAAGCAGCAAGTTTTTTTAAAAAAGATTTCATTTATTTATTGAGAGACGGAGAGAGCGCATACCACACGCGTTCACACACGTGGCAAGTGGGGAGAGGAGCAGAGGCAGAGGGTGAGGGAAAGAATCTCCAGCAGATTCCCCATCCAGCGGGGAGTCTGACTCAGTGCTCAATCTCACAAGCCTGAGGTGACCACCTGAGCCAAAATCAAGAATTGGACACTTAACTGACTGAGCCACCCAGGTGCCCCAGCAGCAAACTTCTAAGTAATACATATATTTCCTCCTTCGATATATTCTTATTCAATTATTTGCATAGTAGCACCTATAAATACTTTCCACAATGGAAAAAATACATTTCACTTAAATTTACAGCTTTACTTGTACTATTTTATTTCTCTAACATACCACATCCTTATTAATCCCTAAATAAACATTCCTAAAATAATCTCTTAAATGAACATAGTACTTTCCAAAATAACAGCTACTGAAAGTTAAACTGTATGTTTACCTCATTATTGGTATAATGGAGATCCATAGACTGTCCAAAGGCAATTTTAGCCTTAGATCTCAGATCTTCCAGTTTAACTGGTCTGGAGAACTGAAGGATTCTGCATAAACAGAATTTAAAGAGAATTAATTTTCCTAGACATAGTTAAATAAGATAACATACTTGTAACAGTTATCTCTTGGATAGAGAAACACAAAATTAAGTCTGAAACTATTAAATGAATATTGAAAAGCAATTGTAAAATGATCATTGAAGAAAGTGATTAAAACTAAAGTTTAGTTAAGTATAAACTAACTTAAGTATAAACTAAGTATAAACTAACATAAGTATATCACCTATGTGATACCTATATAACGGAATGCAATGAAACTGTTAAAAAGAATAAAGTGTTCCTCTTTGTGGGTTTAAATTTTGATTTCTGTACCCTTATCAACTCAACATTTTTGAGCACCTACATGTAAAGATATTCCCCAAATAAATATTTTTTTAATTAAAAATTTGCAATTCTAGTATTTTCTTCCTATGCTACGAAGGATTAGCCTTAGGATTAGCACACACCTAAGCTTGGAGATTACTAAACTGTAAACTTTGTAAGGGGGAGGGACCATGTCTGTTTTGCTCACGTTATTCCTTCAAGGCCTGGTACTTACAGTACTTAATAAATACTGCTCAGTGAATGGAAAAGAACTGAAGAAATATCCATAAAAGAACAATAAGTAGGGTAAAAGTAGATTGGACAACTGGATGGTATATATGGTATACCCCATTTTTTACAGACATCTCTGTGTAAAACAGTTTTACATCTTTAGGTTATATGACTTATGAGCCTTTTTAAAGTCCTTAAAATAGATAGCTCTTTCATTAAATTGAATGTAATCAGACACTAATAACAGAAATGAAATCCCACCTTCAACTCCTACTAGGCCTTGTTAGCAATTTTGTTGTCAACCACCACCACCACCACCCCTCACCATTGCACTAAGATACAGATACCCAGTGGAAGGTCAGACTTATCCCTATGCTAATTAATTTATAGCCACCATTCCAACTTATCTTCCTCAGTGTTACTAAGTAAATACATGTCATATGATTGAGGTCTATTGAATCAAAATTATGAATGTTAATTCCACATACATAAGTTCTATATAAAATCTGAAAAAAAAATCTGAAGGGATGATATAATTATGATAAGGAGAAATATATTTACTTTCCCCTGAGTAAAAATAAAAGGAAATGGTAATATTTAAAGGCTGCATTATGCAATGACCTTTTTACTTCCCAAAATAAAAACATTAATTGCTCCTAATGTTTAGCCTAAATTTTGAGATTCTATTTTAAATATATGTTATACATTATGAAGGACTATTCTATTCCATTCTCAATTTGTAAGCCATGAACCTCCACTAAAGTCCACAAAAAGCCTCTAATGGCTTTAATTATGATTAATTTGATTAAATCAAGAAACTGATATGTAATATTTCTTTCCTTACCTTTTTTCCCCTCTATGTTCAAATTTGACTCGAACGTCATTCTGTAAGAAAATGATAAATCATTTCAGAGATCAGATAAAATTTCTAGAATTTCTAGGTCTTTTTTTTCTTAGTCACTCTTTTTTTTTTTTCCTTAGTCACTGATTAAAGATAGAGTGGAAGGAAAGGAGACTTCATTTTCAGTGTGAACTCCAATCAACTGATAGTGTCTGCCAAAGAGCTGATATAAGAATTGTGTTGCTAAACCTGAGCTGAAAGCAAAGAGCACCAAGATCTCTCAGTGTTAGCACCATGGGTATGAGATACTTGCTAATCCTATTAGAGGGAAATGTAGAATATTATATTCCCACTTTCTGTGTTGATCATCCCAAACTTTATAAAAATCAAAATGACGTTCATTTGCAAATAGACTATTTTTAAATAAAAACAATTTGCTTATCTTAAGTGCTTTAAGAATGGATGAAATATCAGCATTAGAGAGCAGCTACCACATTAAATGAAACTCTACCATTTTTAAAAATGCCCATCTGTTTGGAAAAATGTATGACAAACAACAAAATATCTGACTCAAAAGCTAGACTTAAACCTTAACAAACCGTCTATAAGATCAAGATACTCAGGACAAAGAACTTATATAACAATATGTACTTTTTAAAATATTAAAACAAATACCTGCTTTGTTGGTGATGAAGACTTTGTTTTTCTGGTTTCCTGTAAAGATAATGCTGGTCGACTGGCTTTATGAAGAACAGCCAAATCTTGCATGATTGAGTTCAAAGCTTGCTGATCATCTAGGCATTTTCAAAGTAACATAAACACAGAATTGTAATTTCAATATGTATTTATCATAGATATTAAACACAAAGCTGATCATGAAATTTAATGCAAAATACATTACATTAACACAAAAAATGCCTCTAGCACATTTTTCAATGCCTACACTTATTTTGGTGAAATAAAATTTTAATTATTTAAAAACTGAAGACAAGTAACATTAAAGCTGCACTAGACTCAAGCATTCGCATCACACTAGGTGTGACAAAGGCAAGATAAAGTCATTCTGATTCTTTTAACAATGTAACATCCTAGTATATGTGTTAAAACAGCCCCATCATAACAAGTTACTTTCTGTGACTCCTTAATAAAACATCAACAGAACATCTAAAAGTTTAAGCAAGTGGGGTGGGGGAAAAAGACCTTCATCATTATTTGGCATTTATGTTCAAAGTACAGAATTCCTTTTAGAGTTTTTCATCAGTACTTCAAGTCAGAAACAAAAAGCTTTATCTGTGGATAATGACCTACTGATATTTGGAAGTGTTTTCTTTAACTTCCTCACCATAAAGTTCAACAAGACTACACACATTTAACTGACTATTTAACAATCTCAGCCAGTAACAACTTAAAAGGTAAAAATGTAAGTAAAACACATTCCTTAGAAAAAAAGCAGTGAATCCATAAAACTGAGTGAAAGGATAATGAACCATGAACTTTTTAATTTCTTCCAAATATATATCAAAAATTTCTAAGACTATAAGCATGAATCTCCTAGTAATACCAATTACATGCTCTCTGGAAAAGGTAGGGATGATTTAATTGATTTTCATTAGTAAATCAATTCTACTAATGATAATCAGCAAATGATCAACAAAGGAATTGAGGGGCTTTTACAGCTTACATTTTAAAATTTACTGTTCTGGTGACGAGTAATTTATGTTTCAGAGTAGTAATAATTAAAACATACTTTATCTTGTAAGGAGAAATCACTAAAAAGAATGTAGCAATTCAATGGCTTCATCAGCCCTTCAAACACACAAATAGCTGACTTCTCTAATGTATTAATTTTTTATAAGACTCAATATATTCTGTCCTATAATGAAATTATTTGTATATTAAAATTAAAGTTAATGATGCCACAAGTTTATTAACAAATGCCATGTTTAGAGAAAATATTATAATCCCTCATAAACTATTTTTTGTAAAATATAATTTTATCATGTTAGCTTCGCCAAATAGCAACTGAGCCAATTGGGTATAATGTAATCACAAAGTGTGTTCTGTCCACAGGTCTAAGCCAGACCATGTCATTTATTGATAAAAATAAGTCTGCCCTTAGAGGAAAAAAATAAGCTGAGAATGATCTCAATTAGAATAAAATTATCTCATATAACCCTCTTAAGAAAGATAAGATCCTCAATCTTACACTGGGGAGAGGGGAACTCTAATACTTAAACATATGTATTCATGTTCTAATTATTTTCTTC
The DNA here is from genome assembly GCF_018345385.1 of Vulpes lagopus. Taxonomy (NCBI): domain Eukaryota; kingdom Metazoa; phylum Chordata; class Mammalia; order Carnivora; family Canidae; genus Vulpes; species Vulpes lagopus. Next base: position 3,058,177 of record NC_054847.1, on the reverse strand, counting down.
ATTAGGAAAAACTTAAACACTTGAATTTAAGTCTTTTCTCATGTCTAACATCACAGCACCAAAATAAATGCCTGGCTTAAATCTCTTATCACATTTACATATACCAATTTCCTTGTTTAAAAAAATGAGTATACTTTTTCTATCATAGATATAAAAAAAGAGAACCATCTGAATAAATAACTTCTTAGTGAGATGACATGTAAACAAAGGGCAATTTAAAAGTCAGGTTTCTTTATCTAGTATTCTCTCTGGATATCAGACTCTAAGTAAGTCCCAATCCATCTTAGCAGTTTTTTTGAATGTCCCTATTAGGATATCCTGCATGAAACAGTCATTCCAAATCTGTAAGTTAACTCAAAAAGTGCTCTAACTGAAAAGCTATTAAGTAAATAAATATAAAACATTATGTAAGTCTACCACATCTTAAAACTTCTTTATAAAAATGTCATACACGTGAAGAAAAATGTTTCTTCCCCATTTTATCCTTTAATTACAAACAAAAGGGAACCCTGTTGGGACCCTTCTCACTTCTGAGAGCTTTCTCTGTATCTTTACTTAATAAACTTTTATCCCTTTAGTCAAAAATTAATTAATTAAAATAAAATAGTAAGAGACAAAAAAACTCACCCATCATGGCAACCAGCTCAACAATTTGAAAATTAGGAAAATGGTTCTTCCATCAGCATTCTTTATTGCCTTAGGAGGAAAAAATGAATATATCAGAAATTAAAAAAAAAAAACAGAAGGGGCAAACAAAAAAATCAGAATAAATAACACTAATGAGAATAATACAGTATTACTACTTTACACATTGTGCTAGGAGGAGTGCTTTATTTTTGCAAGATACTCCACTCCATTACTGAGAATGAACTAAGGATAATTATTACACCATATTAAATTTAGCTCAGTATTTTTCAGGCTCTTGTCTATCTAAGCTAGAAAAAGAATTTTTCAAAGTAAAAAATCTTTTGATCTCCCCCCACCAAGTCAGAAATCTCTTCTTTTTTAATTAAAATATTTTATTTATTTATTTGAGAGAGAGAGCAGGGGGAGAAGCAAAGGAGGATGGAGAAGGAGGTAGAAAGAATCTTAAGCAGACTCCATGCAAAGCCCAATGCCGGGCTTGATCTCATGACCCATGAGATAATGACCTAAGCCAAAACCAAGAGTTGGAGGCTCAATTGACTGAGCAACCCAAGCACCCCAGCAAAGTCAAAAATCTTGAGAAATAACCCAATAAACTCAAATTCCTACAGGGCAACTATAAAAATGAGTAGAAAAGGTCACATTCAGAGACAAAAAAAGGAGAACATCAACTAAAAATAGAAAAGATCCACAAAATTTCTCTCTTCCATAAAAGAAAAAATTGTCAGAATCAACATTTTCAGAACCCTGGAATTACCCAAAGGCTTGCAGCAATATGGGCAGCATTTAAGAATCTTGGTAAAAAGAGAGTCTCTAACATTTTCTATTCCTATCTTTCACCCTTATCCCCAGCTCCAAAACAGCAAAGTAAACCACGAAAATAAGCAGCTTGACTGCCCCTGGAGAGGGCAGAATGGAACTAGAACTTCTTCAGTCTGATTCCCCAAAAAATGTCATATGACCTATCTAGCAGTTGGCCAGTAGACCCAAGAAAGGCTGACTTTATTTAACCTGACTCAAAATTGTTCCATTGCAAAGAGCTTGGAGTGTTTGCTGAATCCCACCAAGAGTGGGGCCCAGTGGTTCAGTGTGATCCTGGGGTCCTGGAATTGAGTCCGGCATCAGGCAACCTGCGGGAAGCATGCTTCTCCCTCTGCCTATGTTTCTGCCTCTGTTCTCTCATGAATAAATAAATACAATCTTTGAAAAAAAAAGAAAGAAAGAAAGGGAAAGCAAGCAAGCTACCAAGAGCAACTGCTGCATATCTCAACCATCTGAGAAAGGGGAGAACTGTTGGGGCAAACAATAGGTTTTAGACAAGTTGAGGAATGAGATTTCAGTAAGGACCTCTGAATATAGCTCCAACAGATTCCTGGGACTCTAGAAGTCACACAAATGCCCAGAACTGTTGCATAATCAAGAAAGGCCAAAGAAGGCCATAGGCTTTCACTTGACAACTAAACCAACTGAGGATTCTTCTTCTTCAGTGACCACACACAACACAAAATATAAACTTAAAAAAAAAAAATCACTGCCCCAAAGTCACTAAACAAATAAAAACAATAAACAAAAAACAGTGGGGTAGGAGGAGAATCTGAGTTCCAGGGATGACACACTAGTTTTTCAAGAAAAAATTGTAAGATATATAAATACAGCATGACCTATACACAAGGGAGAAAAAGCAATCAGTGGAAACTGACCCTGAGGGAGCTCAACTGTTGCACTAACTAGACAGATTAAATCAGCTATTTTAAATATTTTCAAAGAACTAAGGAGGCCATGACTAAAAACTAAAGAATGTATGAAAATGATGACTCATCACACAGAATATAAATAAAAAGCCAAAAATTTTAAAAAGGAACCAGACAGAAATTTCAGAGTTGGAAAATATAATATCTGAAACCAGTAAGCACACCAATATATGCATAATGGATTCCCAAAAGAGGGGAAAAATAAAGAGGCAGAAAGAAGAATATTTAAAAAATAGTGAAAAACTTTCTAAATTTAATGAGAAATAATTTCATTCTCAATGAAATTGAAATCTCAATGAAATGAGAAATGAAATGAAATCTCAACAATTTCATTTCTCAATTTCATTGAGAAACAATGTACACATCCAAGAAGCTCAATAAACTGCAAGCAGGATAAAATCAAAGTTATCCACACGTAGACACATCACAAACTATTGAAAGATGAAGAATCTGAGAGCAGCAAGAAAGAAGGAACTCATCATGTAAAAGGGTTGCTCAACCCATTATTGATAACATAATAAGGCAGAAAGCAGTAGGTAACATTCAGAGTCCTAAAAGAAAAAGACTACACCAAGGAAGAATTCTTTATCTAGTAAAACCACTCTGCAAAACTGAAAGCAAAATTAAAACATTCCTACATAAAAAAAAAAAAAAAAAACATTCCTACATAAACAACACAGAGAATTCATTACAACTGGAGTTTCCCTGTAATACAAAAGGAGCCCTGGGTGCCTCAGTGGTTTAGCGCCTGCCTTCGGCCCAGGGCGTGATCCTGGAGTCCCAGGATCGAGTCCCACATCAGACTTCCTGCATGGAGCCTGCTTTTCCCTCTGCCTGTGTCTCTGCCTCTCTCTCTCTCTGTTTCTCATAAATAAATAAAATCTTTTTAAAAATAAAGGAGTCCTTCAGGTTGAAATATAAAGGATACTAGACAGTAAATCCAATTCACATGAAGAAAGAGCACCAGTAATGGTAATTAGATATCTAAAAAAAACACAAAACGTGTTGTTTCTTTTCATTTCTTCTATATGTGAACACCGTGTATACAAAAGCCATCCCAAAGATGTCCACATGTCATTTCCTAGAACACTTGCATATATATTACCTTACATGGCAAAAGGAACTTTGTAGATAAGATACATTAACAAATTTAAGATGAGAGGATTACCTTGGATTATTTGGTCAGACCTAACATAATCACAGGGATCATTATAAATAAAGGAATAAGAAATAAGCAGGAAAGTGAGTGTCAGAGTGATGCTGCATAAGAAAAGCTTGACCATTGTTGGCTTGGAAGATGGAATGGGATAGCCATGAGCCAATGAATACAGGAAATTGCTAGAAGGAAGGAGAGGCAAGAAAAATGGATTTTCCCCCAGAGCCTCCAGAAGGAATATAGCAATGCTGACACCTTGGTTTTAGCCCAGTGAGACGTATATTTGACTTCTGACTTCCAAAACTAATTGTTTTAAGCCACTAAATTTGTGGTAATCTGTTATAGCATGTGTAGTGAGTATTTAAGACCACACTCAATTTCTATGACTTGCTAAAGAACTCAACAGACTCAGCAATATAGTCATACTGACAAGCTATAATTTATTATGGCAAAAGGATACACAGCAAAATCAGCAAAGGGAAATGGCACACAGGGCAAGGTCCAAGGAAGGTCAGGGCTAGCTCTTAAGAATCTTTTAAAAATAGAGTTACAAAGGATATACTTAATTCCTCCTCCTCTCCACCCAGAAATGAGTTAAGACAACACATGGAAAATGTTGCCAACCAGGAAAAATTAGAGACTCAGCACCCAGGGTTTTATTATGAGCTGATCAATAGGTACCCTCTGCCTACCACATACCAAAATTCCTCACAGAAGAAAAGCAGACATTCAGCATAAACTATATTGTTTGTGTAAGCAGCTTAGGCACAGTGAGCCATTCTTATCAGTTAGGCAGGTGTAGACCCTAATACGTTCTCAGATGCTAGCCAAGAGTGGACCTCTTAAGCAGTCCATTCTAAGTATATGCAGTGAGGCCTGCTATGTTAATTCTTTTCTACACAAGCAACAACAAAAAATACACAGGTTTAAAGAAACTGCATAAAACAATAACATGAAGTGTTTTGTTAGTACAAAACATATAATAATTTGTATAACAATAATAGTACAAAGAAAAGAATTAAGTTATATAAAAGTGTATATATGCCTCTTAAGTTGATATGAACCCAAATTACATTGCTTTAAGTTATTAATTTTAATAACAGATCAACTCTAAAATTTAAAAAGTTGCAAAAGAAACCGAAGAATTAAATTAGCATACTAGAAAATATCTAACATGAAAGAAAGCAGTAATAGAAAAATGAGGAACAAAAAACCCCCGTAACACACATAAAACACAAAGTAGATGTAATTCTACCCATGTGTAATTACATTAAATGCAAGTGGATGAACAAACTATTTAAGGAATAGGGATTAGCATAAAAGATTAAAAAAACACTGATCCAACCACCATATGCTGTCTACCACAGACACACTTCAGACTCAAAGACAAAATAGGTTGAAAGGAAAAGGATGGAAAAAGATATAGTATGCAAGCAGGAGTCAGAAAAGACCTGCAGTGATACTTCTTTTGTTTTTAATTTAAAGATTTTATTTATTCAGGAGAGAGAGAGAGAGACGATAGACAGACAGACAGATGCAGACTCCATGCAGGGAGCCTGATGCGAGACTCGATCCCAGGTCTCCAGGATCACGCCCTGGGCTGAAGGCAGGCACTAAACCACTGAGCCACCCAGGGATCCCCAATACTTCTATACTAATAGAAGACAAGATGGAATACAAAAATTGTTATTAGAGACATTTATAATGAAAACATGGCCAGCTCATCAACAAGATATAACAATTATAAACATGTATACACCTAACAAGAAACTCTCAAAATACAAAAAAAAAATAGAACTGAAAGGAGAGGGAAACCTGGGTGGCTCAGTGGTTGAGCATCTGCCTTTGGCGCAGGGCGTGATCCTGCAGTCCTGGGATTGAGTCCCACATCGGGCTCCCTACATGGAGCCTGCTTCTCTCTTTGCCTCTGTCTCTGCCTTTCTCTCTGTTTCTCATGAATAAATAAATAAAATCTTTTTTTTTAAATGAAAGGAAAAACATAATTCAAAAATAATAGTCACATATCTCAATGCCCCATTTCCAACATGTGTAAAACAGAAAAATCAGCAAGAAAACAGAAGACTTAAGTAACACTATAAAACTACAATTAATAGACATCTATAAAACACTCAACCCCAAAACAGAAGAATATTCTTCAGAAATGCACATAAAACATTTTCTAAAACAGACCACATGTTAAGTGATAAATCTAAGTATAAATAAACTGAAGTCATATGAAGTACGTTCTCTAACAACGCAATGAAATCAGAAACCGATAACAGAAGGAAACTGAGAAATTCACAAATGTGTGAAAATTAAACACACCCCTCAAGAACCAAATGAGTCAAAAAAAAAGTCATGAAGGAAATTAGAAAATACTTTCAGATAAATGCAAATGAAAACAAAACATACTGACATTGGATGCCCCAAAAGTACAGCTTAGAGAGGAATTTGTAACTGCAAATGTTCATATTAAAAAAAAAAAACCTGCCTCTTTCCGTCTCTCATGAATAAATAAAATCTTTTAAAAAATAATAAAAAAAGAAGGATCTCAGATAAATAGCCTAACATCTACCTTTTTTTTAAAAAAAAAAAAGATTTTATTTATTCATGAGAGACACAGAGAGACAGAGGGGCAGAGGGAGAAGCAGGCTCCATGCAGGGAGCCCGACATGGTACTTGATCCTGGAACTCCAGGATCATGCTCTGGGCCGAAGGCAGACGCTCAACCGCTGAGCCACCCAAGGGATCCCCCGCCTAATATCTACCTTAAGGCACGGGAAAAAGAAGAGCATATGAAACCCAAAGCAAGCGGAAGGAAGGAAATAATAAGGATCAGAATGGAAATAAACTAGAAAATAAAAATACAACACAAATTTTTAAAATCAATGAAAAACTTGGCTCTCTGAAAAGAGAAATACAATTAATAAACTTTTAGCTAGACTAACCAAGAAAAAAATAGAAAAGACACAAACAGCTAAATTCAAGAATTAAGACAGAGTATTACTACCAACCTTACAGAAACAAAAACAATAAGGTAATACATGGACTGTATTTCCAATAAATTAGATCACCTGGATGAAAGAGATAAATTACTAGAAACTACCAAAACTAACTCAAGAAGAAATCTGAAAACCTAAATTCAATATAAAAATTATGAGATTGCCGAAAGTTTTTCATTTCTAGTTCAAATAGAAGTCCAAACCAGATGCCTTCAAACATTTAAGGAAAAATTACCATTGATTATTAAAAGAGAGAGAAAGAGAGTATTGAAACCATTATTACTCTAATAACCAAATCATACAAAAACATTACAAGAAAACTAGATATCCAAATGAATAGAGATATAAAAGTCCTCAACAAAATACTAGAAAAACCTAATCCAGAGCACAAGAAAAAGGGATTATACACTATGAACATGTGGGATATATCCCACAAAAGCAAGGTAAATTCAGCATATAAATATCAATGTAATAAAAACATTAAAAAAATAAAAGACAAAAACTATATGATCATCTCAACAGACACAGAAAATGCATTTGCCAAAACCAACTGACTAAAATACTCAAAAGACTAGGGAGAGAAGGGAATTTCCTCAAGTTGATAAAAGGCACCCATGAAAAATCCACAGCTAACATCATAGTTAATGGTGAAAGTCTAGGTGTCCCCTAAGATTAGAAATGAGACAAGGATGTCCAGTCTTGCCACTCCTTTTTAATACTGTATTGCAGGTTCTATTCAGAAGATGTGACAAGAAAATGAAATGAATGGATTCAGACTGGATAAGAAATAAAAAGCATCCCTATTTACAGGTGATAATACTGTATACAGAAAATCCTAATAAATTCACAAAACAAAACCATTATTAGAGCTAATGAGCAAGTTCTGCACAGTTGCAGGATGAAAGATTTTTAAAAATCAGTTGTATTGGGATCCCTGGGTGGCGCAGCGGTTTGGCGCCTGCCTTTGGCCCAGGGCGCGATCCTGGAGACCCGGGATCGAATCCCACGTCGGGCTCCCGGTGCATGGAGCCTGTTTCTCCCTCTGCCTATGTCTCTGCTTCTCTCTCTCCGTGTGACTACCATAAAAAAAAAAAAAATCAGTTGTATTTCCGTACACTAATACTTTATGAAAATGAAATTAAAAATAAATTCCATTTGAGTATTAATCAGCCATTAAAAAGGATGAAATCTTGCCATTTGCAACAATGTGGATGGAACTAGAGAGTATAATGCTAAGTGAAATAAGTCAGTCAGAGAAAGATAAATACCACATGATTTCACTCCTATGTGAAATCTAAGAAACAGAACAAATGAACAAAGGAAAAGGAGAATGACAAACCAAAACCAGGTATTTATATACAACAGGTGGTGGTGATGGTGGTAAATAGATGAAGGAGATTAAGCATACACTTACTTTAATGATCACTGAGTAATATACAAAATTGTAGAATCACTATACTGTACATCTGAAATTAATTTAACACTGCATATTAGCTGCTAAAATTCAAATAAGATTTTTAAAAATCACATAAAAATAAATTCCATTTACAGTATTAAAAAATAAATTATTTAGGAATAACCTTTCGGCCAGAACTGCCATCTTTCAGTAATTCGCCAAAATGACCAACACAAAGGGAAAGAGGAGAGGTACCCACTATATGTTCTCTAAGCCTTTTAGAAAACATGGAGTTGTTCCTTTGGCCAGATACATGCAAATCTGTAAGAAAGGTGATATTGTGGATATCAAGGGAATGGGCACTGTTCAAAAAGGAATGCCCCACAAATGTTACCATGGCAAAACTGAAAGAGTCTACAATGTTATTCAGCATGCTGTTGGCATTGTAAACAAATAAGGGCAAGATTCTTGCCAAGAGAATTAATGTCCTCATTGAGCATATTAAACACTCAAAGAGCAGAGACAGCTTCCTGAAGCTTGAGAAGGAAAATGATCAGAAAAAGAAGGAAGCCAAAGAGAAAGGTACTTGGGTCCAACTGAAGTGCCAGCCTGCCCCACTCAGAGAAGCACACTTTGTGAGAACCAATGGAAAGGAGCCTGAACTGCTGGAACCTATTCCCTCTGAATTCATGGTATGATAAATGTAAAGAAAATAAAAGACCTCAGGGTTGTTTAAAAAAAAAATTATTTAGTAATATATCTAAGAAAAAAAACATGTCAGGCAGCCTGGATGGCTTGGCAGTTTAGTGCGGCCTTCAGCCCAGGGTGTGATCCTAGAGACCCGGGATCAAGTCCCATGGCAGGCTCCCTGCATGGAGCCTGCTTCTCCCTCTGCCTGTGTCTCTGCTTGTCTCTCTGTGTCTCTCATGAATAAATAAAATCTTAAAAAAAAAAAAAAGTCTTGTATATATTGTTTATAAAATATTGAAAAAAATTGAAGGTCTAAAAGTACAGAAAGGCATCTCATGTTCATGGATGAAAGACAGTATTTTCGGGATCCCTGGGTGGTGCAGCGGTTTGGCGCCTGCCTTTGGCCCAGGGCGCGATCCTGGAGACCCGGGATCGAATCCCATATCAGGCTCCCGGTGCATGGAGCCTGCTTCTCCCTCCGCCTGTGTCTCTGCCTCTCTCTCTCTCTGTGACTATCATAAATAAATAAAAATTTAAAAAAAAAAAAAGACAGTATTTTCAAGATAGGAATATTCCCAAAGTGATCTACAGAATCAACGCAATCTATCAAAATTCCATTGTTTGTTTGTTTTGTTTTTTTTGCAGAAATGGAAAAGCTGATTTTTAAACTCATATGGAAGTACAAGAGGCCCTTAAGAGTCAAAACAATATTGAAAAAGAAAAAGTTGGAAGATTCACATATCCTGATTTCAAAGCTTACTAAAAAGCTACAGCAATAGCTGGAGTACTCCCAATAGTGGGAGTACTGACATAAGGATAGATACTAGTGGAATAGAAAATTGAGTCCTGAAATAAACCCAAACATCTGTGGTTAAATGATTTTTGACAAGGTTGCCAAGACAACAGTGAAAGAACAGTCTTCAGTAATGAATGTCATTGAACAACTGGATAACCACATGCCAAAGCATGAAGTTGGATTCCTACCTCATACAGTATGCAAAAAACTAGTTCAAAATGGGATCAAAGACCTAAATGTAAGACCTAAATCCATAAAACTCTTAGAAGGGAAGAGAGGTATAAATCTTCATGACCTTGGATTAGGCAATAGTTTCTTAAATATGATACTAAAAGCACAAGCAACAAATGAAAAAATTGGTCTTCATCAAAACTAAACATTTTTGTGCATCAAAGACACTATCAACACAGTGAAAAGACAATCCACAGACTGGGAGAAAATATTTGCAAATCATATATTCGATAAGGGGCTAGTATACAGAATATACAAAGAACTACTACAATTCAACAATAAAAGGACTAACCCAACTATAAAATGGACAGTGAATTTCAACAGCTATTTCTCCAAAGACAATACAAAACTAGCCAATAAGCACTTGAGAAGATGTTTACTATCACCGGTCATCAAGGAAATGCAAATCAAAACCACAATGGCACACTACTTTACACTCAATAGTATGGCTATAACCAAAATGACAGACAATGACAAATGCTGGTGAAAATGTGGGAAAACTGGAATTATACGAATCACTATTTCAATTCTTAGGTACATATCCAAGAATACTGAAAACATATAATCACACAGTAAACATGCACACTAATATTCAATGCAGCATTATTTATAAGAGCTAAAAAGCAGAAACTTCGACATCTATCAACTGATGGATGAATAAACAAATGGCATATATCCGTACAACATGATATTAATTCAGCCATTAAATGGAATGAAGGACTGATACATGTCCCAACATGGATGAATTCTAAAACATTATGGTAGGCGAAATAAGTCATATAAAAGGTCACATATTGTATAACTGCATTTAATGAAATATCCAGAATAGTCGAATGTATAGAAACAGAAAGATTAGTGGTTTCCCAGGATGGGAGTATTGGAAATAGGGAATGATTGAGAATAGGTACTAAAAAAGGTCATGATATGTTCTGAAATTAGACAGTGGTAATGGCTGTACAACTTTGTGAATATACTAAAAACTGAGTTATATGTATACTTTTTAAAAAAGTGAATTTTACAGTATATGAATTATATCTTGGAAGAACAGAGGGAGAAAGGAAGGGGGGAAAGAAAGAAGATGGGAGAGAAAGAAAAGAGGTAATATAAGTGGGAGATGCTGTTAATAACTAGAGATCATTTGCCCATCTAGAAGAGCAACAGCTAACTAAGCTCTACTCAACAGCTGCCTACAGGAATTTAGGCAGTTATTGTCAGATATGCTGATTTTTCAAAAAGCTCCAAATTTTAATGTAAGATGTCCTCATTTTCAAATATTAGCAGTTAATTCAAAATTTTTAAAAATCACTGTATTTTCTTTTTATGCTGTCACCTTGCATCTACTGACATTATTTTAGTAATTCTCTACTGGGGGTGGCATGCATACAGTTTGAAAAAACAAATATTACAATGCTTTAATTTTCTTTTTAGTTGTGATACTATTTTGAAATGTCAAATAACAGTAAAGAATTTTTAAAGAAAAATTTAAATATATATTAATACATGAAATATAACAAAAAAACATAAAAACGCCCCTTATCTCATCCCGGCAATACTATATCCAAAGGTAATTACTATGCTACCTCAGGTTTTAGAGCATTTTAAATAAGGCAAATATAGAGCTAAATTTTAAATAGTTAAGAAACAAATATCTAGGCTAAACCCCTATTTTACAAATGAGAAATCTGAGGGCCAAAAAGATAATATAATTTACTTAAGGTCATAAAGCTGGACAAAGTTAGGACGTGAATATTCATTTATTTCTCACTGAAACTTTCTATAATACTGTGTATATCATTCAAGTTCACCTTTCAAAATGTCTAACATGGGAAAGTCTACCATCCATATACACACAGAGAATGTCACAAAATGGTTGAGGATAGTTTATTCAGTGTACTGTCTTTCTACAAATCTAAATTCTCAACAGAATTTTTCAGTTTTTAAAAATATTTAAGTCAAATCTTGATTAATCTCAAAAATAAAGTATTGTAAACACAAAAATTTTTCTAGTCCAACAAATCAATAATATTCCTTTCAGGAAAAACAATAAAAATTCCCCAAACCACAACAGTTAAGTCAAAGAGGCATAAATCCAATGGAAGTCGGCTCAAGGCTGCACTTATATAGACAGCTACAGTACTTTTACCAATATTCTGAGACTAAAATTGGCAAAAACATGGAAATATACAAAATTGAGCATACAAAAAGTTAATAGGAAAAAATAAACAAAGGTGAATCACATTTGTACCTGAAAGTTCTTATGCACAACTTGTCATTTTGACATTTATTACTATACACTAGTTTTGCCTGTTCTTAAATTTCATATTAATTAATCACACAAGACATACTCTTTTGTGTTTATTTCACTTGATATCTGTTGTGGCTCTGAGATTCTTCCACATTACCTATATGAGTATTTTGTTCATTTTCACTGCTCTGTAATATTCCATTATATGATCATATCTCTATTATCCACTCTATTACTGATGGACATAAATGTTGTTTCCAGTTTTTAACTATTACAAAAATAGGGTCTACAAACCTCCTTGAATATGTCTTTTAGTAAATATAAACACATATTTCCACTGGATATACATCCAGAAGAAACTGCTAGGTCACTAAGATATGTATTTCAACTTTAGCAGATATGGCCAAAGGCTTTTTTAAAGTAGCTGTCAATCTATATACTTCTACCAGAATGTAAGAGAGCTCCAGTTCTTCCACATCCTCACCAACCGTTAGTCATTCTGGTGATTATGATATATCTCACTACAGTTTTAATTTACACTCCGCTAATAATTAATGATGTTGAGTACCATTTCCAAATGGCAGAAGGAATTTTAAAAGCATAATCCTATTACATGCTGTCTACAAGATCTAAGGATATGACAGGTTGAAAGTGAAAGGACAGAAAAAGATAACCCATGCAAATGGTAACTTGGAGAGCTGGAGTAGTTGACTATACCAATATTAGATAAAATAAACTGTAAGTCAAAACTTCTAAAAGATACAAATAAGAACTTTAAATATTGACAAAATGGTCAATTCCTGAAGATTTAACAATTATAAACAAATATTTGCACCAAACAGTAGAACTCCAAAATATATGAAGTATGGACAGAATTAAAAAAGAGAAATACATACCTACACAATAACAATTAAAAGTTCAAACCCCACTTTCAAAAATAAATAGAGCAACCACTCAGGCCAACAAGGAAATAGAGGACTTGAACAACACTATAGACCAACTGGACCTAGCAGACCTATATAGAACACTCCACTCAACAACAGTAGAATACATATTCTTCTCAAGTCCACATGGAATATTTTTCTGGATAGACCATATATCAGGACACAAAAAAAGTCAATAATTTAATAAGATTAAAATCATACAAAGTATCTTTTCTAATCACAGAGGAATGAAACTAGAAATAGAAGGAAAACTGGAAAATTCACAAAGATGTGGAAGTTAAATAGCAAAGTCTTAACCATTGTTTCAAAGAAGTCACAGGGAAATTAGAAAATATCTTGAAACAGACGAAAATGAAAACATAACCAAGACAAAGAATCGTATAGCTGGGGATCCCTGGGTGGCGCAGCGGTTTAGCGCCTTTGGCCCAGGGCGCGATCCTGGAGACCGGGATCGAATCCCACGTTGGGCTCCCGGTGCATGGAGCCTGCTTCTCCCTCTGCCTGTGTCTCTGCTTCTCTCTCTCTCTCTCTCTCTCTCTCTGTGACTATCATAAATAAATAAATAAAATTTTTAAAAAAAAGAATCGTATATCTGTAAATACTTAAGTCAAAATAGATTTCAAAGCAACCTAACTCTAGTTTTGTGGACTGTTCCCTTCACTGTGCAAAAACGCTTTTCATCTTGATGAAGTCACAAATAGTTCATTCTTCTTCTGTTTTCCTTGCCTTTGGAAATGTGCCTAGCGGGGCACCTGGAGGGCTCAGTGGTTGAGCATCTGCCTTTGGCTCACGTCATGATCCTGGGGTCCTGGGATCAAGTCCTGCATCAAGCTTCCCATAGGGCGTCTGTTTCTCCCTCTGCCTCTGTCTCTGCCTCTCTCTGTGTCTCTCATGAATAAATAAAATCTAAAAGAAAAAAAAAAAAAGAAATCCGTCTAACAAGAAGTTGCTATGGCCAAAGTTGAAGATTGCTGCCTGTGTGCTCCTCTAGGATTTGGATGAATTCTTGTCTCACATTTAAGTCTCTCATCCATTGAGTTTGTCTTTGTGCATGGTTTAAGAAAATGGTCAGTTTCATTCTTCTACATCTACATGTAGCTATCCAATTTTCCCAACATCATTTGTTGAAGAGATTGTTTTTCCTTTGTTGAAAATTAGTTGACCATACGGTTGAGGGTCCATTGCTGGGTTCTCTATTCTGTTCCATTGATCTATGTGTCTGTTTTTGTGCCAGCACCATACCGTCATGATGATTACAGCTTTGTAATAGAGCTTGAAGTCTGGCATTGTGATGCCACAAGCTTAGGTTTTCTTTCTCAACATTTATCTGGTTATTCGGGGTCTTTTCTAGTTCCATATAAATTTTAGGATTATTTGTTCCAGTTCTGTGAACAATTTTGATGGTATTGTAATAGGGATTGCATTGGATGTGTAGACTGCTCTGGGTAACATAGACATTTTCACAATACTTATTCTTCCAATCCATGAGCATGGTATGTTTTTCCATTTCTTTGTGTCTTCCTCAATTTATTTCTTAAGTGTTTTGTAGTTTTTAGAGTACAGTTCCTTTACTTCTTTGGTTAGGTATCTCATGGTTTTTGGTGCAATTATAAATGGGATCGATTCCTTAATTGTTTCTTCTGTCTCACTGTTAATGTATAGAAATGCAACTAATGTTCTATGCATGGATTTTATATCCTGTCAAATTGCTGAATTCCTATATAAGTTCTTCCAGATGTCCACTGACAGATGTATGAATAAAGAAGGTGTGGTATATATACAATGGAATACTCAGCCATCAGAAAGGATGAAATCTTACCATTTACATCAATGTGGATGGAACTGGAGGGTATTATGCTGAGCAAAATAAATTAGAGAAAGACAATTATATGGTTTCACTCATATGTGGAATATAAGAAGTAGCACTAAGAATCATAGGGGAAAGCAGGGAAAACTCAATGGGAAGAAATCAGAGAGGGAGACAAACCATGAGAGACTCTTAACTATAGGAAACAAGCTGGAGGGGAGGTGGGTGGGGGAATGGGGTAACCAGGTGACAGGCATTAAGGAGGGCATGTGATGTGATGAATACTGGGTGTTAAATCCAACTAATGGATTACTGAACTCTACATCTGAAACTAATGATGTATTATATATTGGCTAATAGAATTTAAAGAAAAAATGCCAACCTCTTAATTACTAAAAGAAAAACTAAATCTAAAGCTTACAGAAAGAAAGAAATAATAAAGGTTAGATCAGAGATGAACTACACAAAGAAGAAAAAACAATAAAGAAAATCAATAAAACCAAGAGTTGGTCCCTTAAAAAGATAAATCTCTAGCTAAGACTAAGAAAAATAGAAAAGATTCAAATAAACTAAAATCAGAAATGAGGAAACATTACAGAAACAAAAACGTCAAATGAGAGCAGTATGAACTGTACACATAAAAAACTGTATAACCTAGGTGAAATGGACAAATTTCTAGAAACATAAACCTACCAAGGCTGAATAATGAATAGGAAATCAGAACAGACCTATGATCAGTAAAGATATTGAACCAGTAATCATAAAGCTCCCAAAAAGAAAAGCCCAAGACCAGAGGGTTGCACTAATGAATTTTATCAAATATTGATAGACTGTTTCTTCGGAAACATTCTTCCAAAAAATTGAAGAGTAAGGAGCACTTCCTAACTCAGGGAATGAGGCCATCCCTAATACCAAAGCCAAAGACATTACAAGAAAGATCAATTATCAATTATTAATATAACTGATCAATTATAGATCAATTATCTCTTATGAATATTGATTAAAAATTCCTCTACAAAATACTAGCAGACCAAATTCAGCAGCATATTAAAAGGATTATACACCATAACCAAGTGGGATTGATTACTGAAAGGCAAGGACAGTTCAACATATGAAAAAAATCAATGTAATACGTCACTGTTACATAATAAAGGAGGAAAAAAACACAAGATATCCTCATGTGACACAGAAAAAGCAGCTGGCTACATTCAAGATAAAAACACTCATCAAACTAACAATAGGGGAAAACTTCCTAAACTCAATAAAGATCATATAAGAAAAGCCTACACCTAACATCAAACCCAGTAAACAAAATGAAAATACTTAAAAGATTAAATTTCTTTTTTTTTAAGCTTCTTAAAAAGCATGATTGTATAAAGCTCACACACACACACACCCATTCCACCCAATACAAAAATATATACATTCTTTTCAAGCACCCATGGAACATTCACCAAGATGGGCCTGGGCCATATCCTGGGCCACAAAATAAGTCTCAGGACATTTTTTTAAAAATTGAAATTACACAAATTATATTTTCTATCATACAAGCCAATGTAGAAATTAGAGGATAACAGAAAAATCTCCAAACATTGGAAATAAAACATACCTCAAAATAATCCAAAGGCAAAAGATGAAAGTCTCAAATAAAATTTAATATATAGAATTAAATGGAACTACAATATGTAAAACTATGTGAAACACAGGTAAAAGAGTGATAAGGGGTGGGAGGTGTGATGCAGCACACCTCCCTCCCCCAACAGAGGCCCTACCTAATGTCCTTTGGGCTCTTGCAATATGGAAAGGGGTAAAGCAGAAATGAAACCTGTGGTACTGAACTGGCACCCAGGGATTCTCGTGTCCTTGTTGATATTAATTACAAACTAGTATTCTACAGTAATGGAGCCTCCTGTTGGCAATATACTCTCAAATGATCAGAAAGGAAACTTCTTTATAACCATTTTTACAACTTCTGAAGCTTAAAGTTATTTCTAAAAAAAAAAAAAAAAATTCAAGAGAAAAATAAAGTTTAAAAAGCATAAACATAAAAAAAAAAAAGCATAAACATTACCTTATTCCTTCCCAGTCTTCTCCATCTCATCAAAAATAGAAAAAAATAACCTATTTTTCTGGTTGCTCCAGACAAAAATCTTGGAATATTCTTAATTCCTATTATTCTCTCACTCTACATTCCAAATCTTGTTAGATTTTCCTTAAATATATATATATATATCTGTGCCACTATCATTCCATTCCAGGCCATGATCATCTCTTGCACAAATTACTGCAAATGCTTCCTATCTAACCAGGCTGTTTTCACTCCAAGCACTCATACAATTTATTTCCCATACAGCCATGAAAGTTAACTTTTTTTTTTTTAAAGCCAGTGGGTAATAAAATGTAATACATTCAGACAATGGAATATTATTCAGTGCTAAAAGAAATGAGCTATCAAGCCATGAAAAGACATGAAGAAACCTTAAATTTGTATTACTAGTGAAAGAAGCCAATTTAAAAGGCTACTGTAAGAATCCAATTGTATATTCTGAAAAGGGCAGAACTCTTAAGATGGTTTAAAAAAATCAGAGGTTTCCAGGGGTTATGAAGAGGAGGGGCAGGAAGAGGAATGTGTAAGAGGAGCCATCAAAATGGATACAAGTCTTTACACACTTGTCCAAACCCAGAGAATGTATAACACTAGGAGTAATCCCTAATATAAACTATGAACTTGGGTAATTATGAGCTATCAATTTATGTTATTATAACAAATGCACCACACTGGTGGGAAATGTTGATAATGGAGAGGACATGCATAGGGGGTGAGGTGCAGTAAGTATGAGTGAAATCTCTGTACCTTCTCTTCAATTTGGCTGTGAAACTAAAACCACTCTAAGAAAAAGTTTTAATTAAAAAACAAAACAAAGGAAAAAATAAAGCCAAAGCATGTTAATTCTCTCTCTGCTCAGAACTTTTCAGTAGTTTCTCATCAAACCCTGAATAAACTCAACAGTCCTTGCCAGGAATTACATGCCCATATATAATCTTGTCTTCCCAATCTGTACCTCCCCCACTCTGGTTTTACTGAGATGTAACTGATTTCCCTACTTCTTGCCATTATATTCTACTACATAAAGGCTACATTAAATGACACTGATGATTCTTCTCAAAAAAAGAAGGCTGTTTAGATGCTGGTAGCTGAAAACATAAATATTCACAGCAATGAACTCTAATGATTCTCCATCCCCTACCCCACCCCCACATCTCACCTGTCTTCCTTAGAATCCTTTCCTCTGGGGCATCTGGGTGGCTCAGTGGTTGAGCACCTATCTTTGGCTCTGGTCCTGATCCTGGAGTCCTGGGATGGAGTCCCACACAGGGCTCCTCGTGGGGACCCTACTTCTCCCTCTGCCCCTCTGTCTCTCTCATGAATAAATAAATAAAATCTTAAAAAAAATAAAAAATAAAAAAGATTCCCTTCCTCTACTATCTGGATGTTAAATATCAGTATTGCTTGAGGTTCCATTCTCACACTATTGCTGTTTTCATTCTATGACTCTCTTCTTTTTCTATGATTACAACCATCACTACCTATAAGTTAATAACCCTCAAATCTTTATCTCCATACTATTATAGAAAATAATCTGAAATTTCCATCCAGGGCCATTTGCTAAGGATGGCAAGCATTAAGCTATAAAGGGCATAAGATTACTTCCTTCAGTCTCCAGACTGTATTTTAAAAATATTAATTTTGTAACCCTTTGTATTTATTACACATAGCCAAATATACTCCCTGATATAGCAAGATACTGAGAAGATGAGGCTCTGGGTAATCACTCACTGATTTTACCTTTTACATATGGAATTCCTTTATAAAACTGTCAGACTGTCAAGACTGGAAAACCTTATAACTCACAGGGCACTGGACAAAGTATTCTGAAGAGTTTGGCCTCAACAGTGGAAAAAATTTTGTGATGGACTAATTGCTGCTCTGGTTCCACCTAACAAGCTTAAAAGTTAAAAACAACACACAAAAGGATCTGTTTCTAAGTAACTTGTCTAAATCCCAGACCAGAGTATTAATAAGAACACAAAAATGCAAGGCCCAAGAAGGTAAAATTCATAATATGTGGTATCAAATCAAAAAGTATCAAAGTAAAAAAAGAAACACACAAAAAAACAAAAAGTATCAAAGTATGGGGCACTTGGGTGGTTCAAGGGTTGAGCATCTGCCTTGACATGTTCCCAGGGTCCTGGGATCGACATGTGTCCCACATCAGGCTTCCTGTGGGGAACCTGCTTCTCACTCTGCCTATGTCTCTGCCTCTCCCTCTGTGTCTCTCATGAATAAATAAAACCTTAAAAAAAAAAAAAAGTACCAAAGTATGAAAAGGAGAAAAACATGATTTGATCGATCAATACAAACCAAGAAACAACACAGATAATAAAGTCTTTAAAACAGTTGTCATAGCTACATACCATACGTTCAAGGAAGTAGAGAAAAGATGCATGTTAAATAGATACAAGGAAGATATTTATTTATTTACTTAAGATTTATTTTAGAGAACATGCACATAAGTGGAGAGAGGGGCAGAGAGAGAGAGGAGAGAACATCAAGCAGAACCCCCACTGAACACAGAAACCGCCGTGGGGCTCAATCCCATAATTCTGAGATCATGACCTGAGCTGAAATCAAGAGGTGAACACTTAACTGACTGAGCAACCCAGGCACCCTCAGGAAGGGATTTTTAATGGAATTTTTAAATGCCATTTTTAATGGTGAAAAATGTAATGTTTAAGACCAAAAAAAAAACAAAAACAAAACAAAAAAAACACTGAATAAGATTAACAACAGTAAATCAAACAACGGAGAAAAAGTTAGTAAAGACATAACTAAAAATGATTTAAAAACTGAAAAAGCAAAAAAGTGTGGGAAAAAAATGAACAGAGCATCAATGAATGCTAAAAAAAAAAAAATTTGAAACAGTCTAATAAACATGTAACCAATATCCTCAAATGACAGCAAGGTCAGATGGAAAATATATTTGAAGACATCAAAATTGTTTCAAAAAAAAAAAATTGTTTCAAATTTGCGGAAACTTTAAACCTATAGATCCAAAAATCTCAAAAAACTCCAAACACAAGAAATATGAAGAATACTATACCAAAGTAAATCACAATCAAATTACTTAAAAGACACATTATATACATGGAAACAATGATGACAGCAGACTTTTCATCAAGAACAATGTAAGCCAGAAGACAGGGGAGCAACATCTTTAAAATAAAGATCATTCTTGACTTACAATAGGGTTACATTCCTATAAACCCATCGTAAGTTGAAAACATTAGAAGTCAAAAATGCGTTTAATATACCTAACCTACCAAACAACATAGCTTGCTCTAGCCTATGTACATATGTCCAGAATACTTACATTAGCTTACAGTTTGATAAAATCATCTAACACAAAGCCTATTTAATAATAAAGTTGTGCATATATCAGGTAACTTATTAAATAATGTACTGAAAATGAAAACCAGAAAGGCTTATGAGAGTGCACAATGGTTGTGAATGTGGCTGCTTACTCTCATAGCTGTGTGGCTGACCAGGAGTTGTGGCTTGTTGACCAGAATCAAGACAGTATTTACTGTACCACATATCACTAGCCTGGGAAAATATGAAAATTCAAGTATCAAAGTGCAGTTTCTACTGAATGTGTGTAACTTTCAAACTACCCATAAAGTCAAAGTATCTTTAGTGGAACCATTATAAGTTAGGAACTATCTGTCCTGAAGGATAAAAACCATCAACCTAGAATTCTAGACCCAAAAACATACCTTTCAAAACTGAAAGAGAAAAAAAGGCTTGTGTAGATATATTAAAAAAAAAAAAAAAAAAAAAAAGCTGAAGGAAATCATCACAAGACCTGCTCCAAAAGACAAAAAAAGTTAAAAGGAGTCATTCAGGGAGAAGGATAATGCCATCAAATGTAAGTCAGGCACAACACAGAGAAATGAAGAACACAGGAAATAGTAAATATGTAGATATACAGACAAGAAATGTTTTTCCTATTTTAAAAATCTCTTTAAAAAGGTAAATGTGGGGACGCCTGGGTGGCTTAGTCAGTTTAGTGTCCAACTCTTGATTTCAGCTCGGGTCATGATCTCTGGGGTTGTGGATCAAGCCATGCACATTGGGCTCTGCACTCAGCATTGAGATTGCCTGTCCTTCGCTCCTCCCCCCACTCATGGTCCCTCTCTCATTCTTTCTCTCTAAAATAAATAAACAAAATCTTTAAAAATAAAGTAAAAGACAAAAAAAATGAGACACCAATATACTTCATTATACATAGATGTAAAATATATAACTAAATTTTTAGCAAACTAGATCCAAGAACATTTGCATAGAATAATATATCAAGACATGTAGTATTTATTCCAGGAATTCAGAGTTGGTTTACATTGGAAAATAAATCAATGTTATTCACTATATTAGCAAACTAAGAAAACCGATCATCTCAACAGACACAGAAAAATGCATTTGACAAAATGAACACCCATACCTGCTTAAAAAAAAAAAAAAAAAAAAAAAAAGATTTCCTAGTAAAGAATAAAAGGAATCTTCCTCACCTTAACAAAGGCATCCAGGAAAAACTACCCAATATCTTTTTCACTGATGAAAGATTGAATGCTTTCCTCAAGATCAATAATAAAGCAAATGACAAAGCAGTCTCAAGGACTCAATGAGAAAAGAATAGCTTTTCAACAAATGGTGCTGGGACTAGACAGCCACATACAAAAGAATGAAGTTAAGCTCTTGCCTCACCATATGCAAAAATTAACTCAAAATGGATCAAAGACATAAATGTGAGAGCTAAACCTGGAAAATTATCAGAAAAAAACACAGCAGTAAATTTTTATGATCTTGTGCTAACTAATGGTTTCTTAGACATGACAAAGGTACAGGCAACAAATGAAATAAATAAATAAATAAATAAGATTTTATCAGAAGTAAAGATCTTTGTGCTCCAACAGATACCATCAAGTAAATTAAAAGATGCACAGCAAAGAAAACCAACAAAATGAAAAGGCAACCTACCGTATAGGTTGAGAGAAAATATTTGTAAATCATATATCTGATAAGAGATTAAAATCCAAAATATGTAAGGAATGCATAAATGTGAGTGGACATTTTTCCAAAGAAGAAATAAAGATGGCCAACAGACACATGAAAAAATGCTCAACATTTCTAATCAGCAGGAAAATGCAAATAAAAACCACAATATCAACTCAAAATTGTTAGAATGGCTATCATCAAAAAGACAAGAAATAACGAGTGTTGGCAAGGATGTGGAAAAAACAGAACCTTGGTTTGCTGTTGATGGGAATATAAACTGGTATAGCCACTATGGGAAACAATATGAAAGTTCTTCAGAAAACGTAAAAGTAGAAATACCATATGACCCAGTAATTCTACTTCTGGGGATTTACCTAAAGAAAATAAAAACACTGGGATGCCTGGGTGGCTCAGTGGTTGAGTGTCTGCCTCCGGCTCAGGGCATGATCCTGGATCCCAGGATCAAGTCCCACATGGGGCTCTCTATGGGGAGCCTGCTACTCCCTTTGCCTATGTCTCTGATTCTCTGTGTCTCTCATGAATGAATGAATGAATGAACAAATAAATCTTTTTTGAAAAATAAAGAACAGAAAAACAGTAATTGAAAAGATATATGCATCGGGGCAACTGGGTGGCTCAGTGGTTGAGTGTCTGCCTCTGGCTCAGGGCATGATCCTGGATCCCAGGATCAAGTCCCACATCAGGCTTTCTGCAGGGAGCCTGCTTCTCCCTCTGCCTGTGTCTCTGCCCCTCTCTCTCTGTCTCTCTCAAGAATAAATAAAATCTTGTAAGAAAAAAAAAAAAAAAAAGAAATGATATATGCATCCCTGTATTTGTTACAGCATTATTTACTTGTAATAGCCAAGATATGTAATCAACCTAAGTGTCCATAACTGAATGGATAAAGATCACACACACACACACACACACACACGAATATTACTCAGAATGAACTAAGAACGTAAGAATGAAATCTTGCCATTTGCAACAACATGGATGGACCCTGAGGGCATTCTCTTAAATGAGACAGGTCAGACAGAGAAAGACAAATATATATGATCTCACCTATATGTAAAATCTACAAAATCCAGAAGAAAAAATGAAAAACCGAACTCACAGATACAGAAAATAGACTGGTGGATGCCAGAGACTGGACATTGAAGGGTGGGTGAAATGGGCAAGAGTCGTCAAAAAAGTACAAAATTTCAGTTATAAAATAAATAAGTCCTGAGGATGTAATAGACAGCATGGTGACCATATTTAATACTGTATTGTACACCTGTAAGTTGCTAGGACTATATCTTAAAAGTGCCCATCACCAGAAAAAAAATTCTAACTGTATGTTGATGGATGTTACCTAGATTTATTGTGATCATTTCACAAATATACAAATATCAAACCATTAAGTTGTATACCTGAAACTAATATATATGTCCACTATATCTCAATAAAAAGTAAGAAAGAGGGTGCCTAGGTGGCTCAGTTGGTTAAGTGTCTGCCTTTGGCTCAGATTATGATCCTGGGGTCCCAGGATGAGCCCACGTCAGGCTCCCTGCAGAATGGGGAGTCTGCCTCTCCCCCTGCTCCTTCTCTCTCTCCCTCAAATAAATAAAATCTTTAAAAAATATATGAAAGAAACAAAGGAAAAGAAAAAAGAGATGTTTATGGTTAAGGTGTATGCCCAGGGTCCTGCAGCTATCATAAGAAAGTTGAAATCAAACCCCATTTGCTTTGACTCTACAACCTTATTCTTTATTACAATGCTATACCATCTCTTAAAGACATATTCTGAAAGTACTTTAACCTACTAATAAAATTTTAACTTTTACAGTAGAGTTAATGTATTTGATTAACATTGTCTTAACAATTTAAATAAACTTCTCTCATTGAAAATGTAGATTAGGAAACTTGTAACTCTCCTCCAAAATACCTAAAGTAAACAATTTTGTTGTTAATGAAAAGAAAATCCAGAGAAAGGCAAAAATTTTTTGCAAAGCACATACATAGCATGCAGGGCTCCACCCCCAAATCCCTGGGACCAAGACCTGAGTCGAAGACAGATGCTTAACCAACTGAGCCACCCAGGTACCCAGTCTGGCAGTTTCTTATGAAAGTGAATATACTCTTACCATACGATCCAGTGATCATGCTTCTTGGTATTTATGCAAAGGAGCTGATAACTATATTCATACAAAAACCTGCACATAGACATTTACAGCAGCTTGATTCGTAACTGCCAAAACTTGGAAGCAACCAAGATGTCTCTTAATAAGTGAATGGATAAACAAATCATGGGATCTCCAAAAGATATATTACTATTTAATGATTTGGAGGGGAAAAAAGCTATCAAGACACAAAAAGACATGGAGGAACCTCAAAGGCATATTGCTAAGTAAAAGACGCCAATGTGAAAAGGCTACTACTATATGACTGATTTCAAGAACATTAGATTCGAGAAAGGCAAAGCTACAGAGACAATAAAAAAGTCAGCGGGTACCAGAGTTTCAGGACACAGGAGGGAGGGATGAATAGGTAGACCACAGTAGATTTTCAGGGCAGTGAGACTGTTCACATTACAGCATGATATTGTAATAATGGTAGGTACGTGTCATGATATAATTGTGAAGATCCATGCAATATACAACACAGAGAGTGAACTCTAACATAAACTATGGACGTTAATGTTACCAATATAGGCTCATCAATTATAAGAAATGTGTCACACTAGTGCAAGATGTTAATAAATACGGAAACTAGGAAGGAGTGAGAGAGTATAGGGGAACTATGTACTTCAATTTTTCCTAAAAGTAAACCTAAAACTGCTCAAAACAAAAAAAGGAAAATTTCCTCCTTTTCATCTTTGGAAAGAAGGAGGGACAAAAAAACAGAATGAGATTCAAAGGAACGGACAATCTAAAGTGCTGACAAGGATTCTGTGAAACTAAAACTTTCACATTGCTGGTAAGAATGTCAATGGTACAACCACGTTAGAAAAAGAGTTTGGCAATTTGCTACAACCCATCCATTCCATTCAAGAAACAAGAAAAGAAAGGAAAGGAAAGGAAAGGAAAGGAAAGGAAAGGAAAGGAAAGGAAAGGAAAAAGGAAAGGAAAAAGGAAAGGAAAAAGGAAAGGAAAGGAAAAAGGAAAGGAAAGGAAAAAGGAAAGGAAAGGAAAAAGGAAAGGAAAGGAAAAAGGAAAGGAAAGGAAAAAGGAAAGGAAAGGAAAAAGGAAAGGAAAGGAAAAAGGAAAGGAAAGGAAAAAGGAAAGGAAAGGAAAAAGGAAAGGAAAGGAAAAAGGAAAGGAAAGGAAAAAGGAAAGGAAAGAAAGGAAAAGGAAAGGAAAGGAAAAAGGAAAGGAAAGGAAAAAGGAAAGGAAAGGAAAAAGGAAAGGAAAGGAAAAAGGAAAGGAAAGGAAAAAGGAAAGGAAAGGAAAAAGGAAAGGAAAGGAAAAAGGAAAGGAAAGGAAAAAGGAAAGGAAAGGAAAAAGGAAAGGAAAGGAAAAAGGAAAGGAAAGGAAAAAGGAAAGGAAAGGAAAAAGGAAAGGAAAGGAAAAAGGAAAGGAAAGGAAAAAGGAAAGGAAAGGAAAAAGGAAAGGAAAGGAAAAAGGAAAGGAAAGGAAAAAGGAAAGGAAAGGAAAAAGGAAAGGAAAGGAAAAAGGAAAGGAAAGGAAAAAGGAAAGGAAAGGAAAAAGGAAAGGAAAGGAAAAGGAAAAAGGAAAGGAAAGGAAAGGAAAGGAAAAAGGAAAGGAAAGGAAAAAGGAAAGGAAAGGAAAGGAAAGGAAAGGAAAGAAAAGAAAAGAAAAGAAAAAAGAAAGAAAGAAAGAAAGAAAGAAAGAAAGAAAGAAAGAAAGAAAGAGAAAGAAAGAAAGAAGAAAGAAAGAAAGAAAGAAAGAAAGAAAGAAAGAAAGAAAAAAAATGGTAAGACATTTTAACACTTAGTTAACTAAATTTCTTAAATTGATATTTCATATATCTACACAAATACTTGTACACAAATGTTCACAACAGCTTTATGTGTAATAGCCCCAAACTGGAAACTCAAATGTCCATCACCAAGTGAATAGTTAACTTATAGTGACAAAAAGGAAATCACTGGTTACTTAGGAAAAACAGATAGAAAGAAGCAAGAGAGTGATGGGATTACAAAAGAGCATGAAGAAACTTCTGAGGGTTGATGGATATGTTCACAATCTTAAGAAAGGTGACAGTTTCGTGGGGATATACATATGTTGCAATTTACCAAATTACCTATTTAAAATGTGCATTTTATATCAATATCTCAATCAAGCTACAAAAATTTTATTCCATAAGTACAGCTCTGACCATGACTAAGCCAATTTATGTCACACCAGGAATTTCACTACCTTATAGATGCCTCTCCTTTGATTTTTAAAAATATTACTCAGACTGGTAGCCCCTTTATTTGCCAGACTATAAATGAATTCTGACTCTAAAAAGTAAAATTTACCATCATTGGTCAGATATATCCTAATTGCAAGTATTCAAAAACTCTGAGGATAATTTCAAAGTATTTCCCCTAGAAATACTGGTCACCCTCTAGTTAAGAAGAACTGGATAGCTGGGGAGGAAGACTTTCACTGTGTATCTTTTCAAATTTTTTTAACTTTGTACCATATCACCTACTTAAAACCAAATAAAGTTCAAATTTAAAGAGAATTTTAAAAGTGTTCCCAAAACATTTGAATAATATAATGACAATAGTTTCCCAGAATGATTAAGGAAAACAATACTTACCTAAATGCAATAGATTTGGTTAACTCTTAAGGATAACTTATTAGCCACAACTCCTATGCATGACCACACCTCATAAAAATGGTAATCATTTGTAAACAGGCCTGCACATCCTTAAAAGACAAAGTCTAATTTCCATTGAGTGGTCCCTGTTGACACAATAATTATACTTAGGATTTGCTTCCTTCCTTTTATCAAGTTCTAAAAAATTTTTTAGTTAAAATGTCTTATTTCTTAAATTGATATTTCAAAAGAATATGTGGTCTATTTAGCAAATCAAATTTGAGTTTTCATATCTCCTTGGTAAGCAGAGTATTACAGTAGATTGTTTTAGAAACACATAGGATCTAAGTTCAGGGACGCCTGGGTGGCTCAGCGATTGAGCACCTGCGTTTGGCTCAGGGCGTGATCCTGGGATTCCGGGATCGAGTCCCACATTGGGCTTCCTGCACGAAGCCTACTTCTCCATCTGCCTATGTCTCTACCCACCCTGTGTCTCTCATGAATAAATAAAATCTTTAAAAAAAAAAAAAAGATCTAAGTTCAAAACCTAGCCATTCTGAATGCAGAGTATCAATTTTTATGAAATTAGCAAATTCTGGTTTTTCTTTTTAATTTTTTTTTACTGATTTTATTTATTTATTTGAAATAGAGGAAGGACACGTGTACACAAGTAAGGGAGGGGCAGAGGGAGAGGAACAAATAGACTCTCTGTTGAGCGGGGAGACCAACTACAGGTTCAATTTCAGGACCTGGAGATTATGACCTGAGCCAAAATTAGACGCTTAACAGACTGAGCCACCCAAGCACCCCTGATTTTTCTCCTTTTTAAAGTATTATACAAACACTGAATATATGTTTGCCATCTCTAACATTAATTCGTACTCATCCACATTTTATCTCTCAGTGGGTCATGTTCCCTACAAAAATAAAAAGAGCAGAGATCAATGGGACATAGTAGAAAATCCAGAAATGGACCCACAACTATATGGCCAACTAATCTTCAACAAAGCAGGAAAGAATATCCAATGGAAAAAGGTCAATTCAATGAATGGTGTTGGGGAAACTGGATGGCAACACAGAAATGAAATTGGACCACTTTCTTAAACCATACACAAAAATAAATTGAAAATGGATGAAAGACCTCAATGTGAGACAAGAAATCATCAAAATCCCAGAGAACACAAGCAGTAACCTCTTTGACATCAGCCATCATAGCAAGTTCTTATTTGATAGGTCTCCTGAGTCAAGGGAAACAAAAGCAAAAATAAACTATTGGGGCTACATCAACATAAAAAGCTTCTGCACAGCAAAGGAAACAACAAAACTATAAGGCAAACTTCAGAATGGGAGAGGTATTTGCAAATAACATATCTGATTTTGGATGCTTTGGTTAGCATCCAAAATCTATAAAGAACTTACCAAATTCAAAACCCAAAAAACAAATAATCCAGTTTTAAAATGGGCAGAACATTTTTCCAAAGCAAAAATAAACTATTGGGGCTACATCAACATAAAAAGCTTCTGCACAGCAAAGGAAACAACAAAACTATAAGGCAAACTTCAGAATGGGAGAAGGTATTTGCAAATAACATATCTGATTTTGGATGCTTTGGTTAGCATCCAAAATCTATAAAGAACTTACCAAATTCAAAACCCAAAAAACAAATAATCCAGTTTTAAAATGGGCAGAACATTTTTCCAAAGAAGACATACAAATTGCTAACAGATACATGAAAAGATTCACAACATCACTCACCAGGGAAATACAAATCAAAACTACAATGAGATATCATCACCTCACACCCGTCAGAATGGCTAAAATTTAACTACACCAGAAACAACAGGGGTTGGCAAGGATGCAGAAAATGGGCTCAAAAAGTTAAAAACTGAACTACACTGAGATCCAGCAACTGCACTACTAGGTATTTACCCAAAGGATACAAAACTATAGATTCAAAGGAGTACATGCACCCCAATGTTTATAGCAGCATTATCAACAATAGCCAAATTACGGAAAAACCCAATGTCCACTGACTGATGAATGGATAAAGAAAATGTGTATGGGGATCCCTGAGTGGCTCAGCAGTTTAGCGTCTGCCTTCAGCCCAGGGCATGATCCTGGACTCCCAGGATCAAGTCCCACATCAGGCTCCCTATATGGAGCCTGCTTCTCCCTCTGCCCGTATCTCTGCCTCTCTGCTCCTCCTACCCCCGTGTCTCTTGTGAATAAATAAAAAATTTTTAAAAAGAAAGAAAATGTGTACGTACACACACACACTGGAATATTACTTAGCGATAAAAATAATCTTGCCATTTGCATTGCTGTGGATGAAGCTAAGAGGAGAGTATTAGGGTAAGCAAAACAAGTCAGTCAGAGAAAGACAAATACCATATTTCACTCATGTGGAATTTAAGAAACAAAACAGATGAACATAGGGGGTAAAAAGAAGAGAGACAAACCATAAAACAGACTCTTAACAGAACAGCCTGAGAAATGCTAGAGGGGAGATGGGTAGGTTAGGGTGATGCGTTAAACGTTTCATGGGTATTAAGGGTACTTGTTTTGATGAGCATTGGGTGTTGTATGCAAGTGATAAATCACTGAATTCTACTCCTGAAACTAATATTACACTATATGTTAACTAACTGGAATTTAAATAAAAACAAGACTACAAAAAGAAAGGAAGGGAGGGAGGAAGGGAGGCAGGAAGGAAGGAAAAAAAACAGCAAGTATAGTGGTTAAGAGCTTAAACTGTGGAGCCAAACTGGGTCTGAAATCTGCATCTGCCACTTACTAACTGCGTGACAGGCATATGACTCAATCTCTCTTAGTTTCCTTATCTGTAATGCAAAGATTTTTATTGGTATACTGGGTATACTACCATCACTGGATTGTCATAAGAATTAAACAAGTTAATGTCTGTAAAAGTGCTTAGAAGGAGCCTGGCATATGGTAACAATTACATAAACATTTGTTAAAATTAATTTGATATACCTAAATTTTTTTCTCTTCTTAAACCATACTGAGAATACTAGGAAATTTATTTTAAATGCATACAAATCTTAATTTTTTCCTGCATTAGATTATCTTGAAGAGGGTAGCTCTTAAATCAATACTCTAACAAATACAAACTTTTCAAAAACTCTCAAATCACTATAGGCTAATGTAGATAAGATATGTGCACCCTGTCATTCCCTGATACTTCTATCAGGCACTAGAAAGAAAAAGACAAATAATTGGTTTTCCAAAAACATTATTCAATGGTTTACAGACAAAACAATGGCTCTCAGTGCCCATTTCCTTAAATGTAAAATGGGGAAAGTGTACCCACTTCATATGATTGCTATAAGGTTTGAATCAAGTATTTGTAAAGCACTTACTATTACAATACCAGAGAATAGTGAACACCCCATATATAATAATACAATTAACATTTACCAAGTTCAGCATCGGAGCCCAATCTTGTTCAGAATCCGCTCTTACATGTTACATTATATTGTCTCTGATTTGTTTATTTGTTCAACATTTAATACATGCCTACTGTGTATGCTCCCCTCACTAGTCACCTGAATTACAAAAATTTGATGAAACACCAAATTCTGCAATACTAACAATGTCTTAAAAATTCTAAAATTTTTCCAAAACTTAGGAAGTAAGGCAAATGCTTATATTTTAATACTGGTATAATAAAAACATGACCAAGATTATGATCCAAGTAGCATTATACTGAACATAGTCTGCTGATAGGAGCTGAACACTTTCTGCTGCTTGTCATATAAATCAAAACTCCCAAATAATAAATATCATGCATAGTACTCTGTCAGAACTCTGAAGACAGTATTGCCAGAACCTCAAACTCCAAAAAAAAAGTCCCAAGGCTAGATATTTTCCTTTTTTATTTTTAAGATTTTATTTATCTATTTGACAGAGAGAGAGAGCAGGTGCACAAGCACAGGGAGCAGCAGGCAGAGGGCAAGCTCCTGCTAGATGGATCCCAAGACCCTGGGATCATGACCTGAGGCAAAGGCAGACCCTTAACTGACTGAGTCGTCCAGGTGCCCCAAAGCTAGATATTTTCATCACATTAATTTCCATAATTCCTTTCATTTCATGCTTTATAAAAAGGTTTTATGCGGGCATCTGACTGTGTCTTCATTATAATAAGCTCCTTGAGGACAAGAAATATTACTTACATAGCTTTATAACTCCCACAGCACCTAAAAGTACTTTGTACATGGCAAGCCCATTAACAAATACCTTAAATAAACAAATCTCAACTCTCCTTACAACCACAACATGATACAGCACACATCTGTTTTAGTCAATCCAACCCACCTGCCTTTCCCAAATGACTTCACAGATCCCACCTCCTGGTCCTTGGCTTTTGCCTGTCCCCTGAAACCCTATCTCTCCCTCCTCTTTAGGAATTCTTACTCCTAATTCTTACTCCATCTCAGAACTTATTCAGAAAATCTTCTCCAGTTAACTTAATTGACACTATGAGCACTTTGCACCCTATCTTCCTCCATTTCTGGGCATGGTCTCCTATGTAATCAATTTGAGATTCCTTAAGGTTTTTTTTTGCCACCTGTGGCTTTTGTCATATTTTCATTAGGTTGAGCTGACATCTAGGTATGCTTCATTCCTAGAAAATCTAAAAGTGTTGCTATCATTAATTAAATATAGCTTCAGTATTTGGATATTTATGTACTACTACTTATACTTTTGTATTCAGTATCATTTTTGTATTTTATACTATTACATTATTTATAATGCTCTCATGGTACCTTGTACATACTTCACTATAACAGACTCATTTGTATATAGGTAGGGTAAACCTTATGTCCCATTTTGCTAAGGACAGTTCCAGGATAATTAAGACAGTCTCCTTTCACTTTCAAAAGTAGCATATTTTGGATAATAAATTACATAGTCACCCTAAAGTGTCTGTCTCCAAAATGAAGCCTATAATTATAAAAATAATGATCAGTTTATCAGTTTATCTTCAAGGCTAAAACAGAGGTAGTCAAACACTTTAGAAATTGTGTATATGAAGAACTAAAACTATAGTACAAATTTCTTTCTTTCTTTTTTTTATAGTACAAATTTCTTAAAGGCTTATATGCTCATTCCTTTGACATTCCCAAGGTTTTTAATAAATATTCCGTAAATTCTCTTTTAAAGATTTATTTAGGGGCACAGTCAGCTGGGCAACCCACTCTTGGTTTCAGCTCAGGTCGTGATTTCTTGGGTTGCAGGATTAAGCCCCAGGTCAGGCTCTACACTCAGCCAGAGTCTGCTTGGGATTATCTCTCTTTTCCCTCTGCTTGGGATTATCTCTCTTCTCCCTCTGCCCCAACCTTGCTCACATGGGTACACACTCTCTTTCTCTTTAAAAAAAAAAAAATATCTGAGAAACTGTGCATGCAGGAGTGCTTAAGACTCCCCCCGCCCCGCGCATTCTCTCTACCCCTCCCTGCTCACCCTGACCCTTTTTTGTGTGTGTTTTGTACTCTTAAAACACACACACAAACAAAACAAAACAAAACAAAACAAAAAAGGTAGAATTATATTAGTGAACAACTATAACAGAGTGAAAAGGGAGTGATTAAAGTTATTTACCCATTACAGTGGCCTTCTTCTGGCAATATGTCCCTTTGACCATCTCCACCCTACACCCCTCACAAAACTGATGATCTCAAGGTAAGCAACTGACTCAAGCAGGAGCAAACACAATCTCTAGAAATGACAAATACATTACCAAAGGAAAGAATAAGAACCAACAGGTACTGAGCTGTGCTAATGAAGTGCTACATGTCTTGTTGATGCCTACCTTTTATTTCTTCTGTCTGCTGAAATGCTTCCTCCCTTTTTTCTACCTGTCCAAACTATCTTTTAGAGACTCAGCTTAAGTGTTCCCTATCACCCTCTCCTGGTCAGCTTTCCCTCTATAAATGACAGAAGTGGAAAATAATTATTTTCCTATGTGCACTGACAGTATGCTAGGCAATTCATATACACTACCACTTAACCTAAACCACACTAGAATGACAGCACTTGCCGTCTCTCCACTCACCATGAGAAAGGACCATCTTTCATAAAGGATATTATTCCCTATAATAGCTCCCTAACTCGTCTAGGTGTTTATGTGTGTTCCCTGCAGCTAGACCACAACATTCTCAAATACAGGAATCATGTCTTCTACTTTATTCTTCCCAGCATCAATCTCTCTTCACACTTCTTCCCTTCCCTTTCAAAATATAATCTTCCCTTCTCACTACTAATTACTACTATTAAAAAAGCTACTATTTTTAATAGCTTTCACTGTGCTTACACTCTGCTAAATGCTTTCAAACATTTCATTTAATCTTCAGAACTCTCCTATACGGTAGATATTATCTCCCCATTTTGGAAAAGTGGAAAAAGGCTTGGAGAATTTAAAGAACCTGCCCTCTCATGGAAGAATATGAGAAATGAGAAATATCACTGTTATTATGATCACACCCCCAACTCTACTTCCCCACCCACCTCACATTCACCTGCTGTGGCAGTGTGTACTATGTCAATTTGGTTAAGTTTAAATTGTATTTTCCAGAATCCTCTTTCCATATGGCTCCAATTTAGAGTTGGCCAAAGGGGGAAATTACTCTGAAGATCCAGGTTTGATAGACAGGTACAAAGTTGCCAGCAGATTCCACCATGTGTCTGCTCTCCCCTGCTCTGCATACAGCTCTTCCTGATTGTACCTCTCTGACCAAACACCCTCAGGTACACCACCAAAAACTTGACTGAAAACCACAGAAGACATAGCTATGCAAAGGCAACAACTTTTCAAAGACTTTCCGCCAGCTCTACTTTGTGGTTCTACTCCAGCACCTGGGCATACTAAACTCCTCAGATTTATCTACAAACTCTGACTTACCCATTGTACCACTGCCTCAGAAAGGCCGATTACTGACTCTTTGATCTGCCAATTTCCCCTTACAGACTTTGATGAGTTTTTTTTCCACAACTGTATCAGGTTACACTCCTTTCATAAATCCTTTATTCCATAATATCATAGCACTTCTCCTTCCCTGATTTAACCCTAACTAATGCAACGACTCAACCCTCCTCCTAATCTTTTTTTTTATATATATAGATTTTATTTCTAAGTAATCTCTACACCCACCATGGGGCTCAAACTCACAACCCCAAGATAAAGAGTCACATACTCGATGTCATGAGCACTAGGTATTATAACAGACTGATGAATCACTGAACTCTACCTCTGAAACTAATAATACACTATATGTTAATTGAATTTAAATTTTAAAAAAGAGTCACATACTCTACCAACTGACCCAGCCAGCTGCCCCAAATACCCTCCCAATCAAATGACCAAGAAATCTCTGCACACTTTGAGATCTTCCTGCATAACCAAATCTAGGCTACTTTGTCTTTTAACAGCCTCCAATCACCCTTCTTTTATAGTTCTACACTGCCCATCCTTGCTTCCAAACAGGGTGAAGTGTCCCTTATTCTAAAGAAACCACGGGACGCCTGGGTGGCTCAGTACATTAAGGTTGAGCATCTGCCTTCCCCTCAGGTCATGATCCAGGGTCCTGGAATTGAGCCCTGGGTCAACTCCCTGCTCAGCAGGGAGCCTGCTTCTCCCGCTACTCTCTCTCATTCATGTTCATTCTCACTCTCAAATAAATAAAATCTTCATTTAAAAAAAAAAAAAAAGGAATCTTATCTCCCTACTTGATCCTCTCGTTTACAAAAGAAGACAGATTTAAGTAACAGAAAACACTGTCGGTATCAGATTATTCAGTATCAATTTACTAACAAAGAACAAAATAAGCTAAGAACACTTAGGGTAAGGGCACTGGGTGGCTCAGCTGGTTAAGCATCTGCCTTTTGCTCAGGTCAGGGTCCAGGCAGGATTGAGCCCCATGTTGGGCTCCCTGCTCAGCGTGGAGTCTCCTTGTTCCTCTTCCTCTGCCCCCCCCTTCCTTGTGCTTGTGCTCACGCTCTCTCTCTCTCAAATAAATAAAATATTTTTAAAAAATAAATTTTAAAAAAGAATGCCCAGGGTACTTCTATGCTCTGGTTGGAGATGTGAAGATGGAGAAACAAAAAACAAGGATATGGAAGGATTCTGAGAAAACAAATATTTGTTGTTATGTGGTTCGTCCCAAATGTTTTTTCCACTAGAAGTAGTGAAGCTTCATGTTTAATGTAATCATTACAGGCTTATTCAAGTATATCCCTAAATTATTATTAATTTCTAGTGGGCGTTAAAGACCGAACGTACAATTTTTCCAATACTTTTCCACCTTTTCCAAAAAGACCTTCCTTCTCTTTTCAGCTAAAGTATTTCCAAAGTCTTGGCTCCCTGTTCATAACATGAGAACAATTCAGTTCTTTGTCATTTTCTAAGGCCCAATGTTTACTATCCTGGATTTTATCACTAAACTATCACAGATGATTCTGATTTCTATCACATTAGTTCTGAAGTTATTCATTCACTCTTTCAACAGGCATTTTACTGAAAGCCTCCTATATGTCAAGCTCAATGCAAGGTATCTGGCTATAAAACACCTTTATAAGGATCCCTGGGTGGCTCAGTGGTTTAGTGCTGCCTTCAGTCCAGGGCCTGATCCTGGAGACCTGGGATCAAGTCCCACATCGGGCTCCCTGCATGGAGCCTGCTTCTCCCTCTACCTGTGTCTCTGCCTCTCTCTCTGTGTCTCTCATGAATAAATAAAATCTTAAAAAAAAAAAAAAAAAACAGAACTCGGGCTTTCCTACCTACCATTAGCGTTCAACAAACAATATGAAGTATAGTTTGTGGTACTCTTTAGGAAATTTCTAGGCAAGAAATCCCATGGTACATCCCTGAGTAAGCCTCTTGACAGTAAGGCAGTATCCAACAGTCCATGACTATACAGCATAACTCTGCAATACTGAATAAAATATATACTACATGTTCTCAAGCCACATAACTAATCTACCTTTTCCCAAATCATGAGATGAGATTATATAAGCAGGGGCATGGTGCTCTGGGGGAGTAAAGTCATTAGATTGTAGCCCTGTATTGCTTACAGACTAGATGATTAACATCATACCATCTCTCAAAGTAGACTTTTATCAACACTAAGGCTGGGTTACCTTCTACTTCTTATGTTTCCTTATAGTGTCTAAGCAACTCAGATTTTGTATATAGTTTGACATTGTTCATATATGTGTATCATATTATACAATAAAATATTACTAATTTTAAAAAGGCTTCAACAGGCATTTTAAAATGCCTAAACTGATTTAAAAATATATTAAAGCCTGGGACGCCTGGGTGGCTCAGCGGTTGAACACCTGCCTTCAGGGCGTGATCCTAGGGACCCAGGAGCCTGCTTCTCTCGGCCTCTGTGTCTCATGAATAAATAAAAATCTTTAAAATAATAATAATAATAAAAATATTATTAAAGCCATCACATAAATCATGTTAATCTTCCCTTAAATTAAATTAGAGGACGTTAGTCTGATTTCCTTATTGTATTAAAACAAAAAAACAAAATATTTTGGGTTTTTTTGTTTTGTTTTTTTTGTTTTGTTTTTTTTTTACAAAATATTTTGTATTGAAACTCCACAGGAGTGCCTGAGTGGCTCATAAGTTAAGCATCTGACTCTTGATCTTAGCTCAGGTCTTGATTTTCGGTCATGAGTTCAAGACCCATCTTTGGCGCCATGCTGGGAGTGGGGTCTAGTTTAAAAAAGAGGGGGTAGCTCCTCAGTGGCTCAGTTAAGCGACAGACTTGATTTTGGCTCAGGTCGTGATCTCAGGGTTCTGGGATCAAGCCCCACATCAGGCTCTGTGCTCAGCTCAGGGTCTGCTTGAGATATTCTCTCTCTCCCTCCTTCCCCCCTGCCACAATCCCCTCCTGCACATGCAATTTCTCAATAAATAAATCTTAAAAAAAAAAAAAAACACTCCACAAATACCATTAAAATGTAGTCAAGTCAGTTAAACTACTTACAGTAATCATAAGCTTACCAAATAATGATAACTAAGCATCTTTAGGCCAAATCTAAAATATCACTTGAGAACATTTAGCAATCATTAAATAATGGCACAGAAACAATTATAAAATGACTCCATTTTAGGCTTTAGATCTGTTCCCAAAGACTTATTTTTAAAAATCAATTCATATTTTTCTGATTGGCTCCTATTAATAATTTCCAAAAAATAATTTTTGAACAGTTTTCCACAGCACTGCTTCTGTGGTAGGGCTGTTCACAAATACTTGATGTTCTTCTGGATATTTGGAAATATTGAACTTCCCCACCCTATGCAACTCAGGTACAGCCATGAAACTTCCTCTGGCCAATACATGTGGGTGGAAGTGGTAAACATTTCTCCCACGCAAAAGCTTTAAAAGCCAGACTGTGCTTTCACATACTTTGTTTCCTTCTGTCCTGGTGTGAGCTTATAATTCTTGATAAGAAATACATACCAGGTCTTGTCCCCATTTCTGGCAAAGAGCTCAGAAGAAACAGGTCTTTTTTTTTTTTTTTTTTTGTACACCTGAAGTACAGTTGATATGCAATGTTACCTTAATTTCGGGCATACAATATAGTGATTCAGCAAGTTTGCACTTTATGATATGCTGCTCATCATAGGTGTAGCTAGAACAATGTAAGTGTCTTCTGTTATTTAGAAAGAATACTCTTAAGTCACACTTCAATGTATACTAATGAGATGACTTTTGAAAAGCATCTAGTGATGGAAGCTGGCTTCCAGGAGGAACCAACCATGTGATTAGAGGTTTGGAACTTTGAGCTCCTTCCCATGGGTTTTAGGGAGGTAAGAGGGACTGGAGATTAAGCTCAACTACCAATGGCCAATTGAATTAATCAACCATGCCTAGGTAAGAAGCCTCTATTTAAAACCCCTCTTGGGATTTGGAGAGCTTCTTAGTCGGTAGACACCCCAAAGTGTTGGAAGAGTGGCACACTGGAAGAAAGGATGGAAACTCCACAGCCCTTCCTTTACCCAAACCTTGCCCTATGCATCTCTTCCATCTGCTTGTTTCTAGGTTACATCCTTTTATAATAAACCAGTAATCTAGTAAGTATTATCTAGAATTCTGTGAGTTGCTCTAACAAATCAATTGAACCCAAAGAATTCCAAAGATAGGAACCTCTGATTTACAGCCAACTGTCTGAAGCACAGGCACCTACCTAGCGCTGCCACTGGAGAGGGCAGTCCCAAAGGATTGAGCTCTTAACCTGTGGGATCTGACACTATCTCTGGCTGGTATTACAGAATTGTTTAACGTATGAAAACCCCTCCCACATACCATTCTGGTAACAATAAGCTTCAGAGTATTGAGTTTGAAGACGTTCAGAACAAGCCTCCTCCAAATATGACACTTTGGCATGTAGATTACTTTGATGTGAAGTGAATCAAGGCCCAAAAGATTCAGGAAGAGCTTTTAACCTCCCTTTAACTGCCTAAAAAATTTAGATAGAGGGTCTGGTCTATCAAAACTATCATCAGAGATAACTACAAAAAATATGGGGTAGGCATGGTAAATTGCAGGGGAACCGACAGGGCCTGGAGATCAAAATTCCTGTGTCCCGCTGTCTCCACAAAGCATGGGAAACATGTTTACCAAACATCCGCTTTTCCCATCTTCTCATAAATCATCTTCCTCCCCACTTCAAAGTCCCAGACCCCTTAGTCCTTCTCCTCTGCCCAGGACAGCATACAAGCCTCAACTGCCTTACTAACTGTGGGTCTCCTACTCTTATGGGGCTCCCAATAAATACGTAATTCAATTCAGTTTATCAGTCTTATGACAACTTACCAAAGAACCTAGAAGGATTAAGAAAAAAAATGTTTCCTTCCCAGGAAGCACAATATAAAGGAAAGATACAAGGTGTTTTTCTTTTACCTACGGCAACTAGTAATATTCCAGATAGTGGCTGCTCCCAAGTGAGTTCTCAAAGTAAGGATCCAAAGTGGGATTCAAAGTAAGGATGACAATGTCGAGCAGAAGCAGCCCCACATACAGCATGAACAAAAAATACATTTTTGTTGTGTTAAACCCCTGAGTTTGAGGGTTACTAGTCATAGCCTACTCAAAATGATAGTCTTGAAATTTAATTTAAAAATTACACTGAAAATTCCGGTTCTTTCTATTCATTTCAAGAAATGTCACC
This sequence comes from Vulpes lagopus, assembly GCF_018345385.1. NCBI lineage: Eukaryota > Metazoa > Chordata > Mammalia > Carnivora > Canidae > Vulpes > Vulpes lagopus. Next base: position 3,019,437 of record NC_054847.1, on the reverse strand, counting down.
AATTCTCTGACCAACTACATTAAACTCTCTCATACGACTTCTCCTAGATACCAGAAAAGTTAACACACTTATACCATTTACTTAAAATGGACCAGTTTATTCTCTTCCACTGAAAAGTGTACCTAATACAAAGAAATCATTCATTTTTACCCAAATATTTATCAGAATTCTCTGATCTATCATTTATAAAGAATGAGAGGTAAGAATAATATCCGTATTTGAGTGTGTTTTCCAATAATTATGTTGGCCCAACCCCCAGAAGATTCCAGTGAACATATTTCCAAGGAGAATGCTTCATGTAAATAATGTGGAAGCAGAGAGAAGGCTAAGGAACCCTTGCTCTAACCAGAAAAGCCATGCAGAATCCCAACTCTACTATGTGACACTGAACAAGATTCCTAACACCTCTAAGCCTCAATCTCTTTGCCTGTAAAATCAAGATGATATGGTCTCCCATGGTTACTAAAAAATTAATGTGTGTAAAGCTTCTGGCATGTAACAGACATTTAAATATTACTTCCTCCTCCCAGGATACATTCTGAAATTTATAGAAAACTATGTGATATCCTCAATGCCAGAAGACATACCTTTATGAGAGGGCAAAAGAGCAGAACTGTGAATGTGGTTATGCAACCACATTGTGTCAAACACAAGAAGCTCTCCTAGAATGCAAAGTAAAATAACAGATGAAAATATTGAAAGATGATGACAAATATGAAGGATGGAGAATGGAAATCTGAAAACTATACACATTGCCAAGGAACCATAATACAAAGAAAAAACAAAGGTACAGATGAAAAAAAGAAAAAACCTGAAAGAACTGAAATAAAATTGAGATATTATGACTATTAACTCTCAATCTATATTCCCTAGGCATTTAAATATCTGTATAATACATACATTCAGAAACTCAGAAACAGAAGACAAGAAATCAACATTTTCTCTTATGCAACCTCCTTAGCAAACCAACCAACACTCTCTACCTCTACCTATCAGTCTTCTGATAAAATGCTGAACATTCAATATTAAGCTTATTTTTTACTAAAGCAGTACATTTCTGCACTCATCAATTTACCAAGAATAAAATGTTTATGTACTTGTTATATAGTTTAAATACTATATAAACCAATGAACCTGTAACTGTGAAGAGAGTTGTTTCTATGAAAATGAAGTTGAGTGTTTAGAAAGACTCAGTCAAGGTTCAAAAAAAAAAAAAAAAGAAAGAAAGAAACAATTGTTGGGGCGCCTGGGTGGGTCAGTCAGTTAAGTGTCTGCCTTTAGCTCAGGTAATAGTCCTGCATCTGGCTCCCTGCCTCCCTGCTCAGTGGGGAACCTGCTTCTCCCTCTCCCCCGGCCTCTACCACTCCCCTTGCTTGTGCATGCATGCACTGTGTCAAAAAATAAATAACATCTTTAAAGAAAATTGTTGTTAAAGTGAGCATAGGTAAATACTGTAAAAGACTAAGACGAATAATCATAACTCCAGATGGATCACATGATTCAGACTTCTTTACATCTGTTTTTTTTAATTAAACAAAGTAAAAATGTTTTAATTCCTCTTATATTTTTTAAAAATTAAACTAACCACCACCAGTTTTAATGACATCAAATAGAAAAGCTTCTATCTACATTAAAATAGACAACCTAAGTGAACCATGGGAGATTTTTACAATGCTGATAATGTTTTATTAACTTTTTATATGTGAAGAACTAAACATATTATCTCATTTAAGCCTCATGACAGGGGACACCTGGGTGGCTCAGTGGTTGAGCGTCTGCCTTTGGCTCAGGGTGTGATCCTGGGGTCCTGGGATCGAGTCCCACATTGGGCTCCCTGCATGGAGCCTGCTTCTCCCTCTGCCTGTGTCTCTGCCTCTCTCTCTCTCTGTCTTTCATGAATGAATAAATAAAATCTTAAAAAATAAAAAATAAACCTCATGACAAACCTATGAGTTAGGTACTATTATGTCTGTTTTACGGATAAGTGAGGCACAGAAAGGATAAACAGCAGAGCTGGGACTCACATTTTGGTCTGACTCCCAAATACCTACTCTTAACTGATTACTAATTTTTTCCTTATCTTTTCTATACTTAATATTTTTTCAGTAAACATTATAATCACTATCATTATTAGTAAACTATGTAGAGTTTACTAATTTTGTTAACTCAGTTGAAATACTACCTCCTCTTCAAGGCCTTCTGAAGTGCTCTCCCTATCCTGGTACATAGTAGGCACTCCATGAATGGTAATGACACTACTCTGGCATAGCAAATCCAATTTTCTGGTTGCCCTGATAAAGCAGAGAGGTAGCATGATGCAACTGTTAAGAGCACAGATTGTGGAGCTGGACTGTCTACATTCAAGTTCCAGCTCTGACATCCAAAAAAAGTGTGAACATGAGCAAGTTACTATTGGTCTCTGTGCTTCAGATCCCTAATCTGTTATGAGTACAGTAACAGTAACTAATTCATTGGGTTCTTAATAGGGATTAAATGAGTATCTTTAACACAGTACTTAAATCAGTGCCTAGAACATAGAAAGTGCTTAAATTTGCCAAACAATGCCACAAGAGAGAATAAACAAACCTCAACCAGTAAATTAGGAAGAAACTTTTCTAAATGATCAATGATTTGGTAGGTACCATCTTTTAGAAATCTTAGGACCCTGTAAAAAGAGGTCCCTTCTGTCAATTCTATTTATTCAATAAATATTTGGCTCCAGGCATTATGCTAGGTGCACCCGAATCAACAAAACACCGTCTCTGTCCTTGAAACAGCTAACTTCCTAGTGGAGGACAGACATAATTATAACACAATGTGGGGAATACCACAGTAGAGGCAAGTACAGTATACCTGAGGAGCATTCTGAGGTAGTCGTGATGAGGAAACCTAATTTGGGAATGACCAAAGGATACTGATAAAACCGTATCTTCAAATATTATTTTAACTTGTCAGTATTAATTATTAAGGTCCACATAAATGACTAACTGCCCAAATGAGAAATATTACCTTTAGAAAAACCTCCCAAAGTTTATAACCACAGAGTGCTTATAAAATTTATGGTACTATGACTCTCAAACAAAACAGTCTTGAGCACTTACAAGAAAGGCAGTGTGCAAGTCTAAGGAAGGACTCCAAGATTCAACCCTATGCTGTTAGTTGGGAAGACAAAGTGTAACAAAAAAATTAAGCGACAATCTAACAGTTAAGTAACAATAAAGAAAACAACACAAAATATGTTACAAAGCCAATACACTATTGACACCAAAAAAATGCAGTCAACCAATGTTCCCAATAAATCCCAGGGATATACAAGGCAAAAAACAAAATTATACAGACACGTTTCTTATAAACCTAAGTGTGTGTATAGATTGAGAGATACCCCTCTCACACACTTGAGAATAAGGAAAGAGATTATTTATTTCCATATATACAGTTCATTGTGACTTTCAAGAGATATGTGAAAAAACTTCATAATGAATTAAATCATATTTTTAAAAAATGATTATTTAGAAAGAGAAAGAGAGCAAGCACACCGTTGCTCGCAAGCACTGGGGGAGGGGAGAGGAGAAGAGAGAATCCCAACCGAACAACCAGAGCGGAAATCAAGAGTTGGACGTCTAACCAACTAAACCACATAGGCACCCCTAAATCATATTTTTAATGAGGGAATATGTTACTTCAGTAAATCCTATTATGAAACCTTCTCCAAAACATTAACCTAAAAAAATTAATCAGAAAAAACCCAATAACCTATTAAATGTCAGTTAATTCTTGGGAAATAAACTCAATTTTATATTACATATATTTATTTCTACCTGGCTTAATTAAAATGAGGTTCACCTCTAAATGTAGCCAACACATCTCATAATCAGAAACCATAGTATTCATAAAATAAATAAGTCACAAGGATGTAATATGCAGCATAGAGAATACAGCCAGTAATATTATAATAACATTGTAAGGTGACAGATGGTATGCAGACTTATTGTGGGGATCATTCTGTAATGTATAAAAGTACTGAGTAACTGCTTTACACCTAAAACTAATAGGATATTGTATGTCACTTATACTTCAATAAAAAGAAATTCATAAATGTTCACTAACTTGATCATTATGAAGTGAGAATGCCAAGTAAAGTTCAAAAAATGTTTTAATTCTTAAACTTCACATAGTGGTAGAATTAGGACTAGAATTTAGATCTTCTGACCCTCGATCTAGTGCTCCTCGCATTCTACCAGAAAATAGTCTTCTCAAAATGCTTTTTAGTAAATCCATTCTTCCTTTATTATATTCTGGTTATTTCTGTTGTCTTGGCTAAGAAAAAAATCGCACCCCTTTGGTGAGAGTACAGGAAAAGAGAGGCATTGAGTTTTTCCCATTTTTCACAAACCAGGTTTTTTTCTTATTATTATTATTTGTAACAGGAGATACCTGGAATTCATAATTTAAAAAATTTAAAAACCACAAAATCAGAATCCAATATAACTGTATATTTTACAAATTCCTGTGATTTTTATTTATATATATGTGTGTGTGTATGTGTATATATATCTCAACAAAAGATTGTTAACACAGAAATTCAAAAGTTGGCCTAACAAGGGTCAGCAATAGATGCTATAACTGTTCAATGACAGATTATTGGAGAACAAGCTAGCAATACAGTGCTAATTAATCATGCCACAGATTGCTAATTTCAACGGAGAAAACATACCTTACCTTAACCCCCATAACCAAGTGATCAAACTTAGCATCACAAACAATGGGACTTGATAGTATATGACCTGATGGGAAGCAATAGTAACTACACAGCATCACTTAGGGGTTATTCTCTTCCAAAATATTTAATTTGAAGCTAGTCAAGCCTTTATTTTTTTATTTTTTAAAAAACATTTTAATTATGTTCACAGCCTTTACGTTGGTTTTTTAAAGATTTTATTTCTTTATTCATGAGAGACATAGAGGGAGAGGGGCAGAGACAGAGGCAGAGGGAGAAGCAGGCTCCATGCGGGTAGCCTGATGTGGGACTCGGTCCCGGGATTCTGGGATCACATCCTGGGCCAAAGGCAGGCGCCAAACCACTGAGCCACCCAGGCGTCCCCTAATCAAGCCTTTAAAGCTAGCTTGTAGTTAACTAATACAGGGTAATAGAGGAACATGCTAAATGACACCATGAGTGGGGGAGAAAAAAATCAGACAAATACAAAATGTGATTCATTTTATAAGAAAACTGGCTTGAGTACTTTAAAAAAAAAAAAAAAAGCAACCTGATTTTAAAGGGGGCAGTTGAAACTGTTGTAGATTCAAAGAGATCAAAGAGATTTAACCAATGCAGTGAATAAAACCTTGTATCTTGGTTTGGTGTGGCTGGACATAAAAAACCACAGAAGACCAATCAGGATAAATAGGGAGATTTATATATGGATGATGTTAGATTACATTAAGGAATTAACAAGAAACTACCAACTAATTATTAATTAGAAAATACGTACTAAAAAATTAATAATAATGGTATTTTGGCTATATTAAGAAATGTCCATCTTTGGAAATGTATGCTGACATAATGTCTACAGTTCAGTTTCAAATAGGTGAACCAAAAATAATACACACATATTTACAGACAAAGCAAATACAGCAAGATGTCAACAAATATTGAATCTAGAGGGTCATGATATGGATGTTCACTCCATTAGAATTTCCTGTATGTTTGAAATTGTTTCATAAAAAGAAAAAAGCTGGGAGAGGGTGTTGAGGAGCCCAGAGAGCTCCAATTCTACAAGTTGTCAGGAACCTAACATGACTTCATTTTAATACAGCATCTACTAAATATGGTTTACTGCTTTGGTAGCAGCAAGGTGAAACTATAAATTAAAGAGCCACATAAACCACTGCTTAATAGACAGAGTCTACAATGTAATCCAATTTTAAAAAAACAAGCCTTTAACAGCTACTTCTCTCTAAAGAAACACATGGAGATTGCGCCAAGATAACCATTCTATGATGGTATCACACTCAACATAAACCAACAGGGCTCCACATAACCTATATTCTAACCAAATGACAAATCAAGCTATGAACCAGCCACTTGTCACCTTTTCTCTACAGACGACACTAAAACAAACATTCGACTACAAATTTTCCCAAACCTGATAAAATACTGGAGGAAACTACAGAGTAATGTAATTGGGCATCCGTACATTTCTTAAACATCCGCAACCATATGTGAAGCTTCACCTAGTCAAAGAATCTATCAATGTTTTCTTTTGTAGGAAGGAATATTTTCTTTTTCACTAACCACAATCAAAGAAATAACACAGACCAACGCTAAAATGACAACTTTTAGCTTATAAACAACCTTTCAGTCACCACACACAAATAAACGAAAAGGGGGAAAAAAAAACATACTATTAAAAGATAACTTTCTAGATATTCTACAATTCTACACGCTGATTTCTGACACTCAACCCGGAGGTATTGCATAAGGCTGCACAAAGTACTAAGTACGTTCAGCCACTGCCCCATAACTCAGCAACAAGTTTTGCAATAAGGAAATCTCAAGCTAATAACCCAACGGCGAGTTCCCCGTATGTGTCAAGAATAAACTGCACGAGTAAAATTGTAACTTTTCGGGAAATACGCATTTCACCAATTTTTTTTTAATTGTCCCCATCTTTCAATATGTATCAAATGGTCTTTACTACATTTCCTCGTTTAACAGAAGTCAAAAAAAATCCTTTTGTTCAGTCCTACTGCAAAAGCTGTAAAGGGGCCCGGCGCCACCTTTTAAAAGTTAATTTTTATAGTGGGGAGGAACCAAAAAAATGACCTGGCTAGGTGGCCGCAAAACGCCTCGGACAGCCCGCTACATCCACCTATGATGTCTAGAGGTCACCCCCGGGGAGGAACTGCCCCGCTGTTCCCATTTTCCCCATATATTTACTTTTTCAGGACTCAAAGGTGCAGCCCTACAGAAAAGACATCCTGTGTTCGGAATTAAGGCCTCCCGGATCACCAGTTGCAGGACCGCGGCCAAACTGCCGAATCTGTCCGAGACTCAATTTTCCGTCTGTAAAATGGGGAGACACGTCCTGACCTCACCGCGCCGAGGCCGAGCCGAGACCGTGCGAGACCGCTCCCGGCCGCCCCGTGGGCGCCGGCCCCGACCACGCAGACACCAGCGCTTTCCCGCTCGCTGCAGGTACCGCTCCTCGCAGGCGCCAGCCGCGGTCGTCCCGCAAAGCCCCGCGGAGCCCGCGTCCGACGGCTACAGCGCGCCCAGACCCGGGCTGCGGGGCAGGGGCGGGACCCCGCGACCCCGCGACCCCGGGACCTGCCCGCCGCGGGCGGGGCGACCACCCAGCGGAGTCCGCGCCGCGGCCCCGCCCCGCACAAACCCGGGCACGTACCGGCCGCTCCGCGGGGACGCAGGGAGCCGCAGGCCCGAGGAGGGGCCGCCACCGCCTCCGAGCCCGCCCCTCCGCCCCCGCGCGGCCTGTCACCGCGCCCCCCGCTCCGGGGAGGCCGCGGCCCCGGGGGCCGGAGGGGCGCGCGACGAGTCTGGCGCGGGCCGGGCCCGTCCGTCACATGGAGCCCGCGCCGGGCGGAGAGGCGGGCGCGCGGGCCGTCGCGGCCGGCAGGGGCCTCCGGGCGCCCCTCGGTCCTCGCCGCCGCGGCCCCGAGGCCCGCGCGACGCTGCGCAGGAAAGGAGGAAGCCGCGGGCCGGGCGCCGCCAGAACCGGAGAAGCGGCGGCAGCGGCGAGTCCGCGGCTGGAGGGGCCCGGCCCGCCCGTCGTCGTCGTCCGCGCGACCCCTCAACGCCGCGCCCAGCGGCCGCGCCACCTCCGTCAGGCGCCGCAGCCGAGCACAGCGGGGCCGCCACTACTCACGGGCCCGTGACGTCGGGCGTAGCGCGGCGCACGTCACGGCCGGCTCGCTCGTGCGCGCGCAGCCCTCCGCCAGCCGGGAGCCGAGGCCGCCGCGGGCGCGCGCCCATCCTGCGACGCCGCGCGGAGGCCGAGGGGAGCGTGCCCGCGCCTGCGCAGTGGCCGGCGGCGCCCACGCACGCTCGGCTGCCCCCGCCCCCTCGGCGGTGCGGGGATTCCCAGCCCGGGTCAGCCCCGGCGCCGCGCTCGCGCATGCGCGCCTGTGTCCTCCGGCTCCCGCGGGAGTCCTGGCGCGTGGGACCTGCCGGGCGGGCGCGGGCGCGGGCGCGGGGCTGGGCTGGCTCCTGCGGGGGCGGCGAGTGCGCGCTTGCACGTAGTCTGCAGGCGGAAAGCCTCTGCCCCTCAAGTCTCCGACTGCACTGCGGGTTGTTGTTTTCCCTGAAGCGCTTTAGAAATCGTGCTAAGACCTGATTTATTCATGAGAGATGCACAGAGGCAGAGGGACGGGCAGAGGGAGGAGGAGGAGCAGGCGCCCTGCGGGGACCCCTACGCGGGGGCCGATCCCCGGACCGCCCCGGGACGAGGACCTGAGCGAGGCAGACGCTCCGCCGCTGGCCCCGGCGCCCGGGACGTCCGAGCCTCGTGCCGGCGGTCAACCAGCCGCGCACCGCCGCGGCCCCTGCCCGGCCCCCGCGGACCTTCTCGGTTTCACGGCCCCCCTGCTTGGCCCCCGTCGCCACCCAGTTTAACCGACGGGGAGCGGCCCGGAGGGGGGAGCCCGACGCCCCGCCCTGGAGCGGGCGGCAGAAGCCGAGGCCCGAGCGCGTCCCTGCACCCCCCGCTCCGCACCGCCGCAGGGGGCAGCGCCAGCGAACCGCGCGGGCTGCGGCGACCGACCTGTCCTCCGGCCGCTTCCAGCCCACGCTGCTCTGGCCTAGGAAGCATCCTTAAGGCCCCCTCGCTTCTGTCCTCGAGTGCCCCGTACGACTTCCGGGACCATTTTGCCCTCGCTCTGCCTCCGCCGGGTTTCTGGGTCCCCGGGGGGGTCCCCTCCCCCACCCCCCTCCCCCACCCCGCCCCCACCCCCGCGTCTCCAGCCCAGCGGCTGAATCCAGCGAGAGGGCAGCGGCCCCAGCAGGCCTGGAGGGAGCATCTGCTCCAGCTCAGCGGCCCTAGCTGCTCCAGGCGCCGGCATCCGCGGGGCAGGGACCCTCCCCCGGGAGACGGTGCAGGACGACAACTCAGGATCTGGGTCCCCTCCCTGCAACCCTCATCACAGACCCTTTCAGAGATGCAAGAGGCGAGGGCGCCAGGTTGCTATTTGACAGGTGCTTGTAAAAGTGAAAGCCTCAAAAGCACCTAAATGGCTATCAGACTGAGCTGATAAAGGTTCATGTGCTCTGCACAGAATTAGGCGGACAAGACAAAGAAGGGCCTACAGCAAAGGGCCTCAGAAATACCCAGATCGATAGAAAATCAGTTTGCTCCCACTAGTTCAAAAAGTAGAGGATTTTAAAGCTTAGGTACGCTTGAAATCAAGATCTTTAAGATGTGTTTGGATTCTGACATTCTAAGCCTGGTGTAGCACCGCAGAAAGGAGGCTCCCGGTATTCTTGAGGGCAAGATTTAGATCCTGTATTGTTCTCCCCAGTTCCTGGCCTGACTGCATAGCAGACATTCAATAAATACCTAGTTACTAAGTAATGTAGAGATGGATTTTTTTTCCTCATACTTCTGCTTCTTCCCTCAACTACCTACGGTACCTGAGTACTTCATTCACATCTGGTTCCTTAGGAACACCCGACATGTATATTAATAAACTTTTTTCTCCATTCCCTTTCTACCGGGTCACTTTTTCTCTTGCTTAGACATTAAATCTGCATCTTTGGAGATTTTAGTATATATGATTACAAATTACTGATATTATGATTTTTTTTTTCCTTAATGAAACTCTTCACTTAACCATCATTTTTGCTTTCCTGCTCTGTGCCTGAGTTTGCAGTGATGAAGCGATAGTTTCCAACATTTCTCAGGAACTCTGGAATCTTGTGAACAGGCGAGACTGCTAAGTGGATGATTATAATATTTAGTAACTTGCCCTGTAGCTGAGGTGCCCCAGCAGCAGAGAGAAGAAGTCACAGTGTGCCTGAGGATGAGGGAAGACACCAGAGAAGAGGGATGCTATGTGTGTTTTCTATTGCTGCATAACTAACTGCCCCAGACTTAGTGGCTTAACACAACACCTACGTATTAGTTCACCATTCTATAGGTCACACTCAGCAGGGCATCGTGGCTGGGTTCTCTGTTGGGTATCACAAGGATGAAATCAGGATGTCAGCTGAGCTGAGTTCTTAGCTGGAGGCTCTGGGGAAGATCTGCTTCCATCCTCATTCTTGTTGGCAGGATTCAGTTCCTTGTGGTTGTAGGGTTGAAGTCCCCATTTCCTTGCTGGCAGTTAGCCAGGGCCTGCTGTCAGCTTCCAGAGTCCACCAGTGTTCCTTGCCATGTGACCCCTCTGTCCTCAAAGCCAGGAACAAAAAATTTCTTGAAAATCAGGGGATCCCTGGGTGGCTCAGCAGTTTAGCACCTGCCTTTGGCCCGGGGCACAATCCTGGAGTCCCGGGATCGAGTCCTACGTCGGGCTCCCTGCATGGAGCCTGCCTCTCCCTCCTCCTGTATCTCTGGTTCTCTCTCTCTCTCTATGTTTATCATAAATCAATAAATAAACCTTAAAAAAAATAAAACCATGATGTAGAATATAATTATTTAAAAAAAATTTCTTGAAAATCAAATCCTCCTCACATACTGAATCTCTGACTCGTCTTTTGTTCCCAACCAGAGAAAACTTTCTGCTGGGTGGCTCAGTGGTTGAGCATCTGCCTTCAGCTTAGGGCGTGATCCTGCTTCTCCCTCTGCCTATGTCTCTGCCTATGTCTCTGCCCCTCTCTCTCTCTCTCTCTCTCTCTCTCTCTCGTCTCTCATGAATAAATAAATAAATCTTTAAAAAAATAAAAAATAAATGAAAGTTCATATGATTAAATCGGGCACTCCCAGATAACCTGTTCTTAAAATCAACTATATCAGGGTTTCCCCAAGTGGCACAGCCGGTTGGGCATCTGACTCTTGGTTTTGACTCTGTCGTGATCTCAGGGTTGTGACACTGAACGCTGTGTCTGGCTCTGAACTGAGTGTGGCGTCGGCTTGGGGCTCTCCGTCCCTCTGCCCCTCGCCCACACACTTATGCATGCTCTAACTCTCAGATAAATAAAATCTTTTTAAAAAATCAACTGTGGATGGAGGTCGTTGGTGTCACCTGCCAGCCGCCGGCTCCTTCACCGGCTGTTCAGCTCCCCGCCCGCTCCAACCAACCATGCTCTCCGCCCTCACCTGCCCAGGCCTGCCCGCGCACTCTCCACCACGGCTCCAGCACCCCGGCCCAGAACAATGTTCAAGTAGCTGTGCTTGCGGCTTCCGGAGGAATTGGGCAGCCCCTTGCGCTTCTTCTCAAGAACAGCTCCTTAGTAAGCCCCCTGACCCTCTAGGATATTGCTCATATGCCCCGAGGGGCCGCAGATCTGAGCCACATCAAGACCAGAGCAAACGTGAAAGGCCACCTCGGGCCTGAGCAGCGGCTGGATTGCCCCAAGGGTTGTGATGCGGTGGTTATTCCAGCAGGAGTCCCGGGAAAACCAGGCATGACACGGGATGACCTGTTCAACACCAATGCCTCAGTTGTGGCCACCCGGACTGCTGCCTGTGCCCAGCATTGCCCCGAGGCCATGATCTGTGTCATTTCAAGTCCACTTAAATCCACTGTCCCAATTGCAATGGAGGTTTTCAAGAAACACGGAGCTTACGACCCCAATAAAATCTTCGAGGGGACGACCCTGGACACTGTCAGGGCCAGCACTTCCACTGCAGAACTGAAGGCTTTGGATCTCACATGAGTCAACGTTGCTGTTATTGGCAGCATGCCGAGAAGACCATCGTCCCCCTGCCCCCCCCCCCCCCCCAGCTGACAGCCATCACTGGGTGGATCCAGGAGGCCGGCAAGGAGGTGGTGAAGGCCACAGCTGGAGCAGGCTCTGCCAGCCCGTCCACAGCGTACGCTGGAGCCGGGTTTGTCTTCTCCCTTGTGGATACAATGAATGGGAAGGAAGGAGTTGTCGAATGTTCCTTCATTAAATCCCAGGAAGCAGACTGCCTACTTCCCCACACCATTACTGCTGGAGAAAAAGGGTATCGAGAAGAATCTAGGCATTGGCAAGATCTCCCCTTTTGAAGAGAAGATGATAGCGGGAGCCATCCCCCGAGCTGAAGGCCTCCATCAAGAAGGGAGAGGAGTTTGTGGAGAACATGAAATGAGAGGGCAGCCAGCTAGCGGTTCATTTCCCTAACGTATGAAGGCATCATGTCCCTGCAAAGCCATCTCCTGCCCTCATGTTTCCGTTGCATTTTTTTATGGTTTGTTTTTTTTTTAACGTTTCCGTTGCATTAACCACAAGTGTTGTGTTAACGTCGCTGCCCCTTCCAATCACAGGTCCGTTGATGTGTGCATCAATAAAAGCAGGCTTCCATTTTCTTTTAAAAAATAAATACATAAAAATAAAAAAATAAAAATCAACTGTGTCATACCACGTAACCTAATTATAGTAGTACAGATCATTATAATCACAGTACCAAGGGTTACGCAGGCCATGTTTCCTAGTGGAATCTTCAAGGACATAAGAGAATCCTGCCCATCACACACAGTGAGCTGAAACTTAAATCCAGAAAGTTATTTGCTGGGAGGAATAAGGGTGGAGGAATGGGCATTCCAGGCAGAAGGGCTCAAGTGTGCACAAGTTTGGAAGTGGAAGAGAACTGCCCTGTCCTGGGAAGGGCAGGAATTACTGGCCTTCGGGTGTTGGGAGAGATGTAGCCATGGGGCAAATCCAGAGAAGAGAGCAACCAGATGAGGAAGGAAGGGTGTTTAAGCAGGCTTGATCTTGAGGAAGGAGATAAAGATCTAAAGCACAGCAGTGGGCAGCCCAGGTGGCTCAAGCAGTTTAGCGCCGCCTTCGGCCCAGGACGTGATCTTGGAGTCCTGGGATCGAGTCCCACATTGGGCTCCTTGCATGGAGCCTGCTTCTCCCTCAGCCTGTGTCTCTGCCTCTCTCTCTCTGTCTCTCATGAATAAATAAAATAAAATCTTAAAAAAAATAAAGCACAGCAGTAGCTGTAGAAGTGATATGGAGTCCTGGGATTGAGTCCCACATTGGGCTCCCTGCATGGAGCCTGCTTCTCCATCGGCCTGTGTCTCTGCCTCTCTCTCTCTCTCTGTCTCTCATGAATAAATAAAATAATATCTTAAAAAAAATAAAGCACAGCAGTAGCTGTAGAAGTGATATGAGGACTGTCAATTGGGATGCATTTAGCTGCAAAAAACAAGACACCTGGCCCCAAACAGTTTACAGTGAAGTTTATTTTCTTATATAACAAAAACCCAATAAAGGGATTAGAGTTAGGACCATGAATTGTCATCTCCACAGTCAGAAGATGACTCCCTCAGTTCCAAATATCTTGGCCTCCTACACAGGAAAGGGGAAGGATTCATATATTCATTCATTCATTCATATTCTCTCTCTCTCTCTCTCTTTCATAAACTTTTAATTTAATTTAATTTTATTTTTTTTAACTTTTAATTTTAGAACAGGTTTACATTTAAAAAGACATTGAGCAGATAGTACAGAGTTCCCATATACTCCATATCCAGTTTCCCCAATTATTAATATTATAAACATTTGCAAATTTGGGAACCAATATTAATACATTATCATTAACTGAAGTCCACACTTTATTCAAATTTCTATAATTTTTATCTAATGTTCCTTTTCTGTGTCAGAATGCCATCCAGGACCCCACATTATATTTAACCCTCCTGTCTCCGTAGACTCATCTTGGCTATGACATCCCTCATTTTTTATGACCTTGATGGCTCTGAGAAGCCCTGGTCAGATATTTTGTAGACTAATCCTCCACTGTGGTGTGTCTTATGTTTTTTTCACGCTTAAACTAGGGTTATGAATTTGGGAGTGAAGATCACGGGGGTGAAGTGCCTTTCTCACCACAACCCACCAGGGGTACATAACATCAACATGATTTATGGCTGTTGAGGTTGACCTTGGTTGCCTTTTCAAGCCTCACTTGTCAGAGTTCTCTCAGTCTTTTATCCCCGCTTTCCATATTGTATTCTTTGAAAGGAAATCACTGTGCTTCCACCTAAGGATTGGAGAGTTGGGCTTCATTTCCTGAGTGAGGAGTAGCTACGTAAATTCCTTGGAATTCTTCATAGAATATGTGTCTCTTCTCCCTCAGTTATTTATGCAATCTTTTATATTAGTATGGACTCACAGATGTTTGCTTTACATTTTAGTCTGTAATCCAATATATTTATTTTCTTGCTCAAGTTGTTCCAGATTTAGCTATTAGGGGTTCTTTCCATTGGTTCCTATCACCCTTTGACTTAAGTCCATCATTGTGGGATTTTCTTTTCTTTCCCCTTTTTTTTTTAAACTTTTTGAGTACGTCCTTATTTTCTGGCATTGCCAGATTGCCAGAGTCATCTTGAATATTTCTTTCCCCAGTCCTAAAATCATCCATTCTCCAAGGAGTCCTGTTTCCTCTTATTGAAGAATAGCATTAGAAACCAAGATCTGAAGCAAGGTATGTTTGGGATTCTTTTCATCAAGGACAATCTCATATCAGCCCTCCAGCTAACTCCCCCTTTCGTTCTTGCTAAAAATCTGCTAATAGTGCCCCCAAGTGTATTTTCCCCCTTCCATAAAAATCAAATTTTAGCTGCAAATTTTAGCAATAGATCTCCTAAAAACAGTTTATTTCCCAGCCTGCCTTGCAGCTAAATGTGGTCCTGTGACTAAGTACTAGTAAAAGGGAAATCAGTGGATGGATTCTTAAATGGAATCTTCTTCAGAGACCCTTCCTCAAGAGACCATTGCTTTGGCCCCTCTATCTTCATCCCCTTCTCCATCCTGGAATGCCTTACAAGCCATCTTGGAGAATGAGAACAAGGGGCTGCACACAGGAGTGGTGTAAGCAGAACCTCCTCCCAGTCTGAACCACAAGTGTCTGTACTTTCACGTAAGAGAGGAGTGTCTGTGACTGGTAGCTGAACCTGCTCCTAAGAGCATCTCATTGATGAGCTGGGTCAGCTGCTTTCCTGTGTCTGCAAAGGAGTCAGTATTACCATGATGGGTTCAGCCCGCAGGAAGCGTGCCCCGTGTGTGACCACAAACCCAGGCTAGAGGTTACAAGGGAGCTGACGGTTAGATGGCTGTTGCATAGCAGCCATCGTGTCTTCCCTGAGAAGTACATGGAGAGTGAGGACTTAGGGAGCTAGAATGGGACCCCACAGGCATATTAGGTGCTGTATACATGATCCGTGGTAAGTCTGTTATTTTAATTTTTATTATTGTCATCATTATCCCCAGGGCCTTTGGGGTGGACACTCACTTTGCTATGTCAAAAAGCAAAACATTAGTAAGGTAAATCTCCTGATAAAAAAAGCCACAGTGCTTCCACAAGCAAAGAAAAGTCATTTCTGAGATTTCCGCTGTTGGGATTGCCCAAGAAGCTTTCTGAGTGTGGAAAGAGGCCATATGACAAGATTTCCCATAGAGGCTTGTCTTGAACTTTCTGTGTGATCTCAGTCACCTCTAATGTTTTCCTTTATCAGTTGCTATTATGTATATTTCTTTAAAATTATGTTCATTGAGTATTTTCCATTATGTTACACATGTTCATAGAAAATGTGAGAAACACAAGAGAGAAAAGCCTCTCATTCCATCGATAGCTGTTTCGAGTTTTTTCTCCCTGCAAAGATCTTTGTTGTGCTATTTTTTTGCTCCCAGGTACATTTTTATTTATTTATTTATTTATTTATTTATTTATTTATTTATTTATTTATTTTTTATTTATGATAGTCAGAGAGAGAGAGAGAGAGAGAGAGGCAGAGACATAGGCAGAGGGAGAAGCAGGCTCCATGCACCGGGAGCCCGACGTGGGACTCGATCCCGGGTCTCCAGGATCACGCCCTGGGCCAAAGGCAGGCGCCAAACTGCTGCGCCACTCAGGGATCCCCCAGGTACATTTTTAGATAGTTTTTAGGTAGTTGCAATCCTCTATGTGCAATTTTGCATCCTACTTTTTTCACCTAGGCAACCTAAGTGGTTTACTTTCTGTTATAATTACGAACATAAATTGAACAGCTGATATATATACTTAAATTTGAACTCTTTTATTTTAATTTTTTTTTTTTAAGTGAAAGATGTTCGTATACTGGATAGAGAGAGCTAAGGACTGCTTCTCGGCTGCCAGAGAACACAATAGAGATTTCTTTTTGCCCTTGGTGTTTACAGCAAAATGACAGGCCACATTGGATATCGATGCTAAATAAAATCTGAGAAGTGAAAGCCATCTAGGAGATGACCATCCCTTTCAAGTTCCCTTAGCCCTTGTCCTAGCATTAGATAGGACATGATACAGTGCAAAGAAAATTATGGACTGTCCCTCGGGGAGAACTTCCTGTTTTGGAAAAGGACCCAGAGATGCTTAAATCACATGGGTTATCTGGGTTAGTGCCTTCTAAGACTTCATAGTAAAAGATACGCCTTTAAGACATCCAATTGTTAAGAATACTTAGTTTTTTAGAAGTTGGCCTTTTGCTTAGGGCCTCCTCGTGGCCTCCACCGCTGCAGCTCCCCCTAATGGCCCATCATTTGCTTCTGATCTCTGTGTCTTGACAGCCGAATGAGAATGGTTTCTTCCCTTTCTCCTTTTTATATTGTCATCGTCTTCTCTTCCTCTTTTTCCTTCTCTCTCTGCCTCTTCCCCACTCTCTTTACCATGTTTTATTAGGTGTTTTTAAACAAACATCCTGAGAAATGTGTCAGAATTATTATTCTGATTTGCATATAAGGAAAAAGCATCAGAGAACGGTGGGGTTGTTGTCACCAGGCTGCTGGGATATCTTTTTTTTTTTTTTTTAAGATTTTATTTATATATTCATGACAGACACAGAGAGAGAGGCAGAGACACAGGCAGAGGGAGAAGCAGGCTCCACACAGAGAGCCCAACACCAGACTCGATCAGCTGCTGGGACATCTAATGGAGCAGCCCTGAATGGATTTCATCCGTCCAGCCCTCCCTAGTGCCTGGTGTCTCAGGGCTCCTCCCTGATGCTAGATCCTTGGGCCCCTGCCTAATGCCGAAGGGCGCCACTCCCTGTCTTGCCTTCAGCTGCTCCTCCCACCACCTGGAGCCCTGCCCTCCAGCTTCAGCCTGGCCTGTGGTGAAACCGTGGCTTCCTTCCCTCTGGGCACCCCCAAGCTGGTTTGTGGGACACCCCCCACACACACCATGTACATCATCATGGTGTTGATGCCAACAGACACTAATGTAGCATTAGTCATCTTCATCCTTCTGGCTCATTACGCCCCTCAACCCAGAGTGAAGCAGCTCCTTCCACAGCTGTTTCCCACAAGTCTGCTCAAAATGTTGATGTCCTTTCTTCATTGAAGGTCTAGTTCTTCATCAGAGGCAAGATTGTCTGAAGCTATACTGGAGAGGGGTCAGCGTTCTGAGAGACAGCAGTGCTACTGACACCTTGGCCCCTCCAAGAATGCTGGGGTTCCTCTGACCTGTCCCAGAGAGTGGGATTCCCTGTGCCTTCCAACACCAGCTGCCCTGCTGTGGCCAGGCCTGGTGACTCTGGCCAGGCTAAACCACAAACACTAGAGTTGGCAGGGACCAGTGACTGATCCTCTTGGCCTTGCTCACTCAGTGGAAGACAGGATTGTGTTGGACACCAGCAGTGCAAGGATGTAAAAGTCATTGGAAACAGCTTTGTTCCCACTGCTGCCCACGAGAGGCCCAGCACTGCACCTGCCCCAGTAAGCTGGAGAGCCAGCAGCCCCTTAAGAATGGAGGGTGCCGGGATCCCTGGGTGGCGCAGTGGTTTGGCGCCTGCCTTTGGCCCAGGGCGTGATCCTGGAGACCCCGGATCGAATCCCACGTCGGGCTCCCGGTGCATGGAGCCTGCTTCTCCCTCTGCCTATGTCTCTGCCTCTCTCTCTCTCTCTCTGTGTGTGACTATCATAAATAAATAAAAATTAAAAAAAAAAAAAAAAAGAATGGAGGGTGCCCAAACACAACCAAAAGGCAGTTGTTTTCAGGGAGACTAACTCTGAGATGGTGGCCCCATATTGTAAGTCCCCACCTCTAATTTTGGAATTCATTCAGCGATCAGGCTCTCATGAGCCAGCTGGTCCATCAGCCTTGAGCATAGCACAGGGTCTGTGCCAGGAGAACCAGGGCCGTTTTCTGTCACCACTGGAGACACAGTGTACCTTCTGGAGCCCCTAAGACCACCTTTCCCCTATTACACCTGCCCCCATTCTCCCTGGTCCTCTACCACCATCCTCAAGAACCAGCCTCTCATGTCCTCTGCCCTGGAATTTATTCATGCCAAAGTAAGAAAAGCTGAAAAACGTTCCCTGCACTCCCCCCACCCCAGGAGGTCTATAAATTTGTGAAGTTTGTGGAGGGATTTCTGAGCAGAGAACTGCACTGCCGAGTTGGCTTGAAGTGGAGGCCTGGAAGCGGGACATCCCAGCAACAATGAGTGTATCTTAGCGCCCCATTCTTGGCTTCTGAATACCATTCTCCTCTGAAGGGGACCAGGGCTGCTGCAGAAGCGTGAAAGCCTGCAACGTTGTACAAGTGTTAAAAGGACACAGGAGTCAGCTTCAAGGGACTGATTTTGGCCCAATCTGAGACATGTTGAACATTAAAGCAATGATGATAATAGATTATAAAATAATTTATGAGGCATGCTCATTTAAACATAAGTGAGGAGAAAGGGAAAGCTCCCCCTACCAGAAAAATGCCAACTAAATGTTAAAAGCAATGGTGGACTCAGGACATTCATGATGGGTATTCAGACCGTTGGGTAAAAGCTTAATGAGGAGCAGGGTGCTTTCTCTCAAAGGAAGCTTTGCTACTTTCTCCACGAAAGTAATTAATTAGAAAGAGAAAACAGTAATTTCACAGTGGAGGAGCCTGCCAAACACTTTTACAAAACAAAAAGCCTGCAGCTCTGCCTCTAAGGCTTCTGGAAGTCACCTGCTAAAATCCTTCAAAGAGTGACCTATGCCCCTGTGCACTCAGCAACTTATGCTTGGCATGAGTCTACTTATTCCAGTTAAGAGCCTGAATACGCTGAGTCTGGTGCAGGTACACACTACTATAGGAATTACTGGCCAAAGAAGCACTTTCAACTAAAAAAATACCTATTTCCTGTGGGTGACCACCTGCCATAGAGGTCAGACTCGGCTGTGAACTTCTGCCAAGGCGGGTCAGCTCAGGCGAGCTTCTTAACCTCCCTGAGCTACGATCTTCCATCTCTTGAATGAACCAGCAGTTCCACTCCTGGAGAAACGAACGCACACATCCACACAAATGCGTGTACACAGGGGTTCAGTGCTGCTTTTTTCGTAATATCCCCAAAACGGAAACAGCCCAAATATTTATGAACTGGTTAGCAAAGAGAGGAACAAAACAATACCATTTTAAGAGCATTGTGCTGAGCGAAAGAAGACTTTCCCCGGCACAGGGTTGCATGTGGCATTCCTGTTCAATGGGAGTCTAGGAGAGGTAAGACTGCAGTGGCCAGTGCTTCCTGGGGGCCGTGGGTAGAGGCAGGCTGCGGAGGGCGATGGAAATGTTCCAGGTCGTGAACACCGTGATGCTGCTTACAACATTGTATTCTTTTGCCGATACCCATCAAATTGTACCATAAAAAGGTAACGTAACTTAGAAACCGTGTTGTCTTCTTGTGTGTAAGCCTAATAAAACTGATGAAAAAATAATACTGATGTACACTGTCATTGCGAGGGTTAATAGGATGATAGGCGCAGCACCAAGTTCGTTGCCTGGCCGCAAGAGGAGCCCTACAGTGAGGATGTTACCACATACGCTGTCTGGGGCATAAGCTGAGCGAGCGGGTAGGCAAGAGGCTCCTCCAGGGGAGCGACCCTCTCAAGACATTTGGCAGCTAAACCGAGTAACCAGATAACGCCAGGTGGAATGAGAAAAGCACAGGTGCAAGAGGAGATGCCATGAGACTCACACTGGAAGCTGTCACCGCGGAAAGGGGTGGGCACCCCCATCTGAGGAGCCTCGCTCTGCCTTGCTCCCGCCTCAGCGTCAGGGAGCTCTGTCCTGCTGCTACTGCCCTTACCCAGCCGGGAAGTGGGTAAAACGGTAAACACGCATCCTGACTGCTGCCACCGCGTACCTTGTGCACCTCCCGCCCAGCCCACCCCGCAGCCTTGTTCCCTTCGTGGCCGGGCGGAGCTCCACACCCACCCCAGCGGCCCACATTCACTCTGGTCTGGAAGCTTTTAGCCTGCGGCCCGAACCTGCGGCCTCAGGAGGAGCTGGAGGAAGGCCGAGGGGCAGAGGGGCCGAGGGCGAAGCGAGGAAAGGACAGCAGCAGCGCAGGAAACAGCCGCACTGCTCCGGCCAGAGACCGACTTGTATTTATATGTGTTGTGTCCTGTTGCTTGGAAACGAGGTCTCAGCCCAGCCCTGGCTGGGGAGCAGGGGTCTCTGTTGGAGCTGCTTGGGGTGACTCATCGCTACCCACTCTGGCCCCTGGGACTAGGTGAACAGTCACACGTCGGTTCAGGCTGGGAGCGGACAGCAGGGCTCTGCTTGCTGTAGAATCGCGCAGCCCGGAGAAACCAGCTCCCAGAAGGGACAGGGGCTGCCTACAGTCACACCACCCTGGGGCTCCAGGTGCCACCCCCGGGATAGCCTTGGGCAAGTCACTTAACCTCGCTGACCTTGGCCTTCCCATCTTTAAAAGGAAATTCTGAGGGCAGCCCACAGTGGTTTAGCGCACCACCTTCGGCCCAGGGCATGATCCGGAGACCCAGGATCGAGTCCCACATCAGGCTCCCTGCGTGCGGCCTGCTTCTCCCTCTGCCTGTGTCTCTGCCTCTGTGTGTGTCTCTCGTGAATAAATGAATAAAATCTTTAAAAAAATAAAAGGAAATTACAAGAGTGGATTTGAGATTTATAGCAGACTTCAAACACATTAACTCACCCACACTTACCCCCTGCTCCCTGTTGGACAATGAGGAAACTGTACATAATCCAGGGCAAAGTTAACCAACTTTCCTAAAGTCACCTAATTTTATGTGGAAGAGGCAGGAGTCGCACCCAGGTCCGCGCAGCACAGGACTGCATGTCTTTTTCACTGTGACACCCACCTTGTGCTCAAGTGCCTACCCCAACAGAGGGGCCCAGGGACTGAGTTCTGGAGCTCAGGCTGGTGTGATTCTCTAGGGCAGACCCTCAGGATAGTGGGTTTGAGAAGTCTCTCTGATGTCAGGGCCATGTCTTTAGAAAAGCGCCCACGGTCTCTATACTTGGGGTGGGGGTGGGGGTAGCAAAGTTGCCTTCGTGCCTCAGATGGTCTGCTCTTGCTGTCAGCTGCTCACTGCAAACTCCAGCTTCCTTTTTCTAGACCTGGGTCACCTCACAGGGTAGCCTCCATGTACCGCAGTGTCAGTTTGGCCACCAGCTTCCTGTGGCTATAGGAGTCAGTGTAAAGGATACAAATCTGGCCAGGTGACCTCCTCTTCTCAGAGCACATCACTGGCCCCCACTGCCCACAGGATGAAGTTTAAACTCTGTTGGGTGGCAGGCAGACAAGGCCTCCATCATGAAGCTTCTGTGTCTCCAGCCCCTCCTTGTCATTCCCATCACACTTTGCTCTCCAGGCCCCAAATCCTCAACGTGCCCCACGCCCACCCTGTACATCTCTTCCTGCAAGGTCCTCTGTGGCTGCTAGTCTGTCTGCCTCCCAAGGACACTCTCTCGGGAGCACCCTGAGAGCAAGGCACTCACACCTTCCTCCTGCAGGCGGGCCTCTGCCTAGTACCTTCTCAGAGCTTTTGCTGAGTAAGTCATGAAGGGGCATGTGAAGGATAAAACATTTATTTAATTTCAAAGAGCTCAACATGAGGCCTCCAACATTAGGAATTTGGGGCTATGTGAATAAGGCCGGCAAGTCTCTGGTTCAAGACCCCCAACCTAATTTCATCTAGCTCTTCACACTCTCATTATCCAGACCTATTTCCCTCCAGTAGCTATACAAATGTAGCATTGTTTGAAAGGTCATAAGTAAAATGGTCATCTCGAAAAGCCATAGCATTTGGGACACTCCATTCCCTTCTTAGGCCTCAGTTACCCTGTCTGCACAGTAAGAGTTTGTCCTGGAGGGTGTTCTTCAAACCGTAGGTTAAGATCCATTCGTTAGTATGTAAGGGAATGAAACTAGCGGGAAGTAACCTGCCTGGGAAAACAGCTTGTGTCATACATCACAAGAGTGGTACTGATGTAAGTTGAACAGGTATCTATATGTTAGGACACATTGTAAGATGTACTTCTTGCTGTGGGTAACAAGCAGAGGAGTCTGTAGCTGTACTCCCTCTGAGCCCCAAGGATCTCAGCATTTGGAACCGCAAAGCAACTGGCCCCCCCATGCAAAGACCTGTTTGTGCTGGGTGAACCCCACTGCACTAGTCATCTGCGTCCCTTCCGTTGTTCTTCAGGTTGACAAAAGGAAACACTGTAAGACAAAAATGGTAAGTCCTCTTCCTCCCAACTTCAGGCCCCAGGTATATACCCCAGCACAAGCTCTGCCTGCAGCCCAGTGTTCCTTGATTGGGGGGAGGGTGTGAGGCAGTTTTTTCTTTTTAAGATGTATTATTTATTTTAGAAAGAGGAGAGAAGCAGAAGGAGAGGGAGAGCAAGAATCTCCAGCAGACTCCCTGCTGAGTGCAGATCCTGACACTGGGCTGGATCACAGACCTCAGATCATGACCTGAGCCCGAATCAAGAGTGGGATACTCAAGCTACTGAGCTACCCAGGTGCTCCTCCTTGTTTTTTTTTAATTGAAGTATAGTTGGTCCACAGTGTGACTTTAGTTTCAGATGTACAAAATAGTGACAAGTGTAGTTCCCATCTGTCACCACACAACGTGTTACAATGCCATTGATGACGTTCCCTATGCACCCCTTTTTATTCCCATGACTTACTCATTCCCAAACTGGAAGTCTATATCCCCCACCCCACTTCACTCATGTTTGCCCACTCCCTTCCCCAGCAACCAAGAGTTTGTTCCCTGTATCTATGGATCTATTTTCTTTGTTCTTTTGATTCTGCACATAAGTACAATCATATGGGATTTAACTTACTTCACTTAGCATAATACCCTCTAGATCCATGCATGTTGTCATCAATGGCAAGATTTCATTCTTTTTTATGGCTTGAAATTACCAGATGCTCCTAGAACATCTTGTGCCATTCTTTTATTTCATTCTCTTTTATAATATTCTGCTGTATATATACCACTTCTTCTTTATCCATTCATCTACGGATTGACTTGGGTGGCTTGTGCATCTTGGACATTGTCAATAATGCTACAATAAAGATAAAGATAGGGGTGCATATATATTTCTGAGTTAGTGTTATTGTTTTCTTTGGGTAAATACCCAGTAGTGGGTATTTGGATCATACGGTATTGGGTCAGATGGTAATACTATTTTCATTTTTTCAGGAACCTCCATGGTGTTTTCCACAATGGCTACACAACTTGCATTCCCACCAACAGTGCACCAAGGTCCCCTTCTCTCCACATCCTTACCAACATTTGTGATTTCTTATGTTTTTGGGTCTTGTGTTTTGAGTTTTTGAGCCATTCTGACAGGTGTGAAGTGATAGCTCATTGTGGTTTTAATTTACATTTCCCTGATGATCAGTGATGTTGGTCATCTGTATTTTTTCTCTGGAGAAGTATCTGCTCAAGTCCTCTGTACATTTTAAATCAGATTATTTGGGGTTTTTTGGTGTTGAGTTATAGAAGTTCATCATATACTTTGAATATCAATCCTTTGTCATTTGCAACTATCTTCTCCCATTCCATAGGTTTTCTTTTCTTGTTTTGCTGATGGTTTTTTTCTGAATCCTTCCTTATATTTGCATGGAGGCCATGCTTCCCAAGGGTACTCCCGGCCAAGGACTGAACAGTCACGCTGCCCTCCCTCCCTTGGCTCATGCTGCTCTGCACTCTCTCTCAACCTCAGTGTCTGTTTGTGTCTTGGCTTCTCACCTCCCCTCTCTGCCCTACACAGTTTGCCTCTCTCCTTCCCAAGCTCTTCTGAAGGCCAGTCCAGTTTGGCATTCTCATTTAACCAAGTTAAATCTGATTGGTGCCTAGACCCTACTTTCTAAATACCATTCTCCACGAAAACAAACCAGGGCTCATAGAGAAACTGTTGACTCCTGGGCTGGGAGGAAAATTACCAGATGGGCCTGGAACATCTTGTGCCAGACAGTAAGGAAGTGCTCCAGGAATGATGGTGGTGTGTCAAAGAGCACAGGGGCTACCTCAGACGAGCTCTCAATAGCCAACTCTGGTATCATATGAGCACAAAATAATAGTAATATCTAAGAGAACATCCATAACGATAGAAAAATAATGGACTGAGGTACATAAATGGGGGAAAGAGACAATTTCTTTTTACAGCAGAATTCCCATTAATGGAGAAAGAACAGTGGAAATAGAAAAATCACTATTTGGTAAAAGCTACGGCAGTAACTGTTGCAAACAAGAATCCTCAAGGGATACTAAATTAGTGGGAAAAAGTATGAAGGGGATAGGATATTTATATAGTCACAAAGCATCTCCCCACAGAATATTTATTAATTACAAAGGAAAACAGTGACTTTATAGCAGAGAAACCTCAGGGAGACACCACCACTTTTACCAAGTGATCAAAATCATTATGACCGGTACTAGCCACACCAACACCGCCTGATACCGTATCCTGAGAAGAGCACATCACTTCTGTGGTATTCTTGCCAAAAATGCATGACGACTTCAATCTAGTAAGGAGAAAAACAGTGAGATCTGTCCTACAAAAGAACTGGCCAAAGCGTTGCACTGAAAGGAGAGATGGAGGATTGTCCCAGGTAGGAGTGGAAGGGAACAGGACAACTAGATGCCGCGTGGGGTTTGAACGGGGTCCTGGACCAGAAAAGGATGCTAGTGGGACATTTGGCAAAATTCAAATAAAGTTAGTAGATGAGTGAACAGTGTTGTGTCATTGTTAATCTCCTGGCTTTGGTCCTTCTACTGTGGTTAACATTAGGGGAATCTGAGCAGAGGGTGCTATCCTGGCAACTTTTTTGTAAGTCTAAATTTGCAAAATAAAAAGTCCGCATGCTGGTCAACAGTCTATGGGATGGCAACCAACTTTCAACTGGCCTTCTGACCTATCAGTTGTTAGCACTGCCCACTGCTGACAATGTGAAGCATTCTGAGGTCTCCTTCACTCCTGGGGGTGGTTGAGGAGGTCTGCAGGGTGGGGGTGAGGAGAATGGAGTGGGAGGGAGGTAGAGTGCGTGAACTTGTTGGTGGGTACAGGACACTTACAGGTGTTCCTAACACCCTTCTGTAGGCTTGAAATGTTTTTAAATAAAAAATGTAAAGTAATATGTATGTGACAGAATTCAAACAGCACTTGAGTGAAGAGCAAGTCCTCTTCCTATCCCCAATTCCTCTCGTCCTCCCTTACTCCAGGTAATCACAGTTACCAGGATTCAATGCACATTGCATATAAGCAAACAGGTATGTGGATTTCTTGCTTACGGAGGTTGAGGGTTCTGTCTTAGGTCAAGGGCGGCAAGGGGAGTCATGAAGATTGAGAACTAGGAAGTCTCTGCCAACAGGTGAAGGAGGCCCTTTTCTGCTGTGCTTTGTACTGAAAGAGAATAGACAGACATGTCTTGGTGCCATCAAACACATTTTCCATATTGCAATAGGTTGCAACCTATCAGTAGTTGAGAAAGTCAATTTTGTGTTTCATGATCATCATTTTTAAAAAAACAGAAAAGGAACAGACAATGGCAAGAGTACATCAACTGTAATGGAGCAGATAGTTTTGTGAAACTTGGCTGCAATGTAAAATATATTTCTTACTGAGGGTTGAGGTTAAAAAAAAAAAAAAAAGTTTCAAAAACCCTGCCCTGAACAACAACTGGCATAAGGCCAGAACCTGGATCACCAAGATGGCTTTTCCAGGGCTGCAGATCATGGGGCCTGTCACGTTCCCGGGAGCAACAAGGCAATAAATGTGCAGCCTGACTTCCTTGGTACTGTGTGTTCCAACTAGCTGGTTAATGGGTAACGGGGAGCAACAACCACTTGGCTGCCCCACAGCGGGTGGCCTGCAGCGCAGGTAAGGGCGGCTCTCCCGCTGGTTGGCAAACCTGGGGTAAGGCCTAGGGGGGCTGGAATGGCTCCCCAGGGGGGAAGCCCCATAGGATGGAGGCCCACCACCCTCCCCGGCGCAAGATCTGCAAAGGCAGAGCTGCCTGCTTAAGAGGCAGGGCCTGAGCACCAGCCCCACCGTGGGCCGCAACCTGCACAGGTTCGGACGGTTCACGCTTCAGGCCTTGGGGGCCACACGGTCCCTCATCATTGCTCAACTCTGGTGTTCCGCACAGCGGCCGTGGAGACAGAACGAGCCTTCCAGGGATGCTTCATGGACGCTGAGGTCAGAGTTTTACAAGATTTCGTTACAAAATGATCTCTTCGTAGTTTTCAACAGTCACAAAATGTAAAAACCGTTCTCGGCTCCTGAGCTAAACAGAAATCATGGAGCAGGCCACATCAGGCCGGAGACCGGGAACCCCCCTGCGGGCCTTGCCCTTCCGCCCCTCCCCCTCCCCCCGCCCCGCCCCCGCCCCGCCCCCGCCCCCGCGCGCTCCCCCAACCCGCCCCAGACGCGGCGGGCGGCGCTGACTCACCGGCTGACTCAGCGGGAGGCGCGCAGCGGGCAGACGCCGGGGAGGGGGTGGGGGGGAGGGGAGGGCGGGGAGGGCGGGGGCGGGGGAGCGCCCGGAGGAGGACGCGGCGCGCGGCGGCGGGAGGCGAGGCCGGAGGGAGGGCCCCGGGCAGTGCCGCGCCCCGCCCCGCCCCCGAGCCCTTAGCCCCGCCCCAGCCCCGCCCCCGAGCCCTGAGCCCCGCCCCGCGCTCCCCGAGCCCTCGCCCTGCGCCCCGCCCTGCGCCCCGAGCCCCGCCCCCGAGCCCTGAGCCCCGCCCCCGCCCCGCCCCCGAGCCCTGAGCCCCGCCCCTCGCGCCCCGCGCTCGCCGTGCCCTCGCCCTGCGCCCCGCCCCGCCCCCCGCCCCCGAGCCCTGAGCCCCGCCCCCGCCCCGCCCCCGAGCCCCGCCCCGCGCTCCCCGAGCCCTCGCCCTGCGCCCCGACCCGCCCCCCGCCCCCGAGCCCTGAGCCCCGCCCCCCGCCCGAGCCCTCGCCCCGCGCCCCGAGCGCGCCCCGAGCGCACCCCGGGCCCGGCCTCCCCAGCCTCCTCCGGGAACCTGCCCCCCCGGCGCTGCGCCCTGCCGGCCTGTTCGGGGTCCGGCCCCATCACTGGACCGGGCGCCCCTAGAGGAGAGCGGCCCGGCCCTCGTGGGCGCGGAAATGGAGACGAGCGGGAGGGAAAGGACTCACGCGACCAGCTTTAGCAGCCCAGCCCGGGAACCCCCCAAGCCCATGACAGTATGTCAAGAATAATTATACACCTACGTGTGTATGTGTTACTTTAACCTAGAAATATGAAAAAAATTTATTTGAAATTGTATACATTAGAACTATAAATATCATTAAAATATGAAAAACGGGATCCCTGGGTGGCGCAGCGGTTTGGCGCCTGCCTTTGGCCCCGGGCGCGATCCTGGAGACCCGGGATCGAATCCCACGTCGGGCTCCCGGTGCATGGAGCCTGCTTCTACCTCTGCCTGTGTCTCTGCCTCTCTCTCTCTCTCTCTATGACTATCATAAATAAATAAAAATTAAAAAAATAAAATAAAAAAATTAAAAAAAAAAGAAAATCTTTGTGACCTTGGATAAGGCAGATTTCTTAGGTAGACCCAAAAAGGCTAACCAAAGAAAACTGAAAATGGACTTTATCAAAATTAAAAACATTTGCTCATCAAAAGAAACTGTTAATAAAAGACAAACCAAAGTCTGAGAGAGAATTTTTGCAGAATACTTACATGACAAAGGACTTACTGCCAGAATATATAAAAATCCTCAAAACTCAATTTTTAAAAATAGGCCAAATATTAAAACAGACACATCACCAAAGAGGATACATGAATGGCAAATTGGCACATGAGAAGATGCCTAATATCATCAGTGATTGGGGAAATGAAATGAGATACTGCCACATACCTATTAGAATAGTTAAAAATAACAAAATAAAAAAAAAATAAAAAAAAAAAATAAAAAACCTGACCACACAAGTGCTGGGGAGGAAGCAGAACACCTGGAACAGTCATATTTTGCTAGTGGAAATGCAAAATGGTACAGCCACCTCCTATAATAGCTTGTCTCTGTTCTTTAATAAAAGTAAATGTACTTACCACATGACTCAGCAATCCCAATCCTAGTGACTTGCCCAAGAGAAATGAAAACATATCCACACAAAGACCTGTACATGAATGTTCCAGAAGCTTTATTTAAAAATAGCCAAGAAGTGGTGAATGGGTAACCAATTGTGGTACAGCCATATAATGGAAACTACTCAGCTATAGAAATTACTGATCTGCACATCCACATGGAAGGATCTCAAAAGCTGTATGTTAAGTGAGAGAAGCCAGTCCTAAAAGGCTGCTTACTGTAGGATTCCATTTATATGCCATTCTAGAAAAAGTAACAGAAACCAGATCAGTGGTTGCTGGGGCTGGCGGTGGAGCACAGGGGACCTTTGGAAGGTGACAGGAATGTCCCATAAATCATAATTGTGGTGGTGGTGGTGACACTATTACATGCGTTTGTCAGAACATTTAAAAATCAAATTTTATTGTAATAAATGTACATATGTACATTATTCCTCAAACCTGATTTTTTTTTTTAAGTCAATATGTCATTGTGCTGTTGACATCAGACTATATATATATCCATCCACCTCTGCTCCTTCCCAGGGGGCTTCTGGTTTCTCTCTTTCCTGCCATCCCTGGGCTGAGCCTGCTGACCATCCCCAGGGCTTCCCCACCAGAGAGAAGGGACAAGACACCAGGGAGTGGGCCTGGGGTGAGCGCCAGCCACAGTCCTGGGAGCCTTCCCTACCACCACCCTGGTCAGGAAAGGTAGCTCAAGTTGGGATCTGCCACCTACGATGAGATTTGGGGTCAGTGCTGGATAAGAGCACAACCCAGCCCCAGGGGGCTCAGGGGTCCCTGATGCTCCAAGCGTAGACAGCAGCTGGCCCTTCCTCTCCCTCTCCTGCCCCCCCCCCCCCCCCGTGCCTTCACAGGCATTTATGAGAGGGAGCACCTATTTTCCCCCGGGCCCTGATCCTCACAAAGCTTCATGTGGCACCTTGCTTTCTCTCCAGGATACTTGGGGAGCCAAGAGAGGACACTGCTGTTGACTGATCACCTAAGTCTCTGTCTACCTTGTAGAAAATATTGAATTTAATTGTCATAACAACTGCCTGATGTGCATACTATTATTGGCCTCATTTTACAGATGTGGAAACTGAGGCTAATGGAAGGACCCAAGTTGTTTAAACCCTTGTTAGCCTGGCACCACAGATGAGATCTTTGAATGCCCCACTGGGCGATGCCATCTCGGAGGTCTGGCTTTCTTTCTACTCCCGGCTCCAACTCCTCTTCCCCCACCCCCACCCCTATACCTTTGCTTCTTACTCCTCTGCCCACATCCTCACAAATGAGTAAATTCCCTGCACACAGATGTCCTTCCTCTCTCTGAATCACAGCTGGCTGTGGTACCCAATTCCTGCTCCGGCTTCAAGAGTTGGCCTGACTGAATTTAGGCCCAACAGGATGACTCACATGTAGGAAGGAAAACCCCAGTGTCAGACAAGGCAAATCAGCCACCAAGTGGCCACCAAGTCAGGTGAGGCTGCCCCTTGCAACAGCAGCCAGGACCCTTCCTGAGGACCAGAACAGTGGCCCCTGCTGGAAACCTGTTGCCAGTGGGCAGACACCTGGATTCCTGGCAGCACTCTCTAGGTGAGGGCAGCCTTTCAGCCAGCACAAAGTTGGGGAATGGCTGGGGGGGGACCCTCCTTGCTTCGGGGTTCCCTGCACTGCCAGCTACGAGGAGGCCACGATGCAGGCACCCCCTACTGCAGTGCCCCAGCAGGCCAATAAGCATGAGGAGCTCTGCAAGAGGAATCCTCCCATCCTCCTCTGGGCAGCCTTCAAGGCCCCCAGCACTGGTCACTTCTCCAACTGCAGTTGCCCTGGCTCTTCTAGATGCCAGTGCTTTGGGCATCTGAGCTGGCTTGGATGTGGGTGCCTCAGGCAGAGTACATGATCCATGTTCAGGTTCAGTGTGTGTCTCCCCATCCAGTGCTCGCAGTAGACTGAGGGCTCTAAAGCTCTACTCCTGGGGGTTGGGGTAGAGAATCTGATTGGCTCCTGGGTCAGGTGACTTCCCTGGGCAGGCCTAGAGGCCAAAGGGGCAGGGTACATGACCCTGCAGGGGTTCTGGCCTTGAGGGGTGTGGTCAGCCCTTTAGGGGAGCAGGAGTAGTAGCAGGAAATGGATGATGACCCCACACAGTGCGTACAGGGGAAGCAAGATGCCTAATAGATGTCGACAGACTTAAGGACTGGACCTTGTACTTCTGCTCTTCTCTTTCCCAGCATCCCAGGCACAGACTGACAGGAGCCTTTCCAGAACCCAGTTTGCTTTTCTCACTTGTTTACAAAGGTGGCCAAGAGGTGCCAGGAAGCCTGTCACTTAGCAGCTTGGTGAATTTGGGCAACTAATAACAGATTTCTGAGCATCCTCATCTGCAAAGTAGAGATGGTAAGAGTGGCTGTGTGCCATTGTGTTGGGGCAGTTACAGGAGCCGTTGGAGCGGAGGGCCTAGCTGAACGGCCAGGCATTCACACGGCTGGGACCCTTAGACGTGTCTCTTTTCATCACAGGAATTGGAAATTGGGATGGAGCGTCCCTGTGCAATTGACAGTGTTTCTATTATACTGCCCCATAAAATGGGTACATCTTATAATTAATGGCGCCCCAGATTTGGTGAAATATGGAATCATTACCAGTTGTGCTAATCTGGGGAAAACTACAATGTCTCTGAGTAAAAATGTCCCCATCTGCAACATAGACACAATGTTCCTCCTTCAGCCAGCCACTTTGAGGTCAAAACGAGACTGCGCTTGTAGACAGTTTGACACTGCCCATCCCTCACCTCCCTCCCTCCTGGATGGCACCAACTGGTGGACAAAGGTGGGCTTTGGGCAAACAGGGCCGTCCTGAGCTAGGAGCCTGTTTGTTTATCTGTGGAGGGGGAGGCCTCAGCACTGAGGGCCAAGCAAATATTTGAGGTTAGGGATTAACTCACTCAAAGTCCAGGCTGTCATGGCGGTGGGACAGCAACCGAGCAGTTTCTTCCCGGCCCACCCCAGTAAGTCCACTTCGTGGCAGGTTTGGTGAGGAGGATGGAGGAGGGATGAGCAGATGCGAAGGTTGAGTCCTCCAGCCAGGGTTCCAGAGGCTGCCTAGGGCTTGGGCGAATGGGAACTCAGGGCTCTGCCACCAGCCAGGCCAGGGCGCCGGCTGGCCTTCCTCAGGCCTGGGTGCCACAGTCCGACGGACCTTCTTCCCAGACTTTGAGGCAAGTGGAAGCCGTCTGAGGACTGCCAGGGCCCAGGGATGTTGTCAGGGCCAGCTTGGAGCCCAGGACTCTCCATTCTCCCCACCTGATCCCCACCTCTACACCTGGGGGTCTGATTTAAACAAAAGTCGGCAGCAGCCACCAAGGGAGTCAGTGAAGATGGAAAGTCAGGTCAGATGGGGGGGGGCGGTTTGCAGATGGGACAAGCAGGTTGATCCACCAGGCTTGGAGGCAGTGGAAGGCTCACTCCTCAGTTTCCTGTCGGCAGTGCTACTGATGGGGCTCTGTGGGGCACCCAATAGTTTGGGGCAGGGGATAAGGATCCAGGCCTGGAGCCACATGGGCCTGGGCTCAGATCCTAGTTCCGTCATGTCCTGATTGTGGGTTCTCAGTAAGCCACTTCCCCTCCCTAAGCTTCAATGTGGCCTCTATGAAATGGGGTGATGGCATCCATACCTCCCTCATGGGCATTGTGAGCTTTAACTGAGATAATAAGAGCTAATATTTCCTGAGCATCTGGTGTGTATAAGCCCTGTCTTAAGAGCATTCTGTGGATTAACTCATTTAATACTCACAATAACCCTATAGGGCAGACATGGAATTTTTCTAACCAGGAAACTGAGGCATGGAACAGTTAGGTATCTTACCCCGTGTTGCTGTCCTGGAGCTGGGATTTGCATCAAGTAGTCTGACTTGGTGGCTGGCCTTCTACACCATGCACAAATTGCTTGAAAAACACCATGAATGTCCAATAAATGTTAGTTCTGACTCTTAGGCTGGCTCTTAGATCAGTGAAGGCACCGCCCCCTGACCCGCACAAAGAACAGGGCCAAGGTAGGTACTTGCCATGGCCCTTTTGTACTGAGGCCCCTTGGATCTTCCCTAGGACTCTGTGCCCTTTCCACTTTTTCTCTTCACCCCTCAAACTCTGGGCAACTGCTGTGACCCTAGTCCTACCCGGGCAAGGACCCCAAGGTGCCAGTGACTGTCTGGCTACCGAACAGGGATCCCCCAGCCGCAGCCCTCACGTTCAGCTCCCATCTGGGGACCAGGCAGCAGGCAGAACAGGAGCTGGTGGGGCTGCTGGAAGCTCAGAAGTCCTCCTCAGACAGGTGTCAGCAACTCCAGAATGTGGCAGCTCGCAAGCCTCTCGCTATTGTTGACCATCTGGGGAACTTGCAGCACAGCAGCTCCTCCTGGTAAGGCCACTCTCCTCCTTCGCTGGGACCTGTGGGGCCTTGGGGCAGCCTTCTCGGGAGCCTGTGCAAGGCCCTCTACCTTGCAGCCTCTCTTCTGAGCCTCAGTGTGACATGAGAGGCACCGTGGGGAGGAACCGCCTGACAGTCCCCTGCTGGCCAGTTCTTGGCATCCAGCAGCTGCCCCCATCTGGGCAGGCGGGTAGCGGGGGTGGTGGTACCTGTGACAGCAGAGTACTGTGGTAAAAGCTTGGAGCCCCTGGAGGGCAAGTCCTGAAGCTCCTTCCTCCAGTCTGGGAGTGGGCTGCAGAGTCCTCGGGGCCTTTCTCCTCCCCCTACTCACTCCTTCAGCTGTGAAAGCCCCATGAGGCCACCACCCAAGCTGCTGCCACAGGGCAGCCTCCCTTCCAAGGCACGTGTACAGTGACTGCCCTGCCCCATCCCTCCCTGAGCTCCCCCTCCCCCCTCCCCCCCAACCAACTGGGTGTGCAGCAGGCCTGAGGGGGAATGAGCTGCTGGCATCTTCCTGAAGCTCCCCACCACACACTCATTCTGTTGCTGGCATTTGAGCCTCTTCTTGAGCTGCTTGTCTGCCTGGGGTGCCCACCGACTCCCACC
Source organism: Vulpes lagopus (assembly GCF_018345385.1). Taxonomy (NCBI): domain Eukaryota; kingdom Metazoa; phylum Chordata; class Mammalia; order Carnivora; family Canidae; genus Vulpes; species Vulpes lagopus. The sequence goes on along the minus strand of NC_054847.1, from coordinate 2,985,941 downwards.
CGTGATCCACTTGGCTCCTATGACCAGACTTGGGTCAGATGCCTTCCTTTCCTGGCCTTTGCACGCCCCTGACTTGGTCTCTCCACCTCAGCAGGGCCCAACAGACACCTCTCAGAACCCAAGAGACAGGTCTGCTGTCCTGCAGGTCTGCCCAGCAGTGGAGGGAGGTCAAGTAGAGGTGGGGAGGGAGGAGGGATGGTGTCAACAGAGGGTTGCACAGGGGTACTCTGAGAGTAATGAGACGGGGTGATGGTCCTGCTAATAACAACAGCATACCACCAACATGGGTCACTGGGTGCTGTTTGACACCATTATCTCATTCTTGTGTTTGGATGAACAAACAGGTTTAGAGAGGCAAAGGCCCTGGCTCAAGGTCCCATGGAGGTCAGGCTGGGTCCAAAGGGAAGGCTGTCTATCCAGCACGCGCACTCTGAGTGGCCAACTCTCCCATCCTTCAAGGCTGGCTATCCACTGTGTGTGGAGGAAGAGAGCAGATGAGCTGGGTTAAGTCCTGCAGGCCTGAGACAAGAACACCTCCGGGGGCTCACCACAGAGTGACCCCTCCCTCTAAGTGAGCTTCCCCTCTCTCCAAACCAGGCTCAGTGTTCTCTAGCAGCGAGAGCGCCCACCAAGTCCTGCGGATTCGCAAGCGTGCCAACTCCTTCCTAGAGGAGATCCGGGCAGGCAGCCTGGAGAGGGAGTGCATGGAGGAGATCTGTGACTTTGAGGAGGCTAAGGAGATTTTCCAAAATGTGGATGACACAGTAAGGCCATCCAGTGGCTGGGTGCAGGCTCAGGGGCCGGCTGGTGGCAGCAGGGGTCTGGAGGAACAAGCTGGTGCCCCAGTGCTGAGGCCCTCTTGGGAGTCTGGGGAGGCAATGGGCACCAACCCCTTCTCCATTCAGCCTGCTGTGTGTGGTGTGGGGGTGAGTGGAATGAAGAGGACACTGGCCCTATGGTCTTGGTCAGGCACATGTGACTGCAAGGAACAGAACTCTGCAATTTAAAAAAAAAAAAAAAAAAAAGAACTCTGCAATTAACTCCAGGAATAGAGAGTTTGGGGAATCCTTAGGCTGGGATTCCCAAAAACCCCACTGAAGAAGTTCAGCCTGCCGTCTGCCCACAACTGGCCACTACAGCCTCCCCTGTTCTCTGTGACCAAAATGCCCCTTCTCTGTTTCCAGCCATGCACCTGCAGATCGGGGTGTGTGTGGCCCAAGACTCCCTGATGTCTGTCTACATACACTCCCTCTGTGCCTCAGTTCAAATTCTCAAAGGGCAAAATGTGATTGCTCAGGGGATCAGAAGGAAGAGTCCAGGTCCTCTCTGACTCCTGGAGCCTGGTAGTAGCAGCCCTGAGGTGGAAGGGTGGATTGTGAAGGGAAGTGGCTCTGTGATACAAGGCTCAGAGCCACTGCATCCCCAGGGGCTTACTTGAGCAACTAAGGCCAGGAGTTGTGCTCCCACCTGGGGTTTCATGCTAAGCTGTCTGTGGGGAGGCCCTTCCTTCCCGCTTAGTGCTTCCAAGGCTAAGGGGGCAGCTCTGGTCTGCCCCTTCAGCTGCTACCTCCTTGCCTCAATCCCCACTGCCTCTTCCAACACACACCCCAAAACACTGTCTGCAGCCACAGTCTGAGCACCTTAGCTTAAGTCTCCTAGGCCCAGCTGGGCAGAGCCACTGCGACGGTGGCTTGATGCTGTGGGCATCCAGCCGTGGATCTCAGGTGTGGCGTCCCAGATCAGTAGCGGCAGTGGCGGGGACTTGGAGAGACAAGCAGATGTTCTGAACCAGCGATCAGCATCTGACCAACGAGGTCTCAACTCTGAGGACGCTGGCTTAGGGGAAGACCACATGCAGGAGAGGCCCAGGAAAGCCTAAAGGAGTGATGGGGGTTGCAAGGAGGCAGAGCTGCTGGGGCAGGGGGGGATTTGGGTTCCTTGGGCTTCCAGCTGTGTTTGGGGGTGGGGATGGAGGGGTGCATGGGTGCGCGTGGGGACAAGGGGTGCGGCCACCCTCCCGCGCCAGGGCCCTCTGGTCCAGGAGCCCTCCCCGTGCAGCCGCACCGGGCAGGCTCGGGAGCCCCCCAGGGCCCGGGCAGAGGAGCGCACGGCCCAGGCCCCGTCTCTGTCCCTCCGCAGCTGGCCTACTGGTCCAAGTACGTCGGTGAGTGGGTGAGTGCGCCCTAGACCCCAGCCCCCCGGGCCGCAGAGCCGCACAGTGACGCGCCCCCCCGTGCCGCAGACGGGGACCAGTGCGCGGCCCTGCCCCCGGGCCACGCGTGCCCTAGCGCCTGCTGCGGACGCGGCTCCTGCATCGACGGCATCGGCGCCTTCCACTGCGACTGCGGCCGCGGCTGGGAGGGCCGCTTCTGCCAGCGCGGTGAGAGGGCGGCGGGGCGGGCGGGCCGGGGATGGGGGGGCCGGGGGCGGGGGGGCCGGGGATGGGGGGCGCCGCGCCACCGCCCCCTGCTCCTCCTCCCTCCGCATCCACCCAGAGGTGAGCCACAGCAACTGCTCGCGGGACAACGGCGGCTGCTCGCACTACTGCCTGGAGGAGGAGGGCGGGCGCCGCTGCAGCTGCGCCCCGGGCTACAGGCTGGGGGACGACCACCTGCACTGCCGGCCCGCAGGTGAGCCCCACCCCGTCCCGGTGCCGCGACGCGCGCCGGGAGCTTCCCCGGGAGGGCGCTGGGGTGCAGTCAGCCCAACCAGAGAAGATTTGCAGGTTACTGGACTTGGGTGCCTGAGCATCACATACCCCTTTCAGTCCGGAGGGCGCCCCTGGGCCACTTCCCTGCTGGCCCGCCCCCCTCCAGGCGCCCCCGCTCACCTCGGGGACAGTCCTGGAGGAGCATGAGCCCATAGGTAGCTCCTCTCCCGAACTCGGAGCAGCTGTAGTGGGCCAGGCCTCCAGCCTCTTCCTCCATCTACCTCGATGGCCTTATGTTCTGAAGACACCTTGTCCCGCTTGGCATCCCAGTTCCCCGCTCACCTTTGGCTTCTCCCAGGACAGACAGGAACCAGAGACAGGAGAGTCTGCCTCCCTTTCTTTTTTCCTTCCTATATACATTTTAAATTTTATCGATATTGTGAGAATTTTACAGCTCTCATGATGAATTTCGGCAGGTTGCTCCTCAGTGTGGGGTTCTCTGTCACTCGCTGGACAGTGCCCTTGCTGGGCCCTTCTCAGGTGGGATATCACCGCCTGGGCACATTTCCTTAGTCATTTCTTTGATACTCTCCTTCCTGCTGTGTCTCTGTTCCGTCCTGGTTCTCCTGTCACTCAGATCTCTTTCCTCTGGGTTGCTCTTCTAGGTTTGTTATTGCTTCTGTTTTCCGCCCCTTTGACTTCGTGTTCTTCTTTCAGGGGCTCTTCCACAACGTTATATTCCAATTCTTTTACTGGGAAGAAATCTCTAACGTTTTATTCTGAATTAGAGATTCACAGGAACCTACAAGGAAATGCCTGTGCACCTGCTGGCCTGTGGGTTTTCCTGCGGGGCCATCGGGTGGCCCAGGTCACTGGCAGAACCCCTACACCCAGTTCCTCGGGTCTCTAGGCCACTTCCTAAGAAGAATCTTCCAGGCTCATGTTTGAGTGGGCCCCGCCTGCCTTCCAGGCCCCTGGCGTCTGCCCAGTCTGCAGATGGCTGTGTGACTCCCCCTGGTCAGCCTCGCACATTGCTCTTTCCTGTGGCTGCGGTCCCAGATCACAGCCTCTAATTCACCCTGTGCAGAGAATACACCTGTGGCCTTTTACAGGGCTGAGAGGAGAATCAAGCCACTGGGCACCTGGGACAGGGGTCTAGGGCTCTAGCAGTTTCCTTTCCAAACTCAGCATTCCTGTCTAGTCCTACCTACCCTGTGTCCTTCAGAAATACTGAGGCTTCTGGAGGGGTTCTCTAATAAAAGCAGTTTGCTGCTGGAATCCTCTATTACTGGCTAAGGTTTTTGTTTTCTCAGTCAGCCACATCAGTTACCATGTCCAGCTTCTGGATTTTTGTGGCTGTCATCTGTCTCTGTTCTCTACCACTAAGCACTTCCCCTTCTGATGGGTGCCCACCGCTCCTATTATCAAACCTAAACGGCGCATCATGCTGGAAGCCCTCCCGTCCCTCAGTTCTCTGTCCTGTGCTCTCTCTTGACAGAGGACCTCACAACTATGCACAGAGCTACTTTGGGGGCTCTCCAGGAATGCCCACCACTTCCTTCCCATAATTTCTTACATGTGTTAAGGGCTTGATGGCATCCCAGCATGAGACTTTACTTATGTTGGATTACTCTCAGCAGTCCTGGGTATACTGAACTCTGAGAAGGTTAACCACCTGTCCAAGAACACACAGAGAGGTAGTGATGCTGCTTGGCCTGGCTCTTACCATTAGGTGGCATGGTTTGTTGACTGACCAACTAACCAGAGAAGATTTGCAGGTTATTGGACTTGGGTGCCTGAGCATCACATACCCCTTTAACCCTACAGGTGGAGCAAGCTAGCCTGCAGGCAGGAAGTGGGCAAAGATGAGAGGGCAGTCTTGGGGAATAGTGCCTGGCAGGAACTCACTAGCTTCCCTCTATCTTCAGTGAAGTTCCCTTGTGGGAGGCCAGGGAAGCAAATGGAGAAGAAACGCAAGCACTTGAAACGTGACACAAACCAAACTGACCAAATAGATCCAAGGCTCGTCAATGGGAAGGTGACCAGAAGGGGAGAGAGCCCCTGGCAGGTGAGAGGAGAGGCAGCTGTTGAGCTGTTGGGTCAGGAATCACTGAGCCCCTACTGGGAATTCCTGGTCAGGATGCACAAATGGAGAGAAGGAATGCTGCTTTCACTTAGGGTGGGGGTGGGGGGTGGGGAGGGGCTGTGCCGGGAAAGCTGGAGGTCCCTGGTGGGAGTCATGACTGGGGCAGGGTGGGCGGAGAACAGGGGCATGGAGCAGATGTGCAGGAAGGCAATAGTTTTAACAAAGAGCTGGAAAGATCATGTGTTGCATGTGGCATTTTAGGCAGAGGCCTAATGGGAGAGATGTTTTGCTTAAGAAAAGTGGGGAGGGGAAGGTTGACCCTGAGGTACCTCTCCAGCCTCATCATGGACACTAACACTTATTTGATCCCAGGCAATGGGGGATACAGAAATCAATAAGCAGGGCAATCCCCTGGGGGGCTCATAGACCCTGGGAGGGTCAGGCCTCTAAACACAACCACTCAGTGGGACCTACAAGGATGGCCAGCAGGATAGGGGCTGATGCAACCCTGAGGGGGATACTCAACGTAGCCTTCAGGCTCCAAAGGCATCTTAGAGAATTTGATCCTGGCCTGAGCCCTAAGGGTGAGTAGAACACTCTGGGTGCTGCTAAGGGTGACTACAGCAACAGTATGAGCAGAGGCACAGATATGCCCTGCAACAGGCCAACTCTGTAAAACAAGCAGAAATAGAAAATGCCAGTGAAGGACCATCAGTCCATGCCTGTGTGACCAGGGAACCCAGGAAAATCCACCAATGCAGCTAGTGCCTCAGGCTTAAGGACCATACTGGGGACATGCTGAAAACCACGGGCCCTGACTTAGAGTATCAGGGGTACTGTTGTGATGTCACTGCCCACTCTCATTCCAGGTGGTCCTGCTGGACTCAAAGAAGAAGCTGGCCTGCGGGGCAGTGCTCATCCACACCTCCTGGGTGCTGACTGCGGCCCACTGCATGGAGGACTCTAAGAAGCTCATCGTCAGGCTTGGTGCGGGCTGGGGCCAGGCAGGAGGGGGCCACCAGAGGCCTCAGGGAGGGGTGGCACCAGACAGGCTAGCCCGGTTTTGGGTGCTTGAGCTCCATGGAAGGTGTCTGGGGTGAAGAGGCTTGTGTGTGCCCTCCAGCCACTCCTGTGGTAGAATTTTAGGCAGAATGACACCTGGTATTTGGCAGGTAGGGGATTCTCTTCAAATCTGGTGCCCAGGTGCTTACACACATATGTTTGCAAAGTCAGTGGGGGTGGCTCACACAGACACACTTGTGTCTTCACTCCCACTCCCATGGCACAGGCTGTGTGTGCAGAGCTCCAGCACCATTAGGTGCAGAGACCCACAGGGCATCTACATGGCCTGGTCTCAGAGCCAGGCTTCACGCAGACTGATGAGAACAGAGCTGGGCCACAGAGGCCCAAGCATCTTCCCTGCTTCCCCCAGCTGCTCCCTGCAGTGGTCCAGGGCCACAAGCCCAGCCCCACTCTGTCAGTTTCTGGCAGGGGCTCCCCACTGTTGACGCAGGAGAGAAGGAAAAGGTACATTGAAAATGACCAAATTCATATTCCTCCCAATTACCTCCAGCACAACCAAAGGCCATTTGCCTCCAGTGGCACTCAGTTTAGGATTTCCAACTCCCCCACCCCTCTTCTCTCACCCCTCCAGGAGCCACCAACCTTGCCGGAGACAGCCTTGCTGTCTCTTGTGTGTAATCCAGACCTTTCTTCCCTGGCAGAGCCTGTGTCCTGTTGGTCCTCTCTGGGTCTTGCTGCTCTTGCCCCATCCCCATCGTGGCTTGTCCCTACCTCACCCTCAGGCCAGCACCACTCACAGGAGAGTCGTATCTCTCTACTGTGGTTGCTCCATATTCCCTTTTGTGGCTCCAGTCTATGTCCCAGGCTTCCCTGCTGACTGCCCACTGCTGCTGGCTTGCCAGGCCTCACTGCTCCATCAGTGAGCGAGTCCTGAATTCCAGCATTTTGCCCCTTGAGGACTGACACCACAGCGGTTACGCTGGCAGGGATCTGAGGCACGGACTCGTGGCCCTCATGATTACGGTGCCTGGGATACACAACGACCACTCCTGGCTGCCCCCAACCACTCTGACTGCTCCTCTGCCCTGCAGGGGAGTACGACCTGCGGCGCTGGGAAAAGGGGGAGATGGATGTGGACATCAAAGAGGTCCTTATCCACCCCAACTACAGCAAAAGCACCACAGACAATGACATCGCACTGCTCCACCTGGCCCAGCCTGCCAGCTTTTCGGAGACCATCGTGCCCATCTGCCTCCCAGACAGTGGCCTTGCAGAGCGTGAGCTCACCCAGGTTGGCCAGGAGACCGTGGTGACTGGCTGGGGCTACCGCAGTGAGACTAAAAGAAACCGCACCTTTGTCCTCAACTTTATCAACATCCCTGTGGCCCCGCACAATGAGTGCATCCAGGCCATGTACAACATGATATCTGAGAACATGCTGTGTGCGGGCATCCTTGGGGACCCACGGGATGCCTGTGAGGGGGACAGTGGGGGGCCTATGGTTACGTCCTTCCGTGGCACCTGGTTCCTGGTGGGCCTGGTGAGCTGGGGCGAGGGCTGTGGGCGCCTCCACAATTATGGCATTTACACTAAAGTCAGCCGCTACCTTGACTGGATCCACAGCCACATTAGAGGCGAGGAGGCCTCCCTCGAGAACCAGGTACCCTAGCATCCCTCAGGCTTGTGTCTGAACCCCAGAGGCCACTCATGGAGGGGGGGCTGTATTGCTGAATGGCAATATTTGAAACATTAAAGAGGACATGTGACAAGCATACCAGCTACAGTTCTGTCTGTTGTTGCATCCCTTTTCTGGACTGTTCTGGAGGGAAGTAACATTTGTGGAGCATCTACTGCATGTCTCACATATTATGAACACAATCTTATCTAACACCCAAAGCAAGTCTGTGGGGTGGGAAAGAGTAGTAGGTCCAAGTCTGGTGGGATCTGAGGCTGATAGCATTTGGAGGGGGCTCTCTTTCTGAAAAAGAAAAAAAAAATTTGACCGTAAAACTGTGAGAGCTTCTCCCAAGGCCCTGGAAGGAGCCTGCACAAAACACAGATCTGGAAGCCAGAGCTTTACAGTAAACCCAACAAGATAGTGGTTTTGAACTCCTATTACAGAGGAGGAAACTGAAGTTCAGGAGGGTTTATGTGGTGGAATCAGGATTCAAATCTAGATCTGACTCCCAAACCCCTGTGCCCCTGGTCTGTTCTCCACTGGTCTTGGCGGGCAGCTGTGTTGAGCACCTGCTGGATGTGGAGTCCATTATCAGTCCAGTGGGGGAAGTAGCTAGAGACTCAGAAGGTACTGTTTCCGCTCAGAACGAACTCATAGTGTAGTTGGGGAAGCTGTTGAGGAACCATTTCACACGATCATGAACAGCAGTAAGCAAAAGATTCTATCTTGACCCAACCTTCTAGGCAAAACTGAATGAGACAGAGAAAGAAGTGAGGATGTACCAAATAAAAAGGGATAGAGGTGAGACAAGCCAAGACAATTACATACAAGTAATCTAACACTGTGTGGCCTTGGCCAAGTCATTATCTTCTCTGGGCATCAGTAAAATAAAGGGATTTTATTTTTAAAAACAGATACTTAAAGTCTCTGGAAATGGTCCTACAGGCAAACAAAACAAGAACAAAGATACATCTTTTAAACCAACACAAGAAAACTTGATCTGTCCAACAGAAAATAAGGAGAATAAAAATATCTAAGTAGCAGACATAAATACATTGTGTTCCTATATAATAACAATGAACATGTGCAAATCAAAATTAAAAATACCACTTCCAACCACCCTCAAGAAATTGAAGTACTGAGATTTAAATTAAACACACAACTATGCCTAGCCGATTTTTTACAAAGGTGCAAAAGCAATTCAGTGGAGGAAGGAGAGACTTTTCAACACGTGAAGTTGGTACAGTGGGGCATCCATCCACCAAAAAATTAAACCCAATCTAAGTCTTACACTTATACAAAAAGTAAATCAAAATGGACATAAACTCTAAAATGAGACAAGAAGAAAGTACAGTTAATGGAAACTATGGAATAAGATGGAAATAATGATAAATGTAACTAGGTTAAACTTACCAATTAAAAGAGAGAACTGACATGGGCCAGATGGACTTAACAGGTATATTCAGAACATTTCATCCTAAAGCAGCAGAATACACATTCTTTTTAAGTGCACATTGAACATTCTCCACAGTAGATCACATACTGGGTCACAAAACAGCCTTCAACAAATACAAAAAGACTTAGATCATACCATGCATATTTTTCAAACCAAAACATTATGAAACTTGAAGTCAGTCACAAGAAAAAATTTGGAAAGACCACAAATTAAAAGAACAAATTAAAGAACAAAGACCACAAATTAAAGAACATCCTACTAAAGAATGAATGGGTCAACCAGGAAATTAAAGAAGAAATTAAAAAATACATGGAAGCAGATAAAAATGAAAACATGACTGTCCAAAACCTTTGGGATACAGCAAGGGCAGTCCTAAGAGGGAAGAACATTGCAATACAGGCCTAACTCAAGAAGTAAGAAAAGTCTCAAATACACAACCTAATGTTACACTAAAAGAGTTAGAAAAGGAACAGCAAATAAAGCCTAAAGCCAGTAGAAGAAGGGAAATAATAGATTGGAGCTGAAATCATATACAAACAAAAAAACAGAACACATCAATAAAACTAAGAGTTGGTTTCTTGAAAAAATTAATAAAATTGATAAACCCCTAACCAGACTTATCAAAAAGAAAAGAGAAAGGACCCAAATAAATAAAATTACAAATAAAAGAGGACAGATCACAACCAACACCACAAAAATACAAACATATTTTTGTATGTACTAGAGAATATTATGAAAAATTATAGCCAACAAACTGAGCAACCTGGAAGAAATGGATAAATTCCTAGAAACCTACAAACTACCAAATCTGAAACAGGAATAAGGCCATAACCAACAAAGAAATTGAATCAGTAATCAAAATTTCACAACAAAAAGTTTAGGCCCAGATGGCTTCCCAGGAGAATTCTATCAGACCTTTAAAGAGTTAATATTTGGGAATCCTGGATGACTTAGCACTTGACTGTTTGCCTTGAGCTCAGCTCAGGGCTTGGTCCCAGATCCCTAGAATAGAGTCCCACATCAGGCTCCCTGCATGGAGCCTACTTCTCCCTCTGCCTGTGTCTCTGCCTGTCTCTTATGAATAAATAAATAAAATCTTTTTTAAAAATAAAGAGTTAATACTTGTTCTTCATGAACTGTTCCAAAAAACAGAAATGGAAGGAAAATTTCCAAACTCCTTCTACAAGTCCAGCATTACCTTGACTCCAAAAACAGACAAAGGCCTCACTGAAAAGAATTATAGGCTAAACTTCCTGATGAGCATGGATGCAAAAATTCTCAAAAAAATACTAGCAAATTGAATCCAACAGTACGTTAAAAGAATTATTCACCATGATCAAGTGGGATTTATTCCTGGCTGCAGGGGTGGTTCAATATTCACAAATCAATCAATGTGATGCACCACATTAATTAAAGACAGGACAAATACCATATGATCCTCTCAATAGATGCAGAAGCATATTCTACAAAATGCAGTAGCCATTCTTGACAAAAACCCTCAACATAGTGGGGTAGATGGAACATACCTCAACATCATACAGGCCATATACAAAAGGCCCATAACTAATATCATCCTCAATGGGGAAACAGTGAGAGCTGCTCTCACCATAACTTTTTTTTTAGATTTTATATATTTACTCATGACAGAGAGAAGCAGAGACACAGGCAGACGGAGAAACAGGCTCCACACAGGAAGCCTGATGCAGGACTTGATCCCAGGACTCTGAGATCATGCCCCAAGCCAAAGGCAGACACCCAACCGCTGAGCCACCCAGGCGTCCCTCACCATAACTTTTTTACATAGTACTGGAAGTAGTAGCCTCAGCAATCAGACAACAAAAAGAAATGAAAGGCATCCAAATCAGCAAGAAGGAAGTCAAACTTTCACTATTTACAGAAAAGTTACTCCATGTAGAAAACCCAACAAACTCCAAAAAAAAAAAAAAAAAAGAAAACCCAACAAACTCCACCAAAAAATTGCTAGAACTAATATATGAATTCAGCAAAGTCACAGGATATAAAATCAATGTACAGAAATCTATACATTGTTGCATTTGTATTCACCAATAATGAAGCAGCAAAAAGAGAAATCAAGGAGTGGGTCCCATTTACCATTGTACCAAGAACTAGAAGATACGTGGGAATAAACCTAACCAAAGATAAAAGATTTGAACTCTGAAAACTAGAGAACACTTATGAAAGAAATTGAAGAGGACACAAAGAAATGGAAAAGCACATGGATTGGAAAAACAAACTTTACTAAAATGTCTATACTACCCAAAGCAATCTACGTATTCAATGCAATCCCTATCAAAATACTACCAGCACTTTTCACAGAGCTAGAACAAATAATCCTAAAGCTTGTATAGAACCAAAAAGACCCCGAATAACCAAAGCAATCCTGAAAAAGAAAAGAATAGCTGAAGGCATCACAATCCCAGACTTAAAGCTATATTACAAAGCTGTAGTTGTCAAGACAGTGTGGTACTGGCACAAAAACAGACACACAGATCAATGGAACAGAATAGAGAACCCAGAAATGGACCCTCAACTCTATGGTCAACTAATCTTTGACAAAGCAGGAAAGAATATTCAATAGAAAAAAGACAGTCTCTTCAACAAATGGTGTTGGGAAAGCAGGAGAGCAACATGTAAAAGAATGAAACTGGACCACTTTTTTATACCATACACAAAAATAAATTCAAAATGAATGAAGGACCTAAATATGAGATAGGAAGCCATCAAAGAAGAACACAGGCAACAACTCTTTGACCTCAGCATAGCAACTTCTTACTAGACATGTTGTCAGACACAAAAGAAACAAAAGCAAAAATGAACTATTGGGACTCCATCAAGATAAAAAGCTTCTGCACAGCAAAAAGAAACAATCAACAAAAACTAAAAGGAAGCGTACAGAATGGGAAAAGATATTTGCAAATGACATATCTGATAAAGGGTTAGTATCCAAAATCTATAAAGAATTTATCAAATTCAACGCTCAAAAAACAAATAATCCAGTTTAAAAATTGGCAGAAGACATGTATGGACATTTTTCCAAAGAAGACATACAAGTGTCAACAGAGGCATGAAAAGATGCTCATCATCACTTATCATCAGAGCAATACAAATCAAAGCCACAATGCGATACCACCTTACACCTGTGAAGGCTAAAATTAATGGCTAAAATTAATAATACAGGAAACAATAGATGTTGGCAAGGACATAGAGAAAGAGGAACTCACTTACACTGTTGGTAGGAATGCAAACTGGTGCAGCCACTCTGGAAAACAGTGTGGAGGTTCCTCAAAGAGTTAAAAATAGAACTACCCTGAGATCCAGCAATTGCAGTACTAGCTATTTACCCAAAGGATACAAGACTACAGATTTGAAGGAATATATGCACTCTCATGTAGCATGAGGGGTACATGCAGCATTACCAACAATAACCAAACTACGGAAAGAGCACAAATGTCCATCAAGTGGCGATGAATGAGAAAAAACATGTGTATGTATGTATACACACACACACACACACATTATAATATATATAATGGAGGATTACTCAGCCACTAAAAAGAATGAAATCTTGCCACTTGCAATGGCATGAATGGGGCTAGAGTGTATTATGCTAAGTGAAGTAAGTAAGTCAGAGAAAGACAAATACCATATGATTCAGTCACATGCAGAATTTAAGAAACAAAGCAGATGAATATATGGGAAGGAAGAGAGAGAGAGAGAGAGAGAGAGAACGAAATCATAGAAGATCCTTGAAGACAGAGAACAAACTAAGGGTTGATGGAGTAAGGTGGGTGGAGGACAGGCTAAATGGGTGGTGGGTGTTAAGAATATCAAAACAGTACAAATATGGCATAAAAACAGATCAACATAACAGAGAGCCCAGAAATAAACCCATGCATACATGATCAATAATTTACAAAGAGGTCAGAATATACAGTAGAAAAAAGGACCATCTTTTCAATAAATAGTATTGGGAAAACTGGAGAGCCTCATGCACAAGAATGAAACTGGACCACTATCTTACACCATACACAGATATTCACAATGGGGTAGAGACCCATTGCCATTTGTGCAACATGAATGGACTCTGGGATCACTGAGCTAATTAAGTCAGACAAAGAAAGACAAATACTATAGTGTCTCAGTTATACGTGGAATCTAACTAACTAACTAACTAACCAATCAATCAACTTCATAGATACAGATGCCAGATTGGTGGTTGCCAGAGGAGGGGATTTGGGGGTGGGAAAAATGGGTGAAAGGGGTCAAAAGGCATAAACTTCCAGCTATAAAATAAGTCTTGAGGATGTAATGTGCAACATAGTGACTATAGTTGATAACACTGTAGTGTATATTTGAAGGCTGCTAAGAAAGTAGGTCTTGATGTTCTCATAGAAAACAAAATTTGTAACTAAGTGTGGTGATGGATGTTAACTAGACTTATTGTGGTGATCATTTTACAATATACACAAATACTAAACCATTATTCTGTACTTGAAACTAATATAATGTTAAATGTCAATTATATCTCAATAAAAAATTAAATAGAAAGGAGAGTGAATTAGGAACTGTTTTGCTATAAATGAAATAGATACATTTCTTAAAACACAAGGAGAAAATTGAAGTGGTGCTGAAAGCCATCCCTTCTCCTCTTCCAAAGCCTCAGTCACATGTTGTTTTGTGTCTGTGAATTCCATCAAACTTTTAAAGAACAGTCGCTTCTTAAACAAGCTTATGCTTCAAAATGAACAAAAAACCAAAACAGCAACAGCTGCCCAGCTTATTTTATATGTAGTGCCATAGATATCTCCCTGTTGGTGCCTAAGCCTTGCTGCCTGACCCTGAACCTCCATTTCCTCATCTAAGAACTTGGGTTCATATATACTATATCCCTCGCAGTTGTAAGGATCAAACAAAATAAAAATCTGCAGGGTGCCTGGAGGTAAAGCTCTCAGTAAGCTTCTCCCTCCCTTTTTTTCCTTACTCCTTCATGCAAAGTCTAGGAGTGCGGGTCACAGTAACTAAAACTTCTTCAGAGATGGGAGAGATATGCACAAGCGGAGTTGTCTATGAAAGTAGGAGTTTAATTCTCCAGTGGAAGCTGGCCATGTGCAGAGAATCCTGCTCTGGGGCTGCTGGGGTGAGGGGTTGGGGTTTCTGCCTCCTAAGGAGCTCTCCACTCAGCTGAACCAGGGGGGCAGAGCAGGAGGGAAAGGACAGATGGCAAAGTGCTAGCTATACTGAGGCTAAAGAGGCACAGGGAGAGCTGGCGGGAGGTGGCAGGGTGGTGGGGCTGAAAAACTTATGGGCACAGGTCCAGGAATGGGTGGGCCAAGTCCCAAGAGGGGCCCAGGAGAGGATGAGCAAGAAGAGCCCCAGGGAAGAGATGGCTAACCAGCCCCACTTGTCTCAGGGTAGACTGCAGGCTGAGGGCAGGGATGAGAATAGCAGTACCTACCGATCACCCTCACTTAGCTAACCACATGATGGCAGTTGTCTCATAGCAACTAAAAAGGAGTACTGCTGATTCTCTTCATATTGATGAGGAGGAAGGGGGCTCAGAGGGACTCTATAAGTTGTCCATAATGGGGGAGTTGGGTGGAATTTGTGGTAGGCTTCAAAGCTCCTGTTCTGTCCTCTGTGACATGGAGCCAGGTCGCAGGTGAGGGGGAGGAGTCATGTATGGTTAAGTAATGGCAGGAAGACCTGGGCTCTATCAATATTTGGGATAAGTCAACCATTAGCCAGTTTTAGCCTTGCCCCTTGGTGGGCTCCACTGGCAGTTTCTGGGTTAAGCCTGGCCAGCTTTAGCTCTTCTGGGGACTCCTTGGGGCTTGGCCAGGAATGGATATGGAAGGGCAAGTAGGGGGCAATGTCTGCCCTCTCTGTTCAGGATATTTCTCCATGGCAGGTGGTTCCTCACCTGTTCCCACCCAGAGGGTGACAGTTCTGTCAAAGGGGACAAATGAGCAGCAGCTTAGGTCACTGAAACAGCTGAAAAAATGAGTTTTAAGAGGATCTGTCAAGAAAGAAACAAAGGCATTGAAACTAGTCATCATGAGGGCATTTGGCTGGCTTAGTAGAGCATATGACTCTTGATCTTGGGGTTGTAAGTTTGAGCCCCATGTTGGGTGTATAGATTACCTAAAAATATAAATCTTAATAAAAAAGAATGTAGTCATCATGGGAGAGGCAGAATTCTGATGGACTTTATTGCACTTATTTATTTTGTGGTTTAGTATTATTTTTAAGTTCTATATGGGGGGACGAGGAATCCATCATAATCTTTCTAGTTCCCAGAAATTCTCAAATCAGACTCTGTTCTCTTGGACCTGTGCATGAGTTATTAATCCTCATGGTATCAGAGTTTTCAATGTTCACATGATTTGTCTTTGCATATTCCATTTCTTTGTAGAAAATCTCCACCTTTCCACCCATATGGCCCACTGTTTTCTCTATCTTCTTTACTATATTGTGAGTCTATTTGTGGGTCTACTACATATGTTGACTCTTTTCTTCTTGATTATTGGTTAATTTTTTGCTTCATTACCTGTCTCATAATTTTTACAGAATGCTGAAAATTATTTAAAAAGGAATCATAGCAACTGAAGATTGTATTTTTTTCCTATCAGAAAATGCTTCTCCCTTCTGGTTCAATCAAGAACTAAGCTGGTGGGGATCCCTGGATGGCTCAGCGGTTTAGTGCCTGCCATCAGCCCAAGGCGTGATCCTGGAGTCCTAGGATTGAGTCCCACGTCAGGCTCCCTGTATGGAGCCTGCTTCTCCCTCTGCCTGTGTCTCTGCCCTCTCTCTCTCTCTCTCTCTCTCTCTCTCTTCTTTCTCTCTCTCTCTCTGTCTCTCATGAATAAATAAATAAAATCTTTAAAAAAAAAAAAAAAGAACTAAGCTGGTATCAGCTGGTCTTTCACCAGACATTACAGGCCAGAAAGGAGTGGCATTATATGTTCAAAGTGCTCAAAGAAAAAAAAAATTACAACCAAGAATACTCTATCTAGCAAGGCTATCTTTCAGAATAGAAAGAGAAATAAAAAAGGTGGAGGGAGGGGGAAGAAGGAGGGATAAAGTGCTTCCCTGACAAAGAAAAGTTGGAGTTCATCAACACTAAGTTAGCCTTACAAGATATGTTAAAGGGAATTCTTTAATGGAAAGAGAAGGCCATGAGTAGAAGTGAAAAAAAAAAAAAAAAGGAAAAACTTTCACGATGAACAAAATGGCAATAATTACTATAAATGTAGATGCTCAAATCAGATTAAATGCTCAAATCAAAAGACATAGGGTGAGACGCCTGGGTAGCTCAGCAGTTGAGCCTCTGCCTTCAGCTCAGGGTGTGATCCTGGAGTTCTGGGATCGAGTCCTGCATCAGGCTTCCTACAGGGAGCCTGCTTCTCCCTCTTCCTATGTCTCTGTCTCTCTCTGTGTCTCTTATGAATAAATAAATAAAATCTTAAAAAAAAAGACATAGGTAACTGAATGGCTAAAACAAACAAACAAAATCCATCTATCACTGCCTATAGGAGACTCACTTCAGACCTAAATGATACAGATTGAAAAATGAAAAAATAGAAAAAATATATACCATGCAAATAAAAAAAGCTGGGATAGCAATACTTATATCAGACGAAATAGACTTTAAAATAAAGACTATAGCAAGAGACAAAGAAGGGCACTACATAATGATAAAAGGGTCAATCCAACAAAAGAATATAACAATTGTAAATGTCTATACACCATAAGACCACATATACAACATAAGAGCACCTAAATACATGAAGCAAATATTAACAGACATAAAGGAAGAAATCAACAGTAATACAATAATAGTAGGGGACATTTACATAATGGATAGATCATTCAGACAGAAAATCAACAAGGAAACAGTGGTTTTGAATAATACATTACACTAGATAAACCTGATATATAGATATATATGGAACATTCCACTGAAAACAAATAGAATATTTGGAGCATTCCAAATACTTCAAGGATATATGGAGCATTCTCCAGGATTGATCACATTAGGCCACAAACACAAATCTCAATGAATTTAAGAAGATTTAAATCATATCAAGCATCTTTTCTAACCACAACTGTATGAAACTAGAAATCAGTTGCAAAAAAAAAAAATCTGGAAAGCACTAAAAACCATGGAGGCTAAACAACATGCTACTAAATGATGAATGTGTCAACTAAGAAATCAAAGAGGAAACCAACAAATACATGGAGGCAAATGAAAATAAAACCACAATGGTCCAATATCTTTGGGACACAGCAAAGATTCTGAGAGGGAAATTTATAGCATTACAGGTCTACCTCAAGAAACAAGAAAAAGAAAAAAAAAAAAAAGAAAAGAAAAGAAACAAGAAAAATCTCAAATAAACACCTAAAGATGCTAGGAAAAGAAGAACAAAGCTCAGAGCTATCAGAAGGAAGGGAACAATAAAGATCAGAGCAGAAATAATGAAATAAAAATTAAAAACACATTTGTATACATAATTTTATAAAATTTTATAATTTACAAATTATAATTATACTTTTTATATATGTAATATATACTATAATTATAATTTTATAATTAAAAAATTAAAAACAACATACTTAATGGTGAATAACTAAAATCTTATTATCTAAGATCAGGAACAAGACACTTATTCAACATAGTACTGGCAGCCTTGGCTGCAGCAATCAGACCAAGATTAATAATAATAAATAAAACTCATTCATCCACATTGGTAAAGGAGTAAAACAGTCACTATTTGCAGATGATCTGAAACTATCTATTGAAAACCCTAAAAACTCCACCAAAAATCTATTAGAACTGATAAATGAATTCAGTAAAGTTACAGGACATGAAATTAATATACAGAAATCTGTTCCATTTCTGTACACTAATAATGAGGTAGTAGAAAGAGAAATTAAGACAACAGTCCCATTTAAAATGACACCACTCTCTCCTTCAGCCATTAAAGATGCCGAAAGGAAAGAAGGCTAAGAAGGTGATCCCGGCTCCTACTGTTATGAAGAAGCAGGAGGCTAAGAACGTGGTCAGTCTCCTGTTCAAGAAAAGACCCAAGAATTTTGGCATTGGATAAGACATTCAGCCCAAAAGGGACCTCAATTGCTTTGTCAAATGTCCCTGCTATGTCTGGCTGCAGCAGCAAAGGGCTATTTTCTATAAACATCTAAAAGTGCCTCACCTAGATGTTGGACTGCCAAACAGCTACTCAAATGCTTAAGCTTGTCTACAAATACAGACAAGAGACAAAGCAAAAGAAGAAATAGAGATTGTTGGTTCAGGCTGAGAAGAAAGCTGCTGGCAAAGGGGATATACTCGCTAAGAGGCTACCTGTCCTTCAAGGTAGAATTAATATTGTCATCATTGGGATGCCTGGGTGGCTCAGCGGTTGAGCCTCTGCCTTCGGCTCAGGGCGTGATCCTGGTCCTGGGATTGAGTCCCATATTAGGCTCCCTGCGAGGAGCCTGCTTCTCCCTCTGCCTGTCTCTACCTCTCTCTGTGTGTCTCTCATGAATAAATAAATAAAATTGAAAAGAACATATTGTCATCGCCTTGGTGGAAAACAAGAAAGCTCAGCTGGTAGTGTTTGCACATGATATGAATCCCATTAAGCTGGTTGTCTTCCTGCCTGCACTGTGTTATAAGAGGGGGGTTCCCTACTGCATTATCAAGGGGACAGGCTGGGGTGTCTGGTCCACAAGAAGACCTTTAACACTGTTGTGTTCACAGAGGTTAACTTGGAAAACAAAGGAGCTCTGGCTAAGCTGGTAGAAACTATCAAGACCAATTACAATGGCAGATATAATGAGAAAAACTGCCACTGGGGAAGCAATGTCCTAGGTCTAAAATCGGTAGCTCACATTGCCAAATTGGAAAAGGCAAAGGCTAAAGAACTGGCCACCAAACCAGACTGAGTGGATGCTGTTGAATTTTCTGTACATATAAGTAATACAAAGTTCTCTTTAAAAAAATAAAAAATAAATAAAATTATACCACCCCCCAAGAATAAATTAAAACAAGGAGTTAAAAGATGTATACTCTGAAACTTATAAGATATTGGTGATACTAAAGATGACCAGAACAAATAGAAAGGTATGTCATGGCCATGGATTAGAAGAATTAGTATAGTTAAAATGTCCCTACTACCCAAAGCAATCTATAGATTCAATGCAATTCCTATCAATACAAATAGCATTTTTCACAGAACTAGAGCAAACAATCATAAAATTTGTATAGAGAGTATTATGCTAAGCAAAATAAGTCAATTAAAGAAAGACAAATATCATATGATTCAGTCATATGTGGAAATTAAGAAACAAAACAAATAGGAAGGGAAAACAGAGAGGCAAATAAAGAAGCCGATTCTTAACTATAAAGGACAAACTTATGGTTACTAAAGGGGAGGGGGTGGGGAGAATGGGTTATATAGGTGATGAGGATTAAGGAGAGCACTTGTGATGAGCACCAAGTGTTGTATGGAAGTGAAGAATCACTATATTGTACACTTGAAACTGATGTTACTCTAAACTAACTGGAATTGAAGTAAAAACTTTTTTTTTTCAGTAGGCTACACACCCAGCATGGAGCCCAATGTGGGGCTTGAACTCACTTTAACTCATGACCCTGAGATCAAGACCTAAGCTGAGATTGAGTCCGACACTTAACACACTGAGCCACCCAGGTGCCCTTTAAGTAAAAATTTTAAAAAATATTTTTTAAATTAAAAATTTGTATGGATCCACAAAAGACCTGAATAGCTAAAGCAATCTTCAGAAAGTAGAACAAAGCTGGAGTTATCACAATCTCAGATTTCATGATATACTACAAAGCAATAGAATCGAAACAGTATGATACTAGCACAAAAATAGACACCATAGACCAAGAGTACAGGAGATCACCAAAATACCCATACTTATATGATCAATTAATCTACAACAAAGGAGGCAAGACATGGGGAAAAGACAGTCTTTTCAATAAATGCCGTTGGAGAAACTAGACACTTAATGCAAAAGAATAAACCTGGGGCACCTGGGTAGCTCAGTCAACTGATCTTGATCTCAGCTCAGGTCTTGATCTCAGGGTCATGAGTTAAAGCCTCACACTGGGTTCCATACTGGACATGGAGTCTACTTAAAAATATATATTTTTTTATTTTTATTATTTTTAAAATATTTTATTTATTTATTCATGATATACAGAGAGAGAGAGAGAGAGGCAGAGACACAGGCAGAGGGAGAAGCAGGCTCCAAGCAGGGAGCCTGACGTGGGACTTGATCCCGGGTCTCCAGGATCGCGCCCTGGGCCAAAGGCAGGCACCAAACCGCTGAGCCACCCAGGCTCACCCAGAAAATAATTTTTTTAATTAAAGAAAAAAGAATGAACCTAGATCACTATCTTACACCATATACAAAATTTAATCATAGTGGATTAAAGACTTTAATATAAGACCTTAAACCACAAAACTCCTAGAAGAAAACATAGGTAATAATAAACCCCTTGGCATTGATCTTAGTGCTGTTTTTTTCAATCTGACTGTAAAGGCAAAGAAAACAAAAGCAAAATTAAACAAATGAAACTACACTGAACTAAGAAGCTTCTGCACACTGAGGAAAACTATCAACGAAATGAAGAGGCAATCCACTGAATAGGAGAAGATATATTCAAATCATACATTTGATAAATGGCTGATATCTAAAATACATAAAGAACTCAGATATCTCAATGCCAAAAAATGATCTGATTAAAAAATGGGTGGAGAATCTGAATAGAAATTTTTCAAGCCATACAGACATATGACATATGAAATTTTTCAAGCCATCCAATAGACATATGAAAAGATGGGTGTTCAACATCACTAATTATTAGGGAAATAAAAATAAAAACCACAATGAGATGTATCACACCTGTCAGAATGGCCATCATCAAAAAGACAAGCAATAACAAGGGTTGGCAAGGATGTGGACAAAAAAGGAACCCTGGTTTACTATTGGTGGGAATGTAAACTGGTACAGCCACTATGGGAAACAGCATAATTTTCCTCCAAAATTTAAAATAGAATTACCATATAATCTAGGAATTCCACTACTGGGTATCTTACTGAAGAAAATGAAAACACTAATTTAAAAAGGTATCTGCACCCCTATGTTCACTGCAGCATTATTTACAATGGCCAAGATATGGAAACCTAAGTGTCCATGGATGAAGATGATATGGCAAATACACACAATAGAATACTACTCAGCCATAAAAAAGAATGAAGTCTTACTATGTGCAAGAACACAAATGGACCTAGAGGGTATTATTCTAAGTGAAATAAGTCAGAGAAAGACAAATACCACATGATTTATGTAGATTTATGATCCTACCTATGTAGGATCAAACAAACAAAACAAAATAAAACCCAGATTCATAAATATAGAAAACAGACTGCAAGCGGGGAAGGGAATTTATGGAAGTATGAAGTGGACAAAGAGGATCAAGAATTGAAAACTTCCTGTTATAAAATAAATAAGTCATGAGAATATAATGTACAACATGAGAATATAGTCAATAATACTGTATTAACTTTGTATGGTGACAGATGGTAACTAGACTTTGGAGGTAATTCTGTAGTGTATGCAAATATCAAATCACTATGTTGTATACCTGAACACAATATAATGTGCCCATCCTATCTCAATAATAAAAAAAATAACTATACTGGGATGAAGTTTGACCTCAGTTATAGTTAGAAACAGACCCTATCTGATTTATATAATGTCAAGACACTCTCACTTTTGGACTGAAAGCCTGACAGGTCGACTTTGTCTGTTCCAAAGATGCAGAAAGTTGTTCTGCCTTTTGGCAGTTTTAAACTCTGCTCTTCAGTTTCCTACCTTAGGCTGCTTCCAAACTTGTCAGATATTTTATGAAAGAGATTGGCAGTTTGTTTGAGCTAAGCCCTTTTTCTGGATAGGACTTTGTTTCCCAGATATCTAAGACTAAGGGAGATTAGATTCTATCATTTAAAAACACTTCAGTCTCCTGTGAAGCCTTCAGATGCATTAAATAAGCAAATTAATGGGGGGGGGGACATAAAATAGCTGCCACATTTAAAAATGTTAAATAGGAGAGAAGGAAGATAGTGGTGGAGTACGAGGACTCCAGGCACACTTCACCCCTGAACACAACTAGAGAGCTGTCAAATCATCCTAAATATCCTAGGAATCAACCCAAAGACAGGCAGAACAAACTCCACAACTAAAGGGAGAGAAGAGAAGTGCCTGGCTGGTTAGTCAGGTAAGCATTTGCCTTAGGCTTAGGTCATGATCCCAGGGTGCTTGAATCCAGCCCCATATTGAGTGCGCTGCTCAGCAGAAAGTCTGCTTCTCCCTTTCCCTCTGCCCCCTACTTCTTGTACCCCTTATGCTCTCTATGAAAGAAAGAAAGAGAAAGAAAGAAAGAAAAGAAAAGAAAAGAAAAGAAAAGAAAAGAAAAGAAAAGAAAAGCAAGCAGCCACACTGAAGAAGGTGCAGGGCAGCCTGGCTGGCTCAGTGGTTTAGCACCGCCTTCGGTCCAGTCCCACGGACCGATCCTTCGGATCAAGTCCCATGTCTGGCTCCCTGTATGGAGCCTGCTTCTCTCCTCTGCCTGTATCTCTGCCTCTCTCTCTCTCTCTCTCTCTCTCTCTGTGTGTCCCTCATGAATAAAATAAATGGCCACCAAACCAGACTGAGTGGATGCTGTTGAATTTTCTGTACATATAAGTAATACAAAGTTCTCTTTAAAAAAATAAAAAATAAATAAAATTATACCACCCCCCAAGAATAAATTAAAACAAGGAGTTAAAAGATGTATACTCTGAAACTTATAAGATATTGGTGATACTAAAGATGACCAGAACAAATAGAAAGGTATGTCATGGCCATGGATTAGAAGAATTAGTATAGTTAAAATGTCCCTACTACCCAAAGCAATCTATAGATTCAATGCAATTCCTATCAATACAAATAGCATTTTTCACAGAACTAGAGCAAACAATCATAAAATTTGTATAGAGAGTATTATGCTAAGCAAAATAAGTCAATTAAAGAAAGACAAATATCATATGATTCAGTCATATGTGGAAATTAAGAAACAAAACAAATAGGAAGGGAAAACAGAGAGGCAAATAAAGAAGCCGATTCTTAACTATAAAGGACAAACTTATGGTTACTAAAGGGGAGGGGGTGGGGAGAATGGGTTATATAGGTGATGAGGATTAAGGAGAGCACTTGTGATGAGCACCAAGTGTTGTATGGAAGTGAAGAATCACTATATTGTACACTTGAAACTGATGTTACTCTAAACTAACTGGAATTGAAGTAAAAACTTTTTTTTTTCAGTAGGCTACACACCCAGCATGGAGCCCAATGTGGGGCTTGAACTCACTTTAACTCATGACCCTGAGATCAAGACCTAAGCTGAGATTGAGTCCTGACACTTAACACACTGAGCCACCCAGGTGCCCTTTAAGTAAAAATTTTAAAAAATATTTTTTAAATTAAAAATTTGTATGGATCCACAAAAGACCTGAATAGCTAAAGCAATCTTCAGAAAGTAGAACAAAGCTGGAGTTATCACAATCTCAGATTTCATGATATACTACAAAGCAATAGAATCGAAACAGTATGATACTAGCACAAAAATAGACACCATAGACCAAGAGTACAGGAGATCACCAAAATACCCATACTTATATGATCAATTAATCTACAACAAAGGAGGCAAGACATGGGGAAAAGACAGTCTTTTCAATAAATGCCGTTGGAGAAACTAGACACTTAATGCAAAAGAATAAACCTGGGGCACCTGGGTAGCTCAGTCAACTGATCTTGATCTCAGCTCAGGTCTTGATCTCAGGGTCATGAGTTAAAGCCTCACACTGGGTTCCATACTGGACATGGAGTCTACTTAAAAATATATATTTTTTTATTTTTATTATTTTTAAAATATTTTATTTATTTATTCATGATATACAGAGAGAGAGAGAGAGAGGCAGAGACACAGGCAGAGGGAGAAGCAGGCTCCAAGCAGGGAGCCTGACGTGGGACTTGATCCCGGGTCTCCAGGATCGCGCCCTGGGCCAAAGGCAGGCACCAAACCGCTGAGCCACCCAGGCTCACCCAGAAAATAATTTTTTTAATTAAAGAAAAAAGAATGAACCTAGATCACTATCTTACACCATATACAAAATTTAATCATAGTGGATTAAAGACTTTAATATAAGACCTTAAACCACAAAACTCCTAGAAGAAAACATAGGTAATAATAAACCCCTTGGCATTGATCTTAGTGCTGTTTTTTTCAATCTGACTGTAAAGGCAAAGAAAACAAAAGCAAAATTAAACAAATGAAACTACACTGAACTAAGAAGCTTCTGCACACTGAGGAAAACTATCAACGAAATGAAGAGGCAATCCACTGAATAGGAGAAGATATATTCAAATCATACATTTGATAAATGGCTGATATCTAAAATACATAAAGAACTCAGATATCTCAATGCCAAAAAATGATCTGATTAAAAAATGGGTGGAGAATCTGAATAGAAATTTTTCAAGCCATACAGACATATGACATATGAAATTTTTCAAGCCATCCAATAGACATATGAAAAGATGGGTGTTCAACATCACTAATTATTAGGGAAATAAAAATAAAAACCACAATGAGATGTATCACACCTGTCAGAATGGCCATCATCAAAAAGACAAGCAATAACAAGGGTTGGCAAGGATGTGGACAAAAAAGGAACCCTGGTTTACTATTGGTGGGAATGTAAACTGGTACAGCCACTATGGGAAACAGCATAATTTTCCTCCAAAATTTAAAATAGAATTACCATATAATCTAGGAATTCCACTACTGGGTATCTTACTGAAGAAAATGAAAACACTAATTTAAAAAGGTATCTGCACCCCTATGTTCACTGCAGCATTATTTACAATGGCCAAGATATGGAAACCTAAGTGTCCATGGATGAAGATGATATGGCAAATATACACAATATAATACTACTCAGCCATAAAAAAGAATGAAGTCTTACTATGTGCAAGAACACAAATGGACCTAGAGGGTATTATTCTAAGTGAAATAAGTCAGAGAAAGACAAATACCACATGATTTATGTAGATTTATGATCCTACCTATGTAGGATCAAACAAACAAAACAAAATAAAACCCAGATTCATAAATATAGAAAACAGGCTGCAAGCGGGGAAGGAATTTATGGAAGTATGAAGTGGACAAAGAGGATCAAGAATTGAAAACTTCCTGTTATAAAATAAATAAGTCATGAGAATATAATGTACAACATGAGAATATAGTCAATAATACTGTATTAACTTTGTATGGTGACAGATGGTAACTAGACTTTGGAGGTAATTCTGTAGTGTATGCAAATATCAAATCACTATGTTGTATACCTGAACACAATATAATGTGCCCATCCTATCTCAATAATAAAAAAAATAACTATACTGGGATGAAGTTTGACCTCAGTTATAGTTAGAAACAGACCCTATCTGATTTATATAATGTCAAGACACTCTCACTTTTGGACTGAAAGCCTGACAGGTCGACTTTGTCTGTTCCAAAGATGCAGAAAGTTGTTCTGCCTTTTGGCAGTTTTAAACTCTGCTCTTCAGTTTCCTACCTTAGGCTGCTTCCAAACTTGTCAGATATTTTATGAAAGAGATTGGCAGTTTGTTTGAGCTAAGCCCTTTTTCTGGATAGGACTTTGTTTCCCAGATATCTAAGACTAAGGGAGATTAGATTCTATCATTTAAAAACACTTCAGTCTCCTGTGAAGCCTTCAGATGCATTAAATAAGCAAATTAATGGGGGGGGGGACATAAAATAGCTGCCACATTTAAAAATGTTAAATAGGAGAGAAGGAAGATAGTGGTGGAGTACGAGGACTCCAGGCACACTTCACCCCTGAACACAACTAGAGAGCTGTCAAATCATCCTAAATATCCTAGGAATCAACCCAAAGACAGGCAGAACAAACTCCACAACTAAAGGGAGAGAAGAGAAGTGCCTGGCTGGTTAGTCAGGTAAGCATTTGCCTTAGGCTTAGGTCATGATCCCAGGGTGCTTGAATCGAGCCCCATATTGAGTGCACTGCTCAGCAGAAAGTCTGCTTCTCCCTTTCCCTCTGCCCCCTACTTCTTGTACCCCTTATGCTCTCTATGAAAGAAAGAAAAGAAAGAAAGAAAAGAAAAGAAAAGAAAAGAAAAGAAAAGAAAAGAAAAGAAAAGAAAAGCAAGCAGCCACATTGAAGAAGGTGCAGGGCAGCCTGGCTGGCTCAGTGGTTTAGCACCGCCTTCGGTCCAGTCCCACGGACCGATCCTTCGGATCAAGTCCCATGTCTGGCTCCCTGTATGGAGCCTGCTTCTCTCCTCTGCCTGTATCTCTGCCTCTCTCTCTCTCTCTCTCTCTCTCTCTCTCTCTCTCTGTGTGTGTGTGTCCCTCATGAATAAAATAAAATCTTAAAAAAAAAAAAAGAAGTTGGGAAGTGCAGAGATCCAGTTTGGGAGAGAAACAGAGAGACCGACTAACACACAGGGGAGCACACAGAGAAAATTAATCCCTGTAGAAATTGGCTTGGAGGGCAGCCCCGGCGGTGCAGCGGTTTAGTGCGGCCTGCAGCCCGGGGTATGATCCTGTAGACCTGGGATCGAGTCCCAGGTCGGGCTCCTTGCGTGGAGCCTGCTTTTCCCTCTGCCTGTGTCTCTGCCTCTCTCTCTCTCTCTGAATAAATAAATAAAAAATCTTAAAAAAAAAAAATTGGCTTGGAAACTAAGAGGGGCAATGAGTCAAGCAACTTGTAGGGTTAAAGCCTGGTGTCTTAAGGTCAGTGGGTTTGGTGCTGGGGAGAGTGCCCAGAGGCATTGAGGCTGCTCTTGAAGAGAAGGCAGGGCAAACAGCCTGCAGACATACATCGTGGAAATAGCAATCTGAACAGCACCTGAGACACACAGTGGGGAGGTTATTTGCTCATCTTATATACCGTGTCCCAGAGAGGCAGTGTTCATGAAGAGACCCTTCCAGGAACAAAGGAACTGGCAGGTGCCATTTCCCACCCCACCCCTCACCATATTCTTAGGACCATCTGTGGGAACCAGCACGGCACTGATACTTGCTACCTAACTTGCTTACACTAAGCCCTGCCCTCCTGAACTCTGGTAACCACCCTTCCTAGTCATGCTTGCCTCTGTCCCAGCACCATGGGCCACCTCCCCACAAGACTGATCCAAACCCCTGCTCACATCACACATCTAGATTGGGGAGTTTTGTGGAGCCTCGGTCCTGTTAGTGGTGAAGACAGGTATCATTTCACAAATAGACTGGAGCACACCTAGTTAAAATGCACCACATTTGGGTTACGGACCAATCACTGCCCACAACAGGCGCTTTGCCAATGGCAGGCCTGAAGGATAAAGCAGCCAGGACAAAACAGCAGAATGTATGCAGCACACCTTGGAGACACTCCTGGAAGAATCGGGCCCTGGGGAACAGGGGACACTACATGTCAGGTCACTAAAAACCTCTTCTCCATAAAGCCATTACCCTCAAGAAGCCATTAACTAGAAGATGTAGCTGACTGTTCTAACATGGAGAAACAGGAGAAACATGGAGAAACAGACTAAGAGAAAATGAGAAGACAGAGAAATTTGTCCCAAATGCAAGAACAGAACAAGGCCACAGCCAGAGATCAAAGTGAAACAGACAGAAGTAACAAACCTGAGGGAGTGTTTAAAACATCGATCATTACGATCATTACGACAGTCACTGGGCTTGAGAAAAGAATGAAGACATCAGTGAGGCCCTTAACACAGAGATAAAAAAGAACCAATCAGAGGTGAAGAGTGCAACAAATGAGATTAGAAACACATTTAATGGAATGAAAAGCAGGCTGGAAGAAGCAGAAGAGTGAATTAATGACCTAAAAGACAGAATAATGGAAAGTAATCAAGCTGAACAAAAGAGAGAAAAAAGATTTATGCAAATATAGGAATAAATGTAGGAAAATCAGTGACTCCATCACATGTATATATCAAATGTATAAAACATTTGCATTACAGGAGTCTCAGAAGGAAAAGAAGAGAAAAGGAAGCAGAAAATTTATTTCGAGAAATAAAAGCTGAAAACTTGCCTAGTCTAGGGAAGAAAACAAATATCCAGATCCAAGAGACACAGAGAACCCCCCACTCCAGAAAGTTAACAAAAGCAGAGACACACCAAGACATACTATTATTAAGTAGGCAAAATATAGCGATAAAGAAAAAAAATTTTAAGCAGCAAAACAACAACAACAACAAAGTAACATACAAGTGAAACCCCTGAAGCTATTGGGAGATTTTTCAGCAGACAGTTTCCAAGCCAGAAAAGAATGGCATGATATATTCAAAGTGCTGAATGGGAAAAATCTACAGCCAAGAATACTCTATACAGCATGGCTATCATTCAGAATAGGAGAGATAAAGAGTTTACTAGAAAAACAAAAACTAAAGGAGCACCACTCAACCAGCTCTGCAAGAAATATTAAAGGACCCCCTTTGAGTGGAAAATAAAGAGCAAAAGTGACAGTATGAAGGTAGGAAACACAAATGCAGTAAAAACAAATATTTCTGTAAAAAAATCAGTCAAGGGGGATCCCTGGGTGGCGCAGCGGTTTGGCGCCTGCCTTTGGCCCAGGGCGCGATCCTGCAGACCCGGGATCGAATCCCACATCGGGCTCCCGGTGCATGGAGCCTGCTTCTCCCTCTGCCTGTGTCTCTGCCTCTCTCTCTCTCTCTGTGACTATCATAAAAAAAAAAAAAAAAATTAAAAAAAAATCAGTCAAGGAACTCACAAGATAAAAGTATGTAAAATATGGCACCATATACCTAAAATGTAGGGAGGAATAAAAAATGGGTTCAAAATTAAACAGGCTGAGTT
This sequence comes from Vulpes lagopus, assembly GCF_018345385.1. Lineage (NCBI taxonomy): Eukaryota > Metazoa > Chordata > Mammalia > Carnivora > Canidae > Vulpes > Vulpes lagopus. The sequence goes on along the minus strand of NC_054847.1, from coordinate 2,957,031 downwards.
TAGACTGCTATATGCAGAAGAAGTTATGTAAAAATCTAATGATAACAATCAAGACCACTAATAAATACCAAAGAATAAAGAAAAAGAAATCCAAATATATCACTAAAAAATACCAGCAAACCATTAAAAAGACAAAAAGGATCAGAGAAATCTTCAGAAACAGCCACAAAACTAGTAGTAAAATGGCAATGAGCACATATATAACAATAATTTTACTTTGAATATAAATGGACTAAACACTCCAATCAAAAGACATAGAGTGACAGAATGAATTAAAAAACAAGACCCATCAATATGTTGCCTATAAGAGAGTCATTTCAGGGGAGAGAGAAATATCTATCATGCAAATGGATGTCAAAAGAAAGCCAGAGTAGCAATATTTGTATCAGACAAAACAGGCTTTTTTTTTTTTTTAGATTTTATTTATTTACTCATGAGAGAGAGAGAGAGAGAGAGAGAGAGGCAGAGACACAGGCAGAGGGAGAAGCAGGCTCCATGCAGGGAGCTGGATGTGGGAATGGATCCTGGGACTCCAGGACCACGCCCTGGGCCAAAGGCAGGCACTAAATCGCTGAGCCACCCAGGGATCCCCCAAAATAGGCTTTCAAAGGAAGACTGTAAGAAGAGACAAAGAAGGACACTATATAATAATAAAGGAACAGTCTAAGAAGATGATATAGCAATTGTAAATACTTATGCACCCAACGTGGGAGCACCCAAATACGTAGAACAGTTAATAGCATAAAAAAACTGATCTAATTTTAACACTCTGCTTTTTTTTAAACATTTTACTTATTCATTCATGAGAGACACACACACACACACACACAGAGAGGCAGAGACATAGACAGAGGAAGAGGCAGGCTCCATGCAGGGAGCCAGATGTGGGACTCAATCGCTGGACTCCCTGGGATCACGCCCTCAGCCAAAGGCCGAGCCTCAACTGCTGAGCCACTCAGGTGTCCCAACACTCTGCTTTCCTCAATGGACAGATCATCTAAACAGAAAATCAACAAGGAAACAGTGGTTTTCAATGACACACTGGACAAGATGGATTTAACAGATATATTCAGAATATTTAATCTTAAAACAGCAGAATACATATTCTTTTCAGGTGCACATGGAACGTTCTCTAGAATAGATCACATATTAGGCCACAAAACAAGCCTCAGCAAATTCAAGAAGATTGAAGTCATACCACGCACCTTTTAAAAAAAAATTTTTTTTATTCATTTATTTTGAGAGAGCTAGAGAGAGAAGAGAGTACAACCAGGGGGAGGGAAAGAGGAGAGGGAGAAGCAGACACCTGCTGAGCTTGTAGTCCAAACACCATGCCTCTTTTCTGACTACACTGTTATGAAACCAGAAGTCAATCACAAGAAAAAATCTGGAAAGACCACGAATACATAAAGGTTAAATAACATGCTACTAAACAACGAATGAACCAACCAGGAAATAAAAGAAGAAATTGAAAAGTACATGGAAACAAACAAAAATGAAAACACAATATTCCAAAACCTTTGGCATGCAGCAAAAGTGGAGCTAAGAGGGATGTTTATGGCAATACAGGCCTACCTCAAGGAGTAAGAAAAATCTCAAATACACAACCTAACCTTACACCTAAAGGAGCTAGAAAAAAAAACAACATGAAGCTTAAAGCAGCAGAAGGAAGGAAATAAAAAAGATTAGAGCAGAAATAAATAATAGAAACAAAAAATAAAATAAAACAAAATTTAAAAACCCACAATAGAATAGATCAATGAGGGATCCCTGGGTGGCGCAGTGGTTTGGCGCTTGCCTTTGGCCCAGGGCGCGATCCTGGAGACCCGGGATCGAATCCCACATCGGGCTCCCGGTGCATGGAGCCTGCTTCTCCCTCTGCCTGTGTCTCTGCCTCTCTCTCTCTCTGTGACTATCATAAGTAAATAAAAATTTAAAAAAAAATTAAAAAATTAAAAGAATAGATCAATGAAACCAGGGACTAGTCCTTCAAAAAAATCAATAAAATTTATAAACCTCTAGCCAGACTTATCAAGAAAAAACACACTCAAATAAAATCACAAATGAGAGAGGAGAAAAAACCAACACCACATAAATATAAGAGATTATTATAAAAGACTATATGCCAACAAATTGCACAACCTAAGAGAAATGAATACATTCCTAGAAACATATAACTTTCCGTAACTGAAATAGAAAGAAATAGAAAATTTGAACAGACTGATACCAGCAAAGAAGTTGAATCAGTAATCAAAAACTTCCAACAAAGAAAAGTCCAGTGTGGACAGTATGGAGCCTAACTTGGGGCTTGATCTCACAATCCTGAGATCAAGGCTTAAGCTTAAGTTGAGATCAAGAGTTGGATGCTTAACTGACTGAGCCACTCAAGTGACCCTGTCTGCAGCTATATGTAGCAGCTTTATTTATAATTACTGAAACTGGGGCACCTGGGTGGCTCAGTCAGTTAGGCATCTGACTCTTGATGTGGGCTCAGGTCATGATCTCAGGGTTGTGAGTTCAAGCCCTGTATTGGGCTGCACACTGGGTATGTGGGGAAAACATCTGTGTGTAGATTTTTGTGTGAATATAAATTAACACTTGGGAAAATACCAAGGAATATAACATAATATGATAAGATTATGTTTAGTCTGTAAGAAATTGCCAAACTGTCTTAAAATGTAGCTGTACGAGTTTGCATTCACACCAACAATAAATGAGAATTCCTGTTGTTGCAATTCCTCATTAGCATATGGTGTTGTCAGTGTTTTAAGATTTTTGCCATTCTCATAGGTGCATGTGGTATCTCACTGTTGTTTTTATTTGCAATTCTCTATTTACATATAGTGTTGAGCATCTTTCAAATGCTTATTTGCCATCTGTATATCTTCTTTGATGAGGTGTTTGTTCAGATCTTTTGCCCACTTTAACATATATACACACACACACACACACACACACACACACACATATATATAGAAACAGAAAGAAACAGAAAAATAGAAAGAATATACATATATATATTCATAGAGGGAGTAAGCGAGTAGAGGGGTGCAGAAGGAGAGGGAAAAAGAATCCTAGGCAGGCTCCACATCCAGCATAGAGCCCAAAGTGGGGCTCAATCTCACCACTATGAGATCATGACCTGAGCTGAAATCAACAGTCAAATGCTTAACTGGTGACCCTCTTTTGCCCATTTTAAAATTGGGGTTATTTCTTTATTGTTCAGTTTTAAATTGTTTTTAAATATATATATTTTTGGATATCTGTCCTTTATTGTATACGCATTTTTCAAAGATTTTCTCCCTGTCTGTGGCTTGTATTTTCGTTGTGTCAGCAGTGTTTCTTGCAGAGCAGTTTTTAATTTTAATGAAGTCTAAGTTATTATTTTTTTCATGCTTTTGCATCCTTTTGAAAAGTCATCTCAAACCTAAGTTCACCTAGATTTTCTCCTAAATTATCTTCTAGATGCTTTATAGTTTTGATCATCTAGGTCTATGATCTATTTTGAATTAACTTTGGTAAAAGATGTATGGTCTATCTCTATATTCATTTTTATTTTTTACATATGGATGCCTAGTATCAAAACCATCTGTTGAAAAAGATTATCCTTTATCCACAGAATTGCCTTTGCTTCTTTGTCAACAATAAGTACACTACATTTATGTGCATCTGTTTCTGGGCTCTTTACTCTCTTCCATTGATCTACTTGTCTGTTCACTAATACAACACTGTCTTCATTACTGTCACTTTACAGTAATAACTGAAGTCAAATAGTGATGATCTTCAATTTTGTTCTTTTCTTTCAATATTCTGTAGGCTATTCTTAGGTTTTTTTTTTTTCCTCCTCATATAAATTTTAGAATCAGTTTCCCAATACCCATAAAACAACTTGCTAGGATTTTGATTGTGATTGTGCTGGAAGTATAGATCAAGATGGTTAAGAACTGACATTTTGACAACATTGAATCTTCCTATTCATATAATGGAATGTCTCTTTATTCAGATCCTTGATTTCTTTCATGAGAACTTTATCATTTTTCTCATATAGCTCTTATACATATCTATATGTTAGATGCATACCTAAATATCTCATTTTGGGAGGTGTTCGTGTCAATGATATGTTTTAAATCTGAAATTCCAGTTGTTCAGTGCAGATACATAAGAAAGCAATTGACTTTTGTACATTACCTTTGTATCCTGCAACCTTGCTATATAATTCTTTATTCATTCAAGGAAGGTTTTTTTTCTTGTTGATCCTTTGGGATTTTCTAGATAGACAATCATGTCATCTGTGAACAAAGAAAGTTTTACTTCTTCCTTTCCAATCTATATTTTCTTTTCTTGTCTTATTGCATTAACTAGGACTTCCGGTATGATGTTGAATATAGGTAATGACATTGGACATCCTTGCCTATTCCTGATCTTAGGTGGAGCATCTTTTCCCCAAATTAAATATAATGTTAGCTTTAGGTTTTTTGTAGATGTTCTTTATCAAGTTGAGGAAGTTCCCCTCTACTCCTAGTTTACTGAGAGCCTTTATCATAAGGTGTTGGATTTTGTAAAGTATTCCTGCAACTAGTGATATCATCATGTGATTTTGCTTCTTTAGAATGTTTATATGATGAATTTCATTAATTGATTTTGCAATGTTGAAGCAGGGTTACATATTCAGAATCATTCCTTTCTGGTTGTGGTGAGTGATTCTTTTTATGTATTGTTGGATTTGACTTGCTATATTTTGTTGAGATTTTGCGTCTATTTCATGGGACTTATTAGTCTGTAGTTTTCTATTCTTGTAATATCTTTTATCATAAAACTAGTTGGAAAGCATTCCCTCTTCTTCTATTTTTGGGATATATTGTATACACATAGTATAACTTAGCCCTTAAATGTATGGCAGAATTCACCAGTGAACCCATCTGAATTTGATGCTTTCTGTTTTGGAAAGTTAATTACTACTGATTCAATTCTTTTGAATATTGGCCTATTTGGATTATATATCTCTCCTTGTGTGAGTTTTGGCAGACTGTGTCCTTCAAGGAATTGGTCTATTTCATCTAGGTTTTCAAATTTGTGAGCATAAAGTTATTTGTAGCATTTCTTTATTAACCTATTAATGACCTTGGGAATCATAAGTATGGCCCCTCTTTCATTTTTGATATTAGATATTTGTGTCTTCTCTTTTTTCCTTAGTTAACCTGGCCAGAGGTTATCAATTTTGTTGATCTTGCCAAGAACAAGCTTTTTGTTTTGTTGGTTTTCTTTATTGATTTCCTTTTTTCAATTTCATTGATTTCTGCTCTAATTTTTATTATTATTTCTTTTCTTCTGCATACTTTGTATTTAATTTGCCCTTCTTTTTCTAGTTTTGTAAGGTATGGAAACTCAGATTATTGGTTTTATGCCTTTCTTATTTTCTAATATTTGCATTCAGTACTCTAAATTTCCCTCTAATACTGTTCTTGATATCTCACAAATTTTGAAAAATTGAATTTTCATTTTCATTTAATTGGAAATATTTCAAACTTCCCTCGAGACTCTTTGACCCATTTGGTATTTAGCAGTACTCTGTTAATCTTCAAATAATTTGAGATTTTCCAGGTATCTTTCTGTTATTAATTTCTAGTTTACTTCCATCATAGTCTGAAAGCAGACATTATATGATTTCTATTCTTTTAAAGTCTATTTTTATGGTGTGTTTTATGGCCAAGAATGTGATATATTTTTGTGAAAATTCCATGTGAGCTTGAGAAGAATGTGTATTCTACAGTCATTGGATGTTGTATTCTATAGATGTCAAATAGGTCCAGTTGATTAATGGTACTATTCATTTCAACTATGTCCTTACTGATTCTATTCTTGCTGGATCTGTCAATCACTAACAAAAGGAATTTGAAATCTCCAACTGTAAAAATGACCTCATCTATTTCTTTTTGCATGTTTATCATGTTTTTGCTTCATATAATTTGACACTGTTGTTAGGTACAAACATGTTAAATATTGTCATGCCTTTTTAAAGAATTAACTCTTTTATCATTATGTAAGCCTCTCTTTATCCCTCATAATTTTCTTTGCTCTAAAGAAGTCTGCTTTGTCTGAAATTAATGTAACTACTCCAGCTTTCTTTTGTTTTTGTTTTAGTTTTCCAGATTTCTTTTGATTAGTCTTGGCATCGTATTTCTTTACTTTTACTTTTAATGTCTTTCTTTATCCCTTCACCTTATTCCTTTACTTTTAATCTGCCATTGTCTTTATCTATAAAGTAGACCTTGTCTGTTTTCTATTCATTGCCTTTATTCTTTGTTTCTTTTTTTACTTAAAATATTTTTCTGCCTTTTATGATTTTAATTGAGCATTTTATATGATTCCCTTTTTCTTTTCTCTTAGCATATCAATTAGACTTTCTTGGAAAGATATTTATTTATTGCCATTTTATTACCTGTTTTGTTGTTGTTTCTGGAGATTTTCTCTGATCCTTTCTTGTCTTTATCACTTTTGGTCTTTCCTTCCCACTCAGAGTCCTTTTTAATATTTCTTGCAAGGTTGGTTTAGTGGTCATCAACTCCTTTAGTTTTTGTTTGTCTAGGCAAATTTTTTAATGTGTTTCCCTTGAGTTTGTAATATACATTTACATTTAACCCAAATCCTCTTTCAAATAATACTATAACACTTCATGGAGACTGTGAATGCCTTAAAACAGAGTATTCCCAGTTCCTCTCTCTCATCTTTTATATCATTTTAGTCATTTATTTCATTTATCCATAAGCTATAATCACTATTATTATTTGGAAAAAACTGTTACCTGTTAGATCAATAAAGAATTAAAAAGTTAAATAATTTTAATCTTTTAATACAGACAAGAAATAATGAATGTTGGCAAGAATGTAGAGGAAAGGGAACCCTTGTGCACTATTGGTGGGAAAGTAAACTGGTACAGCCACTCAAAAAATTAAAAATAGAAATACCAGACAATCCAGTAGTTCCACAGCTGGCTATTTACCAAGAAAACAAAAGCAGTAATTTGTAGAGATATATGCACTCACATGTTTATTGCAGCAGTATTTATAATAGCCAAAATATGGAAGCAACCTAGGTGTCCATTGATAGATGAATGGATAAAGTAGATGTGATATATATAAAATGGAACATTACTCAGCCATAAAAAAGAATGAAATCTTGCCACCTCTAAGAACAAGGATGGACCTAGAGTGTATTATCCTAATGAAATAAGTCAGAGAAAGATGAGTACCATACTACTTTACTTATAGATCTAAAGTACACACACATAAAACAGAAACAGTATCATAAATACAGGGAACAAACTAATGGTTGCCAGAGGAGAAGGAGGGGAAGATGGGTAAAATAGGTGAAAGGGGTTGAGAGGCACAATCTTCTAGTTATAAAATAAGTAAGTCATAGAGATGAAAAGTAGCATTGGCAATAGTAAAAAATGTTGCAATAACTTTGTATAGTGACAGATGGTGACTACACTTAGGTGAGCACTGCATAATATACAGAACTATCAAATCACTGTTACATATCTGAAACTAATATAACACGGTATGTCAATCATACTCTGATTTTATTTATTTTTAAAAATACTTTATACTTTAATTTTAAAAATAAAGTAAAATTAAAAGATTTCATTTTACCTTGATTTATTTCTTCCCTTCCTTTATATAGATTGGAGTTTTTCAACCTTACATACCTTCCCTTCTCTCTGAAGAATTTAACATTCCTTGCAAGGCTGGTATATTGGTGACAACTGTCAATTTTTTTCTAAGGAAGTCTATTTCTCCTTCATCTTTCAAGGCTAATTTGCTGAATATGGAATTCTAGATTGGTAGTTCTTTTCTTTCAACAGTTTAAATATTTCATATTGCTCTTCTTGCTTGCATGGTTTTTGAAAAGAAGTTTGATGTAATTCTTACCCTTGTTTCTATACAGGTAAGGGGTTTTTCCCCTTTGCCTTTTTTCAAGATTTTCTCTTTATGTTTGATTTCTATGGTTTGAAATGTTATGCCTAGATGTATGTTTTTGGTACTTATCATCTTTGGTGTTCTATATCTGTGACTTGGTGTCTGAGATTGATTTTGAAAAATTCTCAATCATTATTACTTCAACCGTATCTTACTTCTTTCTTATTTTGGTATTCCCATTATGTATACGTTATACCTTTTGGAATTTTCCCACAGTTCTTAGATATTCTGTTCCGTCTTTTTTGTTTTTGTTTCTCTTTGCATTTCAGTTTTGAAAGTTTCTATCAACATATCTTTAAGTTGATTGAATCTTTCCTGGGCTAGTGTCTAGTCTATTGATGAGTTCATCAAAGGCATTCTTCATTTCTATTACAGTGTTTTTTTATTTCTAGTATATCTATTTGTTTCCATCTTTCTGCTTATATTGCCCATTTGTTCTTGTAATTGTCCACTTATTCCATTAAAGATTATAGAATATCATGTTGTTTTAAAATCCCAGTTTGGCCATTTCAGTATCTCTGCCATAACTGAGTCTTGTTCTGATCTTTGCTGTCTCTTCAAAATGTGTTTCTAGTCTTTTAGTACAACTTGCCATTTTTTGTGTTGGAAGCTAATATGATGTCCTGGGTAAAAATGAACTGAGGTAAATAGGGCTTCATGTGAGGTTTCACATTTATGTGGCTATAGGTTAGGCTGTATTTATTGTTTGTTACGGATATCATAAGATAAAATTTCCTCTTGTGTCTTTGTTTTTGTCTTTTCTGTTGTCTTTGAGCTTTTCTTGAGCCTTTTTCTTTTCTTTTTTAATTTCAAAGAGACCTTTTTTTTTTTTTTAAAGATTGTATTTATTTATTTGAGAGAGAGTAAGTAGGGGAGGAGCAGAGGGAGAGGGAGAAGCAGACTCCTCACTGAGTAGGAAGCCCAAAGCACAGGAGGCTGGATCCCAGGACCCTGGGATCATGACCTAAGCAGAAGGCAGACACTTAACTAAGCCACCCAGATGTCCCTAGAGCCTTTTTCTTAAGTTAGGTCTGAGACATGCAGCTCTTTAGTTTTGTCCCCGTTATTATACAAGAGTCCTATTGATGTAGGTGTGAGGTGTGAAGTAAGGTAAGTGTTCTATAGTTCTGTGATTAAGTGTCAATCTTTTAATGAGCCCGTGCTCCTGGGCTGCGACCTTCACAAGTGCTTTTTAGTTGTTTCCCTCTTAGGTGAGACAGGAAAGGACAGAGGAGGTTGGAGGTGGGTATTTCTCTTCCCCCAGGACAGTCAAGCTCTGTGAAACAGTTTCTCTTAAATGCAAGCCTTGTTAAGATCAACAGAATGCTCTGAGTGTATTTCCCCTCCCCTCCTGCCAGAAGCATAAGGGGAGTTTTCTCTGTCTCTAATTGTGAGTACTTGGTAGTCCTTCTGGAGATAAAACTCAGAAAAGTGTGGGCAAACTTGAAAGACTGACCTTCTTGGAATTTTTAACTTTCAAACTTGTCCACACCAAATTTCCAGCAAACTGTCAGTCACAGTTGAGGTTTTCCTACCCTGATACTGGTTCCCATGAATTCCTTCTCCTATTCATTGTGATTATCTTTACCTGCTTCTCTGCCTTTCAAATTTTGGGGGACGGCATTTGTGATCTTGAAACTCTGATGCATCTAGGAACAGTTGTTAATTTTCAGTTTGTTCATCTTTTTTTCTTGAGGTGAGGTTGGCAGTGATGACTTGTCTTTTTTTAGATTTTTAAAAACTTATTCATTTAAGAGAGAAAGAGAGAGTGAATGAGTGCAAGAGCAAGTGAGAGCATGAGCAGGAGGGGTGGGGCAGAGAAAGGGAGAAGCAGGCTCCCTGCTCAGCGGGGAGCCCAATGTGGAGCTCTGACTAGATCTTAGAACCTGGGGGGTCATGACCTGAGCTGAAAGTAGCCACTTAACTGACTGAGCTACCCAGGTGCCCCAGCAGTGATGACTTTCAAGCTCCTTACATGCCAGACTGAAAACAGTGTTTTTGAAGAGCAAAAGTTATTAATTCTGAGGAAGTCAAATTTATTGATTTTTTTCTTCTATGGTGTCTGCTTTTTGTGTCATGTTTAAAAATCCTTGCCAAACTCAACTTCAATAAGATTTTCTCCTAGAAGTTTTGTAGTTTTATCTCTTACATATAGATCTACAATCCATCTTGAATTACTTTTTGCATATGGTGTAAGGTCAGGTCAGAGTTTTAATTTTTTGCATATTCAGTTATTGGAAAGATTTCTTATAAAGATTTCTTTTTTGTTTTTTTTTCTTTTTTTTTTTATTTATTTATGATAGTCACAGAGAGAGAGAGAGAGAGAGGGGCAGAGACACAGACAGAGGGAGAAGCAGGCTCCATGCACCGGGAGCCTGATGTGGGATTCGATCCCGGGTCTCCAGGATCGCGCCCTGGGCCAAAGGCAGGCGCCAAACCGCTGCGCCACCCAGGGATCCCAAGATTTCTTTTTTGAAAATATTATCCTTCTTTGGCAAAAGTCATACTGTGTAAGTCTAGAGACTCTATTCTGTTCCTTTGATCTCTTTGTCTGTTTATGGCTATATCACAGTTTTGACTCTGGAGCTTTATAGTAAGTCTTTAGTGTAATTAATGTAAGTTATCTAAAATTCAACTTTCTTTTTCAAAGTTGTTTTGGCTAGTCTAGGTCCTTTTCATTTCTATATAAATTTTAGAATCTACTTGCCAAATTTTATTAAAAAGTCTGATGATATTTTTATTGGTATTGCAATAAAATTTATAGATTAGTTTGGGGGGAGAATTTATACCTTAGAAATAGCGAGTCTTCTCTGAACCTGAAATGTGATGTTCACATTTGTATAAAACAAAGGATTAAAGGAGTTTAAAGATAATGAAAACCTTTAAGTCATAGAAATGGAAGTAGGAAGCAACATTTTTATCAGAATTTAAGCTATAACAAAGTATATAACACAGTGTAGGATGTAGCATTTAAGAATCTTTGGTAAAAAAAAAAAAAAAAAAAAAAAAAAGAATCTTTGGTAAATAACGTGTTCATATGTAGACTGTTCAGTATCTTTTTTTTTTTTGAACTGCTGTTTTTTTTTTTTTAATTTTTATTTATTTATGATAGTCACAGAGAGAGAGAGGCAGAGACACAGGCGGAGGGAGAAGCAGGCTCCATGCACCGGGAGCCTGATATGGGATTCGATCCCGGGTCTCCAGGATCGCGCCCTGGGCCAAAGGCAGGCGCCAAACCGCTGCGCCACCCAGGGATCCCGACTGTTCAGTATCTTGATGTGAGTGGTAATTTTTACAATTAGTTCATTTTAGGTATTTAATAAAGTAATTTCTTTTTTTAAAAGAAAAAAAAAAGAAATAGTGAGTCTTCTGAAATGTGAACATAGTTTATCTCCCAGTTTATTGAGGTCTGAGTTTCTCCCAGAAATTGTAGCTTTCAGTGTACAGGACTTACACATCTTTTGTCAAAGTTATTCATAAACATTCAATAATTTAATACTATTTTAAAAATGTACTTAAGAATTCAATTTCCAAGTGTTCCTAATATAAAGACATATGATTGATTGGATTTTGATTTTGAGATTATGTCCTACGAACATGCTTACTCATTAGTTCTTTCTTGTTTCTAGTTTAATGTTATTAATATACACAAAGTGTGCACATAAACTATTTTCTTTGATGTGCAGCCTCAAATACTGATGACTCTGATGGCCAGCTGGGCTGCTCTTTCCAAAATGGTTCTGTGGTTCTTGGAAGAGACATTGTAAGGAATCTCTGCACAGCAAGATTTATTGCACATCAGTAGCACCTCAACCTCCTTGATATGGACTAGAAACTCCTGGAAGCCATTAGGCAGCATGTGCTTTGCTTTCTTGTTGCTCTCAGAACCAATGCTGGCCATCAAGATCAAGTTGTTCAATCTTCTGCACACCCTATTATCAATGCCTCTGGTTTTCGCTAGTTGCACTTAATTTTGACATATCAGTCTATTTGGTACCAGATGAACTTCTTGGTCCTCTTCTTAACTATCTTGGGCTTCGTCAGAAGTCTGAGGGTGGCCATGATACTGAGTAGGAGATGGCTACTGCCTCTGCAGGCAGCACCAAGAAAGAGCTAAACTTATTCATTAGTTCTAGAAGTTCTTCTATAGATTCCAGGAAACTTTCTACATATATAATCACAGTGCTTTTGAATGAAGACAATTTTATCCTTCTTTTCCATACCGTATAAGTGACTTTAAATATCTTAACTTACTGTACTGGCTAGAATCTCCAGCACAATGTTGAATGAAATGGTAAGAACAAACATTCTTGCCTTGTTGCTAATCTTAGTGAAAAGTATTCAGTACTCTGTCTTTCACCATTAAGTAGGGTGTCAGCTCTAGGTTTTTAAATAGATGGTCTTTATCAAGTTGAAAAGTTCCCTTCTTTCTCTTCATTTGCTGAGAGTTTATAGTGGGAAGAGATAGTTGGTTTTGTCAAATGCTTTTTCTGCATACATGAGAATACATATGGTTGTTCTATTTTAGCCTGTTAATATGGTGGGTTACACTGATTTTGAAGTTCCAACTTCTCTTGCATTCTTGGGATAAACTCCACTTGTTCATAATATACGGTCTTCCTACACATTGTTAGATTCAATTTTTTAAAAGATTTTATTTATTTAGTCATGAGAGACACAGAGAGAGGCTGAGACACAGGCAGAGGGAGAAGCAGGCTCCATGCAGGGAGCCCGACATGGGACTCCATCCAGGGTCTCCAGGACCACACCCCAGGCCGAAGGCGTCGCTAAACCACTGAGCCATCCGGGCTGCCCATTAGATTCAATTTATTAAAATTTTGATATTTCATGAAAGATGTTTTTCAGTTTTATCTTCTTTTCATGTCTTTCTTTCTAGTTTTGGTACCAGCATAATGCTGTCTCACATAAGTTTGCAAGTGTTCTTTCTTCTTCAATTTTCTGACAAAAGTGTATGTAGAAGTAACATTATTTCTTTCCTTAAATGTTTACCAGAATTCACTAGCCTGGAGTTTTCTTTGTGAGAAAGTTTTTAGCCACAAATTCTATTTTATTTTTTAAAGATTTTATTGATTTGAGAGAGAGAGAGAGAGAGAGAGAGAACGCAAGTAGGGCAAGCAGCAGACAGAGGGAGAGGGAGAAGCAGGCTCCCCACCAAGCAAGGAGCCTGATGCGGGGCTTGATGTGGGGCTCAATCCCAGGACCCAGGATCATGACCTGAACTAAAGGCAGCTGCTTAACTGATTGAGCCACCCAGGCACCCCCTACAAATTTTAAAAACAGATATAGGGCTACTCAGGTTGTCTATTTCTTCTTGAGTTAGCTTTGGTGGTTTGTATTTTATAAGGAATTTGTCTTAAGTTGTCGAATTTATTGGCATAAAATTATTCATAATATTCCCTTTCTATTCTTTTAGTATATATAAAATAGTGCTGTCCCCTCTATCATTTCTGACATTGTTGATCTGGGTCTTTTCCCTGGCTCCTGATCAGGCTGTTCTATATAAAAGAGCCAAAGATAACTTCTGTATGTTAACCCTATATTGTTTACTTCATAGTAGGCCGGGACTTGTTAGCTCAAAAGCCTCCTGGTGCTAAACTCAAATTTTACACACCTGGTTGTTCTAAATATAGCCCAAATGAACAGATTTTTAGCTTTTTAGAGCCTTCTACTTTCCATATCCCAGGATACAGCACCCAACATCTGCTAGCCACAGATAAAATATCCCTGGAAATCTCTGGTCCAAATACCCTCCATTATACTGCTGAGCAATACCCTTTGGACACATAAGTCCTCTCTTCAATTCTTCTCTTTCTCTGAAACTTTCTTGCCCTCCCCCTTTCTGGCAGGTGGTCCCTGTACAGAAGACTCTGGATGGCCTCACGCAGTGAGGGAATTCCCCATATGCTACCTTGTCAGTATTAACCAAATAAAGTTCATTATGTGCTCATTGTGTGTACTTCATGATCATTTTTTTTTGTTTAGCCCCCAAATCTCTTGAACTCACTATAAGTGGTGATTAAAAAAAAAGGGGGGGGGAGAATTTTGGAAATGATGAAGAAATTGATATGGGGTTCACCCAGTCAATGGGATAATCAAATGGCAAAATGATTATGGACAGCCTTAAGTGGTTGGGACTCAAAATTCGGAACATTGCCACATCAATTTGGTGTGGCATTGCTCTGTGCCATATTGTACTCTATATTTTTTGTAGTCTCTCCCAGTTGCCTCCTCAGCTTGGACAAATGGTACCACCAGTATTTGAATGAATCTATGTCATTGGAACAGATTTTTGGGGCCAGAGGCCCTGAGCAGCCCCAAGAGGGAGGTCAGTCTACCCATCTGGTATTCCACTAGGCAAGCACTGGACAACATAATACTTTTGGGTCTAAATAGTAAAAAAGTCAGAACACAGCCTCTGGAGAAAGGGTAAGCTAATTCTAACTCCATAACGGGCTATAGCAAGAGGGGCTCCCCACAGCAGACTCGTGATTTAGGGAACTTCTGAGATGGGAGAGAGGCAGGTAAAAGTCAATGAGGCCAAAATGTTAGGCTGAGAGGCTGGTCTCCTTAGCACAGTGTTGGGAGGTGCCTTTGTAAAGAGCTAGCATGCCTCTGCTACTCGGATCTGCAGTGGCCAAAAGCTGGGCTGAGCTGGCTAGAGCATCATTCAATATGACTAAATGCAAGGAAGTTTATATTCCTGCTCCTCCCAGAACTTCACAGGATGTGGTTGTCCTAGGGTGCTCCAAACCTTGAGATAATACGCTGTTGGGCTCTATTTGCCACTGCTTCTCACAGAGATACTGTCTCTTAAGAATGCCACTGGGGAGAAGGCAGGAGCTGGAACTCCCAGGGAGACGACCTAAGGGATGGTTCTGGGGAAGATGACTGGTGCCCTCTAGAGGAAAAGGCAGCACAACATCACCATGATAGTCAAGGGGTCTGCTCTAAAGAAAGAGAATAACTACTGAGGGAGGATTAGGACAGTTAGTGGAGATGTTGGCACCTCAGTGTTCAGTACCCCTCATTCTAGTATTACTGATGTAAAGGCTGGCATTTGCCTCATGACCCTAAAGCAAAGCCTGTCAATGGGCTTTGCCAATGCATTCAACTTTCTGATTATCTCCTTCTTAAATTTTAAAAGATGATGGAATACCCAACTACAGTATTTATACATGCATATTTGCATAGTGTCAAAACGTTTTTTTTTAAGGGAAAGGATTATGGTTAGCTGGAATATTAATAAGCTGGTAGAGAAGGAGAGAGGGAATTAGAATACAATGAAAGTCAAGAGGCATAAGAAGGCTTCTAGGGTGCTGGCAATGTTCTATTTCTTGATCTGGACAAAAATTCAGCTGAACGTTTGTGTTTCATGCTTTCTTTTTTTCTGTACATGTGTTATTTATTTTCCACAATAAGAAGGTTTAAAAGAAATAATAGGAACTAAGACTCATTGGATATTTGAAGAAAATCCTTGACGTGAAAGTATAAAATCCAAATAAAGAAAGAGAAAAACAGACTCCAGAGGAAATACAAAAATGAAAGAGAACTTAAAAAGAAAAAGTTGATTTTGCCATGAAATTCTTTTAAAAATTATATCCTTAAACAAGAAGAACATGTAATTGAAAATGAAATAGAGACCTAATTTTAAAAATGGGCAAAAAGTCTAAATAGACACCTCTTTATAGAAGATATACAGGTGGAAAATAAGCATATGAAAGTGTATTGAGCCTCATATGCCGTTATTCAGTGGAATTTCAAATTAAAACAACAAGATACTGGCATGCCTGATTGTCTGCCTTCAGCTCAGGGCGCGATCCTGGAGTTCCGGGATTAAGTCCCACATCAGGCTCCCTGCATGGAGCCTGCTTCTCCCTCTGCCTGTGTCTCTGCCTCTCTCTCTCTCTCTCTCTCTCTCTCTCTCCCTCTCTCTCTGTCTCTCATGAATAAATAAATAAAATATTAAAAAAAAACCAAGATACTATTACATGGCTGTTAGAATGGCTAGAATCTAAAGCCCTGCTATACCAAATGCTGTCAAGGATGTGGAGCAACAGGAAATTTTATTCACTGCTGGTGGGAATGCAAAATAGTGCAGCCACTTTGCAAGGCAGATGGACAGTTTCTCACAAAGCTAATCATACATGACCTAGTAATTGTGCTCCTAGATGTTTACCCAACTGATTTGAAACTTATGTTCAAACAAAACCTACACAGACATATTTATAGCAGCATTATTTATAATTGCCAAAAAATAGAAACACCTAATACACACCCTTGTGAACTTTCAGATTGGAGACAAATAATCCAGAAAACTTCCAGAGAGATTTTTTTAAAGGTTATTTTTATAGAATAAGCAACTTTCTTTTCAGCAACATTGAATACCAAAAAAGATTGGTAAGATCTTCAAAAATTTGGGGGGAAATTATTTTGTATCTTGAATTCTAAAACTTGCCAAATAACGAATCAAATTTGAAGGCAAACTAAAGTCATTTTTAGATGCTCAAGTTTCAAAATTTTCTTTCCACTATAGTAGTTACTATAAGTTACTATACTTAAAGAAGTTACAAAATAACCCTTTAAGAACAAGAAATAATCCTATAAGAATAAAAAAACTGTGGGATCCAAGAACTTTCAAGGGAAGAGGAGATGAGGGTATTATATAAAGCTTTATTTTATTTTTTTTATAAAGCTTTAATATAAAGGAAGCAAACAGAACAATAACACAAACTTATTAGTATCAAAAGAATTACAATAAAAAGAACAGAAAAATGGGGCACCTGAGTGGGTCAGTGATTGAGAGTCTGCCTTTGGCTCAGGTCATGATCCTGGTGTCCTGGGATCGAGTTCCACATCAGGTTCCCTGTGGGGAGCCTGCTTCTCCCTCTAAGTCTCTGCCTCTCTCTCTCTGTGTATCTCTCATTAATAAATAATATCTTAAAAAAAAGAACAGAAAAATATCTGTTAAGTCAATAAAGGTAAGTGAATTTAATTCATCAATTAAACGAAAAACATTCAGGGCAGCCCGGGTGGCTCAGCGGTTTAACGCCGCCTTCAGCCCAGGGCATGATCCTGGAGACCTGGGATCGAGTCCCACGTCCGGCTCCCTGCGTGGAGCCTGCTTCTCCCTCTGCCTGTGCCTCTGCTTCTCTCCCTCTCTCTCTCATGAATAAATAAATAAAAATATTTAAAAAAAAAACAAAAAACATTCAGATTAGATCTCAAAGTAAAATCCAATATTGTACTGTACATAAAGCAAAATGACACCAAAAGCACAAAAAAAAACAAAAGAAAAAATAAACTGGATTTCATTAAAATTAAAAATGTTTATGCTTCAAAGTGAAAAGACAACATAGAATGGGAGAACATGTTTGTAAATCATGTATCTGATAAGCAACTGATATCTAGAACATATCAAGAACAAATAACCCAATTAGAAATTTGCAAATTGGGACGCCTAGGTAGGCTCAGTGGTTGAGCACCTGCCCCTGGCTCAGGGTGTGATCCATGGTCTCAGGATCAAGTCCCACATCAGGCTCCCTGCCTGGAGCTTGCTTCTCCCTCTGCCTACATCTCTGCTTTTCTCTCTCTGTGTCTTTCATGAATAAATAAATAACATCTTTTTAAAAAATGTGCAAATTATCTGAATAGACATTTCTCCAAAGAAGATACACAAATGATCAGTGAATCTCAAGTTATATTAGCTATCAAGAAAGTGCAAATCAAAAGCATTAAAAAGATAGTAACAAATGTTGGCAAGGATATAGAAAAATTGGAGCCCTCACGCATTGTTGATAGGAATGTGAAACTGTACAGGCACTGTAGAAAACAGTCTGGCAGTTCCTCAATAGTTAAATTATATGATGCAGCAATTCTACTCCTATATATCTATCCAAGAGACATAAAAATACATGTCCACATATGAACTGTACACAAATGTTCATAATAACATTATTCATATTAGCCCCAAAGTGGAAACAACCCAAATATCCATATACTCTTGAATAAATAAAATGTGATATAGCCATTTAATAGAGTATTTGGCAATTTATTTTTTTTTAAAGATTTTATTTATTTATTCATAGAGACAGAGAGAGAGAGGCAGAGACACAGGCAGAGGGAGAAGCAGGCATCATACAGAGAAGCCTGACGTGGGACTCGATCCAGGGTCTCCAGGATCACGCCCTGGGCTGCAGGCAGCGCTAAACCGCTGCACCACCCGGGCTACCCAGTATTTGGCAATTTAAAAAGTGAGGTGTTGATTCTTGCAAGTATAAAAGATTTTCTTTTTTATTTTTAAGTTTCTTTAAAAAAATAATGAGTTGTTTAAAGCAGTATAATAATATATTATGTGCTGTTACAGGTTGAGAATTATGTTCCTCAAAATTCATATGTCGAAGTACTAACCCCCAACACCTCCAAATGTATTTCCTTATCTGGAAATAGGATGATAGCTGATGTAATTATTTAAGTTAGGATGGGGTCTTAACTGGATGGAGTAGGGTGGGTCTCTAATCCAATATAACTGGCATCCTTATAAAAAAAGGGGAAATTCAGACAGAGACATGAACACAGAGAGAGTGCCATGTGAAGACTGAATTATGCTGCCACAGTGAATGGGCTACCATAAACTGGGAGAGAGTCCTGGACCAGATCCTTCCCTAGTGCCTTCAGAGGGAATGTGGCCCTGTCCACACTTTGATCTTGGACTTCTAGCTTCCAGAACTGTGAGACGATAAGTTTTTGTAGTTTAAGCCACTCAGTCTGAACTACTTTGTTATGGCAGTCTTACCAAATTAATACATGGAGTTAAGGACATGTAGAAAGGCTGGGGGAAGAGAAATAGAAGTATATTGTTAGAGTGCCATGTGTCAGCAGACTGACATAAGTTAAGGATCTGTACTCTAAAACCTAAAGAAGTACCTTAAAAATGTTATAGCTAATAAGTCAACGAAGGAGATAAAATGGAATTACAAAAATATATTCAATTAATTGAAAACAAGTGTTCCCTCCCAAAAGGAGGAAAAAGAACAGATGAGATCAAAAGCTAGAGAATAAATAGTAATATGGTAGATTTAAATCTAGTCACATCAATCATCATACTAAGTACGAAGGTCTAAATATTCAAATGAAAAAGGCAGAGATTGTCAGATTGGATGGAAAGTAAGGCTCAAATTGTGTACAAGAAGCCTACTTTAAACTCAGAGAACAAATAAGATAAAAGTAAAAGAGTGGAAAATACACACCACACTAAGATTATCAAAAGCAAAATGGGTGGCTATATTAATAACAAAGTAGATTTCAAAGCAAAGACTATAACCAGGGATAAAGAGGACCACTTCATAATGATAAAAAGAAAAGCCAATCTGTCAAGAGGGCATAATAATCCTAAATAATGATGCACCTAATAATAGAGCTTCAAAATACATGAAGCAAAAATTTATAGAATGGAAAGGAGAAATAAACACATCTACAATTATAGTCCGTGATTTCAATACCCCCTCAATATTTGATAGAACAAGTAGAATAAAAATCAGTAAACAAAACTAGAACAACAACACTACCAATCTACTGACCTAGTTGACATTTGTGGAATACTCTTCCAACTACAGCAAAATATACTGTATTCAAGTACACACAAAACACCATAATAGATCCTATTCTATGCCCATAAAACAACTCAAAACTATAAAGTTATTCATACCATACAAGGTATATTCTCTGACTACAATGACATTAAATTCTAAGTCAATGACAAAAATGTGGAAAATTCCCAAATACTGGAAACTAAATAACACACTTCTAAATAATTCGTGAGTCCAAAAAAATGGATTCAAAGGGAAATGAGAAAGTATTTTGACTTGAATGAAAATGAAAACACAATATATTAAAATTTGTGGGATGCAGCTGAAAGTGTTTAGAGTGAAATTTAGAACACTAAACACTTCTACTAGAAAGAGATCTCAAATCTATGATTGCTGTTCCAAATTAGGAAATTAAGGAAGGATATGTGAAATACAAATTAAGAATAATAAGGAAATAATAAAGATTACAGCAGAAACCAATTAAATATAAAACAAAAAAAAACAACAGAGAAAAATATGAAACCCCCAAATTGGTTTTTGAAAAGATCCATAAAACAGGTAATTATCTAGGTAGGCTATAGGGAGTTGGAAGAATTTGGGGATGGATCACAAAAAAGATATGACCACCAGGTGGCAGTAGCACACCGTGAGTTTTATTTGGGTGACACCTGGGCAGGTTGACATGCGAGAAATCCTTCACAGTATGAGGGGGAAGAGGGAGAGCAGAGAGCTGGCTTGTGTGTTAAGATGATGTCACTCAGTAGTAACACTGAGAGTCCCCAGAATGTGGAGCTCTGAAGGGCAGCACCAGCATGGAGCCTTATTTTATAACAACTGGGTTTATCTATGGCTAGCAGATGGTAGGTGTCGTTTCCTAGAGGAGACAAAGCAGAGAGCCTGCAAATAACTAAAAATATGCTACTAAGCAGATATAATAATAGTAAGAGCTATATTTAAAACTCTTGTATGGGTAAAATTTGAGTTTAGCATCAGCAGGCTTTTGAGCTAACAGGTCCTAGGCTTCTTTTAATGAGCTAAACAACACAGGGCCAATATACAAGAGGTCATCTTTGGCTCATAACTTTATTTATTTATTTATTTATTTAGTTAGTTAGTTAGTTAGTTAAAGTCTTTATTTACTCATAGAGACACAGAGAGAGAGAGAGAGAGAGGCAGAGTCACAGGCAGAGGGAGAGGCAGGCTCCATGCAGGGAGCCCGACGTGGGACTCGATCCTGGGTCTCCAGGATCAGGCCCTGGGCTGAAGGCGGCGCTAAACCGCCGAGCCACCCGGGCTGCCCTGGCTTATAAATTTAATAATCCAACCCTCGGGTCCATGTTGTTTTATCATTTTAGTTACATGTTAATGCAGGGTGCCTCAGTTTGGAGCCCATGACAAAGCATTTTAAAGCCCCAGAATCCTATGAGTGTAAAAGCATGATTTCAAAGCCCATTTGCAGCTAGTCTGTCAGGAGAATAAGTCAGAAAATGTTGACTTGTTCAATTTATTTAATCTGTAAACTGTTATTAAAGGGACATGCCTCTTTAATGCATGTCCTTGGCTATCTTTAAAACATGTAGCAAAATGTGTTAAGTGTGCAGATCCTGCTGCCTTCAGCAGCCAGTAAGTAATCTAGGACTATGTGTTGATACGTCAGTGGATGTGGAATTGACACTGGCAAGGACAGGAACTTGGGTAAGGAAAGGACATAGCAACAGAGAGCGGTTAGAGTCAGGGATCATCTGCACCCAGGAGTAGAGGAATCTATCTTCTGGGTATTGTCCAAATGATGTTGCCCAGTCTGTGGTGATGAGTTCAATCTGACAGGTGTCAGATGCAGATCCAGACTTGTTCCTCAGTGTCATTAAGTGGCAAATGACGTGGCTTTCTCTCCAGATGGTGGTAGGTGGTTGGCTTAGCTAAATGCTGTATGATGAGTGGACACAGGCTAAGGACAGTCACAGAGTTAGCTCATGTCAGGTCCTCATCCCACATTTTGCTGAAGTTCTGATCGAATAGTTAGCCCATTAGCCCCCAACCAGGAGTTGGTAAAAATATAAATCTTAGGAAAATGTCTGTCGATGGCATATGCTATTGCTAGAAGTAATGCACTCAGCTCAGCCCATTGGATGCTTTGGTTCTCTCCCCCATACAGAAATTAATCTGAATATGGGCCATAGGCTGAGGCTGTCCACTGTTTGGCTCCTTTAAGCCCCGTGCTCATGCCATTGGTAAAGAGATCATTGATTGTCTCATTTTGTGAGTGCTGGCCACCCCACCTCTAATCTCCATTGAGCAAAAGATGAGACACTCTAGGGGACTTTGGCAAGTTAACTTAGTGGCAGGGCATGTGGCCATGTCCTCGCAGAGTAGTGATACTCCACACTCCACAGGCCAAGTTGGGCTTGATCCTGTAGATAGCAATTCCATGTTAAGAAAGTTGTGGCTTCCATTTTACAGAGAGCTTTTTTCCATTATTCAGAGCATAATAGGAATCTAGCTCCATAGTAAACTGACCCTGCTCCAGTGTGGGCTTCAGTCCTGGTAAGCACCCAGTATGCTGCTTCTCTAGTGGCAAACACCTTTACATTGAGTCTGGGAGTTGCTGGCACTAAAAGTCCATGGGTAAACGTTTACCTGTCCATCTGGTCCAGAGATTTTGGGAAGCAATTTTGGGGTGGCTGAAAGTTCTAGTTTTAAGTCTTGCCTTCAGTTTATCTAGCATTTGTTATTATTGCTCAGGCCGCTAGTGGAAAATGGAGAACTTACGAAGAATCAATAGAGGGACACCTGGGTGGCTCAGCAGTCGAGTGTCTGCCTTTGGCTTGGGGTGTGATCTTGGAGTCCCACCGGATTGAGTCCCACATCAGGCTTCCTTCATGAAGTCTGCTTCTCCCTCTGCCTGTGTCTCTGCCTCTCTCTGTGTGTGTCTCTCATGAATAAATAAATAAAATCTTAAAAAAAAAAACACCTCACTAGATGGGGACCAACAAATACTGGAGGTGAGGAACACGTTGGTGCCAGAATCCAAACATTCCTGCTAAATGTTGAGCCTCCTCTGCTGACCTGGGGGGTTCATGCTAGCAGCTTGTCTTTTACTAGAGCATTAGTCAGCGAGGGCTGCCCTAAAAAGCACCACAAATCGGGGTTGGAGTGAGGCTTAAACAATAGACATTGATTGTCTCATGGTTCCGGAGGCTGGATATCTAAGATCAAGCTGTCAGCAGGGCTGGTTCTATTCATGCTTCTCTCCTAGTTTCTGGCACTTTGCAGGCAAGCTTTGGTGTCCTTGGCTTATAGAAACGTCACCCTGATCTTTGTCTTCATCTTCCCAATGTTCTCCCTGTGTGTCCCCTTCTTGTAAGTGCACCAGTCATTCTAGAGTAGAGATCTGCCCTATTTTAGTATGACCTAACTTAACTAATTACATCAGCAATGACACTTTATCCAAATAAGGTCACATTCTGGTGAACTTCAACATATGAATTTGGAGGGGACACAGTTCAAACCATAGCCACTAGACAGCCATGAGTGAAAGACCTGACCCCTCCCTCCTCCTCTCCCCACTTACCTCTATTTCTCTTCTCCTTCTCCTCTTCCTTTCCTTCCCCTCTCTCTCTTCCTCCAAAAGAAGTCCAACCCTTAGTGCTGGCTATAGAAGTAAACGGAAAATGACTGAAATGAGAGCGTACAAATGGAAATTTCAGAGTAAGGAGTAGGGACAGTTACACGCCACATTGTTGTTTAAGTATCTGGGGAGTCCCAAAGGCCTTCCTTGGGCATTATTTCTTCTATAGCTGGTGCCTCTCTGTAGAGGGCAGTCCTTGAAAGTCATGCCCTCAGGGGAGCTTTGTGAGTGCGAAGAAAAAGGTGCAGAGCAGTGTACCTGCTGGGCCCCCATTTGCTGTTTTGAAAGGGAGCAAATATGACTACATACACGCACAGAAGACAGTGAAAACTGTAGATTGCCTCTATGTGGTAGGGAGATTTTTTACTCTTATCCTTTGAAATGTTTCTTTTTTAACCATGGGCATGTTTCACTTTCCAATAAAAAAATAATAATAATGTGAGAACCACACAGGACCAAGTGGGTAAGGATCCAAGTTGTGCCTCTGGAGGCTGCGTGAGCTGCTGCCCACACTGCTGGAAGGCCTCTCCTGGATGCGTGCATGGGTTACAAGAAACACAATGTGTTTGACTGGAAGGATAATTATTTTAATCCACCAGTCATGTCAACCAGCAGATTTGCCTTTGAATATCTTATCAAACTTCCCCCAAAACTGCTTTTTTAAAATTTTCTTACCATTACAGGCATTCCAAGAACTCTGAAGATAATGTCAAGATTTGTTAAATATTTTGAACCATGGTAAGTGCTCAATTTTGGAATAAGCATATGCCTTCTCGGGGTGATTATATTCACAAGATGAATACCAACACTTCATTTTTACCATATACCAAGCAGTTCCCATGCATGACCTTACTTCCTTCTAACAACTGCTCTATACGGGAGGTAGGGTGCCATCATATCCCCACAGGAATCAATCAGTAAAGTTACTTATGCAAAGTCAAGCGCTGGAGGAGCCAGGATTCAAGGCTAGGTCTAAGCAAATTCTGGAGCCTGGGCATGCAATCCTTATACTATTGCTAGCTGAGGTCAAGGAAATATAAAGCCACACACCACCAAGTGCAATGCTAAATTAAGCAGTGAGATTAAAAGCACATAGAAAACTGAAACATATTCACAGTGAGGTAGCCTCACCTAATGAGCTACCTATTGTGTGCTGGGCATCCTTCTGAGCACTTCCATCCCCATGACTTCCCTGTGCAGTGGGCATCAATGCCTTCAAGGAGAAGGAAACCAGGGCTTAGCAAGTTGAAGAGACTTTTGCCCTAGACCACATAGCCCATGGATGACAGAAGGGGAAGAGGACTTGGGGTCATATGACCCCAAAGCACCCTCTCTTGCCACTTCCATTCTTGTTCCCATCCTGCTACGTAAGTGATCTCAATATGTCCATGAGTGAACAGATGAAAAGACCACCATGAAGAGTCCCACTCCCTCGCCAACTCTAATAACACCATGGCCCTATGCTACCTGAGCTGGGATGTGGTCTAAGGCAAATTCATTCTCCTCCCTGCCTTCCCAACGAGAACCCGGGACACTGTTGATCAAGGAAGGGAGAACAAAGATAATGAGTGGCTGGGGCTCTCCATCTTACCTTGGCCCTATTCCCTGGGTCCTCCTATGTATAGATTTAGCCTTTGTGCACATGGGCACTTGGAGAAGGTCTGCAACCAAGATCCTCACTACCAGTGTGCCTTGTGCTAGCTACCATTCTGAAATTAAGGGCTCCTATAGGGGTAACAGTCTTGGGGCCTGGCTGGGTTTCACCTGGACACTTAGTGAGTACTGTGAGCTGGGGAGAAGGCTGGCCTGAAATGCGTCTATATCAAGTTTCTGATCACATTTCATGGATAAAGGTGATCACTGTGGCTATGACTCCAGATGGGTTGTGGACGTCACTGGGAAAATACAGCTGGGTTGGCTGAAGGGGCTCCTAACCTGCCATTTTGCTTAGACTTCTACAGAAAAAAATGGTGCCAGGAGACCTTAAGTTCTCAGATACTTTTTTTTAAGCCAAGAAAATTTCAAAAACCTCCCTGAATGGTTTAGACATATGTGTCTGATGATGTCACAACTAATGATCTGAAAACAACAAATATCCCTCCAAAGATGTCAGTATTGAGAAGATTCCTAGCATTCACATCTGGCATTCCCAAAGGTTCCACACCAAGTCTACTGCTTATCTTTCTTGGCAGCAATTTATTTTTTTATTTTATTTTTTTTAAGACAGATCTTTTTTTCTTAAGATTTTTAAAATTTATTCATGAGAGACACAGAGAGAGGCAGAGACACAGGCAGAGGGAGAAGCAGGCTCCATGCAGAGAGCCTGATGTGGGACTCGATCCCAGGACTCCAGGATCACACCCTGGGCTGAAGGCAGGTGCTAAGCCGCTGAGCCACCCGGGCACCCTCTTGGCAGCAATTTAAAGAAATACCTAGTAGCTGATGTCTGTCAGCTCTGTGACTCCACTTGGAGCTCCAGCCTTATATATCCAGACCAGCAAGGGTCATCTCCCTGGCTCAGTGAGCCACAGGTACTTCAGATCATCACCCTTACTCTTCATCTTCACCACTCCCATCGGGCTTTCCCCTATATGCTCTGCCCTCACTAATAGTACCCCATCCTCCTTCTCTGGCTGACATTGAAATGTGGAACAAGTTCTAGCAATTCTTTCTCTGAAGATCTTCCTATTTGTTGTCTCTTCATTCTCAAAATTACTATCTTACTCAAAAACTCTGTCTCCCATCAGAGCTATTACAACCACATAGTCAACCCCCCTGCTTCAATCATGAAATTTTTCCTTCAGATCAAAGCATATTCAGAAGATGAATACAGAGAGTAGCAAGCTACTCTGGAAGAAGGAAACAGAAAGGAATCAGGCACAGGTATGAAAACCTGTGGCCACTAAGGCCACCTTCTAAGTGTTGTACATTCCTCTTTCTGGAATCTCTGCAGTTACCTGAATACACATGGTAGGGCTTCAATCCTTGGGATATATTGTTTCTTCTGCTCAATGTCTTCCCTGCTTGTCTGCCCAGCACAGAGTTAAAGCTTGAAACCTAGAACCAGAAAAAGCCAAATTTGAACCTCAGCTCCAAGGACTAGCTATGACCTTGGTCCTTTCTGAGCTTGTTTCTGCATCCTTAAGATAAAGGTAATACCAACATTTATGTCATAAAACTGTTAACAGGCTTAAATGATACCATATTTAATTTGCTTAGTGGAGAGTAAGCGCTCAATAAATGTTCACCATCATAATCATCCTTGCCCTCAACACTGCCTCCTGCATGGTTTTTCTTGATCTCCTCCAGCTGTACCCCTAGTAAGCCCACCATAATGCATTTCTTATTAAGAAATAAGTTAAATTTGCTTTTCTGTGTCCTTCCTCACATTGTGACCTAATTAAAGGGAAGAAGCTCATCTGCTATTCAGCATATCCAGCACCTACAGGGCTCAGTGTTCAATGAATTGATTAATGAAGAAAGGACGTAGTAAGGGCCATTAATGAAGCAAGTTTACAGAGTGTGTATGATGTGACAGGCATTGTTCTGCTTGCTGGGGATACATCAATAAATAAAACAGATGGAGTTCCTGCCCTCATGGAGCTCCCACTCTAACAGGGAGGATGTACTCAATAACAAACAAGTAATTATATAGTAAGTTAGATGGTGCAAAGCACTTCAGGGAAAAATTAAGTGAGGGACAGGTGTTGCTTTCTCATATAAGAAAGCTAGGCAAGGTGTCACAGATAAGGTGACATTTGAACAGAGACCAAAGGAGTGAGAGAACAAGGCTGGTGGATATTTGAGGAGACAGGGCAGGAAAATGTGATCCAGACTGGGAATAGCTGGGTGTACAGGAAGAAAGGGAAGCTGGCCAGGGGCGCTGGAGTGGAGCAAGTGAAGGGAAGAGGAGCATGACATGAGACCAGAGTGGCTATGGGAACTGTGGAGTACAGACAACGGGCCATGTGGGGATCAACCAGTCCTTAATGATGATACAAGCTATACTAACTGATTGTTTTCTTGGGTGTCTCAAAAATCCTGTTCATTTACCCATTTTAAAATGCAGCAGAAAGGAAAACTTTTGTAGCCTGATCAGCCATAAGTACAAATGAAGTCATTTCATATTAATAGCTGAATCTCAATGGCTTTGAATGCTCACCTATGCAAATGTAGGGAGTCCTACCTCAAGGAAAACCCTTCCTCCTCAAATATTCTAGGAATCCTAAGGGTGCACATGATCCTATATGGGTTGTGACGGCCACTCCGTTCAAGCTTTTGCAGCTCTGGGCCTGATGATTCCACATATAGACCTGAAGAGGGAGATTCATTCCTGTCACCATGCCCTAAGTTGGTTGACCAGAGGAGCTGCCAGGACTCTACAGGGCTATCAGGTGAGAGTGTTCCTTCTGCAAACGGATAACCAGGGTTATTCCACAGCAAAACTTTTTGAACTCCAGTGTTGCATCATCTATCAACACAGTTTTCAGTTCACACCTACAGCCCATTTCTTGGGTCCCAAGAGAGCAAATCTACTTCCATGTTAGTGGGCTCAGGACATACCACGACCTTCAGTGTGCTTCCAAAATTCTATCTTCTTGAGAAGAAGGGCTTGCCCTGTTAGTCTGGTCCTTCTCTTACAATGAATTTTCCCTTGGGATTCCCATGGTCTCTGCAGGTGGGCCTCTGCCTGGGCCACATCAGCCCATGAATCCTATCAATGATCAAAACCAACAGTGGACAGAATTGAAGACTTTTCCCAGGATCCTCAGCCCTAACAGAAATGAGTGCATGGAGCATCTGTAGAAGGTTATCCCCAAACTATTTAGCATTCCCCAGCCATGACCCTCAGAGGCCCTTCATCAGAATATTAGCACTAACCGTGTCCTGAGGTCTTCCATGTATTATTCATGGAATGGTATCTTGAATGGTAACAGCAAAATCTGGAAAAGAATGGACACAGGTATTCACTGAAGATGGTACAAAGTTTAAACAAGATCCAAAACAACTACAAAAATTCTAAGCAATGATTTAAATCCTAGCATTTCACCTAGAAAACACTGCAGAATAACTGAAAGCTTTGGAGGCAGAAAGAATGAACTCCAGATCCATTGGTAGTTTGCTACTTATAGTGACTTTGGGTGGTCATTTTACTTTGAACACATTTTTCTCACTTACAGAAAGATAACAGTGGCTTATTGTGAAACCTAAATAGGTGATTACTGAACACCACGAAACATGAGGCCAGCTGTAGTTCCTCTCCCTTTCAGCAGAGACATGCACAGGATGATACGGTCCTTACAATACCTTCTAGGTTATGGGATTGACTTATAAGGTTTTGCTTTAAAATTTTTTAAAAAGAAAACTGGTTGATATGAGGTCAATTTCATTCTGAATTCTACTCTAAGGATAACATGATTATGCTGAAAGTCTACCAGATTTTATCTCTTTTTTAAAAATTTCATAGTGAACACTACTTCTTAGGAAACCCCTGAATGGCTTTTTCCACCTCAAGGTTTTCTGACTTCCTCAGTAAAAATAGGAAAGCAACACTTAGAAATAGCCAGAAAATAAAAGCCAAGAACTGAAAGTCTGAACAATAAAATCTATTAACATACTTCATGTGGAAAAGATCCAGCTGAAGAGGTGGCCAGGGATCTGGAATCAGGAGACCTGACCTCGAAGTCTGGCTCTGCCACTTACCAGGTGAGTGGAACCTTGATCTTTGTGCACTTGATTTCTTGTCTTCATCTGTAAAATAGGGACAATATCATCATTCATAGAATTAAGTACAATCAATGTCAAAATGTGAAGTGCCATATGTTAGATCAGTTCAACAAACTGAACGGCGACAATCAGATGGATATGGTCCTTGACCCCTGGGAACTCACAACCTCTTTAATTCGGTCCTACTTCCTCCTGATATGTTTCAGAAGAGGTCAGCTTGAAGGGTTGTCCACGACTACACTGGTCAACTACCATGTAAGTTCCTCACAAGACCAGTGCTTACCAACCTCTGCCAGGCTCACACAGAACTGGCCTGGGAAACTATTTCTGTACTATCTCTAGCCAAAAAAGTAACTTCTTTTCTCAAAACATACACAAGAAAGAAGAGAATTATAAAGAAATCACCCCTTCTCCAAACTCAAAGGGCAGGAAAGCATAACCTCTCTCTTTTTGTCTCCTGACTCTTAACCCATGAGCTCTGATTTCCATCACCACAGAGATCCTCACATTTTGGGACACCAAGCTCTGTCTCTTTACTTTCAGTCCACTGACTTTTTAACATGTCATCATCATAAGACATTTACAAAGTATTTTATTTAGAGCCTATTGCTCTCTAGTCAAATAAACCCCAGGAATAACTAGCTAGCTGTCTTAGGGCCCATAACTGCAGTTCCACCATGGAAAGAACCTACAGGACCAGGGCCCACGCTTTGTAAGAACCGAGCTAGTCCTGGGAGCACAGACTCAAACCCTCATCTCCTAGTGAGCAGTGTTTTCACTAGTTGCTCTTTCAAATCCTGCTCTAAAGCAGCAAGAATGTTTTTATTTTAAGATTTATTTGAGAGAAAGAGAGCACAGGGGGAGGGACAGAGGGAGAGGAGATAAGAGCATCTCAAGCACACTCTGTGCTGAGCAGAGCCCAACTGGGGGCTCGATCTCATGACCTCAGCCAAAACCAAGAGTTGGACGCTTAACTGCACCACTCAGATGCCCCAACAGCAAGAATGTTTTTTAAAAATCTTCTAAGTAAATCCTTTTACAAACTATCACCCTGAAGTTTTGGTCAGATCTTTACATTTTAAAGACGTTATTATGATTTTTTAATTATTTATTCATGAGAGACAGAGAAAGAGGCAGAGACACAGGCAGAGGGAGAAGCAGGCTCCTTGCAGGGAGCCTGATGTGGGACTTGATCCCTGGACCCCAGGATCACACCCTGGGCCGAAGGCAGGCGATAAACCGCTGAGCCACCCAGGGATCCCCAGATCTTTACATTTTAATGTACTTGGCTTGCTTAAGATGAGACATACAGGTAATGCTGTGACATACCACTTTCTTTAAAAAAAAACCAATGAACATATAAAATGCACGTGTAGCTCAATGGTACCAAAATCAGCCAACTTGAGACAACTCACTACAGAAACACATGCATTTTTATAGCATTTCTAGCCTATGTCTACACTAGACAATTCCACCTCTCAGGACTTCTCTACATCTCAGCAATCGTTTTATATACAAGTAACCTACTCCACACTTTACTCCACACTCCACTCTACCTGTGCATCTGAGGCTGGAAGACTTCTGCTACCACAAGAGGGGAAGATTAGAACAGATACTGTATGGAGCTTGGCCTGACAATCTCTGCCTGTTTGAGAGGAAGAGTAGTGTGCCTGTGGGTGGGGAGAAGGCGATTTGGAAACAATGGTTAACCTGATACCCTCCAAAAAAAATGTATTTTACTAGTAAAGGGGTCAGTCACTCTCTGGCTCCCAGGGTACAATCTTAAAAGGCCAGGAAGCAGTTGGATGGTATAATTAAAGCGATGCAAGAATAAAATCTCTGTCAGCCAAGAATTCTCTATTTGGCAAAACTATCCTTCAAAAATTAGGGAGAAATTAAGACATTCTCAGATAAACAAATGCTATGGAAATTTACTATCACTAAACAATTTCTATAAGAAATGCTAAAAGTAAAGGTGGTCTTTCGGGCTAAAAGGACACTAGTAACTTGAAGCCATACAAAAATGTAAATCTTTCCAGTACAGGTAAATAGATGGACAAACATAAAACCCACTATCATAACTTCTTTTACTGGGTTTATTTTTTATTTATTTATTTTTTAATTTTTATTTATTTATGATAGTCACACACACAGAGAGAGAGAGAGGCAGAGAGAGAGGCAGAGACACAGGCAGAGGGAGAAGCAGGCTCCATGCACCGGGAGCCCGACGTGGGATTCGATCCCGGGTCTCCAGGATCACACCCTGGGCCAAAGGCAGGTGCCAAACCGCTGCGCCACCCAGAGATCCCTTTTACTGGGTTTAAAATTTGTGACATCAATAACATAAAGGCAAGTAGACTACAAAGAAATGAGTGTGATTGAAATTACTGAAAAATATTTATAACTTAGGATGTTATAAGTAATTACACAACTACAAAGAAAATGTCCATAGAACATACACTGAAATGTTGTGCAAAGAAATGAAAGAGAATATACAGAAAGACATCCTGTGTCCATAGACTGGAAGACTTAATATTGTTAAAATGTCAATAATACCCAAAGTGATCTGTAGAACCAATGCAGTCGCTATCAACATCCCAATGTTTACTGAAGAAACAGAATAATCCACTTCAGAATTCATATGAAACCTCAAAGAACCCAAATAGCTAAACCAATCTTAAAAAAGAAGAAAGTTGGAAGACTCACACTTCTGGATTTCAAAATTTACGAAGCCATAGTAGTCAAAACAATGTTGTGCTCTTGCTCTTTTCCTCATGCCAATGAGTTGCTCAGAGGCGGGGTTGCAGATATACTCAAGATTGGGCTCCGCCCTAGCCCACCACTGTGGCTGAGGAAGCCATCACTGCTGGAGGTGTAATGGGCCTTAATACTGCTTTACAAGGGGTGTTGGAAACTGCCCTCATCCACAGTGGCCTAACGTGGAATTCGCAAGGCTGCCAAAGCCTTAAGACAAGCACCAAGACCAACTTTGTGTGCTGGCATCGAACTGTGATGAGCTTATGGGTGTCAAGTTGGTGGAGGCCCTTTGTGCTAACCACCAAAATCAACCTAATTAAGGTTGATGACAAAAAGTTAGGGGAATGGGTAGGCCTCTGAACAGAGAGGGAAACTCCATAAAGTAGTCGGTTGCAGCTGTGTGGCAGTTAAGAACTATGGCAAAGAATCTCAGGCTAAGGACGTCATTGAGGAATACTTCAAATTCGAAAAATGTACAAGTAAAGAACTTGGTTCTTGTTCCTAACAGTGTCATGCTTGCACAAAGACAGTCATATAGACTGACAGTTAAGTGAGCCCAGAAACAAACCCTGTGTACATGGCCAAATGATACTTGACAAGGGGTCCAGACCATTTGATGGGAATAAAGAGTGAAACGGCAATTCATAAAAATGGGAAAAGTATTTGCAAATTATTTATCTGACAAGTTATTACCCAGAATTTATACAGAACTCCAACAACAAATTACTTGGGCAAAATATTTGAATAGGCATTTTCTCCAAGAAGGTAACAAAAGCACAATTAGCATATGAAAAGATGTTCAATATCACTAATCATCAGAAAACTAAGTCAAAACCACAATGACATACCATCTTACACTCATTAGGACGGCTACTATCAAAAAAACAAAAACAAAACCCAAGAAACAAAAAGAGTTGATGTGGCTGTGGACAAATCAGAACTCTTTGCACTATTGGTAGGAACGTAAAATGGTGCAGCCGTTTTGGAAAACAGCACGGCAGTTCCTTAATATTAGAATTACCCTATGATCCAACAATTCTACCTCTAGATATACACTCGAAAGAACTGAAAGCAGGGTCTCAAAGAAATATTTGCACTCCCTTATTCATGGCAGCAATTTCCACAACAGCCAAAAGGTAAAAGCCACCCAAATAGCCACCAACAGATGATGAACGGATAAACAAACCATGGTGTATATATATATAATACAGTATTATTCAGACTTAAAATGGAAGGAAATTCTGACTCCTGCTTCAACATGAACAAACCTTGAGGACATTATGCTAAGTGAACACACCAGTCACAAAGGGTAAACAATGTATGATTCCATTTTTATGAGACATAATAGTCAAAACCAGAGACAAAGTAGAATGGTGACTGCCAGCGCTGGGGCAGGTGGAAAAGAATGTGGAGTTACTATTTAATGGGTACTTTCATTTTATAAGATGAAAAGATTTCTGGAGATAAAAGGCAGTGATGATTGCAAACAACTGTGAATGGACTTAATGCCACTAACTGTACACTTAAAAACTGTCCTTTAAGGGGTCATATTTTATGTGTATTTTACATATTTACACATAATGTAAAATAAAATTAGTCAATAATTTAACTGTAAAAAAATGATTCTGTATCATTCCATCCAAGTGGTCAGTTACCACCACCAACACTGGAACAAACTAAGGGTCCTTGTAGAGAGAAATATGCTTACATATTTGGGGACCAAGAGGCGAGCTATCATCAAGTTACATGTATAAATACTACAAATGTGAACAATTGGTTAAATATAGGTGAAGAGTATATGGGAATTTATTTTACCATTCTTGCAAAAAAAATGGCTTGGAAAATTTCCAAAACTTAAAAAAAAAGAACAAAAAAAGCCGTTCTGTTAGGCCAGGTTTGAGAGTTCTGACCCATGGACCAAGGATCATTTATACAGAAACGATCTTTCCGAGAAACCCCTGCAGCATTTTACATTCCTCAGATATGTTTATCACTCCACTGATACCATGTTTTTTTTATACCACATAGATGAAATCATCAGATACTTGGGAGTTTACCCCAACAAGTGGCAAACTGCTATACTGGTAACTTTAAGTCTTTTTTTAAAGCACGATTCTCAAATCTTTCTTTAGAATTTTTAGCGACGACCAGGGTCATCAACATCTGCTTCAGTAGGTGGCTGTGCTTTGACTGCCCTCACATGTATTTTTTGAGGCGTTGTATATAAAGCAAGAGGACTGTAGAAGATAATTGGCTCCATCTCCACCCAGCAGTTAGCAGTCATCTGAGAATATTTTATGCACCTGCCTTTTCCAGTTCACTGTCCCATCTGTGCTGTTTGTTGAAAGTAAACGCAGGGGCACCTAGTGGCTCAGTTCAGCATCTGCCCTCAGCTCAGCTCAGGATCCCAGTCCCAGGACTGAGCCCAGCAACAGGCTCCCTCAGCAGGAGTCTGCTTCTCCCTCTCCCTCTGCTTGTGCTCTCATCCTCTCAAATAAATAATAAATCAATCAATCAATCAATCAATCAATCAATCAATCTCTTTTTATAAAGTAAATGCAGAGTTCTGGATTCTTTCCATTAAGTGCATATACCTCATGCCATTTTGGCTGTTCAAAGGCTTTTATGGCAAGTACAACTTTCATGGTTTTTTGAAAATCAAGGTTGTTAGAGACACCTGGGTGGCTCAGTGGTTGAGCATCTGGCTCAGGTTGTGATCCTGGGGTCCTGGGATTGAGTCCCGCATCAGGCTCCCTGCAGGGGAGCCTGCTTCTCCCTCTGCCTGTCTCTTACGAATAAATAAAATCTTAAAAAATAAAATAAAATTAAGGCTGTCAGAAAGCCTATTCCAATTTGTATGAGTAGAACTTTTATAATTGAAATGTATGACTAGTTCTTGGATTTAGTCATTTTGACTAACCAGAGATTTTTTTCATAGTTAAATCTGCGGAGACCATTAAGATAAGTTTAAGGTATCACAAAAATAGAATAGAGTAATAAACTATAATTATTTCTAACCCAACTGCCCAACTGCTATCAGTAATTGGTAGTGATTTTCAGTTACATCCACATTTCTTCCAAGGCAGTATTTCACAACTTTTTCATTTACAGAACCCTTCCCATGAGAAAACGTTAAAATCAAGTAATTAAAATTTCCCTGACAAGAGAAATAGTTAAGACTTTCTCAGTATTTCAACTTCAACTAGAATATCCCAATTCACTTCTGACACTAACCACCTGGAGTTAGCATCACACTCAGGTTTAAGGGCTCAGTCCTTCACAAGACTACCCAATTTTGGATGCCAGCTGCAAGTGGGTCCATGCTCATTTTTGACTGGTTACAAATCTTGGGGTTCCCATACTCCCTTAGGTTCAAGGATTTGCTAAAATGACAGAACTCAGGAAAGCACTATGTTTATGGTTAGTTTTATTATAAAGGACTCAAAGTGGGAGGACCACCCAAATGAAGAGACACAGGGCGAGTTCTGGGAAGAATCCACTTCCACACCTTCTTTGTGAAATGAAGGCACATCACCACCTCAGATGGTCACTGTGCTCATCAATCAGGAAGCCCCACTGAGCTTGAGTGTCCAGAGTTTTTAATTGGGGTTTTTAAATTCAGGCATGACCAATCACATACATCACTGGGGACATGACTGAATTCAATACACTCCCCTGTAGACCTGCCTCAAATCCCAACCCTTGAGTTATGTGGTAGATCTTATTGGTGACAGGCCCCATCCTAAAGCTTCTAAAGGCCTACCAAGAGTCACCTCATTAGCATCACAAAGACATTCATATCACCCTGGAAATACCAAAGGTTTTAGAAGCTCCTTCTCAGGAACCCAAGACAGAGACCAGAGAAATTCCTTACTATACCACAGTTGGGAAGGCTGGACACAGAAGACAGAGGGTCAGAGCCATTGTAATATCTGAGATTTTTTCCCCCCACCAAGAACCAATTTTTATCCCTACTAAGAATACATCCTCTAAGACAATGAAGAGACAGCCCCCCAAAACAGAATGGAACTTTATTGTGTAAAGTTTATAGAAGTATGACTAGTAAGTATTCTTCTGTACAAAGTACACAACAAACGGTTTTTAAATACAAGTGAGAGAAATGTGAGTTCTATGACAACATTTGATACAAGCAGAACCATTTACAGATACACTAAAAAAATTTTTTAAAATATCATCTTCTTTCTCCAAAGAGTCCATTGCGCATTTCTTAGAGATGGGGACACGTCCCATGCAAGGTCACAATGGCATTTTATTGCCCTCGATGCTGATTTTCACTGCGTGTGCAGATCTGCTTTTTTTCCTGATATCTGTGAACTTTCTCATCTGTTTATCCAGTCGACTGATACCCTTCTTGGAGGTCCCCTGAAACTAAGAGTGGGGTAAAAATTAAAGAGCAAATTATTGAAACAAATCTAGTTTTGTCTTTCATCTTTTTTTATCTTAAAGTTCACAGTCAGAAGAGCTGCTATCTCTGGAATAATCACAATATGCTTTGGTGACCTCAGAAAAACAGATCAAGTATACACACAAGCCTTAGCAATGTACACATATTAAACTTTCTCAATGAAGCATAACAGCTGTCTGTGTCTTATTTTAAAATTTGGCCTCAGTCTTTAGAAAGTTTCTAGATGAAAGGAGGAAAATTTAAACTATGATCTCAATTCCATTAAATTACATTTTGGCTATGTGCTTTTTCCTTTCAAAGGTCAAACATGGAGCTGAACACTTGACATTCACCTCCCAACAGCACTGGCTTGAAGAATAATAATCTTCTAAGGCAAGGAAAGTCATCTGAGGAAAAGATAAGCCTAATGAATGAAGTGAGAGGATAAATAAAGTGAACCCATTGATTCTGGAGCTCTAGTTTCAGACTTGGGAGTGATCCTCAGTTTGCCTCAGCAAGTTCTAGAACCCTGGGCAAATCAGGCCCCTGGTCCGTATTCCTTTCAGGACAGCTGAGAGAAGTAAATGAGATAATAGTGTCAAATATCAGCACAGTCAGTGCTCAAAATAAATATCAGCTATTAACTAGTATTACTACTACTTTGAAACCAATTACATTTATGTTAAATAAATATATGTGACACAAAAAGAAAAGTAAATGAAGTCTTTTGATCCAAGGGACTTACTACTTCTTCCATATCTTCCTGCTTGCCTTCTATGTTTAAAAGTTTAGTTGTTACATTACTTCTTTTATAATTTCTGTGTGTCTGGAAAAGATGTAGTCTCCAAGAAATTGATACCTTTGGATATGCTTAAGTCTGTCAAAGACCAGGGGGAACTCTTCTTGTTGACAATAATGTTACTGACAATTGTGATCTCTAAGAATGTTGAGTGGTTTAATAAGAGAAGAATTTTTCTACTTCTCCCCAAATGTTTATTACTGAATCACCTGTGAAACTCAATTCCAAGGCTGCTAAAGGAAGGCAGGGCCCAGGAGAGACTGGGGTCAGTTACCAGTATGGTGATGTTCCTTTGAGTTGAGGAGTCTCCCAAGTGTCATCCCACCTCCAGACCCAGCGTGCACCTCAGACAGCAGCAAGGAACCTTAAGTCAGTCTTGAACAAGAGTCACATTGATCATCCACCCTAGACTTTCTAAAATAATCCCAAGTCCAATTATTTATTTAACACTTGGCACTAGTACTTTGAGTTAGCATAAATATTGGTTCTCAGATGAATATCATCTAAATCCCTTGATTTCCTGGACAGTTCTAAACATGTGACCTCCCTTCAGACAATATGTCCTGATGCTTAGTACTTATAGTAGTCCACATCAGAAGCCTTACCTGCTCAGATCTCCACCAGTTACCCAACTGCCAGCAGTCTATATGCCAGCAGGAAGGTCTCCCAGGACTCTCTAAGAACCTGAGCCCTCTAGCCTCTGCAAAAGGGACACACCCAAGTCACACTGATCCATTCCCAGTTATATAACTTTTTTAAGACTTGTAGCTTGGCAGACACCCAGTTTCCCCAAGCCTGAGAATACACAGGATCTACTACCCAACACGCTAAATTCAATGACCTCTCTACTGATTCAACTCTGTACTATCTCTTTAGGGCATTAAAAGTGTATGCTGCACTGTTTTATCAGTAAAAAAAACAAAAGCAGCTGAAAAGATTAGCAAGATGGGTTTGCTTAAAAAAAATTATGGTACAACTGTATTGTGACACAGTATTAAGTCACAGAAAAAGGTTTACTTAAATGAATTTTTACCACGTTAAGTAAAACACAAATCCAACAAAGTATAAAACACAATTTTGCATAAAAGTTGAAAAGAAAAACACCAAACCACAAAACCAGTAATGTTTATGTACAATATAAAAAGGACAAAAAGGAAATAACCCAAAATGTTAATACTAAGGTGTGATGGAATTACAAGTGACATTAATTTTATTTGTGCTTTCTGCATTAAAAATTTATATAAAAACATACAATGCTTTTGTCATTTTACTGTTATCCTAAAACCACTCCATGGAATAAATTAACATATAAACATACAATGTAGTGTAGGTTACTGTATTACTTAGAGGAGTGAAAATCAGAAACCATAGAGGAATAAACAAATTATATATTCACATGATAGACTATTGTGCAGCTGTTATAAATGATAAGGTGATTTAACGAGGGGAAGGGATCAAAGTTATATACAGTATAATTTTGTGAAAAGTATCCATAGGCAAAAATTCTATCAAACTGCTTTTGAATGGTTTTTATAATCTCAAATTTTTCTATAATTATAACCAGAAAAAACCAGGTTTTAAGCATTACTGGAAATACATTTAACACATCAAACTGTTAACACAGTGGGAACTTCAAGGAAGAGCA
The DNA here is from genome assembly GCF_018345385.1 of Vulpes lagopus. NCBI lineage: Eukaryota > Metazoa > Chordata > Mammalia > Carnivora > Canidae > Vulpes > Vulpes lagopus. Next base: position 2,918,485 of record NC_054847.1, on the reverse strand, counting down.
GGGCTTTGGAAATGGGGTTATCCTACAGTGTTTTATGTTTACTTATATAATTTCAAAAATAAATGACATTTAAAACAAAAAGAGTTTCATTTGAAAGCCATTTACTCACTCCAATTTTCTCTCTGGAAAATACATTTTATAATAATACTTATTAGTGTCTGCAATGTGAAAGCCCTCAGTAAATCTGTAAGGACTTTTCCCAAACAGGGAAATAGTGTCAGGGCGTTTAAGGACAATACCCTAAAATGTAACATGAAACTACCAGACCCTAAAACATGCCTTATTTTTTTGACCGAGCTCTAATTAGCCAGACTTGGGCCTAGACTGGCACGTTATAATCTTGGGAGTGCTGGGATGAAGCAAAGGAATTCAGTTTGAATTTCCCTCTCCTCCTGTTAGTCACCTCTCTGCTTTACCAGGAGGCTGGGCCACTTCTTCCCACCTGCCTGTCACCTACTGGCTGAACGGGATCAGAACCAGCAACAGTGGCAAACGGGTAAGTGTCCTTCAAGACACATAGCTAGGCTTCCAAAGACTGGCCACTGAGATTTTATTACAATTTCTTTGCCTTATTTTGTTCTCAATTCTCAAACGGAAGTGTGCTGGGGAAGAAAAAATACTAGTAAGAGAGGGATAGTAATAGGGAAAAGACAGTGAAAAAAGTAAAATTAAAAAGAAAGAGGGGCAGTTGAGGAAGAGAAGGAGTATCAAGGGATGTGGACATAGATAAAAGTACAAAAAAGGTAAGGAAGTACAAAAAAAAGGTAAGGAAGTACAAGAAAAAGGTAAGGAAGTACAAAAAAGTTCTTGGCACTGAAGTAGTAGTGCTCTACCTTTCATTTATTCTCAATAAGTAAGAAAATGTGCTTTGTTTTGATTGCAGCATAACAGCAAAAATGAACTGGCACAAAGGTGAGTGTAGTCTGTGACAAAAGCTGCCCAAGCAGGGTCATGGAAAAGTCACAAAAGGAAGGCAACATAGACTCTCAAGAGCACACTGCTGCACAGAGGTACCGCTCGATCATCTCAGAGCACAGCAGGGAGTGAGTCTGGCTTTAAGGAATGGCCCCAATGCTTTCATTTCTGACCATGTATTAAGTATGTACTAATCACATTTATCAAATATTCAGTGTAAGGCTTTATGTGATGGGTCTTTGCAAACGCACAATGCTGGGCCACTGACAATGGTGGAAAAAAGTCACCTCCCTTCTACGAAGAAGCTACTCATCACTTTACATGCCTGTTATGGAGACCACTATGATTCTTGACCCTAAAAAAGCTTTTTTAATAAAAAATGGGTAACATGAAAATCAAGATGCTTCTCAGGGAATTAATTATCTATGAGTTTCTGGGGTACTAATAAAGGAAGGAACTTCCATATCAATTTCTAAATATTCAACAGGACTCGAAAGTCACAAAGTGTTTGTTAAAGGCCATTATTTTAGTAACTAAAAGTGGGCTGGGCCTTTTCTGGTTAAGAAAGCACACGCACACTTGTTTTCACTCTAGCTGCTGACAATTCAAGCTCATGCACAGAGCATGCTTCCTTGGGGATACCTCCCGGATACACTCTGGTAGGGCCAGGACTACAGGGGCATCCTGTTGCCTTCAATGCTGAACTTGACAGCACGATGCACTTTGCTGAGTCGTTTCTGTTCTGCAAATCGCCTCTTATGCTTTTCCAATCGGCTTAGGCCCTTTTTAAGAATACCAGGCTAGAAAGAGTAGTTTGAATGGAGAATAAAAAAAGATTACTGAAGAGCAATGAAGATCACGGAGTAGTATTTACAATGATGACAGAGGAAGTGTCTACCCTAAATATTTCACAACAGAATTACTTAAAACAGTTGAAGAGAAAGGGAAGGGTGGATTGCAGAAGTAGGGAAGTCTGTTTCTCACAGTTCTAAAAAATGACTGCATAAGAACACTTTAGGCTTTATGATTCAGTTGAAATAAAGGGGTAAGAAGAAACTTCCTGGCTTGATAAGGTTACTTAAGTCTGAAGTGAAGCTCATAAGCAAGGAATGATCAGGCTAGCTAAGAGACCAGAAAACAGCTCTCTTTAAATCAGATAAACCTCAGGAGCTGTTAAGAGGTATTATACACGAAGTAAGAGACAAAATAGTAATTTGCACTTGAGATCGACCTTGCTATCTCCCTGCTTGCTTACCCTGGATGACTCCATTTCCACGTTCCATTTAGGTCTGACAACGTAGTCCTTGTTTGAGGGCATGGGGACCCTCGCACGGGCACAGAATCCAGGATCTCCAGGTCTGAGAGCCCTGAGAATGGAAAGAAGAACATGCTATTATGTAGTCAACCATAGTTGTGTGCAGCTGACTCAGCTGCACAGGCGTTTCAAACTTCCTCTGTCTCCCAGGTCACCCTATCTGCCCCCCTGCTATCTTAGCTGATCTCGCTATCACTCACATTACTCTAAAAGTTCTTCACCTTCCCTCCCAAAGCCAACTTCCTGTGCATATTCAGGATTCCTTTTAGCATCTCCTCAGCTTCAGACATAATCAAGCCCCTTTCCTTTCCAAGATTGGAAAGCATGCAACAAGCAAAATTATCCTACAAGAACTAGGATATTGATGTTGATAAAAGTCCATCAATTTTTATTTACATTTCCCCAGTTTTACTTACATCCATTTGTGTGTCTATGTTTCTTAGTTCTATGCAATTTTATCAAACGTGCAGGTTTGTGTACTCCCCACAAGGGTCCATCCTACTGTCCTTTTATCAAAACATAGCCACCCTCCTACCCCATCTGCCCAGCTCCTAATCCCTGGTGACCACAAATCTATTTTGTTATTTTAGTATTTAAAGAATGTTCTATAAATGAAATACACTATGTAATCTTTAGGAACTGGCTTTGTCCACTAAACATAATGCCCTTAAGGATCCATTCAAGTTGTTAGTTACATCTATCAATATTTTGTTCATTTAACTGCTGAGTTGTCTTCTATTGTATATATGTACCACAGTTTGTTTAACCATTCACCTGCTGAAGGACACCTGGGTTGTTGTCCCAGTTCTGGACTATCATGAATAAAGCTATATGCTCACATACAGGTTTTTGCACAAACATAAGTGTTCATTTCTCTGGGTAAAAAAAACCCAGGAGTGCAAGTGAGGGATCATATGGTGGTTGCAGGTTTAACTTTATATGCAACTGCCAAACTGTTTTCCACAGTATAGCTGTATCATTTTACAGATAGCAATGTATGAGCGAGCTAGTTTCTCAACATCCTTGCCAGCATTTGATGGTGCGATTTGAGACCAAATTAAGACTAGCATCCTTCAAAAGTAAAGCCTATCTGTAAATGTCTGGGCATTCAAATCACTCAACCTTTAGGTAACTATTCACCCTAGTGGTAAATGGAGAGTAGGTATATATATGTCTGTGTCTGGGGAGGTGGAAGAGAAGGATAAAAAGGTTCTACATCATTTCTATTCCTTTGTATAGAGTGGAATTGTTTTCTTTTCCTTTTTTAAAAAGAGAGCGTGGGAAGAAGGGGAGAAGGAGAGAGGGAATCTTAAGCAGGCTCCACACCTAGAGTGGAACCCAATCTCACAACCCCGAGATCATGATCTGAGCCAAAATCAAGAGTCAGACCCTGGGGATCCCTGGGTGGCGCAGCGGTTTAGCGCCTGCCTTTGGCCCAGGGCGCGATCCTGGGGACCCGGGATCGAATCCCACGTCGGGCTCCCAGTGCATGGAGCCTGCTTCTCCCTCTGCCTATGTCTCTGCCTCTCTCTCTCTCTCTCTGTGACTATCATAAATAAATAAAAGTTAAAAAAAAAAAAAAAAAAAAAAAGAGTCAGACCCTGAAACGACTGAGCCACCCAGGTGCCCTGAGTTTAATCTATTCTTAACACGAAGCTTCCATAAGCTTCAAATACATGAATAAATTAAGTGGCTTGCAAAAGAAAATTCTCCTACCTTATTCTCCCCTGAAGCTGCCACCTGCCCCATCATCAAACCTATCCATAAACCCCCAACATCGGTACCTTCTAACCCCTCTCCTTCTCTCCTTTTGCAGTCTGCCCACACTCACTGCACAAAGCCCTCTGCAGCCTTGGCCACAGCCCAGGCTCTTTGCCACAGCCCCTCTCCAGCCTGGCCTCATTCTCTCTAGGGTCTCCTATGTGCAGGACAGCACACACTCACCTGCACTGGCCACACCCCTTCTCAGAGTGGTGCGGATTATTTCCTACTCTCTATACTTTGTGGATTCCGTATCTTTTCTGTGGAAATAACTGCCAAATCTATTATGTCTCTAGGCCCAGTGTCCAAGTTTTAGACTCACGATATTCACAGAAATATCTCATTTACTATGGTCCAAACAGAACGCACCTACATTCTCAAAATCTACTCTTCCTCTCCACTTGAGCAAATGGTAACACCATCAAGTCTCAGTAACTTGGGGCAAAATTCTGGTTGGTCAACGTTAGCCAAACTCCTCGCCCACAGAGTCACCAACTCTTGGTAATTTGCTCCACTAAGTCTTCTAGCCTTCTGCTGCCCCATCACCACCTCAAGTTTCACTGCTTTCAGCTCCTCTGTACTCTAACCCACCCTACACCACGATGACACCAGCACCAGTACTCCAAATCAAATCTGACAACTTCTAGTCTACATGGAATCAAAGAGGAGTGACAATTCCTTGTCTTGATCTAAAGCTCTTCAAAATTTGGCCCACATCTCCACTCCTGAACTCATCTCCTACCTCCTCACATACCATACTACTGCTCAACTGCTTCAGTCTACTTGCCATTCCTAAAGTGGGCCTTGCATGATAACCCATGTCTTTACTTAAGCTCTCACCTTCGTTTATAAACTCTATAGACATTTTATGAGCATGGACTATTTTTTAATTCAATTTTGTATTCCCAGGGCTTAATAGAGTCTAGCACATATCAAGCAGTAAAAAATCTTTACAGAATGAACTATTTCTTAATCTTATATCCTTATACCACTGTATTTGTGGATATTCAATAAATCTTAAACTGAAAATCATCCCCCACTAATATGAACTTTGTTAAAGCAGCAAGCAGAAGAGTCTCTATATCAAGCTTAAGAAAAAATAAATTTTTAAGTCTTACTTCTCTTCCCCTGTCAGCACCTTTTCCAGGTCTCTTCGGGGTGTCTGACCACCAGTGCTGTGAAAAAAGATGCCAGGAATATTAGAACCTTATAACTAAGAAAAAAACCAGCAAAGCAAAACATCAAACTCAGACCATAATTAGGTCCTTTACACTGGATCTGGAAAAATTACTCCAAATATTGTAAAAGTACCACTTCTTTTAATGATTACTTGCACACCAGATTTCATCATGGGTGAGCAGTAACTGCCATTTTTGTAATTTATAATCCTGTCATCCTGGATGCAACTGTATTCAGTTTGCTGATACAAACTGAACCAGTAGCCATTTTTTTTCCTCCTAAGAAAGTGAAAATGGGCCTGAGAAAGTTTTTTTTTCTGCAACTGGTTGAAACAACATAAGCAACCTCTGAAACTGTGGCACGGGCCACATTCCACCAGATAGAACCAAACAAGGAGGGAGTGTGGGCCTTATTACAGTACCACATTTAAACTAAAAGGGTATGAACTACACAGACATATCAAGTTGAAAGAAAAAATAAAAATCCTATCACCCTGGAGGATTCTTAATGACCTTATTTACAAAACAAATGAGTTATGTGAACAGTATTTACTCTTCATACCTATTCATTCTCCGTCGTTGAGGCATTTGTTCTAGATCTCTTTGCTCTCTTTCCTCTCTTGTCATACCTTTGTAGTTTGAGGTAAGACCAAATATAGGCCGTGACCATTCATCTGTAACAAGGAAAAATCATTTGGTTAGACTAGAAAGTAGCATTTTTGCTATCATTCCCTGAAATAATCACACCCTAGTGTGATGTAATATTCCAGGCATTTAGAATATTCTTTCCCTAAATATACCATTATTTTAGGACCATTTGAGGATACACACAGCATGTAATACCAGTATTATAATCCGCTTCAGGGGATTCAGAAAATTCAGTGTCAAAAAGTCATTTAAGCTTATAGCCACCACAGAGATTTAAAGAAAGTAATATCTGACTCACTTTGACAGTCATCAATTAGCTGTGCTGACATTTCATTGATGGTCTAATTTGTAAATTTACTCTACTGAAAAAAGAAAATCTCAAAATTCTTATACCTTCCTATTCTAACCAAAAATAAGCTCCCTTATTACTTGCCAAATGGTCTAAATCTTCAAAAATTGCACTTTTAACAGTGCAGCACCGAGTCTAGATTTCACTAAGTCTAAGAAAGCTGCTACAGTGACATGATGATGAACCGAAGTACTACATGCCCACTGTTTAGCCACTAAAAGTCCAAGGGTGCCAAGTGATGTTTTTGTTCTCAAACACAACATAGCTTACTGCTGCATTTAATATATCATCAAAACAATCAAGAACCTTCACGGAGTATAGAAAGCAGGGAGTCTGTGAGGGCATTAGAAGTTTGGGACACCCGGGTGACTCAGCGGTTGAGCATCTGCCTTCAGCTCAAGGTGTGATCCCAGTCCAGGGATCGAGTCCCACATCAAGCTCCCTGCGAGGAGCCTGCTTCTCCCGTTGTGTCTTCTCTGCCCCTCTCTCTCTGTGTCTCTCATGAATAAATAAATAAAATCTTTTTAAAAAAGGGCATTAGAGGTTTATCATATACGAGCATGCCACAGATTAACAAAATAAAAAATGCAGGCTATAAAAAAATTCTCTAAAAAGTTTCGATAATCTCAAAAATTCAGTGCAAAAATAATTACTGTATTCACATATAGGAGTCTTTTTTTTTAAATATACCCTTAAAGTTTAAAAAAAAATTCCTTTGCAACATGGAGCACAGGAAGAATTAAGGATAACAACAAAAACACACATGGTTTATATTCTTAAAACTGAAGGATTTCATAAATGATATGGTAACTGATTAGACGAATTCCAGTTAAGACTCCTGGATTTCTGTTATCATTAAATAAGAACATGCAAAAGGCTCTGGAGACGATTGTAAAAGTAGCAAGAGCACTAGTGGCTAACATTTCTTGAGGTCTTACTACGTGCTTTACATATATCCTCTCATTTAACTTTTATAACTCAAAGTGAACATATCAATTGTTTTACAGAGGAGGAAACCAAGGCTTAGAGCTTAAATCACTTGCCTAAAGATACGCAATAAAGTAGGTGGTGAATACAGGATTTGAACCCAGGTATGATTGACTCTAGGGCCTGTATGCTAACCCTCTTCTCTATACATGCACTTGATCCAGAATTAGAAAACTTTTCATTTGCTCTCCTTAATATTAATAGCATACCTTAAACATACTGAGAAACATTTTAAGTCTAAGCTAAAAAAGCCAATACCCACAAGAAATTAACCAAAAAAATTTCTAGTCTACTTCATGAACTCATTTTAAATATTGGTAAAAATAGTTTGCTTTTGTACATACATGTCTTTCTGATATACACAAACACAACAAACAAAAAGCAAAATGTACATACTGATTAATTTCCCTGCCATATCCTTGTTGGACCTTGATTCCTTGGGGTGTTTATAGAGATACATCACTGCTCGTCCAATCCCACTATGCTTCAGTGTCTCCTGGCTCACACTAGGTAGCTGGGAAATACAAACACATATATACACATTAATCACTCAAAAGCTGGGAGTCCTGCCAATCTATCCTAGAAGACCTCCAACACCTGTTTTTTTTTACAATGGAGTAACAAAAATTCCATTTTCAGGATCTGCAGGATCTTGAACACAAAGACACTGTGTTCACATCATGAGTTGAGAGTTCAGTATTAGACGGACTCAAAGCAGAACTAATGTGATAAAGTGTAAACTAACCATACTCAGAGGTCAGCAGTTTAATACAAATATCAGTACAGGTCTCTGAATCAAATAGATCTGAGTCTGAACCCAAGCACAGCCATCTGCTAGTTATGTGACCTTGGACAAGTCATTTAACTTCTCTGAGTCTTAATTTCCTCATCTGTAGAATGAAAACAATACACCTACCTTGCAGGTCTGTTGTAAGAAATAAATGAATCAATATATGTATGAACACGGAGCACATAGGAAGTTCCTTGGGAATTCCTTCAGAAGTTAAGTAGCCTGCCCAAGGTGTCACAGCCATATAAAGGTGACCCAGCTCAAGATTCACATGCAAGTTTATATCCGAATTTGGTGCCTTTTCTACTCCAAGTGCGTCCCTAGAACATGGCCACTACCTCCTCTCAGATAATAGCAACTCCAAAATCATTTTCCTTCAATACTATAGTTACATGAAATTTTATAAGGCCTTCCTTTTTATGCTCATTTTATTTGGTATGTTTCTAGTGAAACCCCTTTCTCTGGCAAAATATGGCAGAGTGTATAAGCACATAGTGACATGTAGTCACAGAGGCTGTGACTATACAAACCACATCAGATTATTAATGAAAAACATACAGATTATCTGCCTCTAACCTCTTGCAGAATCTTCAACAGCTCCTCTCGAATCTTTAGTGCTGGCAAACTCCTATCTGGTAGAGGGGAGAGCCATTCTTTGATGGCAGACATCACACCACTGTCGATAAATGTTTCTTTAAGGTCCTGCCTGCAGTTAATTAAAAAAAAAAAAAGTCAAGCCTATGAACTTTGGTTCTACCATAGCTTCCTTTGAATTTTCTTATATATTTAGTGGTATTTCCATAAACTGCTTTTAAAGTTATTTGTATATATTATTTACTGAGCACCTATTCACATCTCAAAAGCAGTATGAAATTTAGTTCTTTTTAAAAAAGATTTGTATTTATTTATTCATGAGAGACACACAGAGAGGCAGAGACACAGGCAGACAGACCCCAGGATCATGACCTGAGCCAAAGGTTCAACCACTGAGCCAGTCAGGTGCCCTAGTTCCTACTTAAAAAAAAAAAAAAAAAGAAAAAAGAAAAAAAGAAAAAAAGATTTGATGGGCAAAGATCATTTGTTAAAAACTTGAATCATACTAGATAGGTTAATACTGATATGAATGATAGGCAGTAAGAATAAAGAGCTCCAATTGTTACAACTAAAAAAAATAATGTTTAATCTATTAATAATCTATCAATCTCCAATAGAGATTCTCAAACCGGTTTAGGTGAGAGAACCCAGAACTATGCTATTCTTTGCAAGATACCAAGGAGAATACTATTCTTCTAGCAGAAAAACACATTCCAATGAAATGCTATTTAAATTCAATTTTATGTACAGAATCAATTATATTAACAGAAAACATGACAATATTATACATACGAAATTTCCATTTTCTAGTCAAAATTCTAGACCATGCTGTTGGCTCACTGATGTACTAATACATTTCTTCAGCCATCCAAAGTACAATATGGTTAGGTTTAAGGAGAAATCAAAGTTGCTCAGGAATAGGAGTAAACCAATGAAAAAGCCTACTATCAAGGTCTATCAAAAAAAGATAGGATTGGTGATATACTTCATAATATAACTGGTCATATAAGCCTCCTACAATACATGCTTCAAGTAGTCCCCCAGAATTTGCTCTGTGCTCACACTGGGAAGAGAGGCAATTTTACTAGACTCAAGATAAGAGTCTAATAAGAACAAAAGTAATGGTTTATATGCTTTTCTTTCCTTAGTGTCAGTTCGCTATTTGTTCTGTTTGTATCACACATCAAGGTTGAAGAAAAATTTGTGAGGGGGCACCTGGATGGCTCCATCAGTTAAGCATCTGACTCTTGATTTCAGCTCAGGTCATGAGATCAAGCCCTGCATCTTGCGCTCCAAGCTAGACATGGGGCCTGCTTAAGATTCTCTTTCTCCCTCTGCCCCTCACCTACCTCTTAAAATTTTTTAAATTTAATTTTTTAAAAAATGTGAGGAAGTAACACAATATAGGAAATTCTTTCCATTATTATTATTCTGTGAATTGATAGATGGCAGTCATTAAGTAACATCTCTAGAACACAAGTACATAGTTCGAATATATTCCATTAAAAGAAAAAAATTTTACAAGGAAATCAAATACTTACTTTTTAAGGTGCATAACCACAGTAGGTAATAATGTTAATTTTTTCAGTGCTGGCTTTTTTTGATTGTTCAACTGTCTGTCTTCCTATCCAGGAAAAAAATGTTTTTTAAAAAAGCAATATTTATTGTTAATAATGAACTGTAACCACTAGAATTCTAAACTTTAAAATAAAACTGAGTAACATTTTTTCTAAAAGAAAGGAAAAATAAAAAATAAAACTTTTTATAGAATGCCAAATTCTAGGTCTGTGTTAATCAAACCTACAAAACTATCAGATTAGCCTAAATAATTACAAATTTAGAAGAATAATGTTATTGTTAATTAAAGAAGTTTCAGTATTTACTTGGGTGCTTTTTCCTAATTATAAAAATTCTACCAAGAGAGAAAACAAAATAATAAACTCCTATCATGTACATTTCCACAGTTAAATGACCATGTCCAGTCTTACTTTAGCTATATGTCTACAGATACTTTTCTCTTCCCTTCCTTTAAAAGGCCACACAACCAATTAAATGAGGAAAAAAAGAAGACAACAGCAGTGACCTGTCTCACCTCAGCAGCCTCATTCATCTTGACAATCATGGCACTCACAACGTCGTCAGCATCACTAATAAAAGTCCCACCATCACGGTTACGCCTGCGCTTGCCACTCATGCTTTTTTTCCGCTGCAACATCATCTCAAAATCCGACAGAAAGTCCATACTAAGCAGCAACACAAAAGTCAAGTGAAATATAAATTCCTTTTTAAATATATATTTCCTTTTGTCACAGTAAAGATCCACCAACTTTCTTAATTCTAACTCCATGAAATGCTACTACTTTCTTCTAAAGTGCAAAACTTACAACTTGGCACCTTTCAAGATATCAGACTTTTCTGAACATAGATTGCAACTATCTCAACAAAAGTATGTGAAATTCAATCAAGTAATATTTTGTAGTTACAGTTCCATTTTGGTGTAGACACCAAAAACCGTACAAATTAAGACAGCTGAGTGCAGGGCAAATGAAAGAAAAATAGTAAGAGTAAATATACTTCAGACAGCACTGTATACAGAAAATTCAAAGAGAGAAAAATGGAACAGATTCTTTCCTATACTTAGTAAGGGACCAAAATAAGAAAAAAAAAACTAAGTTCAGTAGTCTTTACCTTCATTTTTAAAGTTTTCTTTAACAAATTCCTTTTTTGATTTTTAAAAATTTTTAAATTTAAGTTTAATTAACATATAGTGTATTAGTTTCAGAAGTAGAGTGCAGTGCTCATCTCTCTTACATAACACCCAGTGCTCATTGTATTACATGCCCTCCTCAATGCCCATCACACAGTGACCCTATCCTCTTACTCCCTCCCCTCCAGCAACACTCAGTTTTTAACAAATTCCTTTAAAAAAAAAAAAACAAAACAAACTTACTGTTTTCCTCTCTTTATATTATCATCAGAATCTGAATCTTCTGCTTCTTTTACTTGGGTTTCACTTTTTTCTTCTTCTAAATCTTCTTGGTTAAAACCCTACAGGTCGGGTAAATTTGCCAGGGTTATCGCAATCTCCTTACAGATTTTCTTCAGTATTAACTGCTCTTAATTTTTTTCTTTTTGCATTTTTAAAGTAATACATTCACAAAGAACAAAAATTAAATGAGTATCAGGTATATAGCAAAAAAGTTCCCTTCTACCCTAGCTGCTAGTGTTGCTAGTTTTCTTATGTCTCCTTCCAGAAATAGTCTACATTTACACACATACTTCAACACAGATATATTTATTATCCCCTTTTATTATACAAATGGCAGCATACTCTACACTGGGTACAGTATATACTGGTCTGCACTTTTCACATTTAACAATGAAATACGGAGAGCAATTCATATGGGCATATTATATCCTCATTCTAAGACTTTAGACCTTCTCACCCTGACTTCAATCATAATTTGTTCACACACTTTGCTATTGGCATTTAGGTATATGTATTTGAAATTCTGGAAAATATTTACCAAATTTCCCATAGAGGCTATACTAATTAACTCTCTTTCCAGCAAAGCGTTAAGTGGACCTGTTTCTCCAGGTCCTCACTACTACAGGTTATCAAACATTAATATTTACCAATCTCGCGATTAAAAACTAAAAGGCGTCTTTCTTTGTATTCTCTTATGAATAAGGATGGGCATTCTGTTCATGTTTAAAGGCCATTTTTAATTATTTCTCTGTGGAACCCAATATCCCATGTCCATTTTCCTGTTGGATCTTTGTCTTAATGTTATGGAAAGTCTCTTTATAACTTAGGAAAATTAGCCTTTGGTCAGTCATGGGGACTACACAGTCTTCACATTTGTACAGTTTCATTTTGTTTAAGGTAACGTTTTCCAAGCATAATTTTTTTATTTTTACATAATTGAAACTGTCAGTCTTTTCTTTATAGCTTCCTTTATGTTGTTAGGAAGATCTTCCCAATAGTTCACCTACTTATGTAATTTTTTTCATTGAACTAAATCCATAATCAAGTTGATGTTAAACTAGAGAAACACCTCTTATTCTTATAAAAATGCTGCTTAAAAAAAAAAATGCTGCTTAACTGGGTATGAGCTCCACGAGGGCAATGTCCAAACAATCTCTGGTATATACGCTCCCAAATATTTATTGAATGAATTATTCCTATTTTCCTTAGGTTCACTTTGTTGTTTTTCTACCATCTTGAATCAGATTCTAAATTCATCTAGTTTCGCTCTCTCTTTAGTAATTAAAGTTCTGATTTCTTTTTCTTTTTTTTAAAGATTTTATTTATCCATCCACTAGAGACAGCGAGAGAGACAGCGAGAGAGAGAGAGAGAGAGAGAGAGAGAGAGGCGCAGAGACACAGGCAGGAGAAGCAGGCTCCATGCAGGGAGCCTGACATGGGACTCGATCCCGATCCCCGATCCTGATCCTGATCCTGATTCAGATCCCCATCCCGATCCCCAGTCTCCAGGATTACGCCCTAGGCTAAAGGCGGCGCTAAATGGGCTGCCCTGATTTCTTTTGCAATGCAAGAACTGTCTGACAAGGGAAGTCTGGTGAGGATGTTTTGTTTGTTGATTTGGTAATGAATTTCTAATTTCCCTGCTCTGCATTCAAAAAATGTTGTCTGCACTTTGTAATTTTTGAAAAAACTTGGTTTAAAATTTATATGGGAATGTGAAAAAAGAAACCCAAGGCAATCTTGAGGAATAGCAAGCATAGAGGACATAAACAATCAAATATCAAGAGTTCTGTATTAATAGTGCAAGGGTAAAGAGACCAAAAGAACAGACATGAAACTATGGAAACAGACTGGAAATCATATACAAACACTCCATTTATGACAATGACCCTCTTTATCTCAAATGCTTTTCTGCCTCAAAGTCTCCTCCCTCATATTCATATAGCTATGCCAGTTTTCTGATTAGTGTTCACATGTGTGAACACCATCCTTTTATTTTCAACCTTTGTTTTCTTTCAGAAGAATCATGAAATGAGTGTACAGCTATTTTCTAAATTCCAATCTGGCCATCTCTGCCCTTTAATTAAAGCACTTGATACATGTCAATTTGATATAATAGGAGATACTATCAAAGCTTAAATCTGCTATCTTACCATACACTGTTTTCTAATTGTTCCCTGTTCTATGCCTCTTTTTCTCTTGCCTTCTTTTGGATTGGTAACTTTTATTATTTGGTTTTCCCCCTCTACTAGGTTGGAGGCTACACATATCCATTAGTCTCTCAGTGGTCACTTTAGAGATTACAACGCACACAGTCTACTAATGTCCTTTTACACACATTTGCAAAGACCATGCATACTCCCAATTTGTTATTGCTGCAGTTTTTTTTGTAGTGTCAATACTCATTTTGACTTTTCCACACACTTTTGTGGCTCTTCACCTTTCTAAATCCCTGATCTTCCACCTGAGATTTTCTTTAATATCTCCATCAATTGGTATACTGGTAAGATGAACTAGGAGGAAGTCTTCATTCCTGACAAGTATTTTTGCTCAATATAACAGAACACTAAAGTTATTGGATTCTATGGTTTCTATTAAGCAGTTAGCTGTTTATCTAATTTTTGCCTCTCTGAATGTAGTATTTTCCTCCTCTGGATACTTTTAAGAATTCCCTGTCTTCACTGGTTTCTTGCAATTATACTACGATGTATTTAGGTGCAGATTTTCTTTTATTGGATTCTATGGTTTCTATTAAGCAGTTAGCTGTTTATCTAATTTTTGCCTCTCTGAATGTAGTATTTTCCTCCTCTGGATACTTTTAAGAATTCCCTGTCTTCACTGGTTTCTTGCAATTATACTACGATGTATTTAGGTGCAGATTTTCTTTTAAAAAGATCTTATTTATTTGAGAGATGGTGAGAGAACACAAGCAGGGAGGAGAGGGAGCCCAATAGGGGTCTGGGATCATGACCTAAGCTGAAAGCAGATAGATACTTAACCAACTGAACCACTCAGGTGCCTCACACGTGTAGATTTCATTTTATCACTTGCATTTATCCTGCTTATACTTTGTACAACTTCTAGAAACTCTAGCTTTACATATTATTTCTTAAAAATACTGCTTTTGCTACATATATATTTCCTCTCTCCCTTCTGAGATTCCAATTCACTGTTAAACCTTCTCTATTTATTTATTTATTTATTTTAATTTTTATTTATTTATGATAGTCACAGAGAGAGAGTGAGAGAGGCAGAGACATAGGCAGAGGGAGAAGCAGGCTCATGCACCGGGAGCCCAACGTGGGATTCGATCCCGGGTCTCCAGGATTGCACCCTGGGCCGAAGGCAGGCGCCAAACCGCTGCGCCACCCAGGGATCCCAAACCTTCTCATTTATAATTTATATTTAATTTTTACATATTTCAATTCTTCATTCTAAATAACTCTTCTAACCTATCTTCCAGTTCACTCAGTCTAATCTGTTGTTAAAACTCATCCACCAAATTTTTAATTTGTTACTGTAATTTTACAGTTCTAGAATTTCTACTCGGTTCTCTTCCAAATCAATCCTATTTTTTAAAAACTGTTTGCTCTGGGGTGCCTGTATGGCTCAGGCCATGGTGGAACATGCATCTCTGTTGGTGGAACATGCAATTCTTGATTTCAGGATTATGAAGTCAAGCCCTGTGCTGGGTAGAGAGATTACTTAAAAGTAAAATCTTTTTTTTTTTTTTAAAGATTTTATTAATTTATTCATGACAGACACAGAGGCAGAGACATAGGCAGAGAGAGAAGCAGGCTCCATGCAGGGAGACCGATGTGGGACTCGATCCTGGGACTCCAGGAGAATGCCCTGGATGTGAAGGCAGATGCTCAACCACTGAGCCACCCAGGTGTCCCTTAAAAGTAAAATCTTAAAAAATATATTTTAAATTAAAAAATAGTTTCCTCTGACAAAATCTCTAATCTTTTATCTCCCTAACAGGTTTTTTGTTTTGTTTTGTTTTTTAAAGCAATATCTAAAATTCCTGTATCTAGAGCCTTCCTCGAGGCCTATTTCTTTTTTGTTGTCACTATTGTTTCTTTTTAATGGTATCTATCATTGTGTACCACACTATGTACCTGATAAACCATAGAAATAATCTTAGGCCTGTGATGATGCTACCTTTATCCTAAAGGGATCTGTCTGCATATACCAGATGCCTGAGAACATTAGCCAATGAGTTAAGAGACACTGCCCAAACTGCTGGGACTGAGGTTCTCTACGTTGCTAGAAGACTCAAAGCTGGCCAAAAATCTAAACAGACTAATTATATTACTTCCATGTCACCCTTAATCCAAGGATTCTTAATTCAGAGCATGAGGTTTTCATCAGGGTCTACTTACCTCAGCAGGCTCTGACCTCCACATTTTGTTTCTTGAGCCCTAAGGCTGTCAAAAATATGACCAGCCTCTCAGCCTAAATAGGCAAACATCCCAGACAAAACAGTTCTAAATGCTGAGCTTCCCTCTTTAGGGATGTCTTTTGCTGGGTTTCGGCTTAGTAATTCTTTGCTACCTTGTTCCTCTGCTGATGTGCAGATTTTTAAACATTTTATCTCACTTTTCTAGTTGCCCTTAGCAGAAGGGCTAGTCCAAATTACCTAGCCAGCCATTGCTAGAAACACAAGTTCTAGAAGTACAGTGAATCTTTCCCTTTAGCATTATAATGTACCTTCTGTTATCTCTTAATACTCTTAATAATTGGGGTTTCCCCCAATTAATTCAATTTTGCCTGTTATTTTCTTTTTATGCCTTTGTACACAACTTTTATTTCACTCTGAATCCTCTGTTGTAGATTTTTCTACTGAATACATTATAATTGTTTATTTCTATCTATTGGAATTACTTATTTGTGAACCACTGCCACAGAAACAAATAAAAGGCATAGTAAAGAGGGAATATCTCCCCTATACTTACTGTAAATTCTTCTTCCTCTTCATCGCCAGATTCTCCAAATATGTCTGCAATAAGATTTCTAGAAGAGAAAGAAATCATTTGCTTTCTTCTCATTTGCACAGGAACCATAAAATCTTTTTCTAATAAGGTATAATTTATATTTAGTAAAATGTGCAGATCTTAAATGTCTATTTCAGTGAATTTTTAGAAAAGTACACATTCATGTAACCATTACCCTAATCAAAATTTGATCCCCCCAGAGAGTTCAGTTGTGGCCCTGTCTAGTCAGTCCCCTACCTGAACATCCTAGAGCCAACTACCATTCTGATTTCCATCACCACAGATTAATTTTGCCTCCTCTTGAACTTTACATAAGGGGAATCAGACTTGCCCTCTTCACTTCATTCACTTAATATTTTTGAGATTCATCCATGTCATAGCATGTAGCCACAGTTCAGAATTCCTGAATCCCCCAAAGTTATGCAATTAGGCAGGATATACTGCATTACCTCTCACCAAGAAATTTTAATGTAAGTTTAAAAAACTTAAACCCCTCTCTACCACCTCATATGAACTCTTGAAAATTCATGTTATACTGTCACTTACTCTTCTTCATTTCCCGACTCACTATCGCTCCCAAACAGATCCTTCTCTTCATTTTTCTTATCAGACAACTCTTCTTTCCCTACTTCTTCTTCACTGTCAGATGCTAGAGTCTTCTCTCTTTTGCCTGATTTGTCTGATATAACATCACTGTCAGAGTCATCTGCATCAGAGACAACACGACTCTTCTTTGCTGCTGTCAAAAAAGGCATAAAATATCATTAATCTTATTCGTTATGGTATTACTAACAGGTGCTTTAAAATGGCAATACTCAGCAAAAATCAAAGAGTTCCTAATAATAACTTTAAAAATAATAATAATAACTAGGGGCACCTAGCTGTTTCAGTCAGAGCATGTGACTCTTGATCTCCAGGTCATGAGGTCGAGCCCTATGTTGGGTATAGAAATTACTTAAGTAAACATTTTATTAAAAAAATAATAGTAACTAAAAAAAATAATAATAACTAAAAGATTCAGAGTCATCTTATAATTACATTATTGTTTAGGGAAAAGTGGCTGGAGGATGAACAAAATCACCAATATAAAAATGGGCATCAATAGCTACCTTTCCTTTGGGAGGAATAGAGAAAATAAGACTAGACTGATATATAGAATTAGAATCCCTTCTATTTTGCAGAGTATTAGCAGAACGGAAAAGGCTTAGATATTCTCTTGTGGAATCCTCACAATCCCTGATCACCGCTGGTCAGTTTGGAATTTCTCATCTCCCTTAGTAAACTAGCTGGCACATGTGTGTTCCTCTTTTTCCTTCTCCTGTAATAACTGTCAGGTTATAACGGAATAGGTCTCCTCCACTTCCCAAAGTTTGTTTCATAAAAAAGTAATCAAGTAAAAATTACCCATAAAAGTAGGGTTCCAGGTAACAAAGACTGGAATATGCCACAGAGACATGGAGTCTCTAAACATAGTCTCCCTCACAAACTTCCTCATATTTGCATATTCAACAATGTTTAACAAAAGACAGGCACCCAAAAAGACTGGGAACTCAGTTGCTACCTAGATGGTATTTAGTGCATGTACTGTCACACCCGCAGCTAACTCTGGATACAGTTGGGTTTTCATGTAAACATATTTCTTTGAAACACTACCCTTCCCCCACAAAAAATTAAGTCCTATTACCATTGAAACTCTATTAGTTTAGTATTTTGAACCAGTAAAATCTTAACAAATGCTCCTAGAACTCAAAGCAAATTTAATACTATAATCAGCCACTAAAAACCAAGCAAAACTAGTGTTCTAGTGATATTTTAGGTCAAGTTAAATGAGAGAATATTGATCTAACACTTCAGAAACACAGTGCTTCAGTTACAAGTTTAGTCAAGAATTAAAACTATGCATAAACAGTCCAAAATAATTCCTTACATGCTTTCTCTTCATCTTCACTATCAGAAAGCACAGCAGCTTTTCGCTTTGCTACCTTCTCCTCCTCTCCTACTTTTTCTTCATCTTCATCACTGTCCATTTTTGGCCTTTTGGGTTCTTCCTCCTCACTGTCAGAACTCTGGATCCTTTTTCTGTCTATATGGCTATCTGAATGAAAGGAGTCATTTTGCATTTCTGTATCCTCTCCCTTATTCTCCCCATCACTGTCATCATCTGACTCTGGCTTCTGTTTGTGTCTGGAGGCATCCTCAGTTTCAGAATCACTGGCAGGTCCCTTCTGAGGTTCCTCACTCTCAGAGTCACTGACTCGGGGCTTGGGAAGCTCCTCATTTTCTGAATCACTGGCCTGGTTCCTTGGGGGGTCCTCACTTTCCGAATCACTAATCCGAGGTTTGGGAAGCTCCTCATTTTCTGAGTCACTGGCTTGGTGCCTCGGGGGACCCTCACTTTCTGAGTCACTGATACGGGGTTTGGGAAGCTCCTCGTTTTCTGAGTCACTGGCTTGGTGCCTTGGCGGGTCCTCACTTTCTGAGTCACTGATACGGGGCTTGGGAAGCTCCTCATTTTCAGAGTCACTGGCCTGAGTCCTCTGAGGCTCCTCACTTTCCGAGTCACTGACCCGAGGCTTAGGAAGCTCCTCACTTTCAGAATCACTAATTCGAGGTTTGGGAAGTTCCTCATTTTCAGAATCACTGGCTTGGTGCTGTTGGGGTTCCTCACTCTCAGAGTCACTGATTTGAGGTTTTAGAGCATCCTCTGTTTCAGAGTCACTGGCAGGACTTTTGGGGAGCTCTTCCACCTCTGAATCACTGGCAGGATGCTTTCTAACGTCTTCATTTTCTGAGTCACTTGCATGCCCATTAAGAAGTTCCTCATTTTCAGAGTCACTGACAGGTAGCTTCCTGGTCTCCTCACTCTCAGAGTCACTCCCATGCTGATTAGTGTCCTCATTTTCAGAATCACTTGCAGGAGGCTCTGCGTGCTCCTCAGATTCAGAGTCACTGTCCTTTTGCCTTTGAAGCTCCTCACTTTCAGAGTCACTGGCATTAAGATTTGAGGGATCATCATTCTCAGAATCTGTCACATGGTGTCTTTTGTTGAGGCCATCTTCTCGATCACTAGGTTCATTCTGAAAAATCAAGGGTGAAAAAATCAGGGAAGTGCAAAAAAAAATGTTTGGTAGTAAAATGTTAAAATTTCTCAACAATTTTTTAAAATGTAGAATATGCACATGTCAATATAAAATTCTTGCTCTGTACCTATATGGAAACACTCCACTTTAAAGAAGACTATCTACCTGTAATATGGCTAACATGGTGTCAATTCCAAAATGGGGAAATATAACCAGTATTCACCAAAACAAATCTGTAAAGTATACCCCCAGATTACTATATAGGAGACTTCCATCTTGAAGAGCTAGCCTTAAAAACAAAACAAAACAAAAAAGCCTACTGTTCTCACATAATTCTAGCTCCTAAATGTATTTTTCAAAGAAATATAAGCAAACAGGTACCCAGTGCTTTTTAAAAGAAACATTCTTAGGTTTTATAAAGTTAAAATTATTTTAAGGAAAATAAATATGGAACTGTAAGGCCAAATGATATACAGGGCACATTCTCTCAGGCAAATCTAAACAAACAAGGAGGAGGGTAGCTCACACATACTAAGTACCTATTAAAAGCCCAATGTCCTGTCAGGCTCTCTTCATTTACTCCTCATAACAGTACTTTTATGACAATAAAACTAGCCTTGAAACAGTCAGTCATACATCTAGCAACCCTGGGAAAAACGTTTAAATTTTAGGGCAAAACATGATCTAATTAACTATACTAACACAATGTTAAATGAAGTAATCTGAAAACATTGAGTATACAATATATGTATATCATAGCTTTTTATTTTTCAAATGAAGAAAAAAAATATAAAATTACATATATACCAAAATACCAATCATTAGGATCTGTGCAATTTTTTCCCATCTAGTATCTAAACTTTCAATAATGTGGTGATTAATACTCTGGTTTAAAAAGTGAAAGTATTTCTGGGACTTTTCCCCATTAAAAAATGTTCTGAGCCAAATATTCCTTTTCAGAATATATGACTGACATTACCTGAAATTACCACAGATCAATTTTCAAGGAGAAAAGAATTTTTAATCATATTTATGCCCAGCAGCATGCTACGAAATAACTGACAAGAAAATCCAGTGACAAGATAAATGGCATAAAAATGTCTTCCCAAAACCCATACTTTAACTTGTCTCCAACTCATTAAAGAAGTATGTTGTGCATGGAATGTAAAACATTAGAAAAGCTTCAAAGCCAAAGTTTGAGGTTTTTTTCCCTCTATATTTTATTATCACCGTGACAGCACAATATTCCACAGAAAACAGTTACTGCTAGACATATTTATTCAAATAAAACATGTTCAGGAAACTTTCTAAAGTCATAAACTTCAAATTTCCCAAAGGCATTTTTCTTTCTTCAACACTGAGCATTCAGCAGAGCACTGGATTCTTTCTCAGTGAGTATCTTATTATCCCACTAAAACTGGCATTTATCTATTAAATGTCATATTAGGACAAGTACTATAGAGTCTTGTCCTACAGTACAATACTTCACATAATGCTAAATGTTTACATGAAAAACTATCTTTATGTCTTTAAAGATCTTTAATTATGAATATATAAATATTTAGAATATAAGCCCTATATGAAGGCAGGCATTTTTAGCCTGTTTTCTTCATTGAAGTATCTTTAGAGCACAGAATGGATCTGAATACATATACATTGTTATAATAAAGGAATTAAGTAGGAATACAGTCAATCCTCGAACAACATAGAGCAGGGGACTTTAGGGGCACTGATCCCTCACTTCCCAAAAACTTTACTGATTAGCCTACTCTTGACTGGTAGCCTTACCAATAATAAAAAGTGTCAATTAACACATATTTTGTATGTTATGCATATTATATACTTACTCTTACAATAAAATAAGCTAGAGAAAAGTGCTATTAGGAAAATCATAAGGAAAATACATTTACGGCACTGTACCATATTTATTGAAAAAATCCACATATTAAGTGAGCCTGTGCAGTTCAAACTCATGTTGTTCAAAGGCCAACTATAATTTAAACTGAGGAATAATTACCTCAACAAGCTGTGTGCAAGTGCTAGGAGTCAAGGCTGAACATGTCTCAGGGCCTTATCCTAAGAAGCTGTTTTCTAATGAGCCAGCCAAATATCATAACAACAAGGTAATATGCACTATCATGAAGGTATACATGTTATTTTCAAAGCCTACAGGAAGTCATCTATATGAGACCGAGCTGTAAAAGTATGTAGGTAGCAGGTATTTGCAACTAGTTTGTGATAACAGTTTAAAAAATTAACAAGATTATTGAGGAGGGAAGGTGGAACATATAGGCACCAGCAGAGGAAACTAAAGCAGGAGGGAAAAGGGAAAATTTTAACTGGCTTTTGGAATGCCTTCCACAACATACCCGTGACATAATTCTAACAGCATGTTCATGTGGGACTCAACTTACTTTCGCTGCAAAGAACAGAAACCATTGCTGGCTATCTTCAGAAAAAAGAACAATATTCCCAGAATCAAAGTGGAATGAAGGACTGAAGACTCAGGGTAGGAACAAAGGCAGCTCAGAGAGTTTAGAAAAGGGAACTCAACGACCTCTCTCCTAGAGCACTATCAAATATCATGACACACTCTAACCCTGCTAAATTTCTGTGTCTAAGATCTAAATTTCAAATCCCCGGGACAGATGATCTAATTAGCCACAGCAATATTAGATGTCATGACTGAGTACTCACTGGGTTACAGCCAGAGCAGGGATGTAGCACTAGGAGCCACTGCCAGAGAGGAAGAGATACCATGAACTAGTCAGTCATCCAAAACTTATCTGCTACACTCTACCTTGGATTTCCAGACACATAGTGTATACATTCTAAAACAAGCAACCATGGGGCACCTGGTGGCTCAGTCAGTTAAGCGTCTAACCTTCAGCTCAGGTTCATGATCCCATCACATCAGGCTTCCTGCTCAGTAAGAAGTCTGCTTCTCACTCTCCCTCTGTGCACTCCCCCAATCCTGTTCTCTTTCAAATAAATAAAAAATCTTTAAAAATAAACAAACAAAACAAGCAACCATGACAAGTATATTATATACATGGTAATGATTGTGAAACTCAGGAATTCTCATCAATTTTTGAGGAGTTTCATAAAAACTGGGACTCTATTCACTGTATGTGATATGGTCAAGACAAAAAGGTGAGAAATCACTGCAGTAAGAAAGGTGCTAGTCAACAGACTCAAGTTGGAGAATGCACTTAGGCAATGACATCACAAGATTTAGGAAAAGAGTATAGTAGAAATTACATAGTTACGCTTAAAAGTTATTAAAACAATATTCAAAAATTTTAAACTGGTTTCAACAATTAGTTAAATCATAAACTCAAAGGATCAAAAACAATAGTTTTTTAAAATGTCAGTATGAGTATAATAAATCCACTATACAAACTGCCATTTATTTAAATGTCATGTTCTTACTAATTTAAAAAATTCCAATTGTTAACTGTCAGAGAAACTGACCACTCTGAGGTTTCTCAGAAGCTTTAAAAGTGTCTATAACGCCTCACACCTCTCTCTTACAATCATTCACATTGTAGATACAATTAATACTGGTTACCCATGATGAATGATATCTGGTCATTTATCTCAGCATACAAAGAGTAACCACACTCCATATGGACCAGGGCCACAATACACATGCACAGAGATGATTTTTTTTTTTTAACTTTTATTTATTTATGATAGTCACAGAGAGAGAGAGAGAGAGGGGCAGAGACACAGGCAGAGGGAGAAGCAGGCTCCACGCACCGGGAGCCCGATGTGGGATTCGATCCCGGGTCTCCAGGATCGCGCCCTGGGCCAAAGGCAGGCGCTAAACCGCTGCGCCACCCAGGGATCCCACACAGAGATGATTAACATTTAAAAATTACAAAGTAATGGGGATCCCTGGGTGGCGCAGTGGTTTGGCGCCTGCCTTTGGCCCAGGGTGCGATCCTGGAGACCCGGGATCGAATCCCACATCGGGCTCCCGGTGCGTGGAGCCTGCTTCTCCCTCTGCCTGTGTCTCTGCCCCTCTCTCTCTCTCTGTGACTATAATACATAAATAAAAATTAAAAAAAAAAATTACAAAGTAAATAATAAAACTGCCATAAAGCAAATATGAATTTATAAATTTCAAAACGATAAATGTCAAGTAGAAATCACTGTAAATAACCAAACTCAAGATACTTATTTCTTCTTTATTAGAAGAGTCAAACAAAACTGTTAAATTTGCATACTGACCTACCATCATAAATTGGTAAAACGTTCAACACCAGGTCACACAGTTAAATGCCATGAGGAAATTTTTACAGATTTTCCAACACATGTTTCACTGGACCTTAGTTCCAGAAGATGTATTTGAAATCTTCATCTTGGAATACATATCACCTTTACTAGCATATGAAAGACTCTAACTGGGGATACCTGGTTGGTTAAGCCTTCTGCTAGGGTTGTAATCCCAGGGTCCTAGGATCAAGCCCCACTCAAGCTCTCTGCTCAGCAGGGAGCCTGCTTCTCCTTCCCCGTCTCCCTGCTGCTCTGCTTACTCGTTCTCTCTGTCAAATAAATAAATAAAATTAAAAAAAAATAAGAAAAAGAATGAATGAATGAATCTAAGAAATCCAGCAGCAAAAGTAGTACACAATGCTGTTATACACAATGCTGTTAAACCAGTGTAGCTCCTGGAGTGGATTCTGAGAAACCTCAATTTTACAGCAAGGATACAGGTAATAAAATGAAAGCTATTTACAAAAGTCCTTTGTCAAAAGCTGGCTGACCTTAGAATTAGATAGTCAAAAACAAAAGCATTCCTGATGAGTAGTAGTAAAAGAAAAAGTAGTAGAAAAAGCTTAAGAGTTCATAACGATGAAGCAAACTCCTACTCCTGCCTACCTCTCCAGATTCATTTCTGTGCTCTCTCTCCAAAATCAACCCTGCACACTGCACCAGCAATTACCAAACTTTAGTATGCATAAGAATCATTTGGGGAGCTTTGGTGAAAAAGTTCCAGATATTAGTCCAGTAAGTCTGAAGAAAAGGTCAAAGAATCTGCTTTTTGACATCTAATCCAATGATTCTAACTGTGTGTTAAAGTTCTGTAGACACACAGAATTACTAATCCGTTACCTCCATGGCTTTACAAAGCCTTTTTTGTCTTAAGTATCTTTCTCCCATCTTGTCCTTCTCATATCTCAAAAACAGGCAAAAAGAGCCTCTTCCTGAAGCCTCTTCCATTTTCCTCTCTAGATAGAATGGATTGTGTGCAACACAACTATCAGTTAAAAACACAGACTCTAGAATCAGAAAAATCTGAGGTCCAAACCCTAGCTCAGTCACCTTCTACTATGTCATGAAGGAAAATTTTCTTAACTTCTCAAAGCCTCAGGGTTCTCAATCTCATGGAGTTAGGGATAGTACCTATGCCTTAGAGGGATGTTTTGAGGATCAAATGTATGAAAAGTAGCACTATAAAATGCTATTAGCCATTCATAACAAAATATCTTATCATTAATTAATTACAAAACACTCACCCTTCAAGACTCAATTCAAACACATCACCTGAAAAGGCTGAGCTGGTTAGCCATTCCATCCTTCACACCCCCATAGCATCTTGTATCTCTACCTCACTGAAACGAGTTTCTCTTCATAATACAATGACCTTAAGATCAGAGACCATTTTTTTAAAAATATATTTTACCTTCAGTATACAAGATACTTAAAATCACCAAAATGAAAGAGAAACTCCGTAAGACAATGCTTATCAGGAAAGAAGCAACACAAAATGTTTTTCTCCTCAATATGGCAGACACAATGACAAAGTCTGCAACCTAACAAAAAGAGTAGATGGAATTTAAAAAATTGGTAAGAAATAAGGTAAACAAGGACAGCAATAGCCAGAATGAATATGCTAGCTGTTCTCGTGTACTCCCCATAGAAATGCTTTCTTTATGTAGCACAAGCTCTCTGTGGAAAGAGCCAAGCAAGAGCAGACTGGCATCTTTACCCAATTCAAAATGAGGCTGGGCTAATGGGGCTGTCCCCAACTTTAACAGTAGATGGATGTAGGCCCACTATGCTTTGCTTAGAAAACAGTGAGAAGCGAAGCTGCGAAGCTTCATTTCCAAACAACCTATACGCTAATAGTCCCCCATACTGTTTTTTTTTTGTTGAGTTTCTCTTCTACTTTTCTACACAGGTGAAATCTCAGACTTCTGAATTTTAAAATACACATCTCCTTCAATATTATTTTCCATGGAACAGAAACCAGCTGACCATAAACCACAAATATAATTTCATGCTGTCCAAGAAAAAACTCAAGTAAAACAACAAAAATTAAAACTGGTAACCCATTATAACCAGGTCACATTTGTATTGAAATTGCTTTATTAAAAATTGTGGTTTTGGTTATAACTACTGAAAAAGATTTTTTAAAAAACTTTCCCCTTTTCAATACCTGCTGGACCACAAGAGGTATGTGAAGATTCAGAGTTTTCAAAGTGCTCTACAAAGAACAAATGACATTCGATGAAAATTCCACTAATGTTTACATCCCTTTAAGGAACTTCGTCAAAAAGACGTTAGTCATAGTTGAATTCTATCAAACATTTAAAGAAGAATTTAATACCAATTCTTCTCAAATTCTTCTAAAAAGTAGAAGAGGAAGCTGAAAGAACACTTCCAAACCCATTTTATGAGGCCAGCATTACCCTGATAACAAAACCAAACAGATACTACAGGAAAAGAAAATTACTGGCCAACACCTCTGAGGAACACCGGTGCAAAAATTCTGAACAAAACATAAGTAAACCAAATTCAACAGTACACCATGACCAAATGGTATTTATTCCAGTAATGCAAGGATAGTTCAACAAATCAACCAACACACTACAAAACGTTAACAAAATGAAGGCTAAAAATCATATGATCATCTCAACAGATGCAGAAAAAGCATCTGACAAAATCCAACACCCATTTATGATAAAAACTCTCACCAAACTGGTAAAGAGGGAATGTATTTCAGCCTATTAAAGCCATATATGACAAACCCACCTGTTGACATCCTAGGCAACATGGAGAGCTCAAAACTTTTCCCCTACAATCAGGAACACAAGGATGCCCATTCTCAACACTTTTATTCAACAGTGGTGGAAGTCCTAGCCACAACAAGTGACAAAAATAAATAGATACAAAATCAATATACAAAAACCTGTAGCATTTTATACACTACAACAAAAACCTCAAACAGAGAAAAAAATCTCATTAATTACACATCAAAAAAATAAAATACCTAGGAATAAATTTAACCAAAGAGGTAAAGAGCTGTACACTGAGAACCATAAGACACTGATGAAAGAAACTGAAGACAAAATGGAAAGATACTCTGCGTTCACGGATTTGAGGAACTGTCCATACTACCCAAAGCAATCTACAGACTCAATGCAATCTCTGTCAAAACTGCCAAGATGGTTTTCACAGAAATAGAGCAATCAATCCTCAAATTTGTAAGGAACCACAAAAGAACCCAAACAGCCAAAAAATCTTGAGAAAGAACAAAGCTGGAGATGTCACACTCCTTCATTTCAAATTACAAAGTTACAGTAATCAAAACAGTATGGTTTGGGTATAAAAACAGACACGCAGATTAGCAGAACAGAATGGAGAGCCCAGCAATAAACCCACATATATATGACTAATTAATATATGACAAAGACACCAAGATATAATAGATAAGGAAAGTCTCTTTAATAAACGGTGTTGGGAAAACTGGATAGCCACACGTAAAGGAGGAAAAATGGACCCTCCCTATCTTACAACACACACAAATTTCAACTTAAATAAGCGCAAAAGATGTGTGTAAGGGATGCCTGGCTGCCTGAGTAGGTGAAGTGACTCTTGTGGGGCTGTGAATTCAAGCCCCATGTTGGGCACAGAGTCTACTTAAAAACAAACAAACAAAATATGTATCTGATACATACAAAGAATTACACAACTCAACAGCAAAGAGTACCCAGTCCATTAAAAAATAGGCAGAAGAAGTAAATAGATATATTTTTGGGGGGCAGCCCAGGTGGCTCAGCGGTTTAGCGCAGCCTTCGGCCCAGGGCCTGATCCTGGAGACCCAGGATCGAGCCCCACGTCGGGCTCCCTGCACAGAGCCTGCTTCTCCCTCTGCCTGTGTCTCTGCCTCTCTCCCTCTCTCTGTGTCTCTCATGAATAAATAAAATCTTTAAAAAAAAAAAAAGATATATATATTTTAAAAACGACATACAAATGGTTAACAGGTACATGAAAAGATGTTCAACATTACTCATCATCAAGGAAATGCACATTAAAACCACAAAGATATGTCACTTCACACCTAGTATAATGAGTGTCATAGAAGGACAAGACATAACAAGTCCTGGCAAGGATATGGAGAAAAAAAGTATAGGCAATGCTGATGGGAATATAAATTTGGTGCTATGGAATGGAAAATAGTATGATGGTTACTCAAAAAATTTAAAATAGAACCATCACATGATCCAGCAATCTCACTTCTGGGCATATATGTATAAAGAAAATGAAAACAAGATATTAAACAGGTATCTGCCCTACCACATTTACTGCCATATTATTCATGAGTCAAATTATGGGTACAACCTAAACATTCATTAACAAATGAACAGATAAAACGTGATATGAATATATATACACAATGGGATATTTGGCCACAATCCTGCCATTTGTGACAACATGGGTGGACCTTGAAGGCATTTTGCTAAGTGAAGTTAGAGAAAGATAAACACTGCATGGTATCCTTGTATGTGAAATTGTAAATAAAAATTAAAAAACAAAAGGTCAAACTCAGAGAGACAGGGGAATAGTTCTCAAAGGTTCGGGAGCAGGTGGAATGGGGAGGTAAAAGGATAAAAGGTATTAGGTAAAAGGATACAAACTTTCAGCTCTAAGGTGAATATGATCTGGGGATCTAACATAGAATATGGTGACTGTAGTTGATGACACTATCTTGCAATGAAATCACTATTGTAGAACTTAAACATACTCATCAAAATAAAAAAAAAGGATAAATAGGTGAGATAATGTGTTTTAAAAAAGACATAAGACTATATAGAGAACAGTAAAATGGCAGGCTATTACCTCTATCAAAAAACATTAGATTGTGAATGGATTAAGTCAATCAAGAGACAGAAACTGGAGGAACACCTGGGTGCTCAGTTAGTTAAGCATCTGACTCTTGATTTCAGCTCAAGTCATGATCTCAGGGTTGTGAGATTGAGCCATGCATTTGGCTCCACGCTGGGCATCAAGTCGGCTTAAGATTCTCTCTCCCTCTCCCTCTGCCCCTCCCCACCCCAAAAGAGACAAAAAACAAGATTAAAAAATATATATCCAACTATATGTTGACTACAGGAGACAGACACACTGTGGATTCAAAGATAGATTATACATTCTTCTCAAGTGCACATGAAACATTCTCCAGAACAGACCATATACTAGGCCACAAAACAAACCTCAATAAATTTAAAAGGATAGATATTGTACAAAGCATGTTCTCCGACCACAATGCAATCAGTTAGAATAGGAAAAGTGGTAACAATCTGACATGAAATTAATAAAACAATTCTACTCACTAAGCATTGAGAAAAACAAACTTAGGAATAAATTTTTTTAAATGCAGTACTTGTACACTGAAAATTACAGTGCAATGTTGAAAGAAACTGAAGACCCAAATAAATGAACACCCTATATTCATGCATCAGTAGCTTCGCAATGTCAAGCTGAATCTAAAATACATAAGCAATTGCATACGCATAATACATACGCAATTGCAAGGAACCCAGAAGAGACAACAGTATCAGAAAAGGACAAAGTAGCACTTGCATTCCTTGACAGCAAAACTTATTCAAGGTACTATGGCACTGGTTAAGTACAAACACAGATACGAGGGGATCCCTGGGTGGCGCAGCGGTTTGGTGCCTGCCTTTGGCCCAGGGCACGATCCTGGAGACCCGGGATCGAATCCCACATCGGGCTCCCAGTGCATGGAGCCTGCTTCTCCCTCTGCCTGTGTCTCTGCCTCTCTCTCTCTCTCTCTCTCTCTCGACTATCATAAATAAAAAATAAAAAAAAAAATAAACACAGATACGAATGAATTAGAACCAAAGATACAAACTGTTACATCCATGGCCAAGTGATTTTTGACAAGGGGCCAAGACCATCCAATGAGGAAAGAACAATCTCTTTCAACAAATAGTGCTGAGATAACTAGATATCCACATATAAAGAACAGAACTGGACCCTTACCTCACAGTATATACAAAAATTGACTCAAAATGAACCAAATATCTATACGCTAGGGGCTCCTGGGTGGTTAAGTCGATTAAGTGTCTGCTTTCGGCTCTGGTCATGATTCTAGGGTCCTACCTAGGACTGAACCGCCATCAAGCTCCCTGCTCATCAGGGAGCTCTTCTTCCCTCCCTCCCCACTCCCAGCTCATGTTCTCTCTTGCTATCTCTAATAAGTAAATTAAAAAAAAAAAAAATCAACCAAACATCTAAATATAAGAGCTAAAATTATAAAATGCTTAAAATAAAACACAGGGGGGTAAATCTTCATGTCCTTGGATTTGGCAAAGAATTCTTAGACATGCCACAAAAAGCACAAACAAAAGGAAAAAAAAAACATAAACTGAACTTCATTAAAATTAGAAACGTTTGAGTGTCAAAGCACACCACAGTGAAAAGATAACCCACGTAATAGGAAAAAATATTTGCACATCAGTCATCTGATAAGAGACTTGTATACGTACTATTTAAAGAACTCTTACAACTCAATAAGACAAATTACCCAATTAAAAAATGAACAAGGGGGATCCCTGGGTGGCTCAGCGTTTAGCGCCTGCCTTCAGCCCAGGGTGTGATCCTGGAGTCTCGGGATTGACTCCCACATGGGGCTCCCTGCGTGGAGCCTGCTTCTCCCTCTGCCTGTGTCCCTGACTCTCTCTGTGTGTCTCTCATGAATAAATAAATAAAATCTTAAAAAAAAAAAAAATGAACAAGGGATCTGAATGGACATTTCACCAAGAAGTTACACAAATGGCCAATACCCACATAAATATACTGAACATCATTACTCATCAGGGAAATGTAAATCAAAACCGTAACAAGGGGGGCAGCCTGGGTGGCTCAGTGGTTTAGTGCCACCTTCAGCCCAGGGCATGGTCCTAGGGACCCGGGAACAAGTCCCACATCAGGCTCCCTGCATGGAGCCTGCTTCTCCCTCTGCCTGTGTCTCTGCCCCCCTCTCTCTCTGGGTCTCTCATGAAAAAATAAATTTAAAAATTCTTTAAAAAAAAAGAAACATAACAAGAAACTACTGCATAACCAACTAAGATGTCTATAATCAAGGAGGTAATAACGAGAGTTGGCAAAAATACAGAAACATCAGAACCTTCATACATTACTGGTAGGAATGTGAAATGGTACAGTCACTAAAACAGCCTAAGAGTTCCTCAAATAAATAAGAATAAAGTTACTGTAAGACCCAGTAATTCCACTTCTAGGAACATACCCAACAGAAATAACATTATGTCCACACAAAACTTCTATGTAAATGTTTATGGGAGCATTTCTTATAATAGCCAAAAGGTAAAAATGTAAATGTCCATCGAACAACAAATGGATAAACAAATGTGGTTTATCCACATAATGGAGTATTACCACAAAAAAAAAGTACTGATACATGCCACAACATATATGGGTATGGTATATACATATATCCAACATACATGGTTTACAATGGATATGCCTTGAAAATATTAAGTGAAAGAACCAGTCACAAAAGACCACATATTATATAATTCCACTCATTCAGAATGTCTAGGACAGGGAAGGAATGGGGGCTACAGGGGAGGTGAAGCAGGTAACAGTAAAGGGTTTCTTTTTGAAGTGATGCAAGTGTTCTAAAATTCACTATGGTGACAGGTGCACTACTGTGAATATACTAAAGACTACTGAACTCATATTTTGTATGGGTGAATTATATGATATGTAAGTTTATCTCAATAAAGTGGTTTTTAAAAAAAGGCAAGTGGGTGGCTGAGCCTGGGTGGCTCAGCAGTGGAGCATCTGCCTTTGTCTCAGGGTGTGATCCCGGGGTCCTATGATCAAGTCCCACATCGGGCTCCCTGCATGGGAGTCTTGCTTCTTCCTCTGCCCTTTGCCTGTGTCTCTGCCTCCCTCTTTCTGTGTCTCTCACAAATAAATAAAATCTTTAAAAAAGAGAGACAAGTGATAATCTTCGAGATCAGATGATGTAGAAAAATCTGTAATGAACAAAATACCAAGATTTTAAAAATAGGGTAAGTATTACTGATTTTTTCTTTTGTCTCAGGCTCTAATATGGGCCAGGAAAGCACCATTACTTAACTTTTAGTATTCTTTCATATTTTTATTTAAGTTTTTTCAAAACTTTCCTTAGAGATCTAAACAAATACACGCAGAATGAATACTCTAAGTGAAATGAATTTTTTTAGAAACCAGCCTAAACTCTAAAATGCAAATGGGAGAAATATTTTTCTCAGTATCATTATTGGAGAACTATGTTTTGAATACCATCCTGTCGGAGGCAAAATAATGCCTCTCTAAAAGATGTCTACATCCTAATCCCCAGAACTTGTGAGTGCTACTTTACATGCAAAAGGGACTGTGCACATGCAATTAAGAAACCTGAGATAAAAAGACCATACTGGATTAACTGAGTAGGCCCAAATAACTACAAGGGTCCTTATAAGAGGGAGGTGGGAAGGTCAGAGTAAGAGATGGAGATGTGACTGCAGAGGTTAGAGAGATTTGAAGATGCTATGGTGCTGGTTTTGATGGCAAAGGAATCACGGGCTAATGAATCCAAGTGATCTACAGAGCTGGAGAAGGCAAGGAAATGGATTCTCCCTTACAGAAGGAACATGGCCCTGGTTAATAGAATGATTTCAACCCAGTGAGATCCATTTTAGACTTCTGATCTCCAGAACTATAAGATAATAAATCTCTTTTGTTTTAAGCCACCAGACTTAAATTGTCAAATTTAAGTGTCAAATTGTTATTCATTTCTTAGGTTTTAGGCCTGTCATCAGTACTATTCAATTTAATACAACCAACCATAGTCTTTTAACATCCCATTACCTTACCTTCTAGGAAATATTTTTCATGGGAAAATACAAAATTTCTCTTGAGAAGCCATTTTAGATAGCCAAAAGAGCATTAATGCAGAGCAACACTTACTAACGGTAAAATTGGCATTCTCAAACTGAATTACACACTAGTAATTCAAAAAAATCAGATAACCCTCCTGGAAGGAATTATCTACAAAAATATGTTCACAGCAGATTTTATTTTTAATACCTAGGCACTCTAAAGGTTAACAATTAGGATAGTGTCAAACAATTGATGGTACATCCATTTTATGAAATAGTGTGTAAGCCTTAAAATTATGCTTAGTGAAAATCTTTAATAACATAGGGAAATTCTTAGGTATAACCTTAAGTGAATAGATTTAAAAAATACTATATAGATACAAAATATATACAGTAAAATCTCAAGTAACTTAAAAGGTAACATACATGAGAAAGTAAAAATGCATAATATAAAGTTAAGTCATTTCTAAAAAAAAAAATAAAAAGTCATTTCTGTGATAGCAGTTATGTTGATTTTAATGTTCTTTAAGCTTTTAATCGTTTCCAAATTTTTAGCATGCACATTTATTTAGAATCTACTTCATTACAAAAAAGTAGTTGAAGATGCTTAAAATTAAGGCTACATTACATTTACAACTGACACATGAAGCCTAGAGTCAATCTTTTTATGCTATTTTCCAAAGCCAAAACTTTAATAAAGCCCTACACACTAAATAAACTGTCAAAATGGTTACATTAGCAAGTAATTTTTACCTGTTGAATAATACATTACTAGAATTTAGTCTAAATACTTACAAACATAGAAAAAACTGAGTGACATCAAAATAACTAGAAGATAAGCCTTTCCCCCAGTCCATTTAGCCTCCCCTCTTGCTGCACTGGCTCCCTGAAGACATCAAGCACACCCACACCTTAGGGTCTTCGCCTGGAGTGTGTGTGTTTGTGTTCCTCTATATAGCCACATGGTTATTCTTTTACATATCTTCATGCCTTGATTGAAAGCCACTTTCTTAATAAAGGTTACATGTCACTCCCTATTTAACAACAAAACTTGCCCTCTATTCTGGTACCCTTCATCCTTTTTAACTTTCTTCTTTCTCCACAGCACTTATCACCTCCTAACAAACTACACAATTTTTTAAAAAAATGAATACTGATTAATGTCTTTTTCCCCTTTACTGAAAAATAAATCCAAGAGAAGCATTTTGGTATAGTGAAGTCTCATTTAGTCCCAGATAGTTCAAAAGAACCTGACACATAGCAGGTGTGCAATAAATATTTGTTGGCGACCTAAATAATGACATGTCAAAGGACAGAATCAATAATACAACCTCTAGTCATTGTATCTCCTACTTTAAACGGGATAATTTTCTGTTCCTGTGTAACTAAGCAAAACATGTGACACATGAACTTCTTAAAAGAAAATCCGGTCACTTTATCATCCCTATGGGTTTCAGTTTGTGTTTACCAAAAATGTATAGCTGACTTATTGAAAAAGGTCCCAATTTTATTTTGTTAACAATGTGTAGTATAAACTGTGTAACCAGGGAAGCAAATTAGTTTTAAATCCTGATAAGAATTCTGATAGGTGATAACCCTCATAACTTTCTATTTCAATTGATATTTCTTCAGCTTGCAAACATCCTTCTGGGAATGGGGAGGCCACTCAAATATCAAACAAAGGGCCCGGCCTATTTTCTGAATCAATATGCACATCTGAAAACTGCCTACTATCTGAAGAAGGACCCAATCAGAAATTCTTTCCCTGTGATTTTCTATGAAACCAGACTATCTCTGTTTATTTTTAAAGCAGTTCTCTATTAACTTAAAATCCTTTACTCCCGGGGCACTTGGACGGATCAGTAGTTGACCATCTGCCTTTGGCTGGGGAGTGATCCCGGGTTCCTGGGATGGAGTCCTGCACTGGGCTTGATCCTTCTGCCTATGTCTCTGCCTCTCTCTCTCTGTTCCTCTCATGAGTAAGTAAATACAATCTTAAAAAAAAAAAAAAAAAAAAATCCTTTACTCCCAGGGTTGGAAGCCTACACCATGTGACAGGATCTCTACAACTCCTAAGTAAAACATGTCTCACAAAATGCAAGGGAAAAGCCTCCCCAAAGATGTTGTTTAGCCAATACCTCTGAATGACGTTCTACACTTCCAGTGTCTGATCCAGAGTGCTGCTCATTTACATCATCCTCAACGTCTGACCCTGAATCCCGTTCATCCTGTACTGGGGTAGCGCCACCATCATCT
The DNA here is from genome assembly GCF_018345385.1 of Vulpes lagopus. Classification (NCBI taxonomy): domain Eukaryota; kingdom Metazoa; phylum Chordata; class Mammalia; order Carnivora; family Canidae; genus Vulpes; species Vulpes lagopus. The sequence goes on along the minus strand of NC_054847.1, from coordinate 2,883,439 downwards.
GCTTAAAAATAAAACAAAAACCCACTTAAGGTGTAAGATGGATGACATCTACAACCGAAATGAACACAATGAATCAAGAATAATGTATGAGCAAAGGTTACCACTGATGAAGCATGACTAATGATGCTAATGTTGTGGATAAGACAACAGTGTAATGCTTATATAAATACCAACAATCAGAACACGTATTGTGGCAGCAAAAAATACGTCATAAAGAAATGTGAAGCTTAAGAAACATCACTAAGGACCAAGTCAACAACCTCTAAATAACAGTGTACTCTTTAACTATTTCAACTTTATGTCTATTCTCTCCACAGCACTTACTTACCACCTTCTAATGTACTACATAACTTACCAAGTTATTTGGTTTAATGTGGGTCTTTCCTCACTTGAATGAAAGGGCCAAAAGACCAAGGATTCTGGTTCACTGCTGAATCCCTGGAGCCCAGAACACTGCCTGGTATAGTACAGTAAATATCTGTTTATGAATGAAGAGCACAAGGAACTACAGTACAAAAATAGTATAAAATCCTTGAGGTAAAGCATATACTGTACTATTACAAAATGGCAAAAATGATTTGCTACCTACCTTCAACCAGTAATTTAAAATTATAAAGCAAAATTGTATTGTGAGAGGGATTTAGGCTGTTGGAGGATATGGGAAGACTTGGTTAAAAGTTTAATAAAAACACACAAAATTTTGGGACACCTGGGTGGCTCAGAGGTTGGGCATCTGCCTTCAGCTCAGGGCATGGTCCCGGGGTCCCAGGATCGAGTCCCGCATTGGGCTCCCTGCAAGGACCCTGCTTCTCTCTCTGCCTACATCTCTGCCTCTCTGTGTCTCTCATGAATAAATAAAGAAAACATTTAAAAAATAATAAATGAACAAAATTTTTTAAACGAAGGAGTTGACTATAGAAGACGGAAAAGCTGTTTAAGAATGAAATCACTATTGGGGAACCCTGGGTGGCGCAGCAGTTTAGCGCCTGCTTTTGGCCCAGGGCGCGATCCTGGAGACCCGGGATGGAATCCCACGTCGGGCTCCCGGTGCATGGAGCCTGCTTCTCCCTCTGCCTGTGTCTCTGCCTCTCTCTCTCTCTGTGTGTGACTATCATAAATAAATAAAAATTAAAAAAAAAAAAGAATGAAATCACTATCATAGTAACGAGCAACTCTCCTGAGCTAAGAAGTAAAGAATATGATACAAGTTACAAATAATCTGCTGCAGTAGTGAGAGTGTGGGGGAGAAAAAGGCACATAAGAGGCGAAAATCCTCCCCTAGCGCAATAGGGAATCACTACGGAACGCCTAAAAATGATGCAACAAGAAAGTGCCTAAGTTAAGAATACGGAGGTAAATATTAAAAAAAAAAAAAAAAAAACCGGCTAAAAGAACGAAAAGTCAGGAAACTTATTTTTCTAAGCCTTCTAGCACTTAACTCATAGACGTAATTACCTATGATTACTTATTTAAAAAAAATAATAATGATTAACTCAGAAAGAAATACAAGCCATTCTGAGAACATCCGGCAAACATTTTAGCAAAACGGCAGCGTTTTGTAAGTCAGCCCGGCTCGCTGTCACAGAGCGAGTGGCAGTGAGCCCCGGGCAGGAAGGAGACCGACATTCGGACATGCAGGCACCCCTGGCAGCACCTGGAAGGAGGCCCAAGGCTCTTCCCCAGCAGGCCCCGCCGGGCACGTCCCGTATCTCGGGAGCCCCCTGCAGCGCTAGGAAGGGGGTGTCCAGTGTTCACCGAGTAGCAGGAAACAAGGCCAAACTTCACGGAGGAAAAGGATTTTGTGCCTCGAGGGAAAAGAAAGGCACAAAATGACCCAGCGAGCGCCAAGGGCGCGCGCCTTCCTCGAAGACACTCACACAACCCACACAGGGTCCCGCCTTTCCTGGACTAGGGACTGCGGCTGCGGGAGAGACCAAAGCCGCCCTGACCCCGCGCGCCGGGGAAGTCGCAGGGAAGATCCCGCACCGCGCCCGCTGGGCCGCTCCTGGGATGCTCGCAAGACGCCGGCGGTCCCGGGAAGGACCGCGTAAGCGCTGAGCACGGAGGAGCGGCCTCCCAGGTGGAGCGGCCCCCGGCGGGCTCGGAGGGCGGCCGCCGTCTAGACTCCCCGCGCCGAGGTCCCGCCCCACGATGCGCAGGGGCCCGGCCCGGCCGGGGCGGGGGGAGGGGGAGGGGGAGGGGGAGGGGGAGGTTCCCCGGGGGCCCCCTCCCCGGCCGCGCCACGGCGAGCGCCCCAGCCCCGGCCAACAGCTGCCCCGCCCCCAGCCCCGGCCCCGGCCCCGGCCCCCACGTCCCTGCCCCACCTGACTGGTCGCCGCTGTAATATTCCGAATCCATGGCAGGCGGGCTCTTGGCGGAGGGTGTCCGCGCCCCGCGCCGCCCCCGTCACCTCCTTGCTGGCGGTGTGACCCCCGACGGCGCGGCCCGATGTCCAGAGGCTCCCGCTCCGCTAGAGGCCCTCCAGAGCGCGGAGACTAGGACAGCAGCAGCAGCAGGTGCAGGTGCAGGTGCAGGTGCAAACGCTTCGACCTAAAAGCCCCCACACAAGAGGCCGTACCTGGCAGGCCGGCTGGCGTGGGCACCGGCGCTCCACTTCCCAGAAGCACCTCTGGGGCCAAAATGGCGTCTGCCCACGGCCCTCAAAGGAACGCAGCGCGCAGGCGCCGTCCCCCAGCATCTGGCCAATGAGAAGACGCAACGGAAATGACGCGCCGCGCGGCCGGAAAAGAGGCTCCTGGGTAAATTGAGCGGGAGCTCGGGCTTCAGTAAGTCACAGTCGTGTGGAGGAGCGGGAGTACGGGCGTTTCCGTGGTCCGCGGAGATGACGATGTTACCTTAGCGGCTCTCTGCCCGTGCGCCTTGTTTGACGATCCTCTGAGTCATGTTTCTGGAAAACTGAACACGCGCTGCGATTACAGCTTCATTATCCGGCAAGTTAACGGTGGTTCCGGTCATGCAGGGAGGCGCTGGATTCCCGCCCTTACTGTGGGAAGGAGGTGGCGCACTGCTCCCTGGGACTTGTAGTTTGAAGCCTCCGCAATCGTGCTGCGTTCCCAACGGGCCTGATTGAAAGGGCCTCCTTTCAAGGCATTTTTCTTCCTTCTTAATCTTTTTATAAATAGCGACTTGAGGCGCCTTGCGTGGCTCAGTCCGTGAAGCGTTGGACTGTTTCGGCTCAGATCTTGATGGCAGGGTTGTGAGTTCAAGCCCCACGTTGGACTCCACGCCCGGGCATGGAGCCTACTTAAAAATAATAATGACTTAAGAAGCCATTTGGTCAATAATTCGGAGTACGGGTTTTTGCTTCCAAAGGGCCCCTGATGAAAGAATTGTCAGACTTTACTAGAGCTGTATGCCTTCCCTAAACAGCAGTGGTTAGGAAGCCTCTTGACCTCTCAGTGATCTTTGAAGAGCTTTGAGTAAAGAACCACCCTTCTGTCTATGGCTTAGCTAAAGCTCCTTCTCCACTTTGTCATGACCCTGCTGTTAACTAGTGAGGAGGCCAAGCAAAGACCTTTTTGCCTGAGCCTGCTCCTAGGGGCCCCTCAGACTTTGCAGCTTCTTGTTCTTTGTTTCTCCAACGATTGGCTGAGATCAGAAGTCTGCCCTCCCCACTGAAACTAGCCAGACGCAGACATAAACGTTTTCTGTTCCCTTGCCTGGCTGAAGTTTCTGATTGCAAATCAGTCCCAACTATTAATCATCCCGCCTTCCTCCCTGTGAAGATCTAAGGCAAAACGACCTGCGCGGATGCTCTGATCTTCCTATCTGCAGTGCTCTCCCTACTACAGGCCAATTAAAATCCATTTCCTTACGTGTTTGCTTCTGTCTTAGACAAACTGGAGAACGATCTTGCCTTTTGATTAGAGGAGGGCCAGTAGAGATAAGCAAAGATTCCCCAGAGTGTGTACACCTGCATACTTTGGGCCTTTTGTTAGCAAAGCATGGACTGAATTTCTAGGTATGTCTAGCCTGTTGGAAGTCCTCATTTGGTTCCCTTGAAAGTCCACCACCTACCTACCTTGGGCTTGAGAGATGTGGATTCTCTGATACCATCACTGCTGAAAGTTCTCAGAGTGCCAGTAGTCAAGACACATCCTTGCTTTAATATTCCCTGCGACCTTTGTTAGCCAGGCAGAATATGCTGGCAGAACCTAGTTCCAGGCTCCAGAAATGGGCATGGGAAGGGAGAGGGGTGGTTTCTCGCTAGAAATTCCTATTTTCTTGTAAAAGAGTTCATTCCTTCCCCTGTGTAATAGAAACCGCTTTGAAATCTAAGTCTGCCCCCTATTGTGGGAATGACATTTTCTCAGGCTGTTACAAGAATTATAACAGGGAATTAATAGTGTTGGAAACCAAAGGTATAAAATTAAAATATTAACTTCCCTTCATTTGATAGAGGAGACCCCAGGATCTAAGCTGTCTTCTAGGGACACCTGGGTGGCCCAGCGGTTGAACGTCCGCCTTCGGCTCAGGATGTGATCCTGGGTCCGGGGATTGAGTCCCACGTTGTGCTCCCTACAAGGAGAGCCTACTTCTCCCTCTGCCTGTGTCTCTGCTTCTCTCTCCGTGTCTCTCATGAATAAATAAAATCTTTTATAAAAAAAAAAAACTGTCTTCTTACAAAGAGATGGAAAAATATTCCATGCTCATGGATTGGAAGAATTAATATTGTGAAAATGTCAATGCTACCCAGGGAAATTTACACGTTTAATGCAATCCCTATCAAAATACCATGGACTTTCTTCAGAGAGTTGGAACAAATTATCTTAAGATTTGTGTGGAATCAGAAAAGACCCCGAATAGCCAGGGGAATTTTAAAAAAGAAAACCATAGCTGGGGGCATCACAATGCCAGATTTCAGGTTGTACTACAAAGCTGTGGTCATCAAGACAGTGTGGTACTGGCACAAAAACAGACACATAGATCAATGGAACAGAATCCAGAATCCAGAAGTGGACCCTCACCTTTATGGTCAACTAATATTCGATAAAGGAGGAAAGACTATCCATTGGAAGAAAGACAGTCTCTTCAATAAACGGTGCTGGGAAAATTGGACATCCACATGCAGAAGAATGAAACTAGACCGCTCTCTTGCACCATACACAAAGATAAACTCAAAATGGATGAAAGATCTAAATGTGAGACAAGATTCCATCAAAATCCTAGAGGAGAACACAGGCAACACCCTTTTTGAACTCAGCCACAGTAACTTCTTGCAAGATACATCCATGAAGGCAAGAGAAACAGAAGCAAAAATGAACTATTGGGACTTCATCAAGATAAGAAGCTTTTGCACAGCAAAGGATACAGTCAACAAAACTAAAAGAAAACCTACAGAATGGGAGAAGATGTTTGCAAATGACGTATCAGATAAAGGGCTAGTATCCAAGATCTATAGAGAACTTATTAAACTCAACAGCAAAGAAACAAACAATCCAATCATGAAATGGGCAAAAGACATGAAGAGAAATCTCACAGAGGAAGACATAGACATGGCCAACAAGCCCATGAGAAAATGCTCCGCATCACTGGCCATCAGGGAAATACAAATCAAAACTACAATGAGATAGATCCCACCTCACACCAGTGAGAATGGGGAAAATTACCAAGACAGGAAACCACAAATGTTGGAGAGGATGTGGAAAAGGGGAACCCTCCTGCACTGTTGGTGGGAATGTGAACTGGTGCAGCCACTCTGGAAAACTGTGTGGAGGTTCCTCAAAGAGTTAAAAATAGACCTGCTGTACGACCCAGCAATTGCACTGTTGGGGATTTACCCCAAAGATTCAGATGCAATGAAACGCTGGGACACCTGCACCCCAATGTTTATAGCAGCAATGTCCACAGTAGCCAGACTGTGGAAGGAGCCTCGGTGTCCATCGAAAGATGAATGGATAAAGAAGCTGTGGTCTATGTATACAATGGAATATTCCTTAGCCATTAGAAATGACAAATACCCACCATTTGCTTCAACGTGGAGGGAACTGGAGTGAAATAAGTCAATCGGAGAAGGACAAACATTATATGTTCTCATTCATTTGGGGAATATAAAAAATAGTGAAAAGAAATAAAGGGGACAGGAGAGAAAATGAGTGGGAAATATCAGAAAGGGAGACAGAACATGAGAGACTCCTAACTCTGGGAAACAAACAAGGGGTAGTAGAAGGGGAAGGGGGCGGAGGGTTGGGGTGACTGGGTGACGGGCACTGAGGGGGGCACTTGATGGGATGAGCACTGGGTGTTATTCTATGTGTTGGCAAATTGAACACCAATAAAAAATAAATTTAAAAAAAATCTGTCTTCTAAAGAGTGTGGGTGAGATGATAACCTGTGTAGATAAGCGAAGATGAATAAGGGAGAAGTCCAGGAAGAAATTCAGTGGATGGGAACCCAGTACAAATCCTGCCATAAAGAGCTTGTAATTTCACCAGAGGTATAAGACCAACAGCCATGAAAGTGATTGGGCTAAACAGTGCAATTGCAAGAGGATGATTCTTGAATTTAATGTAAATTTTCTAAACTGTCCCAATAGTTTAAAGAATGAAAAGACAGAAGCCAACTGAACTTACCTCAATGTGCTGAGACCTAGAAGGCTGCAAAGAATTGTCAGATCTAGTTTTTGTACTCAGGAAGCCAACAAGGTAGTTTTTTGTTTTAGTTTTTTGTTTTGTTTTGTTTTGTTTTGCCAACAAGGTAGTTAGTGAGACAGGAAACACCTTTTGAACTAAATAAACAAAGTCTTAGTTAAAGCAGTATGCTTGTCAATGCAAATATACGTCCAGGAGAGTTTCCCCAGAGCCTTTTCACCAAGTGGCTGTCCCTTAGGGCCACCAATAGAGAAATGCTAGAGCAGCACAGATGTGCCTTTCTGAGTCTCAGCTGCCTTGCATTTTAAGGACTGGTATCTCTCCAATCCCCATGCCTCACTCCAGGCCCAGCACAGTCAGTCCAAGCTGATGGTGGAGGAGAGGCACCCAAAAGGGGCTGTTTTTCCCACAAAAGATACTAGGGACAGAGAAGAGATGCAGGGAGGAAGGGCTTGCAGCCAATCACTTTTTCCCTTACCCAATAACCTGAAGACACTGAGTTCCCTAAATGAATGCAAGGTTCATTCTGCCAGACTTTTGAGACACTGTACCTTGCCAAACATGTCCATGAGTGAGAGGTCATACCATATAAGGAACAGCCTGGCACTGACAGAGCTGCAACCTGGGGCTCAGAGACCTAGGTTCTGGACCAAGCTCTGGGCTTCTTGTGCTTGCTGAGCTGGGACAGGCCCACCAGCCTCCTATGAGTCTCAGTTTCCCTGTACATCAAATGAGAGTTGAATCAGAAGATTTGAAGGCCCCTTAGTTTCATCATTCTGTCTCAGAGAAGCCAGGTCTCCTAAGTCTGACCCTCCTTCTTGCTCTTGAGCCACTAGGGGGCTCTGCTAGTGAAAAAAACCGAATGCAACAGGTACATCCTGAGCTCTGTCTGACACATCCCAGCCTCACAACTCACTGGGACACATGCAAGATTTGTCTCACCCAGTTGCTTGTAATACTGAAAGCTGTGACTCACTTGAAAGCTATTGATAGTGGATAATTAATCACTAAACAACATCACTAAACAGTATCATGGCGTAGCACATGGCCATTAATTATAATTGAAGTGGATCTTCAGCTCTCACATGGATATCCTGATTAAGTGGGGAAAAAAATACAGAATACTATAAACAGAATAACTTTATGTGAACAACTAAAACAGCGTACCAAAAACCCAACTTAATAATCCCTTAGTAAATAGGGAGAGAAGACTTTCCAACAAAGATTGAAAAGCCAAAAGCCATAAAAAACTGAAACATTTGACTACATTAAAATAAAAACTTTAAAAAAGTAGTGAAATAAAAATTTAAATGTGTGCATGGCAAAAAAAACAAAAAACAAAAAACACATCATTATCCCAGGCAAAATATAAATGATTAGTAAAAGAAATTTTTCTTCAACTCAGAGACCAAGAGCTAATCTCCCTAAAAGACTACAGGAGAAATCAATAAGATTAATAACAGAAAAGTGGGTAACTAATATGACAATTCACAGAAGAGAAAATATTAAAGGCTCTAATATACATGAAAAGATATTAACCCTAAAATAAGATGAAAAATTAAAATATTAAGATATTTTTCACTTCTCAGATTGTGAAAATCCAGTAACATTATGCTGTTGAGGCCATAGAGAAAAAGGCCCTTCCATAAGGTGCTATGGGAGTATATCGGTACAGTCCTCTACAGAACACAATTTGGAAATATCTATAAAAATTACAAATGCTTATGCTCTTTGGCTCAGCACATGGGCCAACTTCACTTCAGCAAATGTATCCTACAAATATGCTTGACCATGTACAAATTACATATCTACAAAATTATTCATTGCAGCACTACTCACAAAATATTGGAAATAACCTAAATATCCAAATAGGAATGATCACAAAATTATGATACATTTGTACAATGCAATGTTATATACCTATAACAAAATATGAGGAAACTTGTATACTGATACAAAAAGATTTCTAAGCTGGATTCAGTGAAAAAATGCAAAATGCGGAACAGTGTTAGTGTATCTCATCTTTTGTGACAAGGGGAGGATAACATATATTTGTTGTTGTTTATAACTATGTTTTAAATTTTTGAAAAAGAGTATAGAAAACATACTAGTTGTCTGTTTTGGGATTGAGGGTGAGGATGGGAATAAGCCATGACACATAATCCTTACTCTTGGTCCACATGATGACTTCTGTTTGATTCTGTCTAATTCTGTCATGTCACATCAAGTGATACAGCCCACCACTAGGTAGCCCACAATTTCAAAACTAGAAGTGCCCCTCTTCACTTGTCCATGGTGTGGAAGCTACCCAGGTCAGTTTGTTATGATTGGGCTTCATCTCCATGCAGATGATTAAAGCAAAGACGTCTTCTTGGATTCACTGTGGTTTCACCTTGTACAGAAACCATAGATGTGGGTCGCCTGGGTGGCTCAGTGGTTGAGTGTCTGCCTTCAGCTCAGGGCGTGACCCCAGGGTCCTAGGATCAAGTCCCAAATCGGGATCCCCACTGGGAGCCTGCTTCTCCCTCTGCCTATGTCTTGCCTCTCTCTGTGTGTCTCTCATGAATAAATATATAAAATCTCAAAAAGAAAAAAAAAAGGAAACCATGGACCTATGCCTTGCCCCGAGCAAAGCCCCACTTCAATATGTGTGTGGCTGAATAACGATTCAAGTTTCAAAAGAATTCTTTGTCTTTGGTTTGGTTTGGGTTTGGTTTGGGGCTTGGGTTTTTTTGTGGCGAGGTCCACATCACTGGAAGTGTGTAAGCAGAGGCTGCCAGTGTGTCAGAAAGGAATTCAGCTCTGGAAACATGGTTCAACCAAGTGATTTGCACAACTTTCTTTTTTCCAGCTATTTTTAGGGGGGCCTGGGTGGCTCGGTTGGTTAAGCATCTGCCTTGAGCTCAGGTCCCAGGGTCCTGGGACTGAGCCCCACATTATGCTCCCTGCTCATTGGGGGAATCTGCTTCCCCCTTCCCCCTTTCCCTCTCCCCCGTTTGTGCATGCTCTCTTGTTCTCATAAATAAATAAATAAATAAATAAATAAATAAATAAATAAATAAATAAAATCTTTTAAAAAAATAATTATTTAAAAAAATTGTGGCAAAATACATCTAACTTAAAACTTGCCTTTTTAGCCATCTTCAAGTGCACAATTCAGTGGTATTAATAACATTCAGAATGTTCTGCAACCATCACCCCAATCTATTTCCAAAAATTTTCATCACCCCAAACAGTAATTCTGTATCTATTAAGAAATAATTCCCCATTTTCCCTTCCCACAGGCCCTGGTAACCTTTCTTTCTCAGTGAATGTGGTTATTCTAGTATTCCATATAAGTGGAATCATATTTTTCTTTTTGTAACTAACTTATTTCACTTAGCATATTCTCAGGGTTCATCAGTGTTACAGCATGTGCTAGGACCTCATTCTATTTGCAGCTAGGTAATATTCCATTGTATGTCTATACCACATTTTAACAAAATCCATTCTTCTGTTAATGGACACTTGAATAGCTTCCACCGTTTGGCTACTGTGAATAATGCTGCTATGAATAGCAAAGTTGCAGAGGCAAAATCAACACACAAATATTAATTTTGTTTACGTATACCAATAATGAACAATCTGTATGAAAATTAAGACAATAATCTCATTTACAGGGATGCCTGGATGGCTTAGTGGTTGAGCATCTGCCTTTGGCTCAGGGAGTGATCCCGGGGTCCCAGGATTGAGTCCCATGTTGAGCTCCCTGCAGGGAGCCTGCTTCTCTCTCTGCCTGTGTCTCTACCTCTCTCTCTCTATCATGAATAAACAATTTTTAAAAAATCTCATTTACAATAGCATTAAAAAGAATTAAGTACTTAGGAATAAATTTAACCAAAGAAGTGCAAAACTCGTGCACTGAAAACTATAAAACATTGCCCAAAGCACTTAAAGAAGATATAAATAAATTTTTTTTTTTAAATTTTTATTTATTTATGATAGTCACAGAGAGAGAGAGAGAGGCAGAGATACAGGCAGAGGGAGAAGCAGGCTCCATGCACCGGGAGCCCGATGTGGGATTCGATCCCGGGTCTCCAGGATCGCGCCCTGGGCCAAAGGCAGGCGCCAAACCGCTGCGCCACCCAGGGATCCCCGAAGATATAAATAAATTAAAAGCTATCTCATGTTCATGGATCAGAAGACTTAATATTGTTAAGATGGGTAATACTACCCACGATAATTTGCAAATTTAGTGCAATCCCTATCAAAATCCCAATGGCATTTTTATTTTGCTGGAATTTCAAGGAATTCCTGAAGAGTCAAAATAATGAATAAGAACAAAGTTGGAGGACTCACTCCTCTTAATTCAAAATTTACTACAAAACATTAATTTACTACAAGACATTAATCAAAACAGTGTAGCAGCAGCCTAAGGATAGACATACAGACCAACAGAATAGAATTGAGAGTCCAGAAATAAACCTTCACATCTATGGTTAACAGATTTTTGACAAAGGTGCCAAGGCCACTCAATGGGAAAAGAACAGTCTCTTTAGTAAGTGGTGCTGAGAAATGAATATCCACCTGCAAAAAAAAAAGAAAAAGAAAACGAATCTGGCCCTTTATCATACACCATAGGCAAAAATTAACTTAAAAAGGATCAGAGACCTAAATGTAAGAGCTAAAGCCATAAAACTTTCAGAAAAAAACAAAGAAGCAAATCTATATGACGTTGTATTTAACAATGGTTTCTTGAATATGACACCAAAAGCAAAGGTAACAAAGGAAAAAATAGGTGAACTGGAATTCTTTCAAACTAAAACCTTCTGTGCATCAAAGGATCACTATCAAGAGTGAAAAAAGGGGCGCCTGGGTGGCTTAGTCAGTGAAGTGTCCAACTCTTGATTTTGGCTCAGGTCATGATCTCAAGATCCTGAGATGGAGACCTGCATCAAGCTCTGCATCCACTCTGTGCTGAGCCAGGAGTCAGCTTTTCTGGTCCCTCTGCATGACACCCTACTCACATGCTCTCTCTCTCTTTCTCTCAAATAAATAAATAAATAAATAAATAAATAAATAAATAAATAAATAAGTCTTTAAAACAAAAAGAGTGAAAAGACCACCTACAGAACTGAAGAACATTTTTGCAAATCACATACTTGATAAGGGCTTCTTGAATATGTGAAGAACTTCTACAACTCAGTAACAAGAGGGCAAAGAACCCAATTTTAAATATGGGCAAAAGCTTGAATAGACATTGTTCCAAAGAAGATGTACAAGTGGCTGCTAAGCATACAAAAATGCTCAGCATCATTAGTCATTTTAAAAAGTGCAAATCAAAACAACTATGGGATACCACTTCACACCAACTAGAATGCCCATAATCAAAATAATGGAAACTAACAAGTGTTGAAGATGCATGGAAATTGCAATCATACAGTTGCTGGTGGGAAGGTAGAATTGTGCAGCCACTGTGAAAAAGTTTGGCGGTTCCTCAGTAAATTAAACATAGGGTTACCATATGACCCAACAATTCCACTCCTTCGTATACATACCAAAGAACTAAAAATGGGGGCTCAAATGGCATCTTTGTTTTGTGTGTGTGTGTTTTTTCTTAAAGATTTTATTTATTTATTTATTCATGAGAGACACACAGAGAGAGGCAGAGACATAGGCAGAGGGAAAAGCAGGCTCCCCACGGAATCATGCTCTGAGCCAAAGGCAGACACTCAACTGCTGAGCCACCCAGGTGTCCCTGGAGTCTTTGGGGTTTTTTTTGTTTTTGGGGGGCTTTTTTTGAGTCTGTTTTTTAATATACTTTTAATTTTGGAATAATTTTAGAGTTACAGAAAATTTGCAAAGATGGCATAATTTATATATCTGTCACCCAGTGTCCCTGATATTAACATTTTATATTTCTAGTTGTCATCACATTTGTCAAAATCAAGAAACCAACACTGGCACATACTATTAGCAAAATTGTAGGCTTTATTTAGATTTCTATTGTCTTTCTGCAAATGCCCTTTTTCTGTCCCAGGACCCCACCCAAGATGCCACACTGCATTTAACTGTCATTTCTCCTTAGTTTCTGGTCTGTGACAGTTTCCTAAACTTCCCTTGTCTTCCATCATCTTGACAGTTCTGAGGCATCCTTGTCAGATATTTGGTAGGTTGTGCCTCAGTTTGGTTTGCCTGATGTTTTTCTCATGATTAGACGGGGGTTGTGGCTTTGAGCAAGAACATCCCAGAATAATGCACCCTTCTTACCACTGCCTAGCAATGTGGCTTATTGCAAGAAGAAGTTAACCTTGATCACTTCATGGATGAGGAACAATTAGTCTGCTAGGGCTACTGTAGTGAATACCACAGACTGGGCAGCTTAACCAACAGGGATTTGTGTCCTCACAGTTCTGGGAACTGGAAATGCGTGATCAATGTAGCTGCAGAGGTGGTTTCTCCTAAGGATTTTCTCCCTGGTTTGTAGATGCCCATCTTCTCCCTTCCTCTTCACATTGTCTTTCCTTTGTGCATATCTGTGACTCCACCTTTTCTTGTAAGGACATGGGTCAAACGGGATTAGGACCTACCCTAACAACCTCATTTCACCGTAATTCCCTCTTTAAAGGCCGTATCTCCAAATACAGCCCATTGTGAGGTACTGGGAGGATAGAACTTCAACATACAAAATTTGACACACCTTTCAGCCCATAACACTTGGGGTTAGTTAGGGTAGTACCTTCTGGATATCTGTAATGTTAAGTTGCTATTTCTTTTTTTTCCACTCCTTATTCCTTGGAAGCAAGTTACTAAGCCCAGTCCATAGGGGAGATGTATGGAATTCTTTTATTAAAAACAAACCAGCAAACAGAAGATTTCCTGGCAAATTCCTTCCATTTGTCCCATGTCTATGCAAGCACCAAGTCATGGAGACAGTATGAGTCTCCCTGTAGTATGATTTGCTACAGAGAAGGGCCTTAGTAAACACCCACTGAGCAAGTTATTGAGTGACCAGGTCAGGAAGAGAGTGGTATAGCTACCTTGAAATCCTGGCCTTCCTTTTGGCTCCAAACTCTGTTTGAGGATAGTTGATATTCTTTTTTTTTTTTTAATATTTTATTTATTTATTCATAAGAGGCACAGAGAGAGAGAGAGAGAGAGAGAGAGGCAGAGACACAGGCAGAGGGAGAAGCAGGCTCCATGCAGAGAGCCCGACGTGGGACTCGATCCCGGGTCTCCAGGATCACGCCCTGGGCCGAAGGCAGCGCTAAACCGCTGAGCCACCGGGGCTGCCCGATAGTTGATATTCTTGGGTCTAGGTTTAACAGGAAATGTAAAGCTGAAAAGATAATTTTTTAAAATATTCTATTTATTTATTTGAGAGAGGGAACCAAGTGGGGGAGGGACAGAGGGACAGAGGGAGAGGGTCAAGCAGACTCCACACTCCCATACACAGGGCTCCATCCCAGGACCCCAAGATCATTGATGTGGGAAGCAAAGGCAGAAGAGAAATTATTAAATTTCCTTACTACCTACAGCCCACTGACAAGTCCTTGAAACAGGAAGAGTGACCTTCCTCTAGGGACTCAACTGCCTTGATGTTAATACTTAGCTAATGGCAATCCTAGCCCAACTCCAGGATCCCATGAGTCTACTTTAACAGCTAAAAATTCCTTGAAGGGTGCCTGGGTAGCTCAGTCAATTGAGCCTCTGCCTTTGGCTTGGGTCGTGATCTCTGGGTCCTGAGATGAAGCTCCACATTGGGCTCCCTGCTCAGTGAGGAGTCTGCTTTTCCATCTTCTGCACCCCCTGCTTGTTCTCTCTCTCTCTTTCTCTCTCCCTCTCTGTCTCTCTCTCTCTCTTCCTATCAAATAAATAAATAAAATGTTTTAAAAAATAAAAATTCGGGGATCCCTGGGTGGCGCAGCAGTTTGGCGCCTGCCTTTGACCCAGGGCGCGATCCTGGAGACCCGGGATCGAATCCCACGTCAGGCTCCCGGTGCATGGAGCCTGTTTCTCCCTCTGCCTGTGTCTCTGCCTCTCTCTCTCTCTCTCTCTGTGACTATCATAAATAAATAAAAATTTAAAAAAAATTTTAAAAAAAATAAAAAATAAAAATTCCTTGAGAAAGCTCCTTTATCTCTAAACTCCTCAAGATACGGGTTGGCAGTCATCCCCCAAGCATATGGCCCACTGATATACATCTGAAGGTCTCATGACTAAGGTTTTATTAGACGGTAATAAATGACCTTTTCCCAACAATAGCTAGCCCCCTCAAGGTCCTGGAAACTTTGCTTCTAAAATTCCTCAGAGATTTCCACTACCCCTAACCCCCTCCCAGCTTGAAAATATATAATGGGCCACTCCAGTGCAGCTCTTTCTGCCCACAGATCCTATTCCCGTGCCTTAATAAAATCACCTTTTTGTACCAAAACATTTCAAGAATTCTTTCTTGGCTGTTGGCTTTGAACCCTAACGTTCTTTCCTATATCAATCATGACCTGAGCTGAAGTCAGATATTTAGTGTACTGAACTACCCAGGCATCCCTGGAAAGATAATTATATCTACAGTAGATTCAAGAGAATTTTTAAGTTAGTAGGGGTTGTACGGTTGTAATCTCTAGTTTTAGGGACTAGGCAAAAAAAGAAAAAAATGCTTTTTTCAAAACCAGTTTAAAGCAGCAGTGAGTTTTTATGGACTCTGACATTTTTTCCAGGACTCTGGGTAATAAACACATACCAGTAATAAGAGCAAATCCCACCCTCCCTTCCCTGCACAATTTGTTTCCAGCTGGACTGTAGCTCCCTCAGGCAGTAGGTGTGTGTGACAGCTCCTCTGCATTTAGTGCATTTTGCAGGCTTCAGATACCGGAACAGATGGGATTGACACGACTGCTCCCTGCTCAAAAGAAGCAGCCATTTCACCTGGACATACAAGCTGACATTCCTGGAACAATTATGTTTAAGATGGTATTGCTTATAGGTTCAAATCCTGGCTCTCTAACTTTTTAGCTATGTGACCTTGGACAAATTACTTTACCTCTCTCCTTATTTCAATGTCATCATCTATGAGGTGGGGATAATAGTAGCATTTACCTCATAGAGTTATTAGGCTAGAGTGAACTATAGCAGTCAGGGCCAACATCCTGGAAGAAGAGTATTTGAACTGGTATTTAAAAGACAAAAGCAGATTTGGATGGGAGAGGAATCATATTTTAATAATCACAGGTTAACTATTATAACAACAAATATCAGTGGCTTGATACAAAAATTTATTTCTTGCTCTTATAAATAGAGTCAGTAAATTCAGTGGTGGAATGGAGATGGTACTCTGCTCCCAGGGGTCATTCAGGAACCAAGGCTCTTTCCATATTGTGGCTTGACCACATATTGTGGCCCCAGAATCCACTGTTGGATGCTTTGCATATCACCAACAGAGGGAAGAAGAAAGACAGCACAGGATATATCACAGGGCCTGGAAGTGGAGCATATTACTTACCTTTATTCCAGAGCCATTCCTGTGAGTGAGATTGGAAAGAGTATCTGTTATGAGACCAGAATGAAAAGAAATTGTGCACACAGAGCATTCCAGTCAAGAGGAGGAACTCTGTCCTGAAGCTTCTCTTCTCAGAAATGAATCTCTTCCAATGCACCCCTCAACCTCAGCCTCTTCCAAGAGTTAGACAAGATGTCATTATCATCATCACGGTCACAACCATCAACATGATTTCCCTGGCTCCCTGGTTGATTGAGTTGCCACATAATCAAGTTTTTGCCTTCTCCTCGCATTACTTCAACCTCCCTAGGGCAATCAAATTAGTCACCAGGATGCCATTGACCCTGGTCATGGGGCAGATGTCCCCTGTTTATGACCAATGGCTAGGTTTAAATACCAGGACCCAAGGCTGAGATTTATCCCTGGATTTCCAACAGTCCTTCAGAAGGGAGGAAGGAACTCTTCCATTTAGTGTCCCAGCTTTGCCCCTCCTGCTGCCTTGGATAAACCTCTGAGTGAATCCCTCAAATGGTTGTGATAATAAAGCACAATCAGAAATGAGTCATTTCCTCCAGGACTGAGATGGTGTATGCCTCCCCAGCTCATCAGGACTTTGAATCCGAGCTCTGCCCAGGCTAGCAATATCTACCTCATAGTTGCTGATCCAGGGAAGATGAAGTACTCACACTTGCCTGAGGATAGTCATTTCCCTGGCATGTCCCCTGGGGTCCAGTTTGATAGCCTCTTCTCTGCACCCTCCATGTCTTCTGGGCATATCTGCCTGCCATTCAAGGAGGCCAGGGCAGAGTCACCTCTTCCAAGAGAACATCTCCTTCTGGCCTTTGATGTTCTTCTCCTCTTTCAGCCTCAGCTGCACCTGGACCTACGAGCTATACCCTGGTTCTCAACTGGGAATGGTCTTGTCCCCCAGGAGATATTTGGCAATATTTGGACACATTTTGATTGCACCACTGGAGGAGTACATCTAATGGGTAGAGGACAGGCTTGCCACTAAACATTCTACAGTGCACAGGGCAACTCTTCCCAAATCCCCAACAAAGTATAATCCAGTCCAAAATGTCAGTAGTGCCAAGATTGAGAAACCCTGAACTACACAGATAAAATGTGTCCTGTGATTTACATTCCCATACCATGAATAACTGTGTTTCCAAGGAGGCATTTAAACCCCGCCTCTTCCCAGACATTGATCTGCCCTTGGGCCCTCAGAGACCTTGGGAAAAAAGGATCTTCTGATCCTGGGCCAGAGCAAGCAAGTTGGGGAAGCACTTTCTTTGGAAATCACTAAAAATATGACGTCTTATCCATCCCTGGTGTTTGGGGAGGGAGAGAGTCCAGTTTGTTTGAGGGTTGGTGTGGTGTAAGGTAGTATAATGAACAGGGTCTTGGAGTCAGGTAGAACTCCACTCAAATCTTGTCCCACCGCTTTTAGCTGTGTGACATAAGCACGTTTCTTAACCTCTTTGGTTTAACTTCCTCACTATAAAATGAGGATAAGCACCCCTAAATTTGTAGGGTTTTGATGAGGATGTAAGACGGCAGCTGGAAAGAGCCCAGCACTTACAAAGCACTCATTAAATGCTAGTTCTCTAGAACTGAGAATTCTAAAATTCTCTAAAGGGTGGCTCAGTCACAGAGACCTATGCTGCTAGCTATGCTATTTTATAGTGTTAAAAGATAACTTGACTGCTATAGGCCAGAGGGGAAGGTTAGGGCCACCAGGAAACAAGCAACTTCAGGATGACCTAGGATGTGTTGATAGAGGTGAAATGAAATACTCCCTATACTCTGTTTTCGTTGCTATGGTGATACTACAGTGGGCTTGATGGTTGGACAGAAATGAAACGAAACATAATTGTCCTATGGAGGCGTTTTGGCTCAGCTCAGAAACATATATTTTTTTCTAAGATTCATTTATTTGTCTAAACAAGAGAGTGTGAGCACGAGCTGGGAGAGGAACAGAGGGAGAGAGAGAAGCAGGTTCCCCGCTGAGCACAGAGCCTGATGCAGAGGCTCAACCCCAGGACACTGAGATCATGACCTGAGCCAAAAGCAGATGCTTAACCAACTGAACCTCCCAGATGCCCCTCAGAAACATATTTTTTTAAATAAATTAATTTTTATTGATGTTCAATTTACCAACATACAGAATAACACCCAGTGCTCATCCCGTCAAGTGTCCCCCTCAGTGCCCGTCACCCATTCCCCCCCACCCCCCGCCCTCCTCCCCTTCCACCACCCCTAGTTCGTTTCCCAGAGTTATCAGAAACATATTTTTAAAGGTTAACTGAATATTTGCATCTTGAGGAGAATCGTGGCAGTCACATTAGGCTGCAGGAAAGCCGAGTTTGGTTACAGGTATGATAGGGAAGAGCCTACCTTGATCACCCTCAGCTCCTCTTCCTAATTTCCAGGGCCTGGAATCCTTGAAATTCCTCAGCAATGGAATAAATACCCGAGGCTCCAGGAAAAGTGTCCCTCAGGGTGTCTGCCTGTGAACCCTGCCAAGGTCCTGGCAGTAACACATACACCCTTTGCTAGCAGGGAAGACTTGACATGCCACTTGAGAAAGGTTAGCAACAAAAACACTCATTCCCTTGCTTCGATAAGTTCCCTTCTGGAACCTTCCTGTGGTGTCATAATGCAAACAGAGCTATGAGCACAAACTTGTTCATTGCAGTGTTGTGGATAATAGCAAAGGATTGGGTGCCTCTTGATGTCCATCCAGGGAGGATGACTACACAAATAACGGGGCATTTGTAGGAGAGACTATAATGCTGTATTTAAAGACTGGTGGTTAGAGTTTGGTACAGTGTAAGTAAGAAAATGCTTACAATATAAATGTCCAATGTAAAAGACAAAGTGGGAAACAAGTTTGTTTCCAAAATGTACTTCTGGGCAGGGGGCAGGACTGGTCTCTCCCCGCCAGATCTTCCAGGGGAAGGCTGGGGCGTTGTGGGCAACACAATTTGGACAGCCCCTTTCTTCTGCTGCTCTCCCAACACCCCGAAGGGGGGCTCAGGTCCCAGAGAGAAGTCCCACCCCGCATGATCCCTCACTCCAAATCCCATATCCACCAGGACTCTCTCCCGCCAGGGTCCTGCTCCCCGTGGCTGTCTCCCAGTGTCTGCTCTTTCTGGTGCCACTGCAGGGGCTCTGCCTGTCTGTGATCCTGCCTCCACGGGATTCGAGGTCTGGGGAGATGGGAGCCACTCAGTCCCCTCCTGACCCCTCCTACACTCCTGGCTTCCCCTTCCTCCAAAAAAAAAAAAAAATGTATCCAAAATGTACTTCTGTCAAATTTTGTTTAAAACAGGCCGTGGCTAGACATACCTTATAAGCTGCTTTCTTCTGCCCACATATTCTGTTCTGCTATCTCTTTTTGCACTAGGGCAGAGGAAGAGAGCCAGAGAGGACCCAGCCCCATGCCAGGGGCCCCGGAGCAAGGGGCTCACCGTTTCTGGGAGCTGCCCAAGGCAGCCACACCAATCCTCTGAGAGTGAACTGGTATCTTTCCAAACCAGAGAAGCCACAGGCCATGTGAAGCCTTCTTCCCCTCTCCCCCCAGAACAAGTGTTGGCCCAGAAACTGGCTGAGAGTTTAGGGAGCAAGAGGCCAGCTGGTGCCTAGGTAGGACTTGGGGACAGCACTCACAGGGAGCAGGTTGGGTGCTGGCTGAAAGTCCCAGGGCACATGCTTCCTCCAAATGGTTGTTATCCCTCCTCACTCCCTACCCCTGGCACCGGCTGTGTGATTGTAAGGAAAAAACTCCTTCACACTGAAACAGCAGGAGTGTTCATCACAAGGAAGCTGGGACTGTGAGGAACCCCCCCCCACAGGAAGCAGAGGCCGCTATTGGGCAGGGGTGGCCTCTGCCTCCAACTGGAACTGTCATCTCCAGCTCTACAGCCTGTCCACTGTACCCTTCTCTCTCCCCCCGGCGCTTAGTTCCTGTTTCTTCCTTTTTTTTTTTTTTTTTTTTTAAGATTTTATTTATTTATTCATGAGAGACACAAAGAGGCAGGGACAGGAGAAGCAGGCTCCATGCAGGGAGCCTGATGTGGGATTCGACCCCTGGACTCCAGGATGACGCCCTGAGCCAAAGCAGATGCCCAACCACTGAGCCACTCAGGCGTCCCTAGTTCCTATTTCCAAAAGAGGCCTAGGTCAGGGTTGCTGCCCTGCTGGAGCCTTGATTCTATCTGGCAAATGACAGCTGCTCCCTACACCTTGGCCTACAGTTCCCAAATGCCTCCCAAGCCCTGGGTCTGGGAAGAGACCTAACTGGCTCTGGTTGGGCCAACCAAGAGTATCACTGAGCGAGGTCTCTCTTCACCCAAGGAAAGGGCTGCAGCTGAGCAGTCACATCCTGTGCATTTACTTTCCACCTGCCTTCAGAGCCCTCACCCTCATACTTTCAGGGACTGCCTGCCCCTTCCAGCAGGGGCCTCTCCCACAATGCACCACCTGAATGGTCTGTATTTGTCTTATTGCAGAAACTCCCCTTCATATGAGTCCCAGCCCAAACCAGCTGCTTCTGCTTCCAGGGACACTGAAGATCTAGTTGCCCCAATGGCCTTTAGCTCTGTTATAGGCTTCCTAGCATCTCCTGTGTGTGTGTGTCCCAGTTAGGACATGGGGTATTTGGGATCAGAGTTTTTTTTTTGTGGGCTTCCTTGGAGTCTCCATGACCCCTGGGGATATGCTGAACTCCCTGGATGATCAGCTGATTGTCAGCATAGGGTCTGGCTAGTGGCCAGCAACAGGTGCATGGAGAGCAGACTCTGATGGCCCGTGGGGACTCTCTGCTGAAGAGGCCAGGGTTAAAGGTCAGGCTGCTGTGAGGCTCTGCTGGCTGGGGCTGCAGCAGCCATGTGGGAGTGGAGAGTGCTAGAGCGCCCAAGGACAAAGTCCTGCAATAAATTATGTGGGCCCAGACTGCTGGGCCATTTCCTCTTGGGGCCCTTCTGCCTCTTCCTCCTCTCCCTTACTCTCTGACACGCCCAGAGCCCCAGCACTGCCTCCTTTCCCTGCTCTTTCAGAGTGCCTAGAGTGGAAGGGAAGGGAGTCAACGAGACCCCGTCCTGAGAAGGTAAGGGAGCACCACGGGCTTCTCTGCCTGCCAGACGGGCCCAGGCCTGTGTTCTGCCAGCTGGGAGGATGGGAGGACGGAGTCACTTCTCAGGAGGGGGGCGACTGGACGGAAGGTGGGTTGGAAGGTACAGATCTGCAGAAGCACTGAGGGTCTGATCTGGAAACCAGGTGATCAGGAAAGGCCTGGGACGTAGAGAGCCAGAGATTCCTTTCAGGAGCCTGGAAACCAGGAACCCCAGCCCAGAAACTTGTTGGGTCAGGCTGCAGGGCTGGCCTGGTAGGCTGGGGAGGAGGAGGGGGAGAAGCTGCCCTGGGCCTCCACTGGAGGAAGGCAGACTCACGGGCAGAGGGGATGCTCAGGGCTGGGGTTAGCCTAGCCACCAGCCTTCTTGTAGTGTAAGGACTTACCAAGGAATCACAGGCCGTGAGGGACAGCCTGGGTGCCAGTGGTCTGGCCCTGGCAGATGTCAGCTGTGCTACGTGTGCCATCTCACTGCGTCCTCACAGCTCCCTGGTGTTACTACTTCCAACTTGTGGACAAGGAGACTGAGGACCATGAAAGTTGGGGTACCCCCAGGAGAAGAGTCAAGGCCGGACTCCAAAACCCAGGCTCCTCTGACTCACCTCTGAACCTTCTTGGACAATGGCAGACAATTGTGTTAATTACTCTGAGAGGCCCGGGCCCCCGGGCGAGGCAGGATCCTCCCCGCCCGGCCACAAAGCCTCCGGAGTGGACGTGTCGAGTTGTTGGGGAACAGGGTGTCTGTGGAAGGGCTACTCTGCCACGCGTTTCCTTGACTTGCCTCACCTGAGCTGCCAGCATGGTGGACACCCATCCCCATCTCACAAACGAGGAAATCTGAGATGTAGGGAGGGAAGGTCTGGCACCTGGCAGGTGTGGGGCCCCACCCTAAATCTCTTAGATTGTGCGTGTTTGTTCCCCACAACAAGGCGTCCCCTTAAGGCCACACTCTGTAACTCTGCACTTGGATTTTGTTCTAACCCATAAAATCCCTGAATTCAAGATTTTAGTTCAAGAAAACCGGAACTGCATGTGGCCCTCCGGGCTTGGAGTGCACGGCTCCAAGAAATCTGTTATGAACCTTCAGCTCAACAGTGCTTCTGGTAGGAAACCGTTCCCGTTGCCCAGGACCTGCTGGGCACCCTGTCGCCTGGCCTTTGGGTGCCTCTTCCCAGAGGACCTGTCCAAGTGTATCTGACTTGGGCCAGGCTGCATCCTCGCTTGGGTATAGGGCCAGGCACTCTGAGGGTGTACCTCTGTAGGGAGGTGACTCGGCAGGACAAAGGTTCCCATTTACCTAGATGCATTTATGCCACAGTATGCTTTTCATGTCTTCTGCAAAGGCTCTTGCTTCCACGTTGTCACTTAGTCCACTTGTCAAGCTGCAGGGAAAAAGAGCAAGAATTGTATATTTTTCACAAAAGAGGACGCTGAGATAAAGGAGGGTAAAATTCTCTGCCCGAGGCCACTGGCTATGAGCCCCTTGAAGGCATAGGTTAATCCCCTCAGGGTTTCTCTGTCCCCACACCTACCCAGGGCATGGCGGAGAATAGGCACTTGGGGAAGATATGTTGGATGAAGGAATGAAGTAGCTAGTGGCAAGTAAAGCTAGGAATGAAGTCAAGTTTTCTATCCAATGTCATTTTAGACCCCCTTGTCTACTTCCTCAATTAATCAGGCCGTGTGTACCATGTTCCTTCACTGCCGGCTGGGGGATGAGACTGTGCAAAGGAAAAGTGACCCACAGGCATCAAGAGCCAGAGGACGAGATTGTTGGGGTCGAGGGCAGAGCAGGAAGGGGGAAGAGTGACAGAGAAGGAGGCGAAGGGACAAGGAAGCTGTGTAGGAAAGGATGGCTCCATGACAAGGCAGAGAGCTGGGATGTTCCAGGCTAAGGAAAGTGCATCACAGACTTGCAGAGGGAAGAGAGTATGAGTCCAGCTTGGGTGCTGCTACTGAGCACTTGAAGTGTGGCTGGGGTGACTGAGGAACTAATTTTTAAATTTTAACTAAAATGAATTTAAATGTAAATAGCCACATTCGGCTAGCGGCTACCACACTGGACAGTGCAGTTCTAGAGAGGGCAGCATGTCGGGCTAAGGAGAGGAGTGAAGTGGAATCTTACAAGGACTTCCCCGCCGGACAAGTGTGGGTTCAAATCCTGACTCAGCCACCTACCAGGTATAGGACCTGAAGCCTTTGTTTCTTCATCTGTCACATGGAACCATATCACTCACCTTGCAGCGTTGTTGTACGGATTATATTAATTAGCTACTATTGGAAAACTCTCAGCATGGGGCCTGAGGACGGTCTGAGGCCCTACTTTCTTCTGGGGGCTAAGGACAGAGTGCTGAGGGTAGGCACAGGAACCAAGGTGCAGTGGAACAGATTGACGTGCACAGGCACCTGTATCTGTAAATCATTAATCACCTGCCTTATAAAAGTAAACAAAAGAGAGTCATTTGAGGCAGCTTATAGAGCTACCTATAATGCAACAGAATCAAAACTAGAATAAATGAGAAAGCAAGATGAAGGGAAAGTTAGGGTAGGAAAGTACAATTCAGCTAGAGAAAGTTTAGTAAAGGAGATTCCAGTCTATTTGTTAAACATAGCCACTAAGTTTACTCTGAGACGCCTAGTGGGCAACGGAAAAACAAAATAGAAGCAGTGATGAGTTTAAACATGTCTTTGTTAAGAACAAACCAGTTTCTGAGAAGAAGCCCATCTTTCCTGGTGCTGTAAAGGGGATATCGAGCAAGGAAATGCCATTGGCAAAAATAGTAGTCAGGAGGGCTTCTCTCTTCCAAGCTGTCTCTGGGCAGGCCGAGGGCACCCTGCCGACCCAAAGCTCCGGAGAAGCTATTCTCTGAGCGACTGTAAACTACAAGTCTCAGTGCAGGACATGAATGCCCTTCCTGAGGACAGGCCAGGGTCTCCTGAGCCCAGGGAAGGCAGACGTCAGCGAGGATGAGTGAGGACAGAGTCAGAGAGGCTCCAAGGGGACACTAAAGCCAGTGGATGAGTGGCCAGAGATGAGGCTGTAGAGGCAGGCACTTCATCGATACCTGCAGGGAGCCCTAAAGCACCTGAATCCAGATGTGTGTGTTAGGTGTGAGTGGGGGAGGGATAAACTCAGTTTAAGGTGCTCATCATACAACATTGTGGAGGACCAGCGCCCCAGCTGAATTCCAGGCAGCTGTATTGCTTCTCTGGAGGGGGAGCTTCTTCAACTAGGGCCACCCTGCCATCAGTGACTCCCCAAGGAGGGTCTAGGGATCTAGACCTGCTAGATTCTGCGTCTAAAGAAGCAGGGCCTCTCAGCTCTACATTAGCACACAATGCAAGGTTTTTGTCAGTAGGAGTAGCCAGGCCCCGTGCCCACTAGGGGAGGATGAGATGGAATATTATAGCTTAACATCCTCAACCTGGCCTCACCTGGGCAAGAGAGAAAGGGAGCCCTAGTGAGGACCCAAGAGCATCATCTCTCTGGGCCAGGGGGCACCGCTCAGGGACATATATCTCCTGAGCTGCCATTTGCATGGTATTCGTGGGAATGGCACCCCACTGACATCACCCCAAATGCCAGGCAATCCTATGTGGTGTGGGACTGCCTTTCCATGGAGGGTGTGGTCCTCTGGGCCCTGGGCTGCTGAGAGGCCCTGAGCCATCCTGGCTGGATCAGGACACAAGGAGGGGCTCAGAAGTCGGGGTTGACAGGCCCTTTTTCCTCATGGTCTACCACACCCAGCACCACAGAGAGCTCCCAGCTCACTAGTACCACCCTCAGCCCATCCCATTCCTCCCATCCCATTCCAGCCCATCTTAAAGCCATCAGATTGATAGCTGATCTTTGCAGATGTTCATCCCTGTGAGAAAGGAGTGGGATTTCAGACACCCGGACGATGCTGTAGACAGCAAAATAAATAATAAAAATATATGGCTATGGGAAAGCCAAACATGACTGAAAGGAGCAAATTGTGAAGGAAAAGCCTTCCCCCACCTTCCTCCCTGTACTCCCCACTCCAGTCCTCCGCTCCAGAAAAAAACCACTGGTAACGGTTTAATAGAATTACTTCTAAACAAGATGTGTCTCCATCTTTATATATAGGTACACTCTATATGTCTAAACAAAAATGACATAATACTATGAAACATAGCTTGCTTTTGTTACAAACTCATGTATCAGCACATATATTAGATCGCACCATCTGAAACCACCAATATTTGATTGTCTTGAGTGTCTGCAGTGGGATGGTCTAGCCCGGGTCCCTATCACCTGCTGGGCTGGGTTGTTTTCCACTGAGTGGTGGCCCTTCTCACCTACATCCGCCCATGCAGCCTTTCTTCCCCTTGAAATGGCAGATTCCACATCAGGGGCCCTTGGCTCTGGGGGAGTTGGCTGGTGACATCGGGTAATTTCCAAGCCTCTCAATCTGTCCCCCAGCCCCAATCTCAGACACCTTTTCTGCACCACTTCCCTGGGCAATGCTTCGTCAGACCTCCAGGGTACTGTTGCCCTCCAGACTAGCTTCCCATAGACCAGAGTCTCAGTGTGGGTTTTGCTTCGCAGACTCCAGCCTCCAGCACACAGCCTCTGCTGGTTCCAAGCAACACTTTGATTCTCTCCCCAGCTCCACCTCCCCACTCACCCTTCAGCATTTTCTTACCCCTTCCTCCATACTCCAGTGATGCCCAGAAGTACATGAGAGTGGTGTGGCTTTGGACATCCTGCAGGTCTGAGAATGGTTTTGGGAACCAGCAGCTTACTCTTCTCCCTTCCGGAGATGGTCACCCCCATTCTGGTACCTGAGGTTAGGAAGACCTTGGGCCGGTGCAGGACATCCCATGGGCTCAGCAACACACTGATCTGCCGCAGGGCTGGACAGGGGGCCTGAGCTAAGAAGAAAGCATCTCACTAATCAGAGGTGGGAACTTGTGAATATTCCAGGGCTTTCCCTCAGGGGCAACACTGCACCTGATTCCCTGGGATGTGGGGCAGGGCCGTTTCCTTCTTCGCAGGGGCCATCCATCCATCTACCCACCCACCCACTCATCCATCCATACATTCATTCAGCAAGTATATCGTGAGCCCCTACCAGAATGAGTAGGGCCCAGTTCTGTTCTTAAGATTCTCACCAGTGTGGGAGAGACACACATAGTGATGCATAAAAACAGGGGGAAGTGCTGAGATAGGAAATTGTAGCTGCACCATGTGAGGGTGGCTGTACCTGTATATGGGCACAGACATGCATGCATACATGTTCCTTCTAAACTCACATCAGATCAAGTACACTGACACTGAAGTGAGGGGGAATGTGGGCTATTTCTGGAACTGCCTGAAATCAGTGCACCCTATGGGAGAAGAGGGGAGATACAAGCCTGAAAAGCTAGGCAGGCCGTGATCCTGAAAAACCTGAATGCCATAAAGATATTTTACACTTCAGAGCACCTGCTGGCTCAGTCAGTTAAGCATCCAACTCTTGATTTCAGCTCAGGTCTTTCGTTCAGGCCCCATCGCGGAGCCTCAAAGAGTGTAGAGCCTACTTAAAAGCAAACAAAAAAAGATATGGCACGCTCCTAAGCAATGGAGAGGCGTGACATGCCAATTATTTGCATCTTATGAAGATCACTTAGTTGGTAGAATGAAGAATAATTTTTTAAAGATTTTATTTATTTATGCATGAGAGACACAGAGAGAAAGAGAGAGAGGCAGAGACACAGGCAGAGGGAGAAGCAGGCTCCATGCAGGGAGCCTGACGTGGGACTCGATCCTGGGAATCCAGGATCACGCCCTGGGCCGAAGGCAGCACTAAACCCCTGAGCCACTCGGGCTGCCCTGAAGAATAATTTTTAGAGAAATCAGAAGTAAGTCTACCTGGGAGGCTTTCAGTCCCCCAAATGAAGCATAATAGGGAACTAAAGAATGGGCAGGAGGGGAGAGTGCTTTTAGTTTTTCCTTTCTTTTAATGTCTTTTATCTGGTTTTGGTATTAGGGTAATACTGACCTCGTAGAATTAGTTAGAAAGTATTTTCTCTGCTTCTGTTTCATGGGAGATTTTGTGGAGAATTGGAAACATTACTTCCTTAGATGTTTGGTGGAATTTGGTGAAACCATCCAGGGCTGGTGCTTTATTTTTCAACAGGTTATTAATCATTGATTTAATTTCTTTAATGGGTGTGGGCCTATTCAGATTGTCTATACTTCTTGTGTGTGTTTTTGCAGTTTTTGTCTTTCAAGGAATTGGTCTATTTCATCTAAGTTATCAAATTTGTAGGGATCTAGTTGTCCATAATATTTCTTTTTTTATCTTTAACGTCCATGGGATCAGGTCAATTATCCTTGGGATGTTCTTCTTTCATTTCTTATATTTTAAATTAGCATCTTCCCTCTTTTTTTCTTGGTTAGCTGGTTAGGGGTTTATCATTTTATTGATGTTTTCAAAGAACTAGATTTTGGTTTCATTGATTTTCTCTATTGATTTCCTATTTTCTGATTTGTGATCTCTGCCCTAATTTTTATTGCTTTTCTTTATCTTGTTTTAGGATTATATTGCTCTTCTTTCTCCAGTTTCCTAGGGTGGAAGCTTAGATTATTAATTTTAGATCTTTCTTCTCTTTTATTTTTTTTAAGATTTTATTTTTAAGTAATCTCTATACCCAGTGTGGGGTTCAAACTCACAATCCCAGGATCAAGAGTCACATGCTCCACTGAACTGAGCCAGACAGGCACCCCTTAGATCTTTCTTGTTTTTTAATATAGTCTTTCAGTGCTACAAATTTCCCTCTAGGGGCACCTGGGTGGCTCACTTGGTTAAGCGTCTGCCTTGGGCTCAGGTCATGATCCCAGAGTCTGGGATGGAGTCCCAAATCCCAGGACTGAGTCCCAGGATCAAGCCTCCCATGGTTGGGCTCCCTGCCCAGCAGGGAGTCTGCTCCCTCTAACCACCCCCACTTGTGCTCTCTCTCTCTCTCTCTCTCACTTCCAAATAAATAAATACAATCTTTTTTAAAATTAAAAAAATAAATTTTCCTCTAAGTACATCTTTTACTACATTCCACAAATTTCATTAAATCGTATTTTCATTTGCATTTTGTTGAAAACATCCAAAAATTTTTCTTGAGAGAGAAAGAGAGGCAGAGACACAGACAGAGGGAGAAGCAGGCTCCCGATGTGGGACTCGATCCCGAGACTCAATCCCAGGACTCCAGGATCACTCCCTGGACCAAAGGCAGGCGCTAAACCACTGAGCCACCCAGGGATCCCCTTCTTGAGACTTTTTTGATTCATGCATTAATTAGAAGTATGTTTCTTAATCTCCAAATATTTGGGGATTTTTCTGCTATTTTGATTTTTAATATAATTCCATCAGTCTGAGAGCAGACATTGTATGATTTCCCTTCTTTTAAATTTGTTCAGGTTTACTTATGGCTCAGGATGTGGTCTATCTTGGTGAATGTTCCATGTGAACTTGAGAAGAATATATGTCCCACTGTTGTTGGATGAGGTATCCTACCAATGGCAACCACATTCAATTGATTGATAACACTATTGAATTTGACGATGCCCTTACTGATATTCTGTCTGCCAGACTGTCCGTTACTGACAGAGGAGGGTTAGGTTCCAACTATAGTAGTGCATTCATCTTTTTCTCCTTGTAGTTCTACCAATTTTTGTCTCATGTATTTTGATGGTCTGTTGTTAGGTGCATAAATGTTAAGTAATGTCATGTCTTCTTTGAGAATTGGCCCGCCTGGGCCAATTTATAGTTTTGTATTATTGTGTAGTACCCCTCTTTATTCCTCCTTGCCCTCGAGTCTGCTCTGTCTAAAATGACTTTAGCTACTCCAGCTTTCTTTTGATTAGTTAACACTAATCATGATATCTTTATCTCTTTACTTTTAAACTTTTTAAAAAATTTTTGTTTATTTATGATAGTCACAGAGAAAGAGAGAGAGAGGCAGAGACATAGGCAGAGGGAGAAGCAGGCTCCATGCACCAGGAGCCTGACGTGGGATTCGATCCCGGGTCTCCAGTATCCCACCCTAGGCCAAAGGCAGGCGCCAAACCACTGCGCCACCCAGGGATCCCTATCTCTTTACTTTTAATATGTGTCTTTATTTTCAAAGTGGGTTTCTTATAGACAACATGTAGTTGGGAGCCTTAAGTTCTCAGATCCTAGTGAACATTTAGAGATGGGGATAATAGGATGACTCAAATGTTTTCTTCACAGTAGATAGTTAAATTCACTGAGATAAAGAATGCACAGAAAATAGCAGGTGTGAGAACAGAGGTGATGAGTTGCTGTGATCATGCTGAGTTTAACATGCCCACCTATCTGCTGAACATTCCAGAAAATAGGGACTTGGTGGATCTGGAGTTCAGGATTGAGATGGGGATTGGAGACATTGATTTTGGACTTGGAAGTGCTTTGATCGTGACCGTGGCCCTGGGAGAGGGTAGGGAAAAGCCTGTGACTGGCCCCTGCTTGGGTCACAGGCTGACTCTGAGGTACTATATTTATGTCTTTCAAGGCCCTTCTTAGAAATATAGTTTGGACAAAGGAAGGAGAATTTCCCCAAAAGGGAAGAGAGGAAGGCATTTCACGTGGACAAAAACAATCAGCATCTCTCTCAAACAGGAAGAGGTGAAGGTGAGGGAAATGGCCCTGGGAGGAGATTGAGGGTGCCCCCAGATCAAAGGGAAGGTGGGAAAGTCAAGAGGGTGCAGTCTAGGAAAGTGGGTATGGCTGAAGAAGTCCTGCCATGGATTTGGGCAACTCTGCCCTAGAGGGTCTGTTGGATGTTTGTGTCCTGGGAAGGCTTGAGAGGTGAGAGCAGAGAAAGCATGGGGGGTAGAGGGATATCTCTTTCAGGGAACTCAGCTGTGGAGCAAGAGCAAGAGAAGGGCAATAGCTGGAGGGGGTCATGAGGTCCAAGAAAATTCATTTTTTAAGGGATTTTATTTATTTACTTATTTGAAAGAGAGAGAGCGAGAGCCAGAGAGCACAAGCTAGGGAAATGGCAGAGAGAGGAGAAGCAGGTGCCCTGCTCAGCAAAGCCTGATGTAGGACTCAATCCCAGGACCCCAGGATCATGGCCTGAGCTGAAGGCAGGTGCTTTACCAACTGAGCCACCCCGGTGCCCCAAAAATTTATTTCTTTTTCAAAAATTCATTTTTAGACAAAACCTGAGTTTCTCTCTATGCAGAGAGGAAAGGCCAGAACAGTGAGAATAGATGAAGATGTAAGAATGAGGGGTAGTTTTTAGTTATCTATTGCTACATGGCAAGTGATTCCAAAATTCTGCAGCTTAAAATGACAAGTATTTATCATCTCATGCACTTTCCAAGTGTCAGAAATCCAAGAGCAGCATAGCTGGGCAGTTCTTCACCAAGGACTGTAGTGAGGTTTACACTCATTTTCTAGGACTGCCCTAACAAAATACCAGACTAAGCAGCTTAAACAACAGATGTTTATGGCAGGGTTGGTTTGTCTCCAAGGCCTCTCTCACTGGCTTACAAATAGCCACTCTCTCGCTGCTTTGTCCTCATATGGTCATCCCTATGCTCACGCACACCTCTGGTATGCCTCCCTCTTTCTACAAGGACATCAGTCTTATTGGATTAGGCCCTACCCTAATAGCCGTGATTTAATCTCATCCCCCTTTTATTTATTTATTTTTTAAAGATTTATTTATTTAT
Source organism: Vulpes lagopus (assembly GCF_018345385.1). Classification (NCBI taxonomy): domain Eukaryota; kingdom Metazoa; phylum Chordata; class Mammalia; order Carnivora; family Canidae; genus Vulpes; species Vulpes lagopus. Next base: position 2,852,519 of record NC_054847.1, on the reverse strand, counting down.
TTATTTATTTATTTATTTATTTATTTATTATAGACATAGAGAGAGAGAGAGAGAGAGAGAGAGGCAGAGACACAGACAGAGGGAGAAGCAGGCTCCATGCCAGGAGCCTGACGTGGGACTCGATCCCGGGACTCCAGGATCGCGCCCTGGGCCAAAGGCAGGCACTAAACCGCTGAGCCACCCAGGGATCCCCTCATCCCCCTTTTAAAAGCCTCCTCTTTAAATACAGTCCCATTCTGAGGGACTGGGGGTTAGGACTTCGGCATATGAATGTGGCGGGGCGGGGGGCGGGCAATGCACAATTTAGCCCATAACAGTCAAGATGTTGGCTGGAGCTGTGGACATCTGTGACCTTGACCAGGGTGGGGAAGCTGCTTCCAAGATTATTGGCTGTTGACTGGAGATCCAGTTCCTCCCCACAGGGGCCCCTCCTTAGGGCTGCTGGTCCCCATGACATGGCAGCAAGGTTCCCCAAGCCAAGCGATCTTAGAGAGAGGAAGGGGGAAGCCACAAAGCCTTTATGAACTAGTCTCAGAGCTATACCTTATTCTATTTGTTAAAAGGAATCACCAAGTCCACACTCAAGGAGGGAAGAATGAGTCTCCGTCTTTTGAAAGGAGAAATGTTAAAAAATGTGTAGACATAACCACTGCAGTAATTGGTAAAGCAAGAGCCCCAGTGGAGGAGGCCAGAAAGGGCAGAGCTGGAGGGGTTAATGGGAGGCCATCAGGACATCCCTTCCCCTGGGCAGTCCCTTATGTGCTCATATGTAGAAGGAAAGGCAGGGAGCTGGAAGAGCTGGAGGTCGAGGGGCATCTCTCTTTTCCCTGTGGTGCAGAGTGCGTAATGGGAGGGAGCTTTAAAATAGGGGTTTTTTTGCAGAAAGAGCTGACCGTGGCCCATGGGAGGGTCTCAGGCATTTCTAAAGTCCTAGAAGAGGTACAGGCCATGAAACTGCCCTGGCCTGTCTTTGAGGTGGTGTGACACATCCCTGGTGTGCTCGGCTCAGGGGTGGGACTTTGCAAGTTGTGAGCAGGAGTCCTACTTCACAGGGGTGCAATAGGCCAGAGGGGTGCACATGTCGTGCAGTTTATTGTACTTTATTTTTGTGTTACATTTATGGGTATTTGTAAAACCACTTTGTTCCCAGAAAGATGAAAGGCCCTGTCCCAGCTGGCTGGGATAGGAATAAAGCTAGGATGCAGGCTGACAGACCAGGAAAAACAGAGGGGGTGAGGGGTCATAATGAAGCATGATGAAGTTGCTCATGGGGGAGGGCATGATGCTGGGTTAGGGTGTTTCTGGAGGACACGGCTTCTGAGGTGGAGCAGTTCTGGGACATGGGAAGACCAGGGCCAGTGGCAGGGGAGTGGACGTCACTGGAGTCTGGGGCCAGAGGAGTGGGAGTCCAGGATAGGCAGGTAACTGTGAGGCACATCCTGGTGTCTGGAGAAGGTTGATGTGATATACATGAAGGTCAGATGCCACGGGTGAGGGGGCAGAGGGTGACAGAGACCATGGGTGGGCCTCAAATTTCTCCCTGGAGTAGGGAAGCAAGAAGCCAGAGTGGCAGTGGGGAGCCAGGGGCAAGGCAATGCCCCTCTGCGTCCTTCCCACCCATCATCTCACTGGTTATGTGAGGCAGGGAGATGGACCTGAGAGAACTTCTGGGAGCCAGGATTCAGGTAAGAGTTTCTTTGCACTTTTATACAGACCCTTAAACTTTCCCAGAGCAGAGGAAGTAGGACAAAGTGCATTGATTTTGGAGTTGGGCAGAAGAATCCCATTCTTGTCTGACCAGTTTAATGGTTTTGGCAAAATCTCTATTTATTGGCCCCTGTTGTTCTACCCACAAAACAGGGATAGCAGTTATCTCCTCCTACAGCAGGGTCTGCTATGTGGGAAGTCCTCTCCTGAGGGCAGCTGTTGGTTGTAGGGATGTCAAGGTTTCTACTACCTAAATGAGAATAAACAGATCCCCCAAAGTTTGCCTGGCTGGCTCCACCTTAGCTGAGGTGTCCTGGTGATGGGTGGTCACCTGGGCCTACTTCTCCACAGACAAAGGAGTGGAAATGTGGCCTCAAGTGTCAGCAGCCTGATGCTTGTGCATGATAACCCCGCTCAGGAGCCTCAGGAGTGCTTCCCGGAGAAGTACTGGAGGCACAAACAAACATTTCATGGGTCCTCCCTGGGTGTCTCTGACCTCACAGAGACCCTGCAAAACTCCAACCATTTCCATTTCAGGAAGGAGCACACTAAATCACTTGCAGGACCTGCTCCAGCTGGCATAGCTGGTGGATGGCAGAGCCACACTCTCCCATTGTGCATACCACCTCCCCAGCCCCCTGTGGGGGACCACTCCCATGGGGCAGCTCAGGGCAGGGAGGCCCAGGGCCCTGAGCATCCGTGGGAAAGTTGGGCTGCAGTGCCCCCAAGGACACCTTTCCTAGATTCTCAGCCTCTGTCTATGCCCAAATGTCCCAGCCCAGGGGAACAGGGACAGGACCAGGACAGGAGGTTCCATGCTCCTTTAGAGTTAGAGAGAAAAACATAAGCTTGGACTTTAAAAAGGAATATACAATCTGATTACTGTCTTTTTGCATTGTAGGTGCTCAACAAAAGTGGAAGATTTAGATTGGCATTAAATATATAAATGCTGTACACTAAACACAAATTGGAATAAGAAAATTCTTTGTCCACCAGAACAGTGGCAAACGGCTCTGTCATGTTCACCCACTGCCTACACCCCTACTTTTCTCTCATCTCCCCACTCACTCTCTCAACCCAAACATGCTGACCCCAACATCCTTTGCACTTTTCCCTCTGACTTTGCTAGAGTTGCACCATCCTTGGAGAAGGCCTTCCCTTCCTTCCACTGTGAGTTCTTAATCATCTTTTAAAGTCACTGTCGAAGCTTCTCCAGGGATATCATTCAGGGTTTCATTGAACAAGCATTTCCTGGGGGCAGGCCTGTGCTAGATGTGGGGAGCACAGTGATGAACAAAACAGAACCAGCACACCTCTCAATGCTCACTAGGGACGTGGGTGAAGGGCTGTGCCCCAGGTCAGGACAGCAGCAGGCAGGGCCCACCAGTCTCCCTCCTTGGCCTGCCACAGCTAATGAGGCCTGCCAGAGTGCTCCCAAAACCCAGAGGAGGTAGCCAGGTGCTGGGGGCAGGTTGGAAATGAGGCAGATAAGGATTGGATTCCCAGCTGTGCTGCTACCTAACTGGGTCACCTGCCCTCTGTGGGGTCCCATGTAAGAAGTGGAGAAGCACCTGTGCACCTGTGTTTTGGGGTGCTATGAGGCTTACATAAAGTACGTCACATGTCTCTAGCTACACTGGCTGCTTACCTCAGCACTCCCCATGGTGCACACACCATGTGTGGTGGGTGATGACTGGTTTTCACGGATGTCTGAGCAGATAAAATTTGTGCTTCTGGATGACAGGGACTATGTCTTAAGTATGTTCAAAACCACCCATGCTACCTATATCAAGCCCAGTACAGAGTACAAAATAGATGTTCAATAAAGATGAGGTAAGGTGGAAGAAGATCCAGAAAGCATCTTCTCACCCTGGGATGGAACTGTGACTTATTTATCCATTTATTCAAGAGTCATATTTCTTGTGGGGCTCCTGGTTAAGTGTCTGCCTTTGGCTGGGGTCATGATCCCAGGAACCTGGGATCAAGCCCCATGTTTGGCTCCCTACTCAGCAGGGAGCTTGCTTCTCTCTCTTCCTCTGTCCCTCCTGCCTGCTCGTGCTTGCTCACTCTCTCTCTCTCTCTCTCTCTCTCTCTCAAATAAACTTATAAAATCTTAAAAAAAAAAAAAAAAGAAAGAGTAATTTTTTGAGCCAGGCCCCATGCCAGGTACTCAGGGCCATGTTGATATACACACATGGCCCCTTCTTCCGGGGGCTCCACGGCAGCGCCAGAATGTCAGAATGAGCACTAACATTCTGCTTTCTCTCTTCTCATAGGCTGGGAGGACCTGCTGCCTCAGGATGTCAGCCTTCAGGCTGGTAAGAATTGCATCTGCTGCATTAGGGTTTATCTGGGAAGTTACCAAAGGCCAGGTCAAATCACTCAGGGAGAGGCAACAAGGGCCCACAAGGAAAACATCAGAGGCAAGGGAATATGGGGAATAAGACAGATGATATTATATAAAGAAAGCAAGTTTGGCCAGCCTCTGGGCCTGGGCAGGCGGCCACACTGGGTGGTAATCCTTCACTTATATTTAGGACTTAAATGCCCTGACAAAGGGATTTCTCTTCCGTTGTCTCATTGTAACAGTTGCAGGGAGCTTACTTAGAATGAATGGAGATAAAATACTGGGCCTGATCTCCACCTTGGGCTCTGCACTGTCTTCTCTCAGCTCAACAAACATATAAGTGCCTGCAGTGTCTCAGTGGCCAAGAGATGTCCCCATGTGGGAAGGAAGCAAATGCTGAGACACTGCCCTGTGCTGGGGTTGGGGGAGGGAGGGGGGCACGGGCCTCTGGGCAGCTGGGGTAGTGCGTGCAGGATGAGAGAACCTTGGGGGCTGGAGGAGCCCAGATGAGAGTCCTCATCCCAACCCACTCCAGAATTCTGACCCAAACCCAGGAAAGCCAGATAGTGGAAATTCGTTTCTGATAAGAAAATGCCCCAGATATTCTTAGATGCATGCAAAGCCACAAAGTGGCCATTGTCTCCTTCTGGCTGCTAGATCCACACTGCTGAAAGGGGACAGCATCCCCCAGCAGCCGAGGGCTCCTGAACCAAGCCCTCCAACTACCTGAGTCACAGAAGGGTGGCTAGGGTTGTTTTTTTTTGTTGTTTGTTTTTTCCCAGACTAGAGTTGGGCTGTTTTAGGCTAGAGAGAGAACACACGTGGTCTCAAAATTCAGATTGCAAGGGCTTCTGGTAACTAAATCACAAACATTGGAACTCGATACCATTTTGGAGCATGAGGAGCACGCATTGCAAAGCAAAGCAGGCTTATTTCACAAAGGAATATACCCATGGGATGCATTAGTCCCAAGTGTCCCACTGGGAAGTAGGAATAATGACACCATTGTTTTGAGGGTTAAACTTGGTCATTCGAAGCCACATAAATTCCCAAACTTTGACAAACAACTTTAGGATCATTAGATATTCTGAAGGTGTACAGTGGGTGAGAGTGCTCTAGGCATGAGAAATAGCACACACAAAAGCTCAGAGGGATCCAGGTTATGGTGCATCTGAGAAAGTACTAGGAGCAGGTGGTAAGTCCCAGGGCTGAATCTGCTCTGTCCACAGTGGTGTCATGAGCCCCAGGCGGTACCGAGTGCTATAAATGTGTCTGCTCCAAACTGCAATGTGCTCTAAGTAAAAAGCCCATGCCAGCTCCAAGGACACAATATGAACAAAGAATGTAAAACATCTCACTAACAATTTTTATGTTGCTCACCCATCATTTCAATGATAATATTTTGAATATATTGGGTTAAATAACAACATTCATAAAATTAATTTCACCCATTTTTCTTTGTTTTAAATGCGATCGCTAGAACATTTTTCAATTTCATGTGTGGTTTGAATTCTATTTCTATTGGAAGCCCTGGCCTGGACCACACACTAAGGATTTATGTATTATGCATTGTATACAGCATCCCCTTCTGGCAGCTGAGGGGATATGGTATGAGTAGATTGGGCTGGATCACTTGCCCCACCCCTGAGGTGGAAGGGACCACCTCAAGAACCCCATGAATTGAGGAGAGGGAAGTCCTCAAACAAAAAAATGAAGACTTTTAAAGAAGATAATTAGGTCTTGCATTGCCAGTATATTGTTTCAACCATTAGATTTTCCCGGATTTTGGCTTTGGGGATCCCATCATGTGCATGCACACACCAGGTAGCTGACTTAAGGATGAACAGGCAAATAGACCTTTCTCTTTGCCATGATTACCAGCTTCTCTACCCTGTGGACAAATGAGAAAACCCAGAGCCTGGTGCTGCCATACATTCTGAGCCACCCCAAGGCCCTGGGCTGAGCATGGTTCTTCAGACACGTTAATAAAACCCCATCTTCCTTCCAAATGAGGACTGTGAATGTTTACATACTTGTGGGCAGAGGGGCTGGAAACCCTTCAATGCACAAGACTTGTTGGATATATTTTGAAATTCAAAGCACCTGTTAGATTGGCCCAGTCTTGATCCATGAAGTCATAAATATTTGTTTGCTTGATGGTAAGTAAATTGATCATACCTTATCCTCATCCATACTTCGTCAGATAGGGAGGTGGTACAATGACCATCTGTCCCTACAGAAGGGACGGGATTCTGTGGGTCTACTGATGGACCTGCACTGGAACTTAAACCAGAGACCTGCTGCTGGAGATCCCTCAATGACCCATATGACTTTCCATTTATTTAAGTACATGCAGACACAGACCATTTCTAGACTTGCCTCTTCTACAATGGAAAAGAAAGACAGTGGGTGAGCACACAGTATCAGGGCACCGTACCTGTTTCAGCGAGTAGGCCAACAGAGTCCACCCTTCTTGGGAGACGTTAGTGTGAAGGACCAGGTCTCTGGGAATCGGATTGTTTATGGCTTCGGGTCTTTGGGCTTCCTCCCAGTAATTTCGATATCAGGCTGGGTCACTCCCACCTTCTCTCCAGCAAGAGCTCTTCCTGCAGCCAGTTGTCAGGTATTTCCCATTATGAAGAGCAGTGAGGACTCTTGAGGACTCCGAAGATCTCCCTGCTTTCTGCAAATCCTCCTGTTTTTTAAATCTCAGTAGAGACTCTTACTTTCTTTGCAGCTGACAGCTGGTGCTTTTCTCTTCTTTTATTCTTTTTCCTGATTTGGCTGCTCTTGCACAGTCTTTTCCTGCTCATAGAGGTCACAAGGAAGCTCCAGTTTCTGCTACCTTGTTTCTCATTTATTTCCTAGGAGAGCTTTGGCCAAATAGAGAAGGCAAAAGTCATGTTCTTTGATTTCTTCTTCTAGCCCATTTTGGGCTCATACCTCCTCAGTCTAGATCAGAAATGGTGCCTCTCCTTTTCATCTCTGGTTACTGTCAAATTTGCTATGAGATGCCCATCATCTACCTTTGACTTTTAATCTTCCTGCTTTGGTGAGCTCCCAGCTGTTTCAGCTGCACGCTGCAATTCCATCCTCGTTGTAAGAAAGCTTCTACTGGGCTTTGAGATTTCTGATGTGATTTGATTAGTTCACTGAGCCCAATACGTTGCACATGCTGGTTTTCTGTATCCTACAGCACTGTTCCTTGCTGTTCTTTTTAATTTAGTTTTCATTTTTATAAAGTTGTATAGGAATCAGTTTCCCACTTTCTCTTCCACTGAGGTGACTGCCAATCAAACTTTCTAGATGATTCTTTGATATTTCCCCTCCCCGTTTGGAAAAAAACATGTTCACAGTGCTTATTTGAGTTTTTGGTTTCAGGAATCATCTATTACTGACTTCCCGCCATGTAAGAAAGGCCTTAGGTCCTCAAGCCTACCCCCATCCTGGGCACTCACATGTCTATGTTCTCCCCAAATTGTTAAACCTAGCTTTGGGGCACCCCGGGTGGCTCAGCGGTTTAGTGTCGCCTTCAGTCCAGGGCGTGATCCCAGAGACCTGGGATCGAGTCCTGCATCGGGCTCCCTGCATGGAGCCTGCTTCTCCCTCTACCTGTGTCTCTGCCTCTCTCTTCTGTGTGTCTCTATGAATAAATAAATAAAATATTTTTTTAAAAAAACAAAAAACCTAGTTTTGATCAGATCTGCATGCAAAGTTTACTTATTCTATCTAAGTTTATTAGATAAACTTCTGTCTTTTGGTTTCCAGCATTGCTGTTGAGGAATCCGATACCATTCTAATTTTTGAGCCTTTGTATAAAACTTATTTTTTTCTCTCTGAAAGCTTTCATGATTTTCTCTTTGTCCCAAGTATTTTGAAACTTCATGATTATGTGTGTTGTTGTGGATCTATTTTCATTCCTTGTATTATTGACAGAAGCTTGTGCCCCAATTTTTTTTCCAGAGGACTTATGGGGATAATATTGCTTCTTCAAAAATGTTTGTTACCTTTACACTGGAATGACAATTTGGCTGGGTAAAAAATTATATGATTTCTTTTTTTTTTCATTGTGGTAAGAAAAAAAAAGCATAACATTAATTTATCATCTTAACAATTTGTAAGCATACAGTTCAGTATTAAGTATATTCACATTTTTGTGCAACAGATCTGAGGATTTTTATCTTGCAAACTTGGAATTCAGTGCTCGTTAAACAGCTTTCCCTCCCTCCTCCTCCAGCCTTTGACAACCATCTTTCTACTTTCTGTTTCTATGTTTTTGACTACTTTAGTAGTACTTCTATGAGTGGAATAATGCAGCTTCATCTTTTTGCAACAGGCTTATCTCACTTAGCATAATGTCCTTGAGGTTCATCCATTTTGACATATGTCATGCACCATATGGCAGGATTTCCTTTTTTTTTTTTTTTTTTGATTTCCTTCTTTCTTAAGGCTGCATCATATTCCATTGTATGTATATACCATATTTTCTTTATTTGCTCATCTGTCAATGGGCACTTGCTAAGCAGGGAGTCTGCTTCTCCCTTTCCCTCTGCCCCTCCCCCTTGCTCATGCTCGCTCTCTCTCTCTCAAAATAAATAAAATCTTTTTTAAAAAAGTAAATGTATATAAATAAATACACCAGGTTTTATTTATTGTAATCTCCTTTGGACACTTATGTGTATCTTTGTCCATCTTCCATATCTATCTTTTTCTTCCTGATCCTCATTTTAAAAATTTATGTTCATTCTGCTTACTCTCTCCTGTCAGTGACTTTTACTGTACTTTTAGCAGTGTTTGTTCTCCTACTGTTTCCAATTCTGATTTCATTTCTGGTCCATGTTTATTCTTTTCTTCCATTTCTTTTGCGAGCTTTGCCAGTTCACATCGCATCCTTTTCAGTTGTCTCAGCATCTAATTTCTGAGCTCTTGCTCCTGCTCTACTCTTCAGTAAGATTTTGGAAACTGTGGTGAAATACTTGGTCACAACTTTCCACTGTTGTATGGCAGTTTTGCTGGTTGGTTGGTTCATTGGTTGGTTTTTCCCTGGTGAGTATTATTTACCTTCTCCTTTCCTCCTTTTGGATTTCAGTATCTTTGTATAAAGACCTGTTCCTTCTGGATGACTCCTCTTTGAATGGGGTGAGCTATATTGGATCAGAAGGAAGTTCATGTGGGTCAATGCCATGTTGCAGGCTAGCAGAAACCTACTGAGAGTTTAGTCTTTGCTTCTCCCTACCCAAAGGGTTTGGGTGCTATTGGGCTATTCACAGGGCAAGGACTTTTTCCACCTCACTGGGACTGTTACACTGCAAATATGGCTTGTCTGTTTCTAGAACCAAGCTAGGCCAGAGAATCTTTCACTGCTACCTCCCATCTCCCACTACCATTCTGGCAAGAGCAAGAGAGGCCAGGGCAGAAAAAGAAGGAGGAGGAAAGATAAGGAGAATCAGGAGGAAGGGGCAGGGGAGAGAGTGTACCCCAGCCATCTTGGGAGGTCCTGGTTAGAAGGGACAGTCCCCAGGAGAGGGTAAGTCTTGAGCAGGAAGGGGAATGTAGAACAGGCATCTGATCACTGTCTTCTCTCTGCTCTCCAGGGTGATCATGTGTGGCTAAACCCTCCCTCTGCCAACAAGACCAGTGTGGCCATTGGATCCATTGTCAAGGAAACAAAGCCTGGCAAGATCTTGGTTGTAGATGATGAAGGCAAGGTCAGTGTGGCTCAGGGCCTATCCCCACCCCCATCCACAAACTGCCCTAATCCTGCCTCAGATTTTCCTTGACCTCAGCCAGAGACTAGTCCAGCCACCATGTCAGCTGATCTGCTGAGAACTTGGAGAAGAGGAGCAGCAGGTTGGACCACGTGGAGGCCGCCCCTTAGAGGAGTCTTTTTCCTTCATTCTAGGAACACTGGATCCAAGCAAAAGACCTTGACACCCTCAGCCCCATGCACCCCAACTCAGTGCAAGGCGTGGATGACATGATCCGCCTGGGGGAACTGAACGAGGCAGGCATGGTGCACAACCTCCTGATCCGCTACCGGCAGCACAAGATCTATGTGAGTCCTCCATTTCTAGCCCCTCATCCAGGGTGCCTGATCCACATGCACTGATCTGGCTGGGGAGAAAAACAAGCACTGTGTTTGGAGCTAAGTACACTTGGTTCAGTCCCCACTCCTCGTGCTCTCACGGTGTAAAGTGGGCAAAGAATTTAGGGCTTCTCCACCCCTGCTCCCCAATCCAAAATGGATAGGGTGATAATAACCTTTGAGGTCTCAGAAAGCTAACATGTAGCATGCCAGCACAGTGCCTGGCACACAGAAGGTGCTCAGTTAGTGTTACTTCTTCCTTTCGTCTGTGGCTGAGTGGAAGGCCTGCTCTGATAGCCAAATGAACCAGAGACCATGGGGGTAGGCCTAGTCTGCCCGGCCCCTTCGTAGGCATATGGCAGAGACAGAGTCACCAGCCAGAAGACCCCTGCCCTCCCTCTGTGAAATGAGTCCTGTGATAGCCAGGAGGGCCATAGGGGAAGATGTGAGTCCTTTTCCCAAATCCTAGCAGTGGATGGGAGGCTGACTCCAGCCCTAAGTCTCCCATCCCTGTTCCAATGCAGATTTTCCCAGGAGAAGCAGCATTCAAAACTGGCACCAGCCCACCCTAACTGGGTGTGGCCTAGGAAGTCACAGGGCCTGGGCCTCTCCTAGGGAGAGGTGGCTGGTGTGACTCTGAGCAGCCCTTTTAGAATGCTCAAAGCAGTAGGAGAGTTGGCAATGGACCCCAAATAGAGGGGAAGGCTGGTCAGGAGAGTGAGGAGGCCCTGCGGGAGAGAGGGGACAGGACGTGCTGAGTCCACTCTGGCTGAATGTGAGTCAGAACCCTTGGAACTGATAACACCAATAAGCTAAAAGGAATTACAGTTTATCCTTTCCAAAGAGCTTATGCTTGCATTCTTTTATCTGGTTGTCACAGTCCTCGGAGTCAGAGATTAAACTCTCCATTCCTAAGATGAAAACTAGAATGTGGATAATCATGTGACTTGAAAAGGTGGCCATCCCTGTCCTATTCCCAGAGGGGCAGTCAGGCATCTTGGGGGTTCCAGATAAGCAGGTGGGGATCCTAGGAGGATCAGTGGAGGCTACAATTGTTGACCAGCCTCATGGAGGCCCCTGTGGGAAGCAGTGAAGACTCATAAATTCAGCCCCTTTTTATTGAGTCTTCTAAACACCAGAGAGGATGCTAAACATTTCATGTAGAGCACCTCATTTAATCTCCCTGTGAAAGCACTCACCCACAGCTTTCCTTCATAGTGAACACCCCCATCTTTCCAGAGGAGGATCTGAGCATCTGAGTGTCTTGTTTCCCTGGCCCAGAATCAGACCCACTTCCCCACCAGACTCAGCCAGGCCTGGTAGCGCTCAGTGGGCCACGGTCAGGACCAGGCAGTGTTGGCCTTCAGAGCAGAGGGCACTAACCATCTGCTCCCTTCCCCAGACATACACAGGCTCCATCCTGATGGCCGTGAACCCCTTCCAAGTGTTGCCCCTCTACACCCTGGAGCAGGTACAGCTGTACTACAACCGTCACATGGGCGAACTACCACCCCATGTCTTTGCCATCGCCAACAACTGCTACTTCAACATGAAGAGGAACAAGAGGGACCAGTGCTGCATTATCAGGTGGGGCTCAGGCTCCCCATGTTCCTGATGGGGATCAGGTGGGCCAGGCACACTGCCTCTGACTATCTGGTAAAGCAGGGAGCACCTCCTCTCCCTAAACCTCTCCCAACCAGCACACCTACGAGGCCTGTTTGATTTAGGGGTTCCCATTCACCAGCAACCACTCTCCTCAACAGCACACCAGCTCACCTGCACCTGACCCCTACTGCCCCTCCACCCTGACAAGTCCCTCCAAGACTTCCTTCCTGCAGAACCTGCTCTTCCACTGTATCAGCAGAGCCTAGACTGCCTCACCCTTCAGTAAATATTTCCCAAGACGAAGAAGGAAAAATGGGGAGGGCACATTTAGACATGGGACTCACAATGATGCTTGGGGGCTCAGGGGTCAAACAGGTGAGGTCAAACTAAAAATAAAACATCTCTGGGCAGGCCTCAGGTGAGAACAGGGGTAGCAGAAGCTCCAAGAGCCAGCTCTCAGGTTGCTAGGGCCCAGAAGGGACATGTCCTCCAGTCCAGGTCCTGACCCTGCTTCAAAGGTCCTCTGCCTGGTCTGGCCTCCCAGCTTCCTGCACAGGCCCTCCTGGTATGGAGGGAAGGGGGGGAGAGAGGGAAAAGAAGGAGGAGGGGGAATTTGCTTCCAGGGCACATTGCTTAGAGTTATAGTAGAATCCTTTGTTCATTCATTCAAGGGTCCATCGTGCTCCAGTGGTATGCCCCGCATTGTACTACTATGGGGAGACAGCAGCAGATGAAAGGGATTAAAATCCCTACATTATAGAGTCTACATTCTAGAAGGGGAGACACACAGGCAATAAATAAGCCAATTTCTTAGGCAGGTAATGAAAGCTTTGAAGAAAGACACTGCAGGGAAAGAGGAAAGACAGTGGTGGGGCTGCTGCTCTAGGTGGAGGGCAGATGAGGCATGGCCTCTCTGAACAGGGTGTTGGCACAGAGACTAGAATGAAGTCCTCTAGCACAGATGATCACATTTACTGTTCTCAGCAACGCTCTGAAGTAGATATTCTTATTCCTGTTTTACTGTTGGTGGCAGGGAGCAGGGGGTAGGGGGGCTTACCTCTAGAGAGGCTGAGATCCTTTCCCAGAGACACACAGTTGTTAAAAAGGGAATTTAAACCCAGGACACTGGAAAAGAAGACAGAGAGGTGTCCTGGGGTGACTTCCACTTCTTGGGAAGTGCATGGAATTATGTGCCAAGGAGGGTTGGTGCTCCCTCTCCCATCTGGGCTCTGCCTGTGTGCTCCCAATCTGCCCCCCAGTACTGGGAGGACCAGCCTCACTGCAAGAGGCCTCTCGAGCAGAGCTGAGCCCCAGGCTGGCCTGGAAGCTGGTGGAGGTTTGTTGATTGGACTGATTTGGCTGCATTGTAATTGTGAACACTTTTAGTCAAAACCTTTTTTTAAAATTAATACTTTCAGATGAAATAATATTTTTCTAAGATTTGCTTCAAAATAGTACGGGATGGGAAATAAAATTGGCCAGGAGTTGAAGCTGGGAATGGGACTGTGGGAGCTTATAATGCAAACTGTAAGGTGTGAGAATCTCCCAGGGATCTTGTGAAAATGCAGGTTTTGACTGAGCAGAGCTGGGTGGGCCAGGAGTCTGCATTTCTAACCAGGTGACAGGAATTGCTTTTATTAGCAAGACACTATTCAGCCTCCATGTGTAATGTTTGACATTTTCCATAATGAAAAATAATTTACATAAAAGTGACATGCAAGCCTTAATAATAACAGTAATACTAATCACTACAAACCCGAGTGTGTCCTATATGCCAGACATATTTTTAACCTAAACTCCCTAAGAAACTTCAAAAAAACTAGTTTTCATATCTCACCATTATGAAATTAATATATCTTGACTATGAAAATTTTACAAAATTTCAGAAAAAATATTCTCCAAAAAAAATTCCTTTACTTTTGGGGAGTAAAGGCTTTTGCTACCCACTTAGTTAAAATTATACTGAGTAGGGATCCCTGGGTGGCTCAGCGGTTTGGCGCCTGCCTTTGGCCCAGGGCACAATCCTGGAGTCCCGGGATCGAGTCCCATATCGGGCTCTCGGCATGGAGCCTGCTTCTCCCTCCTCCTGTGTCTCTGCCTCTCTCTCTCTCTCTGTATCTATCATAAATAATAAATAAGTAAATATATCTTTAAAAAATTATACTGATTAGTAGGGACATTTGTCATTTTACTGTACCTAATAAGCATTGTCCACATTATTGAAAGCTCTGTATAGACTTGATTCTAATGGCTGCATAATATTCTCTGACCAAAGGGACCATAACCAATCTACCCCCTTTGTGTTACTTCTAATTTTCTGCAATTGTTAGTTGTTGTTGTTGTTGTTGTTGTTGTTTTAATAATCTCTATACCCAATGTGGGCTTAAACCTACAGCCCTGAGTTACATGCTCCACCGACTGAGACACCCAGGCGCCCCTGACTTTCTGCAATTGTAGTGATAGATTTAAAATGTTTTAATGACCAGAAAGCTTTGTGGAGAAAGCTTTTTCTGATTCTGGGATTATTTTCTTAGGCTAAAGTTAGGATAATTCTGAAGGTTTTTGCTACCTGTGCCACATTGTCTTTCCAAAGGACCAATACAGTTTCCCCTCTGGGGACAATATAAGCTCAGTGCTCACAGAAAGGATGTTGAATGTTCAGTCCTGTTCACTCATCTGTAGTTACTGAGCACTGGGCCCATGTCACTAAAATGAACCAGACACACAACGCCTCAGGGGCTTGCATCAAGGCAGGGCAGAAAAGATGAATCACACCAACAACTAACACAAAGTAGACAGCTGAGACCCACAGTGAAAATGTGGTGGAATGTGTGCCCAGGGAAGGGGAGTTTCTGCTCAGACCAGAAAGCAGGCCTGTGGTGGGTTTGCAGAACAGTCGAGGGTATTGAAGAAATGGCCGTTTTACTGACTGATGTCCTCATGCTCTCTTTGCAGTGGTGAGTCTGGGGCAGGGAAGACAGAGACCACGAAGCTCATCCTGCAGTTCCTGGCCACCGTCAGTGGCCAACATTCCTGGATTGAGCAGCAGGTCTTGGAGGCCAACCCCATCCTGGAAGGTCAGTGGTCACCCTCCACTGGCCAGCCCTCCTCCACAGGCAATGCAGGCTGAAACCTTCCTGCCAGGAGGTGCCCATGGGGAAGGACAGGATTGTAGCCTGTCAGGACAGGAAAACGAGCATGGGGTGGATGGTAGTGTGGGGGTTCCTGGGAGACACAAAGGGGAAAAAAGTAATGACCTTACAGGCTTTCATTAAATGTGTTTTCCACAGGATCATCAAAACAAGTACTCCTTTTAAATAAGGGCCCTGAGATGAAATTGGTTTGGGAAATGTTGAATGTGTCAGTTTGGGTCACCAGGGAAGCAGTGGTTAAGACTGCAAGAGAGTGGGGGCGTCTGGGTGGCTCAGTGCATTAAGCATTTGCCTCTGGCTCAGGTCATGATCCCAGGGTCCTGGGATTGAGTCCTGATCCAGCCCTGGGTCTGGCTGCCTGCTCAGCAGGGTGTCTGCTTCTCCCCCTCCCTCTGCTTCTCTCCTCGCTTGTTCTCTCTCTCTCTCTCTCTCTCTCTTTATCTCTCTCAATTTCTTTCAAATAAATCAATAAAATCTTTTAAAAATATAGAAAGAGAGAGAGTTCTACTGAGGGGTGATCCCTGAGCAAGATGAAGGGGGAGGTAGCAGGAAAAGACAGGAAAAGCATCAGGGATGCTTGACAGGGATACCTGTAGGACACTCAGGAAAGGGAAGAATGGAATTGGGCAGGATGAGATTCAAGCTACGTGCAAATTTGCCAGGTCTTGGCCATTCCAAGGGGGAGTTCAGAGCAAAGTGCCCATTCGAGGAACCTTGCATTGGGCACAATGCCAGGCCTTAGAGCCCCCTTGCTCAGTCTCTGTTAGGGGCAGCCCAGAAATGTGTGACTTGGACCCCAGTGACCAGCCACAGTCAGCACGTTTTCTCTGTTTCTTTATAACAGAGTAAAAGTTCACCTTTGTCGATGTCCAGTGTGGGTTTTGACAAACTCATGTAGTCATAGAATGCCCATCACAGTCATGATATGGAATGCTCCTGTCACCCCAAAACTTCCCTCATGCCTCTTTGTAGTCAACTCTCTTCCCAGCCTCAACGTGTGGCAACCACTGATTTGTCTTTTTCTCCCCCATACAGCTGACCCTTGAACTACACAGTTCAGCTACAGTTCAAAACTGCAGTTGACCCTTGAACAACGAGTGTGAATTGTGCAGGTCCACTTACATGCAGATTTTTTTCAATAAATACAGCACAGTACTAAAAATATATTTTCTCTTCCTGGTGATTTTATCAATAATATTTTCTTTTCTCCAGCTTCCTTTATTGTGAGAATACAGTACATAATACATAACACATGAAAATGTGTTAATTCACTATGTTATCAATAAGGCTTCCATCCAATAGCAGGTCATCGGTAGTAAAGTTTTGGGGAGTCAAAAGTTATATGCGAATTTTCAACTGCACGGGGAGTTAGCACTCCTAACTCTCACACTGTTCAGGGGTCAACTATAGTTTTATCTTTTCCAGAAGGTTATATGAATGAAATCATATGGTTTGTCGTCTTTTGAGTCTGGCTACTTTCGTTAGCTTAATGGATCTGGGATTTTTCATGTTGTCTGTATCAATGATTTGTTTCTTTTATGAATATAGAAGTGTCACAGTTTGTCAATTTGCCAGCTGAAGAACGCCAGGGCTGTTTATAGTTTTTAGTGATTATGAACAAAGCTTTACAGACAGTTGCACACAGATTTTGGTATGAACATGTGTTTTTCTCCTGAATAGGCAAGTAGGAGTGAAGCTGTTGGGTCCCCATGGTGAGCCATTTACCTTTGTCAGCAACTGCCAAAATGTTTCGCAAATGGCTGTACCATTTTGCATCTCCATCAGCAAAATACAAGAGTCCTAGTTGTTTTACATCCTCGTCAGCATTTGGTACTGGCTGGGTGGCTGTTTGCTACTCCAATAGGCATGGAGTGGAGGCTCATAGTTTTAATTCAAATTTCCTTACTGGATGAGGAGGTGGAGCACCTTTCCATGGGCTTATTTCCTATCTGCACATCTTCTCTGCATCTATTCAAAACTTTTGCCAATTTTTAAATTGAGTTTTTTCCTCATTAATGAATTATGAGTTCTTTATATATTCTGGAGACAAGCCCCTTAGAAGATACATGTTTTGCAAATATTTTGCCCCCATCTTTATTTTGGCCCTTCTTTTTCTAACAGTGTCTTCCACAGGCCAGAAGTTTTTGATTTTCATAAAATTCAGTTTATCTTTGTTTCTCTTATGATCATGCTTTTGCTGTTGTATTTAATAATCTTTGGGGCATCTGGGTGGCTCAGTCGGTTAAGCATCTGACTCTTGATTTTGGTTCAGGTCATGATCTCAGGGTCGTGAGATTGAGCCCCATGTCCAACTCCACGCTAAATTTTTCTCTCTCTCTCTCCTTCTGCCCCACCCTCCTCCCTAAGGAAAAAAAAGAAAAGAAAGAAATCTTTGCCTAAGGGATATTGTCTTTTATGTTTTCTTCTAGATGTGATGCAGTTTTAGCTTTTACATTTAGGTCCATGATTTATTTTGTGTTAATTTTTTCTATGGTGCAAGATATGAATCGAGTTTCTGCTCTTTTCTTACTTTTTTTTTCCTTTTCTTCTTTTCTTTCATAAGGATACCCAATAATTTCAGCCCCATTTGTCAAAAAGACCATTCTTTATGCATTGAGTGGCCTTTGTACCTTTGTCTATAATCAGTTGACCATACACGTGTGGGTCTGTTTCTGAGTTCTCTATTCCACTCTATTGATCTCTCTGACTGCCCTTCCGCCAGTGCCACACTGTCTTGATGTCTGTAGCTTAGTTCCATATCTTGTCAGTTTTGCAATCAGGTAGCACACGACCTCCAATTTTGTTCTTCTTTTTCAAACTTGGCCATTGTAGGGGCTTTACCTTTCCATACACATTTTAGAATCAGCTTATCAATTTCTACCAAAAAGAGCCTACATCAGGTTCGTTCTTTCTTTCTTTCTTTCTTTCTTTCTTTCTTTCTTTCTTTCTTTCTTCTTTCTTTCTTTCTTTCTTCTTTCTTTCTTCTTTCTTTCTTTCTTTCTTTCTTTCTTAATTCTTTCTTTCTTTCTTCTTTCTTTCTTTCTTTCTTTCTTCTTTCTTTCTTTCTTCTTTCTTTCTTTCTTTCTTTCTTTCTTCTTTCTTTCTTAATTCTTTCTTCTTTCTTTCTTTCTTTCTTTCTTTCTTCTTTCTTTCTTAATTCTTTCTTTCTTTCTTCTTTCTTTCTTTCTTTCTTTCTTTCTTTCTTTCTTTCTTTTCTTTCTTCTTTCTTTCTTAAGATTTTATGTATTCATGAGAGATACACAGAGAGAGAGAGGCAGAGACATAGGCAGAGGGAGAAGCAGGTGCCCTGCGGAAAGCCTGATGCGGGACTCAATCCCGGGACCCCAGGACCATGACCTGAGCCAAAGGCAGACAGTCAACTACCAAGGCACCCAGGAGCCCCAGGTTCTTTCTTGAAGAGAGATCTGCCACTGGGCCAAACAACATGAAGTCGGTTTCCTGAGCATAGCTAGCCGCTTTTGGAGACTCTGCTCTTTTGGGGATTTCTCAAGGGGGAGACCAAAGAACCCTCTTCCTTCTCATGGGACTAGTGCTGTATAGTGGTATTTTCAGCCTGCATCCCAACCTACCAATGGGTCATGAAATTAGTCTTTTAGGACAAATTAAACTAAATAAATAGAAAATACCCACTCTTGGTTAGAACCAGTACTGAACATTTTCTTTTAATTATGCGTACAGGTAGGGATGTGTATGCAGGAAGACACAATGCAAAGTGCTTTTCTTATGGCGGGTCACATTAGAGAGGCTTGCAGAAAGAGCTCTATAAAATGCACTTGGATCATGTTGCAATCCAAATGCCTTCAGTCTGACCTCCTCCTCTGATCCTGGTCCCTGCCAGCTCTTACTACTCCCCCTGCAAGCTTGCCCTCTCAAACCCAGCCCCTGCTTCAGCCTGACCAATCTTTCTAAAACACAAATCTGTTCCCATACTCCCCAGAAGCTTTTGTGCCTCCCCCATCTTCCACAGACTAATTCCAAACTTCTTAGCCTGGCACTCAAGTCTCTATGCTACTAATTAGTTCCATCTATCTTCCACTGCTTTCCTCCTGTGGTTTATGCTCCAGCCAAACTTCTCACTCTGCAAACATACCTCATGCCTCCTGACATTTGTGCCTTTACTTGCACTTTGCCTTCCTCTCAGCATACTCTCAGCTGCCACCACTTTCCAGTGTAGTGCTACCCATCCTTCAGCTCTAGGCTCAGCCACCTCCTCTTAGAAGCGTTTCCAATGATGCCACTAAAAGTAAATTTTCTCCTCTCTGCTCCCATCATGGGCATCACTCTCTGCCTTCAGCCTTCGGAAATGCCAAGACAATCAGAAATGATAACTCAAGCCGCTTTGGGAAATATATCGACATCCACTTCAACCCCAGTGGGGTGATTGAGGGCGCACGCATCGAGCAATTTCTCCTGGAGAAGTCCCGGGTCTGCCGGCAGGTGAGGCCTCCCCTCTGCTGCATTGGTCCTGGGGAAATGTCCACCCACCCCAGGACCAGGAGCCAAGGAATGAGGAGGCTTCCAAGACAGGCTCCTTTCCAGCACTCTCAGACCTCCCCAGGAACCTCTCCAAACCTTCATGGGTCTTAGTTGGCTGCCACTGAACCCTGGCCGTACCCTGAGGTGGGCCAAGGACCCCTCAAATTGAATAATGATGGTCTTTTCCCAGTATTCAAGAGGAAGAAATGCTGAGATTTTCCGTTTTGATTTTTCCATCCATATCATGTTGCACATTCTTTGGTGCTTATGTCCACCTCTACCAGAATTAATTCTAATGCCAGGCCAGTCACCAGCTAAGGAACTGGATCCTGGCATCCCCCCCACCCCCACCCCTTGCAACATTAGGCAAGATGCCTTCAGGGCTGGGAGGAGCAGTGGAGATGCAGGGAAGCGCCTGGGAGCTGTGTGTTTGCTGGGCTTGGTGGGTGGACTTTAGCACGGGGCTGCGGGCCTGAGCTGGCCTTGGAGGCCCATAATGAGGCCATCCACAGAGCCGAACGACCCTCGGGCGATGCCAGAGCCACATCTGGTTGCCAGACCTTGGGACAGAAGCTGGGACGGGGCTGGACGGGGGCAGCAGTCCTGAAGCCCCACAGCCTCAGGGGGATGTTTGCCAGGCTCTCTGGAACACCTGCCCCACCAGGCCCCCGAGGAGCGGAACTACCACATCTTCTACGGCATGCTCCTGGGGATGACCGCGGAGGAGAAGAAGCTGCTGAGCCTGGGCACGCCCTCCGAGTACCACTACCTGACCACGGTGAGACCCACGCCCTCCTCCCTCCGGTCCTCCTCTCGGCCCGGCCCCGCCCTCCTCGCCGGCCTTCCCCCCCACCCCCCACCAGGTGTCTCTCAAGAGCAAAAGGAGAAAGAAGAGGAAAGCCAGTACCTGCTCCACCTGTGGTTTAGCGCCCCAGAAAGCCCTGGGGGCGGGGATGAGGGTCTCCTTTTTCCATCAGCCAATCCCCCCTTCTGCTTTTCCGACTGTCAGAGACGTACCCTTGTCCTCTGCTTCCTTACTTTCTGCTGAAGGCATATCCTCCCCCACACCTCAGCCTCCTCCGGTTCCAGCAAAGGCTCCAGCGGGTGATGGAGGGCCGTACCCATGCTTCTTCTTCTTCCTCGGTTTCATTCCAATCGTCCATCCCTGGTAGTGCCCCTAGAGCTCGAGCTCTGGCGGAGCAGGGACCTTGCTCTTGCGCTGGGCTGCACCCCCACGCCTGGAACAGTGCGACGGGAGAGGCCTTCCAGCTCCAGGGTGTTGACAAGGGGTAGA